>NC_134841.1:35285439-36535439 GCF_965363235.1 Mytilus galloprovincialis | reverse complement strand
AAAAAGAAAAGGCGACATTAGACATACACAAAGGCCTTAACAGAAAACATACCTGCGAATCTCCAATCTGCGTCGTGCCCTGCCAGAAAAAAAGAAAAGACAACATTAGACATACACAAAGGTCTTAACAGAAAACATACCTGGAATTCCTCAATCTGCGTCACGACCTGCTAGAAAAAAAGAAAAGGCGACATTAGACATACACAAAGGTCTTAACAGAAAACATACCTGGAATTCCTCAATCTGCGTCGCGACCTGCTAGAAAAAAAGAAAAGGCGACATTAGACATACACAAAGGCCTTAACAGAAAACATACCTGCGAATCTCCAATCTCCGTCGCGCCCTGCCAGAAAAAAAGAAAAGACAACATTAGACATACACAAAGGTCTTAACAGAAAACATACCTGGAATTCCTCAATCTGCGTCGCGACCTGCTAGAAAAAAAGAAAAGGCGACATTAGACATACACAAAGGTCTTAACAGAAAACATACCTGGAATACCTCAATCTGTGTCGCGACCTGCTAGAAAAAAAGAAAAGGCGACATTAGACATACACAAAGGCCTTAACAGAAAACATACCTGCGAATCTCCAATCTGCGTCGCGCCCTGCCAGAAAAAAAGAAAAGACAACATTAGACATACACAAAGGTCTTAACAGAAAACATACCTGGAATTCCTCAATCTGCGTCGTGACCTGCTAGAAAAAAAGAAAAGGCGACATTAGACATACACAAAGGTCTTAACAGAAAACATACCTGGAATACCTCAATCTGCATCGCAACCTGCTAGAAAAAAAGAAAAGGCGACATTAGACATACACAAAGGCCTTAACAGAAAACATACCTGCGAATCTCCAATCTGCGTCGCGCCCTGCCAGAAAAAAAGAAAAGACAATATTAGACATACACAAAGGTCTTAACAGAAAACATACCTGAAAATCCTCAATCTGCGTCGCGCCCTGCAAAAAAAAAAGAAAGGCCACACGACCTAAAGGAAAAAAAAGGAACCATTAGACATACACAAAGGTCTTAACAGAAAACATACCTGGAATACCTCAATCTGCGTCGCGCCCTGCCAGAAAAAAAGAAAAGACAACATTAGATGTACACAAAGGTCTTAACAGAAAACATACCTGGAATTCCTCAATCTGCGTCGCGACCTACTAGAAAAAAAGAAAAGGCGACATTAGGCATACACAAAGGTCTTAACAGAAAACATACCTGGAATACCTCAATCTGCGTCGCGATCTGCTAGAAAAAAAGAAAAGGCGACATTAGACATACACAAAGGTCTTAACAGAAAACATACCTGGAATTCCTCAATCTGCGTCGCGACCTGCTAGAAAAAAAGAAAAGGCGACATTAGACATACACAAAGGTCTTAACAGAAAACATACCTGGAATACCTCAATCTGCGTCGCGACCTGCTAGAAAAAAAGAAAAGGCGAAATTAGACATACACAAAGGCCTTAACAGAAAACATACCTGCGAATCTCCAATCTGCGTCGTGCCCTGCCAGAAAAAAGAAAAGACAACATTAGACATACACAAAGGTCTTAACAGAAAACATACCTGGAATTCCTCAATCTGCGTCACGACCTGCTAGAAAAAAAGAAAAGGCGACATTAGACATACACAAAGGTCTTAACAGAAAACATACCTGGAATTCCTCAATCTGCATCGCGACCTGCTAGAAAAAAAGAAAAGGCGACATTAGACATACACAAAGGCCTTAACAGAAAACATACCTGGAATTCCTCAATCTGCGTCGCGACCTGCTAGAAAAAAAGAAAAGGCGACATTAGACATACACAAAGGTCTTAACAGAAAACATACCTGGAATTCCTCAATCTGCATTGCCACCTGCTAGAAAGAAAAAAAAAGGCGACATTAGACATACACAAAGGCCTTAACAGAAAACATACCTGCGAATCTCCAATCTGCGTCGCGCCCTGCCAGAAAAAAAGAAAAGACAACATTAGACATACACAAAGGTCTTAACAGAAAACATACCTGGAATTCCTCAATCTGCGTCGCGCCCTGCTAGAAAAAAAGAAAAGGCGACATTAGACATACACAAAGGACTTAACAGAAAACATACCTGCGAATCTCCAATATGCATCGCGTCCTGCCAGAAAAAAAGAAAAGACAACATTAGATGTACACAAAGGTCTTAACAGAAAACATACCTGGAATTCCTCAATCTGCGTCGCGACCTACTAGAAAAAAAGAAAAGGCGACATTAGGCATACACAAAGGTCTTAACAGAAAACATACCTGGAATACCTCAATCTGCGTCGCGATCTGCTAGAAAAAAAGAAAAGGCGACATTAGACATACACAAAGGTCTTAACAGAAAACATACCTGGAATTCCTCAATCTGCGTCGCGACCTGCTAGAAAAAAAGAAAAGGCGACATTAGACATACACAAAGGTCTTAACAGAAAACATACCTGGAATACCTCAATCTGCGTCGCGACCTGCTAGAAAAATAGAAAAGGTGACATTAGACATACACGAAGGTCTTAACAGAAAACATACCTGGAATACCTCAATCTGCGTCGCGACATGCTAGAAAAAAAGAAAAGGCGACATTAGACATACACAAACGCCTTAACAGAAAACATACCTGCGAATCTCCAATCTGCGTCGCGCCCTGCCAGAAAAAAAGAAAAGACAACATTAGACATACACAAAGGTCTTAACAGAAAACATACCTGAAAATCCTCAATCTGCGTCGCGCCCTGCAAAAAAAAAAGAAAGGCCACACGACCTAAAGGAAAAAAAAGGAACCATTAGACATACAGAAAGGTCTTAACAGAAAACATACCTGGAATACCTCAATCTGCGTCGCGACATGCTAGAAAAAAAGAAAAGGCGACATTAGACATACACAAAGGTCTTAACAGAAAACATACCTGCGAATCTCCAATCTGCGTCGCGCCCTGCCAGAAAAAAAGAAAAGACAACATTAGACATACACAAAGGTCTTAACAGAAAACATACCTGAAATACCTCAATCTGCGTCACGACCTGCTAGAAAAAAAAGAAAAGGCGTCATTAGACATACACAAAGGCCTTAACAGAAAACATACCTGGAATACCTCAATCTGGGTCACGACCTGCTAGAAAAAAAGAAAAGGCGTCATTAGACATACACAAAGGCCTTAACAGAAAACATACCTGCGAATCTCCAATCTGCGTCGCGCCCTGCCAGAAAAAAAGAAAAGACAACATTAGACATACACAAAGGTCTTAACAGAAAACATACCTGGAATTCCTCAATCTGCGTCGCGACCTGCTAGAAAAAAAGAAAAGGCGACATTAGACATACACAAAGGTCTTAACAGAAAACATACCTGGAATACCTCAATCTGCGTCGCGACCTGCTAGAAAAAAAAGAAAAGGCGACATTAGACATACACAAAGGTCTTAACAGAAAACATACCTGGAATACCTCAATCTGCGTCGCGACCTGCTAGAAAAAAAGAAAAGGCGACATTAGACATACACAAAGGCCTTAACAGAAAACATACCTGCGAATCTCCAACCTGCGTCGTGCCCTGCCAGAAAAAAAGAAAAGACAACATTAGACATACACAAAGGTCTTAACAGAAAACATACCTGGAATTCCTCAATCTGCGTCACGACCTGCTAGAAAAAAAGAAAAGGCGACATTAGACATACACAAAGGTTTTAACAGAAAACATACCTGGAATTCCTCAATCTGCGTCGCGACCTGCTAGAAAAAAAGAAAAGGCGACATTAGACATACACAAAAGCCTTAACAGAAAACATACCTGCGAATCTCCAATCTGCGTCGTGCCCTGCCAGAAAAAAAGAAAAGACAACATTAGACATACACAAAGGTCTTAACAGAAAACATACCTGGAATTCCTCAATCTGTGTCACGACTTGTTAGAAAAAAAGAAAAGGCGACATTAGACATACACAAAGGTCTTAACAGAAAACATACCTGGAATTCCTCAATCTGCGTCGCGACCTGCTAGAAAAAAAGAAAAGGCGACATTAGACATACACAAAGGCCTTAACAGAAAACATACCTGCGAATCTCCAATCTCCGTCGCGCCCTGCCAGAAAAAAAGAAAAGACAACATTAGACATACACAAAGGTCTTAACAGAAAACATACCTGGAATTCCTCAATCTGCGTCGCGACCTGCTAGAAAAAAAGAAAAGGCGACATTAGACATACACAAAGGTCTTAACAGAAAACATACCTGGAATACCTCAATCTGTGTCGCGACCTGCTAGAAAAAAAGAAAAGGCGACATTAGACATACACAAAGGCCTTAACAGAAAACATACCTGCGAATCTCCAATCTGCGTCGCGCCCTGCCAGAAAAAAAGAAAAGACAACATTAGACATACACAAAGGTCTTAACAGAAAACATACCTGGAATTCCTCAATCTGCGTCGTGACCTGCTAGAAAAAAAGAAAAGGCGACATTAGACATACACAAAGGTCTTAACAGAAAACATACCTGGAATACCTCAATCTGCATCGCAACCTGCTAGAAAAAAAGAAAAGGCGACATTAGACATACACAAAGGCCTTAACAGAAAACATACCTGCGAATCTCCAATCTGCGTCGCGCCCTGCCAGAAAAAAAGAAAAGACAACATTAGACATACACAAAGGTCTTAACAGAAAACATACCTGAAAATCCTCAATCTGCGTCGCGCCCTGCAAAAAAAAAAGAAAGGCCACACGACCTAAAGGAAAAAAAAGGAACCATTAGACATACACAAAGGTCTTAACAGAAAACATACCTGGAATACCTCAATCTGCGTCGCGCCCTGCCAGAAAAAAAGAAAAGACAACATTAGACATACACAAAGGTCTTAACAGAAAACATACCTGGAATTCCTCAATCTGCGTCGCGACCTGCTTAAAAAAAAAAGGCGACATTACACATACACAAAGGTCTTAACAGAAAACATACCTGGAATACCTCAATCTGCGTCGCGACCTGCTAGAAAAAAAGAAAAGGCGACATTAGACATACACAAAGGTCTTAACAGAAAACATACCTGGAATTCCTCAACCTGCGTCGCGACCTGCTAGAAAAAAAGAAAAGGCGACATTAGACATACACAAAGGTCTTAACAGAAAACATACCTGGAATTCCTCAATCTGCGTCCCGACCTGCTAGAAAAAAAGAAAAGGCTACATTAGACATACACAAAGGTCTTAACAGAAAACATACCTGGAATACCTCAATCTGCGTCGCGACCTGCTAGAAAAAAAGAAAAGGCGACATTAGACATACACAAAGGCCTTAACAGAAAACATACCTGCGAATCTCCAATCTGTGTCGCGCCCTGCCAGAAAAAAAGAAAAGACAACATTAGACATACACAAAGGTCTTAACAGAAAACATACCTGGAATTCCTCAATCTGTGTCGCGCCCTGCTAGAAAAAAGGAAAAGGCAACATTAGACATACACAAAGGCCTTAACAGAAAACATACCTGCGAATCTTCAATCTGCGTCGCGCCCTGCCAGAAAAAAAGAAAAGGCGACATTAGACATACACAAAGGCCTTAACAGAAAACATACCTGCGAATCTTCAATCTGCGTCGCGCCCTGTCAGAAAAAAAGAAAAGGCGACATTAGACATACACAAAGGCCTTAACAGAAAACATACCTGCGAATCTTCAATCTGCATCGCGCCCTGCCAGAAAAAAAGAAAAGGCCACATTTGACATACACAAAGGCCTTAACAGAAAACATACCGGCAAATGTCCCTTAGGCAACACGACCTAAAGGGAAAAAAAGGAACCATTAGACATACACAAAGGCCTTAACAGAAAACATACCTGCAAATCTTCAATCTGTGTGTCATGAGCCAATCATTCCGCCGAGGAATATTTCTCTTCACATTTCCACTCACTTTAGTTCAGATGAAAATTATATCCACTTCGTTATACTAAAAAAAAACAATTAAGGGTGTACTTAGGTGATCTAAGGTAAAATTAAATAAATCAAGAATTCAAAATTCATACTTTAAGCTGGAAGAGTATTGAAATTAAAAAGGATCAAACTAAGCTAAAAATTTTGATAAGTCATGGAGCTTCTTTTCGAGATATTTGATTTATAAAATATGGCGGGAACAGGCTGACTTGGACTTTTACCTTAGTTTTGCATTGGTATTATTTGGGTCTCAAATCAAAAGAAAGAAAATCAAGAATCTGCTTAAATTTTGTCAAATGACATTTTATGAAATATTAAGTTTTATGTTAAAAGATAAATAGGTGTTATGGGGCAAAATATTTTACATTGTATCGTAAGAAAAACACCGAGGAGTCCGAACATTTGACATTTATTCCAAAACCTCACCTAAGAACATCCTTAACAGCATAAATATGTTTTCCTTAGGTTACTATTTGTTATAGAAGTACCATCAACGTTCTTTTCTTCCGAATGAATGTTTTCATGTGCACTACTTGAAACAAAAAATAGAAAGTCAAACAGTCTTTCGTCTGAAACTGTTGACCAGATCATATTTCTTAATAAGAAACGGTGAACCCTACGCAACTGATTATAGGCATTTGAACGGTGGTTATACACGGATCAACACTTTCATGGATTAATAATTAACTCATCACGAGTGTAAAACTTACCTTTGTTCGTTAATCAAGACTTCTATATAAACGTGATTGGTATGAGATGTATAATTTAATTACTCTGTGTAAAACAAACACAGAAAAAAGTAAGACTGAGCGACACGGAAAAGCACAAATAATTTGAAGTTCAATACTGTTGTTGACAAATTAATGGACAAGTCGTAATATAAAAAATACCGACTCCTCAGTAGCAGATGATAAAAATGTAGTCTTTTTTGTCGGACTTTGTATGCAAATATGTTTAATTTTATTGGAATTTTGTTCATTCATATTATTGTAATATATGTCTCTGGGTTCATGAACACGTATACAAACAATAATTGCTATTATGATAGGTTGATTGTAGAAACGGCGGTCGATAATTCATTGTTTAATTGACACAAAAAAACATAAGAGCAAGCTATGTTTGTAATAAATTTGTCTTAATATGTTTATGAAAGGTAATAACAAAAACACTGCATTATCTGCATTCCACCTAAAATCTCAACTTTTCAATAGACGTTTAAGATTCATCCGAGTACTCGAGTATCATGACCGAGTATCTAAGTATTAAATTTCAGATATTTTGACATCCCTATAATTTTTTTCAGTGTCAATTTACCTTAACACATTTTTGTCTATACATGTTCATCATTCTGTCTATGTGTCTACAAGTTTGTCTTTATTTTCACCAGTCTTTTATAATAGTCTGTCTATATTCTCAACAGTCTGGATATGTTTCCGCAAGTCTGTCTTTGTTCACTAGTCCGTCTACATTTGCATCGGTCTGTCTATGTGTCCACTAGTCTGTCTTCATGCCCAACAGTCTGTCGAAATGGCTATATCGGTCTATATATCTAACAAGCTGTGTCTTCATGTTCAATAGTCTGTCGACACGACTGTCAGTCGATCTATATGTCTACCGAGCTGTGTCTACATGTCCAACAGTCCGTCGACATGACTATCAGTCGGTTTATATGTCTACCAAGCTGTGTCTACATGTCCAACAGTCTGTCGACATGGCTATATCGGTCTGTATATCTAACAACCTGCGTCTTCATGTTCAACAGTCCGTCGATACGACTGTCTGTCGATCTATATGTCTACCGAGCTGTGTTTACATGACTATCAGTCGGTCTATATATCTAACAAGCTGTGTCTTCATGTCCAACAGTCTGTCGACACAACTGTCAGTCGATCTATATGTCTAACAAGCTGTGTTTTCATTTCCAACAGTCTGTCGACACGGCTATCAGTCGATCTATTTGTTTACCAAGCTGTGTGACTGTCTACATGTCCATCAGTCCGTCAACATGTTCACAAGTCTGTCTACATGCTTAACCGTTTGTAATTGCATTTTGTTGTGTTGATTTGTCTGATCGTCCAAATCATCAATTTGCTAACAGCTTCATGCATTCTTTTGAACTGAAAATTCACTGTGTGTATTCTCCATACCAATACCCTTCACCACACCACCCTTTGTTTGCACCGAACTCCAAACCCCAGGGAAAATGCGTCTTTTACTTTCATTTAATTAGAATGATTTTTCACACTGAAATGTATGCAACGCTTTTCTTTGTGAGTATTTTTTCAGGTACTGCAAGATGCACAACTAATTTGTTCTCAATTTTTTTTCATCATATAATTTTTGTTTTCACATCGTAGGTGATAAAGTCAGTCTTCGTGCTCATTTATGTTTGTGCACCCGATCTTTAACTTTGTGTTGTGTAACTGACAGGTCTGAAAATTGCAAATTTAGGGCCAGCAACAGCCCGACTCCGGGTCCGGTATTTTCTCCTTGTGTTGAAGACTCATTGGTGACCTTGGCTGTTTTCTGCTCTTTATTGGATGGTTGTCTCTTTGACACATTCACCATTTCCGCTCTCAATTTTGTTGTTTTCAAGATGGAAAACGGCATAACTTTATATATAAATACAAACAAAAACAATATCCCAATTTCTAATCACGTAGGTTTTCTGTCTCTGCACGGGTTTCTCATCGTTGTTTTTTTTTTTTTTTTTTTTTTTTATTTAACTATTCCTTACTGGCAATTCTTGTTTGCGTTCAAATGCCCGGACGGGAAATTTACATCTTGCACATCGAAAGTGTAAATGACTATCTTCTCCTATCACCAGACTATTACAGACTATTGTCGGATTTTAATGTTTTAGAATTCAACGAACATTCCGACCATGCACCGTTATTTTTTAACTCGTTTTAGCAGATTCAAGCCCAAAATACTTCTACCCTAAGACTCAAAATATTTTAAAATGGGACGATAGTAAAACAAACGATTTTGTTGAACAAACGATTGTGTTGAAAGTATAAAACAACAAACAGAAAATTTAACATCATTAGTGAGCAATATTTCGAACGCGGATGATATGAATAGTGCAGTTAGTGGTACTTCAAAAATTTTGTATAACAATGCTTTTAAGGTTTTTGGTTGTTCGATTCTTATACGAGATAAAACAAATACAGATAGACCGGATAATGAATGGTTTGATGTAAAGTGTGCAAATGCCGACTGCTCGCAACTTCTTTAAACACCCCACAGAGACAAATAGACAATTGTATGTAACTGAAAGGAATAATTATAATAAGATGAAACGAACGGCAAAGTTCAATTACAAGCGGTGAAAAGTCGAAATTTTGAGTAACGTGGCGAAAACAGACTCTAGGAAATTCTGGACCGAGGTTCGTTAAAATTAAAAAAACACTGGTTGCAAAATAGACAATGCATTATGGTTAAAACACTTTGAATCTATCCTTGGAGATAACCCATCGGATTTTTGTGACGAAGGTTTAAACCTTATGAATAATTCTTCTTTTGAAAATTTGAATATAAATGACCTAGACATTGAAATATCTGAGGATGAAATTAAAGCTGAAGTCAAGAACGAGTGCGGGAAATGATGGCATAATTAGCGAAATGTTATCTTGTTGTCCGATCTTATTTGCACCAATTTTGAAAATTTTGTTTAACTTTATTTTTTCATCTGGATGATATATCCTGATCACTGGACAGAATGTTTAGTCATATCGGTTCCTAAAACTGGTGATTTATCAGATCCAAACAACTAGAGACCAATAGTTTTAGTTACTAGTAGTGTTTTATCCAAACTTTTCACTACTATTTTAACCAATCGTTTATTGCCGTGGTCAGAGGAAAAAGAAAAGTCATCAATAATCAATTTGGCTTCAGACCCGGGCAATCTACTATAGATGCAATATTTGTAATGAAACGTCGCACGCTACTGGTGTTACTTTGGTAAAATCACGGACAAGACATATTCATCTTATTAATTTTTAAACATAAAAATTGATATTATAAAGTGTTGTATATCATTTTAAAGCTTTTAAACTCTTCTTTCAGATTATTGCAATTTTGTATATGTAACAGACCATTTTCATTAATTAAAACTCAATAAAACCTTTATTTTGCAATATGATTTCCTTGTCCCGCGTTACACTTTTAGTTTTGTGAAATTCTGAATACCGTAAAAAACATAAATTTTTTTACCAACCGATATAAAAGTTTGTCTAGAACAAGCAATTCATAATTGGGCGATGACGTAATGTCGATTTTTTTCTCTCGCTACATAAAAAATTATAATGGATAAAAAAAGTACAAAAAATTATCTCTATTTTGATATTTAATTCCCATAAATTAAATCTAATATACGAGATATCAGATAAAACTAAAATGTCCGATATAATGTCCCCACATATGATTTTGACGTTATTTAATCAAATATACTACTAACGTTCCGTCTAATTGTCATTATTGCAGTTTTCACAGACGATTTGGAATACGGCTATTTTATTTTGTTGCTTAATAAGAAAACTATAAAATTAATGTTTTATGTTGAAGCACTACCGATTCATAGAGGAGGGGTTGGGAGAGATTTTCTCGCGGAACTGAAGTGTTTTCCGGACTTTAATAGTCGGATCCGCTATAATACAAATTGATAAAAAAAAAATAGCAATAATAATTGTTCCCGCTAATTCCCGTGCATATATCTGTGCAGAACTGACATGCTAGATATGCCGTAGTCCTTTCGCCTTGACATTCTGTATTGCAAAGATGAGTACATTTGCAGTGCATAGTTTATCCATAAAAAATTGATCGATTGGCTTTATAATAAAAATGTATATAAAACAAATGGTTTCAGTTCAAGTTACTTTTTTATTTTTAATTTGTTAATAAAAGTAAAGCTTAACATCTTTTATCTAAAAAAAAAAATTAATCCTTTCTTAGCTCGGAAAAAAAATCAATCCTTTAAAATTTATTGTAAAAAGCCATCTAAACAACATGCATTCCAACGTTTTTATTTTGGCTTACGTCTTTGAGTGTGTAACGTTAGGTGACACCAGTATCGTGCGACGTTTCATTACATGGAATTATTACTAATACTCTTTAACAAAAGCAAAATATGTACTGTTTATTCGTAGATTTCCGTAAAGCGTTTGACAAGCTGGACCGAAGAATACTTACGTATAAACTCCTTAAAAGTGGAATTAGCTCCAAATTTGTTACTATTGTGAAATCTATCTATTCTTCTGTTAAAATGCGTGTTAGATCAGGTGGTATTTTATCCGAATCGTTCGATAATTTAATGGGGGTAAAACAAGGGGAACCCTTGTCGCTTCTTTTGTTTTTAATCTTCATCATTGACTTGATTGAGGACGTTCATATTGATATGCGGAATGATGCCGTTACTGTGAATAATATTCTTATAGATCTTATTCTTTTTGCGGATGACACTGACACGCCTGGTAAACCATCTAATCTCAACCAAATGTTGAGACGGAAAAAAGTATTCTGGCACTTCCTGTTGAGCTTTTCTGGTTCAAAATATTCAAAATAAACACAGGGTAGGTCGAATTTTCGTCAATTTACTGAAAATCAATGCGTTTTTTGTCAAATCGGAGAATGTCATGCCATAGATATTGGAAGTACGGTTTATCTCGTGTATAACACAAATGAATATAATTTAAAATGACATCGTAATGACTTTTCTCCAGCAGGTAAATGTGGCCAGCGCAGTCAGCTATTGACAAAATGACAGTGATATCATTGATAAACTAGCATATATATCAGTAAATTAGTATTTTTCTAAAACATTATGAACATAAAATTACAGTTTCTTCTTTTTCTTTACTAATATAATTTCATTAAGCTAAATATGTTATAAATTATGTCATGTTGAGATTTTCTGGTATCGGTTGAGATATTCTGGAACAATGTTGAGATCTTCTGGTGAATGAAATTTTCAACTATAAAAAAGAAGATGTGGTATGACTGCCAATGGGACAACTGTCCACAAGAGACCAACATGACACAGACATTAACAACTATAGGTCACCGTACTGCCATCAACCATGAACAAAGCCCATACCGCATAGTCAGCTATAAAAGGCCCCGATAAGACAATGTAAAACAATTTAAACGAGAAAACTAAAGGCCTTATTTATATATAAAAAAAATTAAAAAAATTAACGAAAAACAAATATGATTCAATATGTAACACATAAATAAACGACAACCACTGAATTACAGGCTCCTGACTTGGGACAGGCACAGACATAAATAATGTGGAGGGGTTAAACATGTTAGCAGGATCCCAACCCTCCCCCTTACCTGGGACAGTGGTATATATAACAGTACAACATAAGAACGAACTATAAAAATCAGTTGAAAAAGGTTTAACTCATCAGATGGACAAAAATACAATTGGACGTGGCCGGGTTCTTGATCATCCCGACAACAAAAAGACACTAGGAACAGATCTGAGAGTACTCGCAGTTATCTGACAGCTAGTTCAAAGCCACTAACAACTAATAAAAAAATCATGCATCTAAGACTAAACTATCAATCCGTACACATCCAACATCCAATGAATTTAGTTTAAAGACGTAATAAACAGTTAGAGAAAAACATGACCTTGTGTAGCTTAGTATCAATTACATATACAACTGTCAAAATTCATAAACTTGCCGTATATTGTTTGACATTTCAACAGTCATTTTAATCTTGTCTGTAGTTATCACAGCAGCTTCTAAAGAGGCCTTTGGTTGTAATAGAGTCTAAATAGTAAATAGCTGTGTTTTTTGAAGTACTAGTATTAAAGTTCTAACGCTGGAGATTAAGTCTAGCGTTTGAGATGCAGTTTTGCACAGAAGCTTTAACGTCAATAATGTTGTAATTGACATCTCCAGGGCTAGAATTTATTTATTTATTTATGTGTAACATATTTGTTTTTCGTTCATTTTTTTTTTATATATATTAATAAGGCCGTTAGTTTTCTCGTTACAATTGTTTTACATTGTCATTTCGGGGCCTTTTATAGCTGTCTATGCAGTATGGGCTTTGCTTATATTTGAAGGCCGTACGGCGACCTCTAGTTGTTACTTTATGTGTCATGTTGGTCTCTTGTGGAGAGTTGTATCATTGGCAATCGTACCACAGAAAGAACATTGATAATAAAACGGATACATACAAATTAAAAACATATCGCGTAAGAAAAAGCAATTATTGGTATGTTAGTTTTCTTTAGTATCATGAATATTTTTGGCTCAACTTCTTAATCATGATCAGGCAAAATTATAGGCTTTTTATTCTGACATTTTTTTTTTTCTTATTCCTCTTCCACCCCATTTTTCGGCATATTACACGTCCGTTTTATTTGGTCATTACATCGCGGACTCCTAACGGACGCAAATTTTGTAAATGAAAAACTTTTGTTTATCCTTTCGGCGTTCGTTCGAGCTATCTGGTAAGGTGTGACCACAGTTTTTAGCAGATATCGCATGCTTAGCATAGACACACACAAATTTTTTTTTTTAGAATTTAATTTGACCAGGCCAGAGTTCAAACTAACTATCTCCCACAATTTAGCTACGTCGAATCCAGTTTTAAAATATTTAAAAAGAAAACTGAATTAATCATTGATTCAGAAATGGATAATCATTAAATTCATTTATTTCATCAAAAGTTATAATCATTTAAAATAGATAATTGCAAAGGAGATGTACATACAATGGAGATTACCTCTAACTGTCATAATCTGAAGGAGAACTGTTCTTGCGGACAAATGTGGAACTATCTCCTGACACTTTTAAGACAGTTCTAGCTAGAACAGTTCTAACCAAGAACTGATTTGGTCATTGGTAAGTTCTAACTAGAACTGATTTACACAGTTCAACCTGGAACTGATCCTGACAGTTCCACGGCTAAAAAAATATATGACTAGAACAGAACTGCGACCTGATTTCGCCACGAACGCATCACGATTGTTTTGAACATGTTTAAAGTTTGCTACTCTCAACACGATCACCAAGACCTTAGCAAGACCGTAACACGACCATACTGCACTACGATCGTCAATAGCATTATTTTTGTAGAGATCGTAGTGCGATCACGGCCTAGTGTGACGGGGCCCGGGTTATGATATAAATGTTGCTGAATACTACCAAATATTAAGGATGTGCCCTGAATGCAGTTGTGAAAAAACATCTAAGTTTTAATTATTTCAATACAACACCTGTGATTACACTAAGTTGGACGTCACTTATAATACTTACAAAGCAATTTTAAAATCGAATCATATTTTTTTTGTGATAAGTATTATAATGACACAAACTACATCTTTTACTCACATTTAAATTATCACAACCTGAAATAATGTGTACGAAAAAATAAACCTAGAAAAGGGGTCATGTTCGATTGTTTAGTTTTTAACTATTTTATTTCTTTATAAATGTACGCATTTTCGGCATTAAATAGTGTCTGTTAGGAATCGAATTCATCCAAATCATATTAATAAATAACCATTGTAAAATAATCTTATTTATATTTGTAAGGCATGCATTTTTCTATCGGCAATGCTTAAAATTGTATCTGTATTTAGATTTTATGCTACCACAGACAGAAAACATGAATCAGGTTAACCGTACAAAAAAGGTAAACTCGAATAGTACAGCGCAACCAGAAAGTCTCAACATTGTGACAGAAAGACTCAACCAATACCTTTAGGGACGACATCAAAAGATCAATGTAGGATAAAAAACTTAAATCAAATAGTTTGGGGGTGGGGGGTTAAAATTCTACAAGTTTTGTATATCTAAAATCGATTTTTACATATATCCCTATTGGTAAATCAATTTTTCCCAAATTAAGTTAAGAGGGGGGTGGGGGTGTCAGTGAAAAAACTATGTGAATTAAGTTTTTTATCCTACATTGAACTTTTGATGTCGTCCCTTATATCTCAACCATTTATATTTTTTTATTTTTCTGCTCAGAGTAGGCTTGACAAACAAATATTTGTGCAATTTACAGACGTGGTTATCGTAAAACCTAAAAAAACACAAATAATTGACATATTTTCTTGCTAAGTCATTAATATCATAGCAGTTCTATCGGATTTAAATAATGTAAACATTATTATTAAAAGTGATTGTGACTTCAATTTATAATATTTTAAACCAAGAAGAGACATATTAGTTACAATTATTATTTATCTATGGCATGACATTCTCCGATTTTACAAAAAAGTCATTGATTTTCAGTAAATCGACGAAAATTCGACCTACCCTGTGTTTATTTTGAATATTTTGAACCAGAAAAGCTCAACAGGAAGTGCCAGAATACTTTTTCCGTCTCAACCATTTGGTTGAGATTAGATGGTTTACCAGGCGTGACTGAGTTGTTTGGAAAATCACTAGAATTATTGCAAGAACTTTTAGATAAATTATTGAAATACTGTCCTAAGTGGAACATTGAAGTTAATACTGAAAAAAAACAAGTTATAGTATTTAGAAATGGATGGCAACCAGTAAGTGCCAGATTCTTCTACGACAATAACTTCTACTTATAATTAAGAGCTACAAATAGTAACTTCCTGTATATATCTTGGAATGATGTTTTATTTTAATGGAAAATTCTCACAGACCCATATACGTGTGTCCCAACAGGGTTCACGAGCTTTATCGTCATTGTTAAAACGTGGCTCGGTGAAAGATTTCAAAGCAGAAACAACTTGATCTATTTGACAGTATGGTGGCGTCTGTTCTTAATTATGCTTCGGAAATATGGGGTTTCAATCGAGGTAAAGATTTTGAGATTATTCGCTATCGTTTCTGTCGATGTATTTTAAAAGTTGGCAAATCTGTGCCAAATTGCTTTTTTTATATCGAGAATTGGGCCATTTTCCTATGTATAATATGAGAAAGTTTAGAATTTTTTAAAATATTGGTTGAATATTTACTATACTATATATAAAAATATTAATTTTCGCGAACCATTTAGGTCACGGAAATTCCAAAATATGGCATCAGTAAGGAGAGTTGTACAAACAATGTAAATACACAGAACCCCATCCAAACTTGCTTTAGCTAATAGTATTCATCTTTTTCTATTTTATATGTACAAACAACATTCCATTTTTTTATAATTTCGATTAAAAAATTCCAAAATCTGAGTTAAAATAGGTCGAATGCCCCAAATAAACGTTGTCTGATTGGTTGAAGTACAGTGGCGTCGATAATAAGCATAGAAAGCCTCGATGTAAAGCACACGCTTCACAGCAATAAGGAGAGTTTTACAAATAATGTGAATACACATATCCTCCATCCTATTTATGTTTTGCTGAAAATGTTGCAGTGTTCATCATTTCTGTTTTGATTCTGCTAACAACATTCCATTTTTTCTATAATTCCGATTTAAAGATGTGGAAACTCGTAATAAAAATAGATGGCCTCAATCTTTTAAAAGCAACGGAAAAAATTCCGTTAATACGACCCTGAGTTCAACCGGGGTTATATAAACCGATTCACAAATAGATCTCCTTGCGCTCAAATGTAATTCTTAGTGAAGTACACGGGTAAATTCGTTTACGGAAATTTATACACACTCTATCATTAATATATTACCAGGCTTTTGCATATTCACGTTTTTTTTATGCTCAACTTTAGTCAAATTCAATTCTATACATTTTTTTTTACGTAAAGCAATAGGAGTAAGAATATTATTTCGCGCCAATTTAACCAGCATCACCACCACCATCAAAATTATTTACCGTTATCTTTGTGAAATTTCAGTTATATAGTTTATTAATTAGAGAAATTTTGGTAAGTATTACTTATTAATGTTAAGGTTCTACTGATGTGCTTCTCTAGACCTTTTTGACGGTCAGTTTTATCCCATTTATCTCAATATTATCCCCGATGACAAAAATGTCAACCCGACCTATTCGTGTCAAAAGTGAAAATCGATCTATTTGATGAACTAATTTCTTCATAAACTGTACATGCATTATTTCTGTATTATTTGATAACCAATCACATTCACGTTGCATGTTTGCATGATAATGGGTTATGTATAGTGGATTGTAAGGGCGATGCAACATGTGAGGACTGCGCGATCACGTGACATTATTATTTGTAAACAAACATGCTCCCCGTGTAACACGTGTCTGAATTATCCTTTCAAAGTGTTATGAATCTTTCAATCACTATTTAATGATATATTTTTCTGTTTTTAGGTTTGCATATCAGTAGTCAAAGTGAATTAGACATAGTTCTGAGTATTGTGTTTTGTTTTTTTTTTTTTAAATTAGAAGGTAAGTCTACATAACTTCATAAGTCATTATTTAACTCTGAGACTACTATAACACATTATAGTAGTCTCAGTTTAACTGAAGTCTAAAAAGATGACTCAACTTTCCCTCTTATTCTCCCTCTTATTTTTGAAACCTGCATACCAAATGAAAGGGCATTTGCTCCCCTTCCCTGTCATTTCCCTTTAAATTTGCTCAAAAGTCATAGTCCATTTACAGTAACGGCTGATTTGTGATTTTACCATCTTAACTGCAATTTTCATATTGAACACATTTGACCATTCAGTATGAGTTCCCATGTATTTTTGTCTTATATGAAGGAGGTTTTAGGTCATGTTTTCCTAAACACCTTATTGCTACTTGTCTGTCTGGATTGTTAAAACCACAAATTCAAATATCGATGAAAATGCAAGTTTTCAACAATCCAGGAGAATTGACATCCACGAAAAATATAGGAATCCACAGTAAGATTTAGGTTTTGATAAATTTTGGAAATGACATTAGGAAGTTATAAAACTTTATTCTTTGAATATGTTTCAAGCATATTACATGCATGCTCGGCACCGCTTTTTATCAGGAATTTTATAATTCAGTGTATGTAAAGTGCGGATCCTAAAATATCATTTTCACTGTATATGCCAGAAATTTTTGATGTAGAATGGTAAATAAACAGACGACTTTTTTTATTTTTGAAGAAAATGAAGAAAATTAGTTAAAAAGTATATGTTAAGAAACACATAATACTAATAAAACAAAGTAAGAGATGCGAACGGGGTTTTTTCGCGCCTAAATCTAAATAGCTGTGAAATATATACCAAAATAGGTGAATATTTAGGAGATTTCACGAACAGATCGTGCAGGTGTTTTATAACTAACAGGTAAGATGTTGTTGCAGAAAAAATATTCATTTCAACACAATTATTAAAGTTGTATAACGTAGAATAGGTTTTGTCATTCAGTTTCTTCATATTGAACTGAATTCCACTATGATGCTTTCTTTATGCGAGTCATGTTTACTGTCGAATAAGGATACTATTCTTTCATTTTCACTGTAGAGCGATTCATTAGTATTGTATATGCGGCGCATTTTCACTGTATGATATATTTATTTTTTTATCTATTACAGCGTATTTTTTTCAGCATGTAAAGCAAGACTTTAGTTAGCGTGCTTGCTTTGTTTTTTTTTTTGTACAATCATTATGATAGCACCCAATTTAATTCAAATATAATAATTATATAAATACAGGTTAAACTATGCCGATACATATTGTTTAAAGTTGTCAATCTTATTTAAACAATTATACAAACTAAGCAATCAAGTCAACCAAAGTTTTGCTTTACATGCATTAGGAAATTAGCTGTAAAGCCTTAATTTAGCCGACTTGCTCAAACAATAGATAAAGTAAGAGACGGATTTGATAAAATTTAACTTACGGAGGAAAGTTTGGTTTTAAAACACTCTAAATAAATTCAATAGAAATAACATTTATTTCAAATGTATTCCATTTTTTAAATTTCTTATGAATCGTATAGGGATCTTTATCCTTGTTTTTTTTATCCATTTCCATATCCTTGTTTTTTTTATCCATTTCCATGACACTTCACCACTAATTACGTACATCTTGATTAAGATTGAATCGTTGGTTTTCCCGTTTAAAAGGTTTTACACTGGGGCCCTTTATAACTTGCTGTTCGGTGTGAGCCAAGACTCCATGTTGAAGACCGCATTTTGACGTATAAAGGTATACTTTTATAAATTGTGACTCGTGTTGAGAGTTGTCTCATTGTCACATATGACATCTTATCTATCTGTGGCTCAACCCGAAACGAGACGGGATAAAAGGGATAAAAAACACACTTTTTTAATATATTTATAATGGGCTTAATATGAGTCAGAAAAGAGTAGAATAGTGGGTCGCGTTGGGGTATAAGCGTGACGCGGAATTGCCGATTTTTTTGTAAGCGTGACACGTGATAGTCAAATGATTGTGTCGTGAAAACGAGAAATAAAGTATAGCGGGACACGGAAAATTTAAAAAAATGAGAACTGCATAGTATAAGCGGGATACGGGAATCTGATAAAGCAGTAAGCGGGATCAGGGATCAGACTAATCCCCCCCCCCCCCAATGAGACCCCAGAATAAGATATTTTTTTTTATCTTCATCCTATTGTTACAGTCATGCTTTCAATAACAAATGTATCCCATGCATGCATTTTTATAGACAAAAGACCTTATGGATATTTGGGGTTCTTTGACATGCTGAATCTAACCTTGTATCCAGTTTGGGGATTTTTACCAAGTTACCGAAATAGCCCACATAGAGGTCCAAAGGGTCTAAGATCATCAAACATGAATTGTAGCATGCATGTTGTGTACAATTATCCAAATGTGCATTGTTTGACCTCTGTGGTAGTATCCACTCGCGGATCTAGAAATTTTTATAAGTAGGGGTCCAATGACTACCTAAGAGGGGGCCCGCTCCAGTGATTCCATATAAAAGTAACCAAATGTTTTCCCAAAAAGGGGGCAACCCCCTGTCCCCCTAAATCCTCCTCTGGTATCGAGCTGTTCATTACGGATAATTTTTTTGTATCAAGGGTGCTCTACTTCACGTACCAATGCAAACAAAAACGTTCGCCCACACCTTACATTTCATGTTTTAATGACTGTGGATAATTTATGTCACATACCTTTCCACCTTATACAGTTAAAATCATGCAAGCAACAATCGAGTCAAGAACATTTGATCTACCAAAACTGTCTTTTTCAGAATATGGAAATTGAAGCAGTTGAGGGTACAACTGGGGAATTTTATAAGTTTTTCTGTTACCATTGCGTTTCAAGATGCATATTTCTCTGTTCGCAAGTGTATTTATTGCGTGGAAGATAACGTCCTCAAATGTACTCGTCTCTATTTTACACAGACTGCACTTTAACTCCGCAATATCAATCTTTGACTTCAAAAAAAAATACAGAAATATCTGTTAATTTTTTTTTTAAATCAAGGAAAAACGTAATTTGAAGAATACAATATGACATTTTGAGAAGCGTTTTTGTTACAAATTTGAAAAGCTATATATTTGGTAAAGAATGAATGAGGAGTTTGTATTTCAATTTGAAAATACATTTATCATAAATTCTAAAGTCATCAACTAAGTTTTTTCATTTGTTTCAAGTGCATTTATCACATAATTCTACAATAAAAATTCCTTGCATCTTCGAAAATTCCACATCAGAAATGACTGCACTAACAGTGATAATTCATCGCATCTATAGTTAAGGGACGACATCAAAAGATCAATGTAAGATAAAAAACTTAATTCAAATAGTTTGGGGGTGGGGGGGGTTGAACGGCTGCAAGATTTGGTTATCCGACATTGATTTTTACATATATCCATATGGGTCAATCAATTTTTCCCAAATTAAGTTAAGAGGGGGGTGGGGGGGTCAGTGAAAAAACTATGTGAATTAAGTTTTTTATCCTTCATTGAACTTTTGATGTCGTCCCTAAAATGGATCACTTTCAAAAATCGATATGCTATATTATGTTGCTTTTATAACACTTATTTGAACTTTAATGCTATGTTTGTACAAAATAAAGACATATCACAATGAAAATATGTAAAAACTTTCCTTCAAATCAATTAATTTGGTATTTTCAAAACGTAAACAAATACAGTTTTCCCATGATCCTTTATTCTACAATAGACATACCCGCATATGACAGTGAAAATGAACTAGCTGGATTCGCACTTTATATACACTGTAATTTATGTCTTAAAATTCAGGTTTTTTCCATTATAATAGGTGGATTTTCAAGTTAATGAGAAAAATGCTTTGTTCACTAATTCAGCAATGCTTTAACTGTTGTGAATGTGAGCTCCCTTCGGCTATTATTAGAATCTAGATTTACATCATTCATTTTCAATGTAAGAGTTCTCCTTTCATTCAAAAGGTAGATTTCCATGTTTGCTGGTCACTTGACTAGAAACTGCATTCAGTGATATTGTTTGTCTCAATTTACACCTGAATTTCAGATTTTTCCTAATTACCAATCACTAAAATAAATGTCATTTAATACATATTAAATACATGTAGCATTGTATGTAACTATCATATTCATGTTTTTATTTGACATTATGAAAGTACTATTGAGATCCAGGATTCTGACTTGAATAAACAGTGTTTGTAACACACATGGTTTTATCCCTTTCTTTCCCTTCCCTTAAAAGTATCTTTCAGTTTGAAAACTACCTGACAATCATACGGAGTTCACACCTAATTTGAATTGGATTGCATTGACATTAACTAGTTTAATTCACATTTGAAACGGTTTACATTAACAAACACATAGTTCAAATGCGAATTGAATGCAAGTGAATGGTTTGTCTATCTATGGTCAACATGTAGGGGTATGACTATACATGTACCACTTTTACCAATTTTAAGAAACATTGTTGAATTTTATTTATGGAAGCTTACTTTTCATTTATATAAATTTAAGATTAATATTTCTGAGGTTATGGATTGTCTCTACTTATAAAGGGGGAGGATTCCCAGTTATTTAATATATTTAATTAAATTGTATTCAGGCGCGTAGCTCCCTATATGCCAACACGCAACTGCGTGCATATCAATTCAGCATGCAAAAAAAATATCAAAATAAAAATTTATAGCATTCGGAATGCAAAAAAAAATGTCAAAATAAAAATTTATAGCATTCGGTATGCAAAAAAAAATAATGTCAAAATAAAAATTTAAAGGAAACACAAATATGTTGTTTATAATAATCAAATCATTTAAAAATTGTATGTTTTTCGAATATCATAAATACAGTTGTGAAAATGAATAATCAGTCCCTTGCTTTAATGAAAATGAAAAATCTTGCTTCACTAGTGCAGAAAATGAATAATTTGTCCTCTTAGATTACAAAAATAAATAACCGATCAAAAACAAATCCTCCTGCCCCCTCCCCCAGAATATCAAATGGTCAACCCCTAAGTCTATATATAGGATTTTTTCTGCGACAAGTGCCTCAAACCATGTATTAGGATTTTTGGATAAAGGACCACAATAGGTAAAAGTCCAATATAATATTAAATGTTTTAAGTTCTTAGACTATATTCATTCTGTGTCAGAAACCTATTCTGTTTTGACTATTTGATCACAATCCAAATTCAGAGCTGTATCAGGCTTTAATGTTGTGTCCATACTTGCCCCAACTGTTCAGGGTTCGGCCTCTGCTGTAGTATCAAGCTGCGCCCTGTGGAGCATCTGGTTTATTTGAAGGGTAGATGTTCCCGACCTGTTTATTAGTGGAATTGTGAATCAGGCCATTACTCTTCTCAATTGTATTAATGCATACTTTTCATGTTGGGACAGTTTCCCTCATTTTTGAAGGCTGTATGGTTGCCTATAATTGCTTTGTCATTTGAACATTTGTGGGTAGTTGTCTTATTGGCGATCTTATTACATATTTTAATTTTTATACGTATCCATCCTTCAGAAAAGTTGTTCCAAATGTAATGAATCCCCTCCAGGCTTGCCTTTATCTTCATTGGAACAATTTTTGGGATACGATTGCTTTCAAGCAATCTGTAGACTTATACTGGTGGCTCAGAGCATTGCCCTCACGTCAATCGTTTTATTCTAAACATTAAGGAACATCTCAGATTCTTATGATTGTCTTGCTTTTAAAGGTAAAAACAAACAAAGGGATTGAACTTTAACAACTTTCCTATAATGTTCTTTTCATAATCTTCATGTTTGATAATTCCCTTGACTTATATGCATGTTTTTAACAACACGGAAAATCAGAATTAAGCAGTATTTATATTTAGTGTTTTTATAAATTTAGAAACACGTTAGAGGGAATTCCCAGTTTTGATAAAATGCGAGAGTTCTCTGAATTCCGATAAATCTATTTCTGTCATATAAGAACTGAAGTGGAGTTTTTCTTATATTTTACCTTTATGAAGGTACCTTTTGAGATTGTACTTCCATAAAGAAATAGAGAACTATCTAGGTCGTTTAATAAACATTTAATATACGTTCTTGCTCCAGGTTTTTTTTGGAAATTATGCGCATGGGTATAGTTTTCTTGACTTAGAGGGGTTTTCGATTGAATGGTTGCTCTGGATTCCCCACTCAATTAATTAATTTTTAACTCATGGGATCTTTTCTATGTATGTCTGCTATTGAAGGTTATTATTGTTGCATAATTTTAAATCATATGCATCGTTTAAATTAAAATAAATATAGTCCACATCGTAGAACACCCCTTTAGGCATTATTGTTTTGAGTTGTCTCCCTTCCATAAGTAACTTTCGCGAATTCTGAATCAAAACAATACGTCGAGTATTAGCTCGTTCTGTCAATAAAGTGTATTATATTAAAAAACGATCGCAATTTAAACCGATAAATGTGTACGGAAAGAAGTCATGATCACTGACCGAAAGGAAATTAAATATTTAAAGAGTTAGGAATTGGGTTCATTCTAGAATTAACGTAGGAAAATAGGTGAAATGATACGAAGTGAAATACCTTCTCTCACTCCGAGTCTCAGTGACTGCTGTGGAAAGTAAACTTGGAATTGATAGTACAAAAATAAACACAATAGGCCTAATTGCATTATTCATACACTTTTATCCGGGATTGGCTATTTTGTAACTATTTTACATGTGCAGTTGAATTAGTTTTGAAAATAATATTATCCAGCTACATGTATACATGTACATGTGTCAACGAAATGACGGCAATCGTATCCCTCAGAGCAATCTGCTCCTTGATTTTTTTGGGGGGAGGGTTCCAAAGCAGTTGTTTATAAGTTGCAAATCAGGCCATTACTTTTCTTAATTTAATTGCTGCTTACTTAACATGTCTAGACTGTTTTTTTCTCACTTTTTAAGGCTGTATGGTTGCCTATAATTACTTTGTTATTTTAACCTCTGGAAAGCTGTCTCATTGGAAATTATACCACATATATACAGATTTTTATATGGATTGTAGACCTGAAAAAGATTTTCAAAGTTGAATATGCTGCAAACTTCAAACAACCTACTACTTATTTACCATGCATGTCTATCATGAAACTTTTGATCAGAACTAATAGTCTATATATAAGTGATTTCACCATTTCTTCATATGTGTACCACTATCAATCAAAAGAACAAATGCAAATTATTTTTTTAATATTTGCATATGGTTTCCTTTAATTTCTCACATCTATTTTATTTGAATTTAGGGAAATAAGTATTATGTATATAAACAAATCTCATGTCGATATATAACATGTACAACAATCAAACATCAACCCACACCAAACTGGCTGTAGTTGAAAAACATCAAAAGGGAAAATACAGTGAAATTTGGAGAATTTATATTATCACATGTACATGCATTTGAAATATATTTAAAATATTTTTTTCAAATTTTTTAGTTTTAGGTTCCACCTAGCTACCATATTAGAAAACTGGGATTTAAACGCTAGTCTATTAGAGGGATATTTCCAGTGGCGAATCCAGAAATTTTCAAAAGTGGGGGCCAACTGACTGCCTAAGAGAGGGCCCACGCTGATCATGCTCCAGTGGTTCTCTAAATAATCAACCATTTTTTTTCCAGACAAGGGGGGGGCCTCTTAATTTGCCTTTGATTTCATTGGTTGTAATTTTTATTTTATCATGAATCAGATTTGAACAGGACTTGGGGAATGTAGGTAAAGACCGAATGTCAGTTTTAGTCTTATATATGTACTTTAATTTTAGTCTTACATGTATTTATGTGTACATATATATCACTGATTCAGTGGCGATGGTGAATAGCTATATATAGACACTGACAAGTCTTAGATAACATTTTATAGTTTTGAATGTTTCTTCATCAGTTGACTAAAATTAGGTGGAGGTATGTTTTTATTTCCAACAGAGGGGCACCCATGCTCAACCTATATCAGTTTGTGCATGAAGCGATTGATAGTTGCCAGACACTGAATGATTATACCACAAATTTGTGAAAGTTTTAACCTATGCATTTATACTTTAAATACGATAAAAAAAAATCATGTCTTTTTCAGGACTTCTGATCCAACCATGTAGAATGTAGAATGGCATGTTATTGAGATATGGTTCTGGTTGATGGATGTTCATGAAGGACCTTTAGTACAAAGTATATCACTGGATTGAGCTCTCTGTCAAAGTGTATTATTAAAGTGCTTTGCTTTGAGCTCGGTTCATTGTTATGCAATTCATTCTTTGTGAAATAAAGATTTTACAGACAACTCTCATGTACAAGGATGTCTCCAAGTATTATCATTTCTATGTACAATGTAAGTAACGAGAGATAAAAGCATATTTTTTTTTGTTTGAACCAAACATTATTTGTCCATTGACCAAATTTGTTTTGCTTTCACCAGCTTTGAAGGAGATATTATCAAAGAATTGATAGAAAACAGCACAGAAGCTTACTTTCTAGCTCATCAGGCCCAAGCATCATGTTAGGCATTGTCATTACTAAAAACCAATAAATGTCTTCTAATCTGAGGATCAATTGAACATTTTAAAGTGATTTACTAATGATACTGACAAGCCATCACAAAGATATACTGAGTGCCAATGAAAACGCAACACTTTTGTTTTTCAAAAAAGTCTGATAATTTTTATTTATTTTATATTAGAACTTTGTAAAGTTGGTTGAAAATGACTTTAAAGACAATTGTCGACAACTTTAAGGTTGGGTGATTTTTGGAACAAATGCGAAGTAAGGGTTATTTTGAACGGACATAAACCGAGTTCACCGCTTTTCAACATACGCACCATTTTCACGATTTTGTCATTTAAAGCTTGGCTAATGTCATGAATTTTCCTGCCCTTATTGTAAGGAAACTGCAAAAACCATCTGAGTAAATGCCAGGACTTTCTGACAACCAGCGACATGCAGTTTCGGGCATGATCCAATGAAGCCTTTCACAGCATACAATAACCCAAATCATCCACAAATTCAACAAAAATGGATCAGTTAATGATGAGCCACATCCCGGGGTTCAAAAAGCTAGAAACGCTCAGCAAAACCGATACATTTGGTCTTTAACATATCCGATATCGACTCTGATGGATGTCCAAAGGTCACGTGAGTTCAATGGTGGTCACGGTAGATCCTATGGAGCAATTTCAGTAAAGCACCATTTGCGCAGAAATTCAACGGTTAAAGAGGACCACAGCCGACATCTAAACGGCCGTCTGGTGTAAACATCAAATTCTGTAGACCAAAAATCATTCATTATGTACCAAAAATCGTCAGTGGTGGTTACATAGACGTTTGGCACCCGCCCTTGGCCAAAAGTCGTGCGTTTCGCCAGATTTAGGTCCGATAGAGCAAATTTTGCATAAGATTTGACATGGTTTAGACGATGAAAACCACCACCAATATCATAAAGTCAGCTTGAGTTTGCTTTACAGGACAAGTGGAATAACATTCCTCGAGATCACATTAAACGTCCGGGATGATCAATTCCACGGCGCTGTCGAGATTGCGCGGCACAACGGGTTTGTAACATTTTTTGTTAGGACTGTGATTTGATGATTCGACATTGGATGTTTCGTTTATCTATTGCGCCCAAAAGATGACAATGAAACATTTTTGTTTGATATCAATAAAAATGAGTATAGTATTTCAAAGGAAGAAATGAAATTGCCCTTTTAATAATATTCAAATCTTATCAAAGACTTGCTTAAATAAAAGGCTAAAATATTCCAATTATGAATATGAAAGAAATCCTTTAAAAATATTTTAAAGAGATTTTTTTATTTCAAAGGTGAATTACCAATCAAATACATTATGTATGCCAATTGAAACAACTACCACCTTTAAAGGTTTTGTTTGATAATTTTATAATCATTTGAATACATGCCACCAAGATTTGACAATACTTCTTTTAGGTCTTTCCCTCCCAAATTATCTCCCTTACTGGCTGACATAACTTCCTGTTTACACCTGTGTCCTTTTTTTTAGCATTAAATACTATTCCTTATCCAAGCCATCCTGTGTTTACATTAAATTTAAAGCAATATTTAATTAAGATATATTGATGATTGGTTGACAAATATCGATATTTTAAATATATTTACACAAAATTTTCGTTTTGTTTTATTCCTTTATCCATTTGAAAAAGAGCCATGTATGGTCAAGTAATCGTAAAATACGGGCTTATAATGAATCCCTTGATAACAGGGATGATTCTTTCAAGTAATACAGGTTCGACAGTTCGGTTGTAAACGCAAAAAAGTAATGATATAATCGTAGATGGTTCAAAAAATGGTCGAGACAACGTTGTCAGAGAAGGGGGTAAAACTTCCCTTATATAATTTAGAAATGAACTTTTCAGCACCCGAGACATGTATTATATGTCTCTGTTAGCACTGTCCATTCCTTTCATATGTTTCGGCATCTTTATAAAGCGAAAAAATGTATCAGTGTTCTGTTAACCTTACGACGTTTAACTTGGCTTCACCCAAGCTGGACATCGAGAAAGTGAATTTCTCAAGTCGAGTATCAGCTTGGGGTTTGTTTTTCTAATCATATCCTCTTAATTGTTTTCAAAGGGTAAAATTCATTACTGTAGAATTGCGGATTAAACAGGTATTAGTTCGATTGGGTGATAATTAATACTTCAAAGACTAGCTCATTGAAGCCAATTTGATCGTTGTTAAAATCAGTGTTTGTTCAAAGTTCGTTAAACAAGTTTGTTAATGTCGTTGGGAAATGCGGTCAATTTATTTCTTCTCATTTCATTCATATATGCCTCTATATATTCATTAAATAGATGTCAATGTCGAAATCTTTGTTTATTTTGAACTCTCAACGACGCCATTTTGTAAAATTTATTAGACTGGTCCCGCGGAATTACTTTAATACAACGGAAATAATTCTTTCAAAAATCGTTAACCAGTCAATCACGTGATCCGAAAAGAAAAATAAGCGGGAAATTTTAAAAAATACGAAAAAAAATATAGCGACGCGGTTGAACGGGATAGCGACGCGGTCAGTGCAATAGGACATCGGGAAATTTAAATAGCGCTGAAAATCGCGGCGCTTAAACGGCCTGGGGAGAACACTGGATTATGATTTCTAATATAAATTTTATTTTTGAAAAACCAAGTGTTGCGTTTTCATTGGCACTCAGTATATATAAATAGAACCATACAAATAGTAAGCAAATACATATAAAAAAAGATGTGATATGATTGCCAATGAGACAATTCTCCACAACAGACCAAAATGACATAGAAATTAACAATTACAGGTCGCCGCACAACCTTCAACAATGAGCAAAGCTAATGCAGCATAGTCAGCTATAAAAGGTCTCGAAATGACAATGTGAAACAATTCAAAGGAGAAAAATAACAGGCTTATTTATGTACAAAAAATAAAGAAAAAACGAATATGTAACACATAAACAAACGACAACCACTGAATTACAGGCTCCTTATATCATGCTCTCAGATATTATCTCCCAATTTAAAAAAATCACGAAAAATTGAACTTATTATGTGTTGCTCTCCTAGCTATAAAATGTATCCAAAATCAAAGATGTGTAACATATTCTATATCATAATCATTTGGTAACTAATGCAATTAGTGTCTCTTCCATGCCTGTCTTGAACATAAAAACTAAACTAAATATAAAATAAACAATACTCCTAATGCTCCGGTTGGTTGTCATCGTGCAACACAGTTAATAACACATTTAGAAAAATCATAGAACTACATTTATCATAAAACACAGTCAAACATCCAAACATACTATCCACACTCATCTGTGTCCACACTTGTTTAACTAACAAAACACCTTTTTTTATGATGTTTATAAATTGTTACTTGATGATGCCAATAATGGCAAAAAAACCTGGGCTTCTAATGTACGTGACTTACCATTTGATAGTGGTCTCAATTATATATGGTATCAACAATCAGAAATACATACTATTGGATTTATTGATGTAATTAAGAATAGAATTAAAGATCAGTATATCGTGACAAAGCTGGTTAGCATATGTAGAAAAGAGCGAAAAATTTAGTATTTATAATGATATAAAGTTAGAATTTAGGTTTGAACATTATCTAGATTGCTGTTATAATTCACACTTTTTAACTAAATTGCGAAGTGGTACACTGAAACTGAACATTGAAACAGGAAGATATACTGACATGGCTAGAGAATTACGTTTATGTTAATGTTGTAATATGCAGTGTGTTGAAAACGAATACCACTTTTTATTAGTATGCCCTACCTATAGATCAATTAGGCCTATATATTTGCCAGAATTCTATTGTTCTTGGTCAAACCTTATTAAATTACAGTATCTATTTAAATTAAAAGTCTGTTTTACATATTAAAAAAATGTGTAACTACATAAAATCTGCGTGGTCAATCAGATCACATATTGTTACTTAATGTTATTTGCTTTCTTATAATGATTTATATGTATTAATCTCTGCTGTTTATCATTTGTCATGTTGTAAATATGTTTTTCGTTGCTATAGCCACCGTGTATCATCAGTACACCGGATATAGGTACTAACCAAGCGGGCATGATTGATTTTGACCTTACATGGTAACGAAAATCTTTGTTTTGCTTTATCAATATTCAATGTACATTTCTCAACATTTGAAATTCCTGCTCCCAAATAATTTTCGCATCGATTTTTTCCTATTCATAAAAGAACTTTGATATTCTAATAAGAACAATTAACTTGTACATGCGCAAATAGTTGTGAATGTCAACACTAACTTTCAATTTCGATACAGTTGTTGAGATATTTACATCTTGATCTGAAAGAAACCTAATACAGGGCAAAAGTAATAGTTATCTATCATAAAACTACCTGCGATTACTCATTCCTTGAAACTTTTTGGGTAATAAACGAGTATGAAAATAAAGTTTTTGTGTACGGTGTACAACAAATTAACTATGCACCGTACATAAGGATTTATGTGGTCAGCTAAACACCGTACACAGCACTTCTTTATGGATAAAATATCGAAAAATAACATATGTATGAAAGATTTCAATGCCAATTATTGAAACAGCTATACTTATTACACACACACATTGACCTTCTATCAGAAAAAGAGTTGCAATGAATATAGAATTATATTGGATGAGACGAGGGTCAACTTCTTTTACAATTATTTGCACATGCTTTTAGTAATCCCTCTTGTTTTGGGAAAATAATGAGACATTTCTAATCATCAACCTACGACTAAATCATTTCTTAAAACAGCAATTATGTTAATATTGAAGTACACATTGATATTATGAGAACAAAACAAAGATTTTTAGTTACCCTGTAAGATCAAAATCGCTCACGCCCGCTTGGTTGGTACCTATATCCGCTGTACGATGATACACGGTGATAGCATAGATATGATTTTTGCAATAAAGTATACATTCAAACAGTTTTCATTGGGGTTCATTATAAGCCAAGGAAAATTCTAATATGTATTGCAAAAACAATTCATGTTGCATATTTTTTTTTCTGACAACAGGCTAGTATAACTAGTAGGGATGGCAACGAGTACTCGAAAGGCCGAGTACTCGGATACTCGTTTGCTGTTATACATCTTGAGATATTTCTCTTCACATTTCCACTTACTTTAGTTACGATGAAATATCCCCTTCGTTGTACTAAAACAATTAAGGATGTACTTAGGTGATCTAAGCAAAAATTAAATAAATCAAGAATTCAAAATTGATACTTTAAACTGGAGGAGTATTAAAGAGGATCAAACTAAACTAAAAATATTGATAGGTCATGAAGCTCCTTTTAGAGATATTTGATTTATAAAATATGGCGGGAAAAGGCTGACTCGGACTTTAACATTTATTTTGCATTGGTATTATTTGCATGGGTCTCAAATCAAAAGAAAGAAAATCAAGAATCTGCTTAAATTTTGTTAAATGACCTTTTATGAATTATAAAGTCTTATGTTAAAAGATAAATAGGTGTTACGGGGCAAAATATTGTACATGGTATCGTATGAAAAACACCGAGGAGTCCGAACATTTGACACTTTTGGATATTCCAAAACCTCACCTAAGTACATCCTTAACAGCATAAATATGTTTTCCTTAGGTTAACTTACTATTTGTTATAGTAGTACCATCAACGTCTTTTTCTTCCGAGGGAATGTTTTCATGTGCACTACTTGAAACAAAAAATAGAAAGTTAAACAGTCTTTCGTCTGAAACTGTTGACCAGATCAAATTTCTTAATAAGAACAAAGTGACCTGTGGTGAACCGCAACTGATTAGAGACATTTGAACGGAGTTTATACACGGATCAACACTTCCATGGATTAATAATTAACTCATCACGAAAGTTAAACTTACCTTTGTTCGTTAATCAAGACTTCTATATAAACGTGATTGGTATCTTCGGAGATGTATAATTTAATTACTCTGTGTTTGAAATTTAACTAAAGATAGGCGAAAGTACGAAATCAACTTTCAAATCCAAAAGTCGAAAATAAACTGACAATATCATGGCTAAAAAAAGGAAAATAAGACAAACGATAGTGCAAAATACAAAAAAAATAAAATAACACACACACAAAAAAGTAAGACTAAGCGACACCAAGGATTTGTATACTATACAAATCCTTGGCGACACGAAAAAGCACATTGAATAATTTGAAGTCCATTACTGTTATTGACAAATAAATGGACAAGTCGTAATATAAAAAATACCGACTCCTCAGGAACAGATGATACAAATGTAGTCTTCTTTGTCGGACTTTGTATGCAAATATTTTTCAATTTTATTGGAATTTTGTTCATTCATATACATTTTTGTAATTGTATTATAAGTCTCTGGGTTCATGAAAACGTAAACAAACAATAATTGCTATTATGATAGGTTATTTTTAGAAACGGCGGTCGGTAATTCATTGTTTAATTGACACAAAAAAAAACATATATAATATTTACTTAAGACCAAGCTATGTTTGTAATAAATTTTTCTTATGTTTATGAAAGGTGATAACAGAAAACACTGCATTCCACCTAAGGCAGCAACCATTTGATTTTCTGGGGGGTGGGGGGGCTATGGTTTTTTTTCTGTGCAAACTTTTTTTTCGCCTTTGGCGAAGAACAATCTATTTTTTTAGCGACAAACCGAAAACAATTTTTTTCTTTCAATTTTAGCATTACATATAGTGGCAGCTGAGGGTGAAACAAACAAATTTTTTTTTCTCAGGGTCCAAAACAAATTATTTTTTTCACCAAAACCTGGAAACAAACTTATTTTTCCAAAAACCATAGCCCCCCCCCCCCCCCCCCCAGAAAATCAAATGGTTGCTGCCTAAACTCTCATCGCTCACGCCCGCTTGGTTGGTACCTATATCCGCTGTACGATGATACACGGTGATAGCATAGATATGATTTTTGCAATAAAGTATACATTCAAACAGTTTTCATTGGGGTTCATTATAAGCCAAGGAAAATTCTAATATGTATCGCAAAAACAATTCATGTTGCATATTTTTTTTTCTGACAACAGGCTAGTATAACTAGTAGGGATGGCAACGAGTACTCGAAAGGCCGAGTACTCTGATACTCGTTTGCTGTTATACATCTTGAGATATTTCTCTTCACATTTCCACTTACTTTAGTTACGATGAAATATCCCCTTCGTTGTACTAAAACAATTAAGGATGTACTTAGGTGATCTAAGCAAAAATTAAATAAATCAAGAATTCAAAATTGATACTTTAAACTGGAGGAGTATTAGAGAGGATCAAACTAAACTAAAAATATTGATAGGTCATGAAGCTCCTTTTAGAGATATTTGATTTATAAAATATGGCGGGAAAAGGCTGACTCGGACTTTAACATTTATTTTGCATTGGTATTATTTGCATGGGTCTCAAATCAAAAGAAAGAAAATCAAGAATCTGCTTAAATTTTGTTAAATGACCTTTTATGAATTATAAAGTCTTATGTTAAAAGATAAATAGGTGTTACGGGGCAAAATATTGTACATGGTATCGTATGAAAAACACCGAGGAGTCCGAACATTTGACACTTTTGGATATTCCAAAACCTCACCTAAGTACATCCTTAACAGCATAAATATGTTTTCCTTAGGTTAACTTACTATTTGTTATAGTAGTACCATCAACGTCTTTTTCTTCCGAGGGAATGTTTTCATGTGCACTACTTGAAACAAAAAATAGAAAGTTAAACAGTCTTTCGTCTGAAACTGTTGACCAGATCAAATTTCTTAATAAGAACAAAGTGACCTGTGGTGAACCGCAACTGATTAGAGACATTTGAACGGAGTTTATACACGGATCAACACTTCCATGGATTAATAATTAACTCATCACGAAAGTTAAACTTACCTTTGTTCGTTAATCAAGACTTCTATATAAACGTGATTGGTATCTTCGGAGATGTATAATTTAATTACTCTGTGTTTGAAATTTAACTAAAGATAGGCGAAAGTACGAAATCAACTTTCAAATCCAAAAGTCGAAAATAAACTGACAATATCGTGGCTAAAAAAAGGAAAATAAGACAAACGATAGTGCAAAATACAAAAAAAATAAAATAACACACACACAAAAAAGTAAGACTGAGCGACACCAAGGATTTGTATACTATACAAATCCTTGGCGACACGAAAAAGCACATTGAATAATTTGAAGTCCAATACTGTTGTTGACAAATAAATGGACAAGTCGTAATATAAAAAATACCGACTCCTCAGGAACAGATGATACAAATGTAGTCTTCTTTGTCGGACTTTGTATGCAAATATTTTTCAATTTTATTGGAATTTTGTTCATTCATATACATTTTTGTAATTGTATTATAAGTCTCTGGGTTCATGAAAACGTAAACAAACAATAATTGCTATTATGATAGGTTATTTTTAGAAACGGCGGTCGGTAATTCATTGTTTAATTGACACAAAAAAAAACATATATAATATTTACTTAAGACCAAGCTATGTTTGTAATAAATTTTTCTTATGTTTATGAAAGGTGATAACAGAAAACACTGCATTCCACCTAAGGCAGCAACCATTTGATTTTCTGGGGGGGGGGGGGGGGGGGGCTATGGTTTTTTTTCTGTGCAAACTTTTTTTTCGCCTTTGGCGAAGAACAATCTATTTTTTTAGCGACAAACCGAAAACAATTTTTTTCTTTCAATTTTAGCATTACATATAGTGGCAGCTGAGGGTGAAACAAACAAATTTTTTTTCTCAGGGTCCAAAACAAATTATTTTTTTCACCAAAACCTGGAAACAAACTTATTTTTCCAAAAACCATACCCCCCCCCCCCCCCCAGAAAATCAAATGGTTGCTGCCTAAACTCTCAACTTTTCAATAGACGTTGAAAATTCATCCGAGTACGCGCGAGTAATCGAGTATCATGACCGAGTATCCGAGTCCATGATTATTTCAGATCTTTTGACATCCCTAATAACTAGTAAACTTGTATCTCAATGATGCAAATAAAGCCTCAAAATTAAAAAGCCTACTTATATCCGGTTGACAAACTGTCGTTTCACAACCATAATAAATATACATGTTTTCGCAGTTAATGTCTGTCACTTCATGATGTGTGTACTTTTTTATATGAATGTAGCATTTGTGCATAGATCTTATTTCGTTAGTAGTTGTTTCGTTATTAAAGAACAACCCGTCTGGAAGACTTTAATCATATTAGTTGGAATTGGCTATGTCATAGCTTTCTGTAAATGAGTGTGCTCCTATTTCGGTGCCTTATTTGTAAGTTAATTGTTTATTAAAAAAAACACTGGACAAATGTAGCAGGTTTAAACCGTTTTAAAAGGCGATTAAAATACAGGTCAAGTCAGGGTTTTTTTTTGCCATAATTAGGTCTTTCCACTTTTCTGTGGAAAGACCTATTGTTTTTCTTCTGATTATTTTTTTTTTCTTCCGCTAAATTTTGTTCTTGCAATAAACATTTGTTTCGCAATATGTCGCTTAGATATTTGGTATATATGATATCGAACAGTTTATGCGCTTTTGAAATTTACCCTGCGTAACCGAATACTTTTCTTTGTAGGAGTTATCTCCCCAAACACTGTTTTTCCTTGTGTCCACAACTCCTTTGCAACCGTAAAAGATTACGACAAATTTATTTTATAAAATTGCTCGTTATATCCTTCGAATGATTTGTCCAATTTTGACCGAAGCAATATGAACGCTCCATATGAGAGTTATTTCCCTTTTTGTATTTGAAATTTTGAAATGTATTTTAAACTGGAACACCATAAGTGATAGAGACCTAGGATCTTTTGATTTGAGGTCCTTGGTCCAAAAAAATGAAAATTAGGTCAAGGTCAAAGGTCAAGGTCATATTCTAATTTTTGAATTTGTCTTATTTTCACTCATTTTCATTAACCTTATAAGATATCGACAAATTATTTTGTATAAATTGTTAGTTGCGACATGTGGTAACTAAATAATTTTAGTTGAAAGGGTGCGTAAACAATGAATTGGAGTTTTAGCCCCTATCATATCTTAAATTAACTTTAAAGTGATATAACTTATTAACCATACATATTAGAGACTAGGGTCTTTTGATTTGAAATCCTCAGTTTGTGACCTTGAAATTGAGGTCAAGGTCATAGGTTAATTTGACGTTCTAGATTTTGACCTTTGCTTTAAATTCATATCTATACATGTATCATAAAGCCATATGAACTGACATTTTAGACTGATTTTTTATATTTTAATATCAAAATAGATATCAACTGGTGGAATTGTACAAGAGTTTTGGCTTGCCTTTGAAAATGGTATTTCATATATTTCTGAACGATAGTTATAGTCCAACTTAACCCAACCCTTTGAAATTGTACACACTATGTTAGATCATTGAAGGTCTATTTTTTATGGTTTTGTAAATCCTGTGACCTCTGTCGCAGAAAGCTTAACATTATAGGGATATTGATCTAGCGGCGGCGTTAGTTAACTTATTATAAGCTTCAAATTTTAGAAGGTGGAAGACCTGGATGCTTCATACTTTGTATATAGATGTCTTATGTTAGGAAGTTTCCGTCTGTCAATGTCCATTGTCCTTGACCTCTTTTTCATTGTTCAGTGACTACTTGAAAAAAAGTTGAGTTTTTGTAATGTTAGTTTGTCTCTTATTATGAGAAATGGGATAGCTATCTTTAGTATGTGTGAACCTTGCAAGGTCATCCCGTCTGTCAATTTTTTTTCCACTTGACCCTGACCTAAGTTCATGGGTCAGCGAGCAAGGTTTAGTTTTGGTGGTCAAGTCCATATCTCAGATACTATAAACAATAGGTCTAGTATATTTGGTGAATGAAAAAATTGTAAGATGAACATGTCCTACTGGCAGGTGTCATTTGACCTTGACCTCATTTTCTTGGTTCAGTGAGGGTGGTAAACGGTTATTTTTGGTGCAACGTTTTTGGCGTTTATTTCACATTTTTTCGTGTTTTTACGTTTTATTTTTGTTTTCTCATGTTTGGTTCGACGTGCATGCTTCTTGCTTACCCTTATTTGTTTTCTGTGTTTCATGTTGGTACTCTTAATTTCTCGTGCTTGTCCACAATTGATTAGAAAGTAAACCAGGACTGAATTCAAAGTCAGTCCGAAGATCAAGGCCGTAAATAACATTGAGGCATGTAGACAGTTGGCTCTTTTGCGGGTTGGCAAAATAAAGAGAAAAAAAAAAACAGAAAACATTTTGTTTTTGGTTAAAATCATGCATTATTTTAAAAGCACTGGTAGTTTGTTTAACCAACAAGGTGAACAATCACAATTTCAGGAAGATGTGTGATCAATATTTAGATATCGTTGAACGGTACCTAAATCCATTGCACAAGTAAAATGGAAAACTTTTACGTCTATTAAGGAGATTGGGTCAAAATGTACAATAGAGCAAGCAATCAAACACACGTTGTTCTACCCAAATATATATATATAAAAAATAGCTTCTGTTAGCCTTAGCTTGCCAGTTAGGTTTTGCAGTTGTGCGAGTTTGTTTTTCTGCGCTATGGCACCATAATACACGGAACAGGTAAAAAATGACGGAAAGAAGATTGTGTGGTCTGGTATGCTTCACAAACATAGAAGTAACAATGTTGTCAATATTGATTGCATATATATAGAACTCCCACCTGGAAAATATCCGTTGAGGAGGTGTTCCATAATTGGAAGGACATACATATAGAATAAGTGCTAAAGAGATGGTATTCGTATGGGCACAGAAAAATCACCTTAACATTTGACAAAGCCTAACCGAATAAAATTTTCATAGTAAACAAACAGTGTTATATGTCCTTATATAATCGTTTGAATTTGAGAATCAAAGTTGTGAGCTATTAAGTATGCATTTACATTTTAATGTTTGAAAACTGTGTCTGTGAAAACTAGGTAAAATAGCTCGATTGGGACACAAATGAAAAGTATGACGAACCACAAAAAATGCTCAGCTTCAGGACGCCTTCCATTTTAGGTTCGCACTAAGTAAAAATTGCTTGTGAAGAGTCATAAAGGAGGGGGCAAGGGGTTTAACTGTTATGCTGTTATGGGGCAATTTAATTCTTTGTTATCTGTTATTCTGAAATATATTTGCTGTTAGCTGTTATTGTCTTATTCTTTGTTAGCTGTTATTGGGCTTTTAGTTTTTTTGTTATCTGTTATTGTGATAATGTATTTGCTGTTAACTGTTATTGAAAATTGGAATGTTAGCATTTTTTTTTTTGACAGTCAATATTCGGTATAAATTGAAGATCATAGGACATTGGGGTCTACCACTACTAATATGTTTGTCCCGTATTCAGAGAAGGATTCCATTAACATATACCCATCACAGAAACGAGGTCCAGAACAATTCAAGTATATCTTATGATTATCCTTTGTAATAAATTCCATTTTTTTATGAATGCATGTGTATTTAGAATTATCTCAATTTTTTGTATGAGAATAATGTTCCTCGTTTCCCCTACGAACATATTAAATTAAAACAATTCTTAATATGACATAAAGGAAAACATATGGCCAGGAATATCTGACAAGGATCTCAATTAAGGACTAGGTCCTACCAACCACTTAACCTTTTATATAATATGGTACATAGACTCAGCTCTGTGATTCTTTTCAAAGCAGAACCAAATGCATTGTACAATGAAAGTTCCAACCATGTACTTGGGTCCGAAGCTGCACATAACTCATTACAAACAAAGATTTATTTCGTTTCAACCCATTGTTTCCCTACTAAACTATGTATTCTATTTACTAGTACACTTGGTACAATCAAAAACCTGATAAAAAATTGTTCAAATAAGGCCTTTGAAAATAGTGGAATAAATTGCTTTTGGAGTGTCAAAATTCGTTCGAAGTACTTGATAAATTGCATGCTTATAATTGGTGCTTTTGATTTTTCTACCCTATATATACAACATAATAATAACATTAACTGTACCAATTTTTCTGCACCAGATGCGCATTTCGTCAATACATGTCTCTTCAGTGATGCTCATGGCCAAAACATGTAAAATCCAAAGCTTATACTAAGTATAAAAGATGAAGAGCTATAATCCAAAAGTTCCAAAAAGTATAGGCAAAGCCGTGAAAGGAATCAGAGCTTTGCATGAGGGAGATACAACTTTGCCTCATAGTCTTATTAAGAAAAATGCACACACCTCATTAGATGGTCATTTAGAAAAAGTCTTTTAGGTCATTTTTTTTATTAGCAACAAAGGGAGCTTCAGTCAATATATATAAACAATACACCAACGTTTCATGAGAACTGCTGAAAGCATTTTTGAGTTATTTTTGAAAACTAGAAAATACCACCTTTTTCTAATGAATAAAATCCCTTAACTCAATAACACAAAATCGAAAATTAATAAAAATCGAAAGGGAGTTTACAACAATAGATATAAACATTTCAGCAAAGTTTCATGAGAACTGCTGAAAACATTTTTGTGTTAATGTCTGAAAACTGGAAACTCCCCCTTTTTAATTAATAAAACCCGTTAACTCGGAAACGTAAAATCTAAAATTTATAAAAATTGAAAGTGACCTCATGTTAATAGATATAAACAATTCACCAAAATTCATTGCTTTGTGAAAGTATTTTTGAGATATTATCAGAAAACTGAAAAAAACCACCAATTTTATTGAATAAAAACCCATTACCCAGAAACTTAAAAACTAAAATTTATAAAAAAAAAAAAAAAAAAAAAAAAAAAAAAAAAAAAAAAAAAAAAAAAAAAAAAAAAAAAAGGGAGCTCACGTCAATAGATATAAACAATTTCCCAAAGTTTAATGCAAATTGGTTAAAGAGTTTTTGTGTTAATGTCCGACATGTTGACAACAGACGGACAACAGTATACCATAATACGTTCCGTTAACGAGAGTATAAAAAATATTATAATATATTGAGTAGTAATTTAAACACATTCTAGATACATAAATTAATACTAAAAACATAGTCATAGAAAATGGAATGCATTACCAGTGGCGGATCCAGAACTTTTCCTAAAGGGGGGGGGGGGGCGCTGACTGACATAAGAGGGGGCCCGCTCCAGTCATGCTTCAATGATTCCCTATATAATCAACCAAATTTTTTCCACGAAAGGGGGGGCCCGGGCCCCCCAGGGCCCCCTGGATCCGCCTATGATTACAAAGGATTATATCCTTAATAAGAAATACTGATTTGTCAAAGACCATATTATTTTGATATTTCATTTACTGTTATCTGTTTTTGTCCATTTTAATTCCTTGTTATCTGTTATGAGCCAAATCAATTTGCTGTTTTGCTGTTATTGGGACCCCCCTTGCCCCCCTCATAAAGCAGGATGAAGCGTAAACACAAATCTTACTTTACCGGCACACCTAAAATAACTCTTGTTTATAACTGTATTCAATATGTTCCAGGCTCTTATTTATTGAAATGTAACAAAAATCTGACAAGATGTTGATTCTGAAAGGTATATTGCATACAAGGAAAATGTCAGAAAAATATAGTTTTCTGCATAAAATGGGTCAAAAATATTTTCGCATCGCTCCGTTGGCTCCCCTTACAACCCTGGAGATTGTTTTAAATTATGTGTTCCCAGGATATTAATGGGTTTCAAATTATTACTATGAATACTAGTACTATGAACATATTTTTTTCAATTCAGATGCAACTAGCGGACGCTAAGAGTTGACCACAGGATCACTTAATAATGAATGCATGAATCTAAAGAACGTCTGAGTAATAACTTTTAGTACTTTTTCCTAAATATTTACAATTTAATTTTTCATGCTTCGTTTTTCACAATTTTTATTTTCCGTGCAACGTTTTTGAGATTTTTAATTCATATGTTTCTGTGCTCATAGCCCCCCTTAAAGGCCTTTACCACCCTAATATATGTTGTTTGAGATGAACTGTTTCATTTAGCTAATCATACATTTACATTCCTGAGTAATGACTAATACTATTGTGACCTGAGTGCAAATTCTTCGATCTCCTTGTGAGTATCAAAATGATACCAAAAATCCAAATGGTTAAGCTAGAAAGATATTTATCAAACTCTTCCAGGAATGCTTAAAGTCACTTGCCAAATACCTGTTACTCTCAAAGTTAAAGTTCAACAAGTAGAGAAAAAGATACTCATTTGAGAAAAAGCTCACAGTTGTCTGTAACTCAGTACTATATTAGACCAGATTGTAAAGGCTAAACTGTCTGCTTTACTGTTAATGACTGAATTTTATGTTGTCAATCTCCAAAATCAAGGTCATATAAAACCTGCCTGACAGACATGTTCACCTTAAAATCATTCCACACACCAAATAAAGTTGATATAGTCAATAACACATTTTGTATTGCACAAAAGCAAAAATTAAATTCAAATCGTATATCCAATTCTAAGTTCTATGACTTCATTAATTCTGTGTCAGAAACCCATTATGTGTCAAACATTTAATTACAATCAAAATTCAGACCTGTATCAAGCGCAAATATTGTGTCCATTTTCCCCAAACTGTTCAGGGTTGGACATATGGATCCTATCCATTTCGCTCGGAGAAGCAATTTATTCAGATACTGTAAACAAATTAAGGTTACTATATTTCAGTCTGGCAAGGATCATCTGACTTTGAACAGCGGTATACTACTGTTGCCTTTATTTGACGTCTTTTGCAAATTACATGAATTATCATTTGGGATACTTGCAGTTAAATTGTTGTCTTAAAAAATTTAATTAAAATCTGTAAAGCAGGGGAGACGGGTTGAAGTGCACTCTTACTTTTAAGCAGTCACTCAACAATAAAATGAGAATTAAGACAATGACCATGCCGGACAAAAACTTAATAACATGAGGCATCTGTATTGATGATATGAATCATCCAGGTCTTCTACCTTTTGAAATATAAAAGAATTATTCAAAAGAGAGGCTTAAGATAACAGAGGGTCATTCAAACTCAAAATTTGAATATAAACTGACAATACCATGGCTAAATAGAAATAGATACACCGGAACCCTACCAAACACTTGGTTGATCTCAGGTTATCCGGAAGGGTAGGCAGATTTTGTTCCACATGTGGTACCTATTATGTAGCGCAAACCAGCTACTAAGTCTAATTTCTGTAGGTCACATTCGGGAAAAGGTTTACACTCAAGCAGCTCAACAAACATTTGAATGTCTCATATTCCATGAAATATGGCTAGTGAGACTGAAATAACATTTTTGTCTGTTCATAATTTATGTTAAATTAGCACTCTGATCATTTGTTGTAATGTTTCGTTAAAAAATACTGCTTAAACTAACTTATTAATTTTTTTTTTTTTTTTAAATGTATTGTATCTGCTATTTGAAATGCTTGTTATTACCTTTGGGCTATCTTTAAAGATTAAAAGTTGTTGATACAGCCAACAATTTTTTTCAATTTCCATTTTGTATACAGTAAAAACTTTTATAATGCAAATAATTATATCATTATATTATCAACTTATTTTATGAAACAGAGAGGTGAAAGATACCACAGGGATATCAAACTTATGAGTCGAAAATAAACTGACAACCTCCATGCCTAAAGACGAATAAGACCAACAAACAAACAACAGTACACAAGACATATTTGTTAAATTACACCACTTATAACAGTTAAATTTTACCTATTTTAAAACTGTATTACCAAAATGCTAAAATTACATTATCATGTACATTGTCAAAAATTTACTGATTGTTTTTCAAGACTAATTTCAAGAACAATTTTATGCCCAACTTAGGGGCATCATGTTTTTTTTCGGTCTGTGCATCTGTTTGTTAGTCTGTCGGTCCCACTTCAAGACGGTCAACATGGTTAAAGTTTTAGGTCAAGGTAGTTCTTGATGAAGTTAAAGTCCTATCAACTTGAAACATAGTACAAATGTTCCCTAAGATATGATCTTTCTAATTTTAATGCCAAATAAGAGTTGTTATCCCAATTTCAGATTTCACTGAACATAGAAAATGATAATGCGTGTGGGGCATCCATGTACTATGGACACATTCTTGTTTACATATAATTATTCGTCTTTGGTTCCGTGATAAATTGCCAAAGGGACCTGGTTGGTCAATGAGGCTAACACCTACTGGTTAGGAATGCTTGGACGAAAAACATTTGTATGAATGGATTTAAAGAACCACTTTAAAGTTGACAGCTCGATATACCATGCAGGGCCGTAACTAGCCTCTTCAAATAGTGAGGCAAAATATATCGCCGAGCGAAGCTCTGAGAAAAATAAAGCAAAATCGTGCATTCTGAGCGTTTCCCGGACTCTTTCTGACATTGAAACGCAATTAATTTTTAGCTTTCTTTCGACAATATTCTGGTTTGAAAGCAAAAACATAGATTCATTGTAATTTAAGTCTTTAAGGTTTTAAGGACAACATTAAAAGACCGATATGTAGGACAAAGCAAAATTCGTAATTCTCATAATCATTAATACCGGATCTGTCTGTCTGTTTTAGTCTTGTATTGTGCTTACACTTTGGTGATATTTTTATGACTAGATTGGAATATAGTGACAGTGCAGTATTATGCTTTAAGTCGACACTAGGAACCATCTTGACCCTGTTTTACGGTATTAATGATTCTTTTATTGTTGAAGACCCTCCAACAACTTTGACCAAATGATTGATCATTAGTATTTTCTTTATGCATTGACTTTGTGTGCGATTAGGTTTCGTGCACATTTACTCCATATTCCTTTGTTTTCTGTAAAAGAGTCTGAACATGACATAATCAGGCAAGTTTAACCCATCAATGGAAATGGTCATATGGCAATACATTATTGCTTTTTTCCAAATTATTTGATACCGTAAAATTGGCGACCTTACTCTAATTTAAACCATGTCAGCTATCTAGTTTCATCAACCAAAAGAAGCCAGTTGTGAATTCTTTGATATCAAATTCAATTCTCCATGCAGAAACGACCATTTTTTTCTATGTCTTGTATATTCTTAAAATATTTTCTCGCACAATATCTGGACATCAGTGGGCATGCAACATTGCAAAACCACACGTTTTCAAATGAAAATCAACACTCAGACTATTGTCATAAAGTAGGACAATAAATGAGCAAAAGACAAACCCGGGACACAGAAGTTCAAACAACAGACCATCATCAACTCTGAAAACCAAAAGTAAAAAAGAAACATGGATCACGAAAAACATGCAGGGGCGACACCAGAGAGTGAAGAGAACTTGCTTCTTGTTAGACACTTTCCGTGAAAACAATTTGATATTAATACAATCTTTTGTTTCATTTTTTTTTTTTTTTGAAATTTCTAACATGAGGCAATGTAATACGGCCCTGCCATGACTAGTTAACAGGACCAAATTTGTCAGGATTTTACCATTTTTCATAACTGGGGCGAGTTGGCCAACATTTATACATCAGAATTTTACACTTTGTACAAATTGTGTGAGTTGGCAGGACTACATTTAACACTTTTTATGAGTGGGGCGAGTATGAAGAAATTCGTGAAGAGTTGGTGTGGGACGATTTTACCATGGGGCGAGTTGGCTTCTTTTCAATGAGATTATTTTACTTCTTCGTGCGATGGGCTTAGTTCTTTTTCAGCTGAGATGATATCAGCCTTCTCATTTACATATTTAATTATTTAATATTTTCTTAATAAACCGTCAAACTAGCACTGCTCAAATGTGAAAGGTTAATTTTCAGGGCACTGGTATTAACACTAGAGGGCGCTTTTGATTTGACTTCCGTCAGTCGCATTTCCGTTGAGAATGTAGAAATAAACCAAACAGATACAAAAAAATAACATTTAAGCTCTCAATTTGACATTTATAAGATTGGAAACTACTGATATGTAGCAGAAAGCCAGCATTGAAAACATGTCCAGGATGAAAAGTAAATGAATCAAGTTGTTAAGAAAACATACAGCTGTACTTTGAAGTCTCAAGTTAAACAAGCAGCTGACAAAAAAATATTATACAAATAGTACTAGCAGTTTTCTGTTACTTTGAATTAAACATAAGGAAAGATCATTTTTTTCCAAATTGACATAGTATGAAATAAATTATAATCATCTCCGTTGTGTATTTTACTGAATAAAAAACAAATAAAACTGTATTCAAACACAAAATGTATATATACATGACTACATTTTTACTAGTATACCTTATCATTACTGTTTCAAATAGTATTGGTCTAATTTAACTTAAATATGGCGGATATCTTTGAAGAGCAAACCTTATCATGCTTTTAGACAACTGGGGCGATTAAGTCTCTTTATCGTCTATCTGTCACTTTGCTTTGCCAAACCATCAAAAGTGATACCTAGCAGCCCAGGTGTTCCCAATACATGTACTTGCTTTCGTAGAAAGAGAAATCACTTCTCTGTATGATTTTGAAGTAGTGTGAGCTCTTTTTGGTGTTAAGATATTGATTATTCCAAAATCTACAATGTAATGTATTGCTTGTGTCATATTTTTCTTCAATTTTTGTGGAAAATTGAATTGTTGTACAATTCTTGCCAGATTTTAATGAAACTTATATACAGTTTATTATTGTATCAGCAATGTCTCAAGACAAATTTGAAAATTAGTGCAAAGTTAGTAGGTGTTCTGCTTAAGTTTGTTTGATAGGATCAACTTGTGATAGATCAATTATATTAAGTATAGAATTGCTTTAATATTTATAGTACATATCAATTTGATGATTATTTTCAGGCCTTATCCTCTAGATATTGGTCCAGCGACTGAATTAGTAAAAAGGCAATACATGAAGGAATTTAATAGCAGTACAAATGTATTAACTTTTAACGCAAATTTCTAATCTTTTATTCAGGTGGGACTCGTAGAAAGTGTAGTACTTGCTGTTCAGATGGACAACAGTATAATTATCATCCAAGCAAGGAAACTTTTCATCATCTATTTAAAAGACAGTATTCAGGAACATGTATAAATGCTCAAAAAATTGTCAATGACTATGTTTCGCATCAGGCCCCAGGATTAATGAAAGAAAAAGAATATGATCTGGGAAATAACAATAAAGTATTTGCATCAAAATGGCTAGATGATAAGCAAGTTGTTTTTGGAACAAAATGCAACAAGGTATGTATTCTTCTTGTGTAGTATTTCTGTTTAGGACAATATGTATATCATTCTGTTTTTAGTGTTGTCTAAAAGCATCAAGGCCTTAAGACATTAGAGTTGATTGATCTTAATTTAGGTTGTCTTAGTCTTGTATTATTTTAATTTTAGTTTTTTGTGTACAATTTGGAAATTAGTATGGCGTTCATTATCACTGAACTAATATATATTTGTTTAGGGGCCAGTTGAAGGACGCCTCTGGGTGCGGGAATTTCTCGCTACATTGAAGACCTGTTGGTGACCTTCTGCTGTTGTTTTTTTCTATGGTCGGGTTGTTGTCTCTTTGGCACATTCCCCATTTCCATTCTCAATTTTATGTCTTACTGAACTTCCTTATTGAAAAATCTGTCATTTCCCAAAATAATTCTATTTATTAAATTGGTTGCAATGAATTACATTGATTTCTTTGTGAAAAAAATCGATAATTTCACATGTGACATAAACATGGTTTACCATTATTTCTCTTCTGATATACAACAATTATAGGCCATGTCAAGACATTCACTACGCTGGATCAAGGAATTGTATAGATAATATACAATTCCTTGGCTAGATCAAAACAAATTGTGAATGTGTAGAAAGCAATATAGTTCTTTACATCTTCTCAATCTTCAACATTAATTTCATTAAAAAAATCTATTTGTCAATGTAATTTGCCATAACATGTACAGTATGTTTAAAACTTACAAAAATAGTTGTTGGATAGAAAAAAAATTTATAATCATACATGCTATTTGAATGAATGAAATACACCTTTTTTCCAGTTGATGGTAATGGATGTTTATACAGGAAGAAATATTCAGATTCCATCTTTAAAAAGTAGTGATGAGAGTCCGCCAGCTGATTGTCCTTGTGGTATACACGCTATAGCTCTCAACCCATCAGAATCCCTCCTGGCAACAGGTGGAGAAAATACAAATGATCTGGCAGTATATATGCTTCCCACTTTCGACCCTGTTATGGTTGGAGAGGTCAGTATTAGAATGATAAGAACAATGTAATATATACATGTTGTAATGCTTATATACAAATTTAAAATGACTATACAATAACATAACAATTATTCAATTTTTGAGACATATAGCACAAAACAAGAAACCAATTTAAGAACTTTTTTAGTCAAGGAGTTAATTTTAGAGATTTTTGATAGATTCTGCAAATTACTTAAAAATTTTGTTGGAAATCTATGAAAATAAAAATCATTTAAGCTTTTATTTCAAAAGATATTTTTGAAGTAGCTGAAGATTTTTATGGATGTAAGTAAAATTGTTCTCAAAATTTAATTCTTACAGTTGACCAAATATAGAATGCAATATTTATTCAAAAAAATATACTGACACCCTATGATTACTATGTATCATTGATAAGGAAAATAATATTGATATTTTTGTCAAAGAAGAATTAGTGAGAATCCAATGCATATTTTTAACTTTAGGCCAAATAAAAAAGTATGTGTGGTTCCAGTTACATCTGAAAAAAAAGTTAGGGTAGGTAGGTAGGTAGGGATTTTTTTTTATTTTATGTTGTTTTTTTTTACATTGAGTCTATGGGAGCAACATTCTGACTTTAACAGTGCTTAATGAAAAATGATAATCAATAGAATCTGTAGGGTAGGCTATTTTTAAGCCGAAAAAGTAGGAACGGTAGGGTTACTGGAACCACACATATATTTTTATTTGGCCTTATCAAATAGGTATTGATGTTCTATTTCAGTGTTCACATTCAGACTGGATATTTGACATAGAATGGGTAGATGATGAGTATGTCTTGACAGGTAAGAATCGAGTATGTCTTGACAGGTGAGAATCGAGTATGTCTTGACAGGTGAGAATCGAGTATGTCTTGACAGGTGAGAATCGAGTATGTCTTGACAGGTGAGAATCGAGTATGTCTTGACAGGTGAGAATCGAGTATGTCTTGACAGGTAAGAATCGTGTATGTCTTGACAGGTAAGAATCGAGTATGTCTTGACAGGTAAGAATCGTGTATGTCTTGACAGGTAAGAATCGAGTATGTCTTGACATGTAAGAATCGAGTATGTCTTGACAGGTAAGAATCGAGTATGTCTTGACAGGTAAGAATCGAGTATGTCTTTGACAGGTAAAAATCTTAGCACAATGGGTTTTATAGTTTTCAATGCGGAAATGATTTGACGACCACATGAGATATGATATGATTGCAATGAAACAACACTAGATGAGATATGATTGCAAGGAGACAACAGATGTGTTATGACTGTAATGAAACAACATGAAATGTGATATGATTATCAATGAGGCAATATGAGATGTGACTTGATTGCCAATTAGACAGCATGAGATGTGACTTGATTGCAATGAGAGAACATATGTAATATGATTGCAATGAAACAATATGAGATGTGTTAGGAGTGCCAATAAGACAACAGAATATGTAATATGATTGCAAAATGAGACAGCATGATACAAGAAGTGATATGATTGCCAATGATACAACAATATATGTGATATGATTGCCAATGATACAACAATATATGTGATATGATTGCCAATGATACAACAGATTATGTGATATGATTGCCAATGATACAACAGATTATGTGATATGATTGCCAATGATACAACAGATTATGTGATATGATTGCCAATGAAACAACATGTTTTTTTTTTGTATAATCAACATCAACAGTTTTCAAATCAAAATTTGTACCCTACATGTACAAATAAAAGTACTTTCACAATAACAAAATTTACCTACTAAATCTGTTGTATGTAAACATTTGCATGAATTAGCATGAATTAACTCTGTTGGTTACAAGTGGTCTGTCAGAGGAATATATTCCAGAACGCTATATCTTTGTTGAAGTGAAAGTTGTTTTGCTAAAAATTGAGGGTTTCTTCAAAAAATATTTTTATGATGAAATAGATAGATACTTTAATCTTTATAAACTAAATACTGTAGATTCATTATTATTCATTGGATACCAATATTTGTGGATTTCAAGAGTAAAGGTTAACCACGAAATTAAATATTCGATCAACAACAAATTTTCTATTGGCTTGTATACAGACTTTGGCAATACCACGAAATTAAATATCTACAAACATGTAAGTTTTCCTTAATCTACGAAAATTGATACCCACAAAAAACAAATGAATCTACAGTACAAGTTTATAGAGAAACAATAGAATTGGGTACCAGTACAGTTTTTGTATGGTGTTAATTGGGTACCAGTACAGTTTTTGTATGGTGTTGGTAAGAAACAAAGGCCTATAACATTTCCTTTATTGTTGCAGGTTCAAGAGACAGTCAGTTAGCTTTGTGGAAAGTAGACAATTTAGAAAAAGATGAACCTACAGAAAGCACAAGTTTAAAGTTTCCAGACTATAATATTAAAAAACCAGAAGTGGTTAAACTATGTGATAAAGCTCAGAAAGTCAGGGCATTGTGTTTTGATTATAATAGAAAGGTGAGAAATTATCTCCCAGGTTAAAATGTGATAATTAATAGTTATCCCACGATGACGCAGTGTGTCAGTGTAAGATCACCCCGATGGCCGGAGGCCAGAGGGTGATCTAACACTGACACACGAAGTCCGAGTGGGATAACTATTTTACATCCCAGTTGTTTTAGATTAGACAAAAAAACATTTACAATTCATAAAATCTAGTTTTGAATGCCACACAACCATTATAATATAATTTATACATTACTATATGATGTATACCCTTTTTGACCCCCGAACACGATGAGTAGATATCAAACAATGTCAACTCGCCCCTGATAGTTAGTATCCAGTCGTCCTGATGTAGTGGTTGTGTCATGGCTTGATATGCTAAAGGTCTTGAGTTCGAATCCCAGTAGATACACTGGATTTTTTCTACGTGAATTTTGACAGATAGTCTTTTCCGTATAATTGTATATTTGATTATAAGTTTTATAGTGGATTTGACATTCCCACGAAAATGTTACAGAACAAAGAAACTCAAACTGGGGTGATCTGGTAGGGGTGATCCGGCTCAGATCACCCCTGTTAGAACAAAGGAGCTGGGATGTAAGATAGAGTTTACGTCTTCTTAATCTTATAATTAATAGTAGTATTACTTGAATATTATAGTTCATGTATATCTGTAGCACTTACAATAATTTTAAATCATTTCTAGATAATAAACAAGTCAAAATAACAAGTTTATTGATTCAACAAAATAAAGTATAACATCTACTTTTCTTGAAATATTAGCTTATTTAAAATAACAGTATGTTCTCATTGAATTCCTTAAAGCTGATTTTTATCTCAACAAAGATATTAAAATGATTGTTTGAAGGTATTTTGTTGCTGTTTTAGGAAAATATGCTATAATTTGAGAGTTTAGAGAAGTGCAAATTATCATGATTCTCTCAGATTATGGATGAATTGGTTGTAACAATGACTTCATGATATAAGTTGTGAATTTAAACATTTCACCAAATAATTGGTTTCTATATATTTCTTTTTGCAGGAATTAGGCGTATTGTCGTTAAATGCATATTTCCATATATGGGATGTAGAATCATTTTCGCCTGTAAGTATTTATTTTTAACTTACTATAGAGACAATCAAAGAAAATATTGAATTAGATTCAGATTCGCTACAGTGCCCTTGTAGCTCTTTAATTTTACAGAAGATAAATCTTTTACAGAAGATAAATCTTTTAACTGTTTGATTTCTTCAAATATTAAGAAACTGAAACAAAAAAACTTCATGTATAGCATTCATACACTGGTAATTCTCTTAACCTTCAATAAATGTCTAAGTGTGTTTTGAAGAATAAATTGAAGAAAATGTAATTTTTTTATTCATAGGTCAGTAGTAGAAAATTATTCCATTCTAGAGAGAATGTGTGTATGGCTGTTTCTATAGATAAGACGATGTATGCAGTGGGATCTCAATCTCATATCAATTTGGTAGACCCACGGTCACCTAACACTTTAACAACTGTGATATCTAAATACAGAGGTGGTGGTAAGTACTGTGTATTTGCTTGTTTTAAAAGTTAACCAGATTTTTAGTATTTTATTCTAAACAAGAAACCTGTTTAAATTCATTATAAGATAGAATGCCTTTGAAATTTTGTATATTTTATTCCGCCTTTTTAATACATGTAACAGCAATTTAGATGAGGATATCAGCAATGCATTCTTACAGATAGTTATATATAGTCTTTAAGAATAACAAAAATAAAAACAAACTAATTGTGGAATAAATATAAAAAAGAAGATGAGTAAGCCCATTTACATAAATTTGTCTCTAGACAATTACTATGAAATAATTAAATGAAAGTAGTTAATAGGCTATAAACTTGACTTAATTTTAGATATAAAATAACTTACTTTTCACCAAAACAAATAAATATAGCTTGACAAATACTAATGTGTTTTTGGGATACGATTGCTGTCAAGCAATCTGTAGACTTTTACCATTGACCCTATGATACACTCCCTCACGTCATTCGTTTTATTCTAAACATTCAGCAACATCTCAGATTCTTATGATTGTCTTGCTTTAAAAGGTAAAAACAAGCAAAACAATTGAACATAAACAACTTTCCTGTAATGTTTTACTCATAATCTTCATGTGTGATATTTTCCTTGACTTATATGCGTGTTTTTAACAATACGGAAAATCAGAATTAAACAGTATTTATATTTAGTGTTTTTATAAATTTAGAAACACGTCAGAGGAAATTCCCAAATTTTGATAACTTGCGAGAGTTCTCTGAAAGCCGATCGATAATTCTATTTCTGTCACAAGAACTGAAGTGGAGTATTTCTATATTTTACCGTTATGAAACTGATATTTGATACTGTACTCTCATAAAGAAATGGAGAACCATTCATCATATCATTTAATAAACGTTCTTGTTCCAAATCGCAAGTCGCGGTTTGTTTATGTATTAATGCCCATGCGTGGTCTCACTAATTAGAGACAAAAAGAATTGTAGAGACAAAAAGCGTCAAGAAGCGACAAGAAGAATAATATTAGCAACAAGAAACTATTTAGCGACAAGAAAACATTTTTTTATTTATATTTATACTTATTCGAAATAAATATTAAAAAGATATGCAAAAGAAAACAATTTCAACGACAGGAAAATTAATTTTGATAGGGAAAAAAATTAAACTTGTAAATCTAATTCAGTTGCTACATGATATTTTATATAAGGTATCACAGGAAGTATTACCTTTACCCTGTCGTTTTATAGTATTACTTTTACTTGTGTTTTAGAACAATAATATATTTTGATTTTTATTTGTTTTTAAAACTATTTTTGTACAATATATAATTAACTTGCAAAATGCATTATTTGTGCATAATTGTCCAGAAAATACATACACAAATTGTGAAATACAAATTAAGAACTGAAATCAAACAAGAGGAAAACATAACTAAAACGTGAATATTTTTCATCATTTTATTTAGTGTATTGTCTCATTTAACGATATTTATCATGTTTATGAATATAGATTGAAGATTAAAGGAAACTGATGACAATTTTGAGTTTTCAACAGTCAGGTGTTCACTATTCGGTACAATAATTGTATATTCTGGTGCATGTAATAGATGAAGGTGTTAATGGATGTTATTGTAGCAATTAAACAAAGGACATGCACCTAGTTAATCTCATTTGATGCTCTGAATTGTGTATTACCTTAGAGTGAAGCCACAGCTAATGTTGGTCCTATCAGGAAAAATTAATTGTACAGTTAGGAAGGAAATAATATTTCATGTTTTTCATACGACTGCAAAATTTGAAAAAATTTTCGTCGTATATTGCTATCACGTTGGCGTCGGCGTCGTCGTCGTCGTCCGTCGTCCGAATACTTTTAGTTTTCGCACTCTAACTTTAGTAAAAGTGAATGGAAATCTATGAAATTTTAACACAAGGTTTATGACCACAAAAGGAAGGTTGGTATTGATTTTGGGAGTTTTGGTCCCAACATTTTAGGAATTAAGGGCCAAAAAGGGCCCAAATAAGCATTTTCTTGGTTTTCGCACTATAACTTTAGTTTAAGTTAATAGAAATCTATGAAATTTTGACACAAGGTTTATGACCACAAAAGAACGGTTGGGATTGATTTTGGGAGTTTTGGTTTCAACAGTTTAGGAATTAGGGGCCAAAAAAGGGCCCAAATAAGCATTATTCTTGGTTTTCGCACAATAACTTTAGTTTAAGTAAATAGAAATCTATGAAATTTAAACACAAGGTTTATGACCATATAAGGAAGGTTGGTATTGATTTTGGGAGTTTTGGTCCCAACAGAATAAGGGGCCCAAAGGGTCCAAAATTGAACTTTGTGTGATTTCATCAAAAATTGAATAATTGGGGTTCTTTGATATGCCGAATCTAACTATGTATGTAGATTCTTAATTTTTGGTCCCGTTTTCAAATTGGTCTACATTAAGGTCCAAAGGGTCCAAAATTAAACTTAGTTTGATTTTAACAAAAATTAAATCCTTGGGGTTCTTTGATATGCTGAATATAAAAATGTACTTAGATTTTTAATTATTGGCCTAGTTTTCAAGTTAGTCCAAATTGGGGTCCAAAATTAAACTTTGTTTGTTTTCATCAAAAATTGAATAATTGGGGTTCTTTGATATGCCAAATCTAACTGTGTATGTAGATTCTTAATTTTTGGTCCAGTTTTCAAATTGGTCTACATTAAGGTCCAAAGGGTCCAAAATTAAACTAAGTTTGATTTTAACAAAAATTAAATTCTTGGGCTTATTTGATATGCTTTATCTAAATATGTACTTTGATTTTTGATTATGGGCCCAGTTTTCAAGTTGGTCCAAATCAGGATTCCATATCAAGTATTGTGCAATAGCAAGAAATTTTCAATTGCACAGTATTGCACAATAGCAAGAAATATCTAATTGCACAATATTGTGCAATAGCAATTAATTTTCAATTGGAGTTATCTTTCTTTGTATAGAATAGTAGTTGATAATATATGTTGGAAATTTGCCAGACATGACTATGATGTCATTTTCTATTTTTATTTGCCAATAACTTTATGTAAATAACTTCATTGGAAATTTGCCAATATAAAATGTTGCTGATGAAGCTTTTTTTCCTTATCTTATCTAAAATGTTTTTAGATAATGTATGTTGGACATTTGCCAGACATGACTATGATGTCATTTTCTATTTTTATTTGCCAATAACTTTATGTAAATAACTTCATTGGAAATTTGCCAATATAAAATGTTGCTGATGAAGTTTTTTTTATTGTTTTATACAATAAACAATGTATATTCACTTTTACTACCAATCAATCTTTACCATTCAGTGATAACAAACACTTTATTTTACATTTTAATATTTTATGATGTATTTAAAAGAGTAGTTATTGTTGCAAACTCCATTAGAAATTTGAATTAATATCAGTTTTGGAAAAAGGGAAGCGGGGATGTGAAAAAAAAAGGGGGGGGTAAATTTTTCTCATTTCAGATTTCATAAATAAAAAGAAAATTTCTTCAAACATTTTTTTGAGAGGATTAATATTCAACAGCATAGTGAATTGCTCAAAGGCAAAAAAAAAACTTTTAAGTTCATTAGACCACATTCATTCTGTGTCAGAAACCTATGCTGTGTCAACTATTTAATTTTAGATTTAAAAAGTTTGAAGAAGAAATCTTTAATTGATTTGTAAAATCTTGACATTTGTTTTGTGTAAAAAAAAAAACCATGTAATGTCAAAAATTTGATCACAATCCAAATTCAGAGCTGTATCACGCTTGAATGTTTTGTCCATACTTGCCCCAACTGTTCAGGGTTCGACCTCTGCGGTCGTATAAAGCTGCGCCCTGCGGAGCACCTGGTTTTTTATTAAATCCTTCAAAAGGAAGGTGACAAATCTTTGTTTTTATTTTCATTTTTATTATAGCGTTTACATTTCCTTTGCTCTTACACATGTTTAATTTCTTCATATAAAAAGTACACAATCTCTTCCTCGAATTTTTTTTATTTCTTCATCTTTCAATATAATCCTAAAAAAATATTTTGATGTATGTGATAACAAAATGTATTCTTGTCGCTAAATAGCTTCTTGTTGCTTTTTGTCACTAATTTTTTTTCTTCTTGTCGCTTCTTGACGATTTTTGTCGCTAATTAGTGAGACCCCCACATGCGTGTAGTTTTCCTGATTTCAAGGGGTATCAGATTGAGTGATTCCCCGCTTCATTGATTAATTTGAAACTCATGGGATTCTTTCTATGTCTGTCTGCATATGGAGGGCTATTGTTGTTGCACAATTTTAAATCATATGCATAATTTAAATTAAAATAAATGTTTCATCGTAAAAATTTCCTATAACACCCCTTCAGCAGAAATGGAATCTTCCATATTATCGTTTCGAGTTGTCTCCCTTTTCGAAGTATTGGTCAAGAAGAATTAACTCGTTAATGCCGATAAACGTCGTATTATATTAAGAACGATCTCAATGTAAACAGAGGAGTGTGTACGGAGAGGAGTCATGCCATCCGACCCAAAGGAACTTCAATAACTAAAGAGTAAGAAATGGGGTTCCTCCTAAACTGGTCCGCCGTTCTATATATAGCTTCCCACCGAAGGTCAGTGTAACGATAAATGAACACAACAGGGGTCCAGTTTAGGGTTCCTCCTAGAATTACGGTGATAAGATACGGAAGCAAGTTAACTCGTACCGCGGCATTGGAACCAAAAAAGTTAACTTGTACTACTGGGAAGTCGTACCATTCAGAAAAATATATTAAAAAATATGTTTTATGGGTTTCTGTTTGTAAACTTAATAGAAATAAAGTTGAATTACTTGAATTTTACACAGGAGTTAAATGAAAACTTAGACAAAAATAAAGAATGTGTTAAAGCATTAATGTTTTAACTGATCTTTCAAACTAGAACATAGGCGGATCCAGGCCCCCCCCTTTTTCGTGGAAAAAAATTTGTTGATTATAAAGGGAATCATTGAAGCATGACTGGAGCGAGCACCCTCTTAGGTCAGTCAGCGGGCTCCCCCTTAGGAAAAGTTCTGGATCCGCCACTGTAGAACTTAATCCAGAGGAAAGTCAAAACATTGCTTTAACTGTACTTTATTAAAATTGAACATGTTGAATATATATATATCCAATTTAAGTTAATTAAAGCTGTAATCCATGATCACAAATTGAATGCTATGTTTACAATTGTTGAAAGCCGTGTGCTTTTTTGCGGGGAAAATGCGGACCCCCTTAACAGGAATCAGTTACATTTCATTGTTATTTATAGACAGTAAAAATAATTTTGGCAATCATTTTGACTAACTGCTAAGATTTAATTATTCATGAAAAATTTTCTTCGGGTGAAACTGTTAATACTTTAATTATCTACATCTGCCACAGTATTTTCTATCCAATATACAAGGAACATTAGCTACAAATTGGTCATTGTACTTTCAAATTATATACATTTTACAGACTTAAGAGGTATTGGGTGAAAGTAACGTATATTATGTATATTCATCATTTAACACCATTTGAATGCATTTAAATAAGTTGGTACGAGTTAGCAATGGTACGAGTTTGCATTGGTACAAGTTTTTTTTAGTGGTACGAGTTTGCAATGGTACAGGATAACTATAATTCGATAAAACACAATAAGTACATGGCTCATACACTTGTAACGGGATTGGCTATTCTTTAAGTTGAGTGACTATTCAGATTGTTACATTTTGCATGTGCAGTTGAATTAGTTTAGAGATTAATACTATCCAGCTGTACCAGGGTTACTGGCCAAAAATGCTTGAGACTCCCGCATGTTCATATTATTTTGCGGCAGTATTCTTGGATCTATTTTTTTCCTCTTTGATCTTTTCAATTTTGGCCAAATCTCATGCATTTGTTTAATGAAAATTTGTCAGAACTGCTATACATGTGTCAATGAAAACTATGGCAATCGTATCCCTCAGAGCATTCTGCTCTTTGATTCATTTACATTGTCATCTGTATGCTGGTTATGTATTTTATTTATACATGTATTTGTTGACAGGTGTGCGGTCACTGAGTTTTAAAAATGACATACTAACAATTGGTACCGGTGTGGGACATGTGTTGTTCTTTGATGTCAAAGGTGGAAAATACATAGAAACTGAATGTGGGGATGTGTGTTCACTTAAGGTTGCCAAAGGCTGGTTGGTAGGTACATTTGTATATTAAATTAAAGAAGAGCACCATAGAAAGAATATCTGAAAGTTAAGATACCGGGTAACTAAAAAAATGGTGGATGCATTATTATTCGTTTGACACCAATTTTTGTGGATATTATAAGTACATGGAAACCACAATTCTAATTGTTCAATGAATTATAAATTTTCTACAGAAATGTATGCAGAATTATTCTTTACTAAAAAAAAAATTGTAATTTCTAGAGTACTCAATTAAGCTCATATACCCCTCACCCCCTGATAAGTCTTTTTAAAGCAGGAGTTGTGTAGGAGGTGTACAAGTTTAATATAGCATATAAATGAGATATCAAGGCAACGTTTATGTGCACGTGTTTTGTAGGAAGTGTACAAGTTATAGCATATAAATGAGATATCAAGGCAACAACACAAAAACCATAAGATATCTGGCATTTATCTAGGCGTTTACATACAATCATCAATGGAAAAGTCTATTCAACATGTGAAGCTCACCTTTAGTCTAAAAAAGATATAATTTAAGTAGACACATTAAAATAACATGTCACTGGACTTGGTACAGTCACATAAACCCGTGACAGTTCTTTCGTTGGCACTTAAGTTTCCTCCATCAACAAAGTTAGACAACTATGATAGTTAGTGTAATGTTTGAAGTGGCACTAGGCCACAACTATCAATTGTCAATACTTTAAAAATTTTAATTATTAGTAAATATAAGATATGTAAAAAATAATAAAAAGTAAGCATTACTATTTGTAATTTGTATCTGAAAGTTATGTACAATTGATGAATATTTTGTTTTTCAGCTTCATGATGAAAACTATCGAGAATTTTTTATGGAACACCTTTATCCAAATGCTATTTATACACATCAATATGACCATACTGGAACTAGACTGTTTACAGCTGGAGGACCACTTCCAGCTGGGCTCTGGGGCAATTATGCTGGACTATGGTATTAGTAGCTCTATTTCTTGATTGACAGAAGAAGGAAGCCATATAAGGATGGTTGATCAACAACCTGGACTTGGAATTGTTTTGGGGAATTCATTACCTCTATGGTTTGAATCATAATACACATGCTAATAAGTGAACTGAAAATGGCATTGATAAAGGGATGTCCTGGGAGTAGTATGCATGTAAAACAAAGTTCATGAGTTCACTTTGATTAATTTTGTTTCATTGTAAGAAACAGGTTATGGTCAGTACTGTATTACAACCATAGATCATTGTAGATATTTTGTTTTCATCAATGAACATTATTACAGACACCCCGGTCAGTTCTGTTAAAGTATTGTTACTTTTATCCTTTTTTGCTTCAACAGGCTGTTGTTGAGTCACATTTTGTTAAATGTTTGCCTTTTTAGTTTTCTGAATGACTTGTAGAAAATTACAAAGTATAACAGGAATTATTCAGACTACAAATTGGTCATATGGGATTTTTTTTAAAGGATTTTTACCAGTACTCAAAGCTAATTATTTCAGTTCTTTCTCTGGAAATATGTACTTAAAATCTTCTTAATATCTCATATATTTCAGTGGGCATTAAATGTCAATGCTTTTAATTAAGCAAAACAATTTCATGATTTTGTTTTAATGTAATTGATGACCCTTTCATACAAACAACAAATACAAATGATGGGTTTTATACACATATATACAAATATATGGTCCCATTTATTAGATATATAAAAATAACTGGCAAAGTGTTTTTTGGAGTATTGTCATTCGTGACTATAAACAACAGATTATCACTGGGTACAAAATACAATTTATAAAGAATTTGACATGGAAATTCAGTCTTTATATATTTATAAAAAATAATATCTCTTAAATGGGTATGACTCAGTTAGGAATAATAAATGATTCATTATCACCACATCATGTTTTGTATAGGAATTCATTTTCATGAATATATATTAAACCATTTTATAGTAAGAATTATTTATTATTTTAGATTAAAAATGAGAATAAATCAAATAACTCATTTTGTAAATTTGTTATATTTTTTTTTCTCTTTACACATTCATTAATTATTAATGATTATGCTTGAAAAGGAATTTTAATTTTTCATACAAACATTTTGTTCTTAAAAAAATGCATGAAACAGGTATGTTTTTCATTTTTTCATCAACAGTTTCATTAGATATAAAGAATATAAAGGTTTTATTTTGTAACTCTATTGTTATTAGTGTAAACAAAAATCTTTTGAAGAAATAATGCTTTTACTAAAGCAGTCTTCCTAATCTAGAAATCACAGCTTTGGAACAATTTTTTTAAGAATTAAATGTATAAAATGAAAATTATGAAAATGCCACAACATTTTTAAGTTGAAATTGTTATACACTGCCATAAATGATTTAAGTTGAATTAGTGTTTATTTTAATTGTTGAGTATATCTGTTATGAATGACCACAGATTGATGTAGTGAAACCTTTGCTTGTTGTAGTAAATTAAGAATAACTGTTATGAATAATTGTATCAAACATTATCAGATGCATTTAATAATTACGTTAAGTAAAGATAACAAATGTTGAAATTCAACTAAATTGAAGATTTTATTTAGATAAGTTGCAAAAATCCGGAAACACAGTTGCACATATGTTGCATTCTATGATTTACTTTCCAACCAGAATTTTATGAATTTTTAACAGAATGTGTGGTTGAATGGTAAATATTAATATAGTGTGTGACAGTTCAGTATGATGTGTTTATGTGTTGTTTACATATAAATAAGATGTATGAGAGGTGAAAGTTGGCAGTACATAGAAAGATGACAGAAAAGTTCGAATAAGAAGTTTATATTAAGATATTTGGTTATCCTGTAATGCAATTACATATTTTGTGTTATGATTAAAGTGTTATTAAATGTAGTCACTGACTATACTACAGTCGATTCCACTTAATTGCATACCGCTTAATAGCATAATTCGGTTAATTGCATACTTTTCTCCTGCACAAAACCATTTCCCATTCATCTAATGTTAAATTGTCCGGTTATATGCATAGCCTTACAAGTGGCATTTCGGTTAATTGCATAGAAAATAATCGCCAGCTAGATATGCTTAGTTGAAACTGACGAGATTTTTGATTGGAAACGGCAATTTGGTAAGTGTATTTTTCTTGAATGCATCATTATTTTCGTTATTATTACACATTTACTTCTGTGTTTTTTAAATAAAGTTTTAAAACAGTTTCTTTTGTGTTTATATGATTATAAAAAAGTCCTCGATGTGTACACAGGGAAAGTTTCCCATATTCTATTTTAAGCCTTGAGGTCATAAAAATGTCAATCAGCTGATTGTTGTAAAAACACAACCATTCTATGATCTTCTATTTCCAAATGTGTTAATTATTGATTGGGTTTCAAACATTGTTCATAAATTACATTTTTGGTGAATTTTTAAAACATTAATGCCTGCTAATTATCGATCATAATCCAATGTGTTAATCTCGTAATTCGGCTAGGGGTGATCTACATTTATGTTAAATATTACAGGACATTTATATATGGTTGAAGAATTTAATAAATCAATCTTTCATGTTTTATATTTTTTTAAAAGAACATTTACTTCCAATTATTATATTTTCTAACTTTCAACACTCGTGTCCAGCAAATAACCCGTACAGGGCCCCATTACCTGTTAACTGCTTTGCATATACAAACTAACGAGGTTAAAGTGACAGTGTTACATCACTGTGTAATCGGTAAATACTGCATATCAAAGGCAGTTCATTACACATTTATTTTTTAAAATGATTATAAACTATGTACCATTGTTAAACAGTTTGTTTTAATCAAAGCGTAACAATGTTATGTGTACATCCGGGTCATAGAAACAAATCTATTTTTAGAACACTTTTATTTTCGTATCACAGGTAAAGGAAAAGTCGGTACATAAATAAACTAAAAACAAGATGTGTTTATAAACTTTATTGAAAGTATGCACAATGAAATTAAATGTATGACACTAGACAAATAACTTTTATTAGAATAAATAAGCATTCCATATGTTGTAAGTGGATTATGGACGTTCACCTTTCTTCAGGGATTTCCTTTTAGTACTGATCTGCACTACCGATGTTATTTGACTCTGTAATTTGGCATTTCGGATATAAGCATACTCCGCTTTATTGCATAATTTCGTCTGACAAATAGGCTATGCAAATAACCGGAATGTACTGTATTGTCAAAATGTGTTTACCTTAAACAATATTGCTTTATTTCCAAGAGGATATTTTAACAGATGATGTTCACACTGAATATAACTTTATTGTACTTGTCTCATTATTTTTGGTTAGTGTATTAGTTTTGTTAATTTTGTTTTTAAATCACTGTTCTAAACAACATAAAAAACCTCTGATATGATTATGTCAGAAGTGTTCTATATTGATGTTCTTTTCCACTGAAAAGGTCATATATTAAAAATAGAATGATTTTTGTTTTTTCATTTATTCTTCCCAGGATCAATTGAAATTGTCTTTGTCCAACTGAGGACATAATAGTTTTATGTCATGTTGCTTTCATTGCAGTGATGCATGGGATTACAATACAGCCACAGCAGTGATGGCATAAACTATTTGTATTCAGCTTTAGATTTCAGAAGCTAGAGGATTTGGATACTTTAAACCTTGTATGCAGATACCATATGTTTGAAAGTTCTGTCTGTCATGTTTATTGTCCTTGACCTCATTTTTATGGTTAAGTGACTGTTATACACTGCCATGCTGATAGGTAGGGTATTGCCTAACCTTGACCTCATTTCATAGATCAGTGGTCAAGGTTTAAGTTACATGTTCAATTCCATATCTCGGATATTATTACAAATGTATAAGCAGGAGGTGTATGGAATGATTATAAGAAGTTTTTTCATGTTCCGACTGGCAGGTTTCATCTGCCCGTTACCTTTAATTCATTGTTTAAAGTTTAGTTTTGATGGTTTGGTCTATTTCTCAGATACTACATGTATAAGCAATAGGTCAAGTATATTTGGTGTATGGAATAATTTTAAGGTGCACATATCTGACTTGCAAGTTTCAATTGACCTTGGCCTTATTTTTTTAGTTTATTGGTCAATGATAGGTTTTTGTGTTAATGTCAGTTTATTATAACTTTCAGCAATAGGTCAACTATATTTGGTGTATTGGAATGATTGGAAGGTGTATATGTCTGGCATGGTTCCTCTGACTAACTTATTGTCATGGATCATTGATAATGTTTAGTTTATGTGATACTTGCAGTAAAACTTAATGATAAGTTGTATCATCTGTATTATGTTTGTAGCATGGTGCAGTTAAGTGTATATTGTAATTGTCCAGACTTTAACTGGTTTGCCTGCAGATGCAAAGACTACTTGTAGGTCACAGTGATCAGAAAACTCCTGCAAAGTGGAAAGGGATTAATATAAGTTGCATAACTTGTTTCTCAATCCACTATAATTAAATATGTTTAAACTTATTAAACTAGAAAACTTGGCAAATAACAGGTATATTTTGGAACATGTGAACTGACATTTCACATGGCACACTTTTGTCACCTGGATGATGAGAGTAGTCCATTAGTTCATTGACATATTTAAAATTCTGATGTGTACTAATTAACAATATGTGAACAAACGTCCCAAAATAAGTAATGTCAATGTGGTACCATGAAAGGTTTTCGGAATTGGGAGGAATGATCCTTCCCTACATGTGGCCCCTGCCCTGTTGCTTATTGTTGTAAATTGATAATTCCTTATTTTGCAAAAAAAAAAAAGAAACTGTCACCGAGGAAAAAGAAGTTACTTGAGACGGTATGAAAGGGATGTTATATCTATCAATTAGACAAATATAAATCTTAAAATTGGAAGCATTAGAACCAATGTGTTAACATGTGAAATGCAGGCATTTAAACTAAATCCATGTATCCATAAATTACAATTTTAATGTAAATCCATGTATCCATAAATTACAATTTTAATGTAAAATCTTTTAATTACATATACAGATTGATGACATGATAAAGACATACAGTTCAAAGGTTAACAGAACAAATATTTGTATTTAACATATAACAAAGGGGAAATAACTCATTATCTATATCCCACCCTATTGCCACAACGTAAACTGCTAACATTGCAAGTTCAACTTAAATATTAATATATATATCTTTGTTCAACCAAGATATTAATATCTACCCCTTATTAAACCAAAATATCAATATCTGCCCCTTTAAAATATTAATATTTGTCCCTTGTTCAAGCAAAATATTATAATATCTGCTCTTTGTTAAACCAATATTATTAATATGTTCCACCCATCACTACATAAAAATGTGTCAAATAATAAATTCAATCAATGAAGTATTGGTATGTAATTTAACTTATAAGTTTGATTTGATGAAATTATTGTTCACACATAAAATGAACACTTTATCAAGCTTAATGCTTTGAACATTTGAAAACTACTGTTCCTCAGTACTTTAGAAATTAGAAAAGTGTTGACTCCTGCAGTATATCAATCCATATTACAATGTTTCCGAAAGGTATTTTTGTCTATGATGATCAAAATGTGATCCATTAATTCATGAATTTATAAACTTACCAAATTTTCAATTCATGTCAACATATAACATTTCATTTGAAAATTCCAAAAAGTCAATGTGTTTATATGATTACACATGGCAATCAGATTTTACAAAAGAAAACATGAATAACAAAAAAAAAAAACAATAGTAGATCTGAGTTTTAACATTTTTTAATGGATTCAATTAAAATTCTGATTACAGAATCAACATGTCAAATTCATTACTATGTTATTTGGGTACACTAGTTTCATGTTTTTACCAATCCTTAACTTGCTGTGTAATTTTATAACAAAATATCATGGACTTTTTAGTTTGAATATTTGGGTAACTGATTGTCTGACATCTAAAATATTTTTCAACTATAGTAACGTGGAAAAAAATATTGCTAAATTAGACAATGCTATTGAAACTTATAATTCATAAACAAAATATTAAATCTTTGACAATTCAGAATTTATAATGAATCCTCCCTCCTGCACACATGTGTGATAATCTGGCATTGGAAACCATCAATGGTCAAAGTATAGAGTTTAATGGGTCAATAAGACATTTTGAAAGAATATACTGTAAATTTAAAAAAATATTTTCAGGATTTTCATATTGCAATATTAAGAACTTTGTTCATTCTTTAAAAATCACAATAAAATATGCATGCGAAAAGTCTAAATTAAAACTAAGATAATTTTGTTAAATACTAAAAGACAAAAAAAATTTACAATTAAACTGAGTTCTCTTTCTTTCAATTGTTCTGTTTAAATCATTTGCAAGTAAAAACTCATCTTAACATATAAACATCTCTGATTATAAATTCATTCCATAGTCTTGTCCTCATAACATTTCCCTAAAATTCATTAATTTACTTAAGTTTTGGAAAATCTGTATGTAAATTAACAGATAGATTTCTGTATTCAATTTCATTAAACTGAAGCCATGTACAATGGTCAAACAAATTATTGGTTATTTTTTTATGAAACAAATTTTTACAGTGATACATGTATAAAACAAATTGAAATATATATAACAAATCTATTTTAAAAATTTTGAAACTGCAATGAAACTAGAGGCTCTAAAGAGCCTGTGTCGCTCACCTTGGTCTTGTGCATATTAAACAATGGACACAGATAAATTCATGACATAATTGTGTTTTGGTGATAGTGATGTGTTTGTAGATCCTACAATTATCTCTATCTATAATGAACTTGGCCCAGTAATTGCAGTGGAAATTATTTTCTAAAAATTTACAAAAATTTATGAAAAATGTTAAAAATTAACTATAAAGGGCAATAACTCCTTAAGGGGTCAATTGACTATTTTGGTCATGTAAACTTATTTGTAGATCTTATTTTGCTGAACGTTATTGCTGTATACAGTTTATCTCTATCTATAATAATATTCAAGATAATAACAAAAAACGGCAAAATTTCCTTAAAATTACCAATTCAGGACAGTAACCTAACAACGGGTTGTCCGATCCATGTGAAAACATCAGGGAAGATAGATCTTGACCTGATAAACAATTAAACCCTGTCAGATTTTCTCTTAATGCTTCGGTTTTCGAGTTATAAGCCAAAAACTGGATTTTACCCCTATGTTCTATTATTAGCCGTGGCAGCCATTTTGGTTGATTGGCCAGGTCACGCCACACATTTTTTAAACAAGTTACCCAAATGATGATTGTGGCCAAGTTTAGTTTAATTTGGCACAGTAATTTCAGAGAAGAAGATTTTTGTAAAAGATTACTAAGATTTACGAAAAAATGGTTAAAAATTGACTATAAAGGGCAATAACTCCTTCAGGGGTCAACTGACCATTTTGGTCATGCAGAAGTATTTGTAAATCTTACTTTGCTGAACATTATTGCTGTAAACAGTTTATCTTTATCTATAATAATATTCAAGATAATAACCAAAAACAGCAAAATTTCCTTAAAATTACCAATTCAGGGGCAGCAACCCAACAACAGGTTGTCCGATTCATCTGAAAATTTCAGGACAGATAGATCTTGACCTGATAAACACTTTTACCGCATGTCAGATTTGCTCTAAATGCTTTGGTTTTTGAGTTATAAGCCAAAAACTGCATTTTACCCCTATGTTCTATTTTTAGCCATGGCGGCCATCTTGGTTGGTTGGCCGGGTCACCCCACACATTTATTAAACTAGATATCCCAAAGATGATTGTGGCCAAGTTTGGAATTATTTGGCCCAGTAGTTTCAGAGGAGAAGATTTTTGTAAAAGATTACTAAGATTTACGAAAAATGGATAAAAATTGACTATAAAGGTCAATTACTCCTAAAGGGGTCAACTGACCATTTTGGTCATGTTGACTTATTTGTAAATCTTACTTTGCTGAACATTATTGCTGTTTACAGTTTATCTTTATCTATAATAATATTCAAGATAATAGCCAAAAACAGCAAAAATTCCCTAAAATTACCAGTTCAGGGGCAGCAACCCAATAACGGGTTGTCGGATTTATCTGAAAATTTGAGGACAGATAGATCTTCACCTGATAAACAATTTTACCCCATGTCAGATTTGCTCTAAATGCTTTGGTTTTTGAGTTATAAGCCAAAAACTGCATTTTACCCCTATGTTCTATTTTTAGCCATGGCGGCCATCTTGGTTGGTTGGCCGGGTCACGCCACACATTTTTTAAACTAGATACCCCAATGATGATTGTGGCCAAGTTTGGTTTAATTTGGCCCAGTAGTTTCAGAGGAGAAGATTTTTGTAAAAGTTAACGACGACGGACGCCGGACGCCAAGTGATGGGAAAAGCTCACTTGGCCCTTCGGGCCAGGTGAGCTAAAAATGAATCTGTTTCCAGTCTGTTGATGATTGTTGACACTATAGGAAATCGTTAAACACAGACATTGATGTCTTTGCAGAGAAATCCCCACAAAGACTAAAATAGCATGGGTTTACAGCTATAAATCATTGTATCTAGATAAGATTTGAAGTATTCAGAAAATGAAGTTTTATAACACAAATAATTCACAGTTACAATAATACTAAACAAAAAGATTCAGCTTCTTGAAGATAAAATTCTGTCTATAGCATCATTCACATTTCCCATTGTAGCTGTCAATGCTGGAAATACAATAAAAACAAACATTAGTCAAATGTTGAAAAAAATAGTGTATAATGATGCAATTGCATGATTTTTAAATGCAAGATATAAAATTTTTGTGATGTTTTTATCATTGCAAAAATTGGAATCAGTTATGATTTGTATAATACTAGTATGTAAAAACTTGTATTTCAAATTTTGAGAGCTTTATTTTTTTAAAAATGCAATTATTTATCTCATTTTTTTTTTTTACATTGCTCAACTATCTTGTTAATAAATGCACATAAAAATTTCTGGACTTATAGAAGCAAATTATTAGCAAGTTTAACCCAAAAGCTTCTATTAAATTGTCTATAACAATTAATCGTCACATGTCATTTTTCTGTTAATGAATATTCTACCAACAAGGGCTGTTCCCCTTGAAAATTATGAACATTACACAAAGAGATGGCACAGGGTACATGCATCCATAGAAACAATTTGTATTAAATTTTTTTCATTCTGTACAAAGGTTGTAAGTACCCAACTAATAATGGAAGTGATCAAAGTCACTGGTTAATGATTGGAAGAGTTGTGCACATATTTTCCATCTACGTTCCAGTCTTCCATTGAGGTATGGTGATGCAACTACAAATATGATATAGCACAATTGCATTTAGGTGAATACTACAATTCTTAAGAAGGAAAAGATATTTTTTTGCAGTGATAAAGTGCACACATATTGCAGTTTATTTGAGCATATTAATCAAAAGCCTGTACTCTTAATGTGCTTGATGATTCAAACTGATTCAATTAGCAGTTATTTACACCCTTGGCATAAAATTGTAATATGCATACCTCTGAGATTCTGTTCCCGATCAATAAATCCCATAGCAGCCATCTGTTCTAATTCTGTAGCATATCTCTGTTCAGGTGGTTGATTCTGCAGTAAACAATCATTTTGATATTTTATATTAAGAAATTGAAATAGTTTGAGTTGCAAAGATATTGTACATGGTAAATAAAATTATGACAATTTCGAGGTGAATTCTGGATAAAAAGAATAAACTGCATTCCTGACCTATCATAATTTATCTTTATAAATGTTAGAGATGAATAAGACATGAACAATGGTGTTGGACAAGAAAAGCAAATGAATTATTTAAACATGTGCCTGTCTTAAGTCAGCAGCACAGGCACTCGTCTCAGAATTTTTCCCTCTATATACCTTTATATAACACAAGGTACTTAACTCGCGATTTTGAAAAATGTCATATGGTGACGAAATTTCATTAAAAATGCCACGTCTCGGCTGTCAACCCCACTAAAACTTGTTATGCCGTAAATCTAAATTGATTTATCTTCACAATGGTGTATAACACGCCTACTGTTGTTGTCGCAATCATCAGTAGCAATCCTACCAAAGTATGTCAATCGTAATTATTTCGTCAACTTACACAAAATTGGCAATACACGTCTCGCAGTAAATGATTAATTATAAAAATTATTTCAGAAAAAACTGTTAGTTTTCGTATGAATTGAACTTATCATACAGTTAATAAAATTGTATAATATACCGTGAAAAAAATCTAACAAGTGTTGTTTGTGGTATGTCTAATAAGTTACAAATTTTCCCATGATGCCAATGTCATGCAGACTCTCTCTTGACTTTACGTATGAAATGAAACAAGATCAGATAACTCCGAGAAGCATTTAGACTTTCCCATAGAATTAACCAATCGGAAACCGAGATATACATGATATACAAGGAGACGTGACACGTTTATTGCCAATTCTTCAGCGGTTTGCAAAATTATTACGATTGACATACTTTGGTAGGATTGCTACGAGAGATTCCGACAACTAATTTAGGCATGTTATACACCATTGTAAAGATAAATCAATTTAGATTTACGATATAACAAGTTTTAGTGGGGTTGATGAGCCTATAAAGCGGCATATAACGGATATTCGTCAACACCTGACATTTTTCTAAAATGCAAGGTAAGTACCTTGTGTTATAGGAAGGTATATACAATTTTTTTTTCTGAGACAAGTGCCTGTGGTCAGCAGCCTGCCATTAGTGGTTGTCGTTGATTTCTGTAGGTCTTATTTGATTTTCTTTTTTAATAGGAATCTGGCTGAGAGTTTTCTTGCTTGATTTTTTTCACAGTTTGTCTCGTTGTGAACTTTTATAGTTGACTAAACAGTATGGGTATTGATCATAATTGGAGGACGAGGTGACCTTTTGTTTCTTACATCCATGTCATTTGGACTTATTTAAATAGTTGTCACCCTGGCAATCACATCACACCTCATTTATTTTATATGTATTCATGATCTGTATCACCATCTCAATTTGTGGAATTTTTTTCTAACAATTGTTTACAATCCTGTGCTCATACTTTTAAACTTTTTCCCTCTACTGTAATATTTGTTCAAATGGAAATAATATAACAAGAATATTTCTTCCACTTGAAAGTTGTATTATGAAGGAACTTCTATTTTGTGACAACAGGTACTTACATTAGTTCCTTGGGCCATTAAACTCATCATATGAGCCATTAAATTTGACATCTGTTCTGGACCTTGTCCTGGTACTGGTGCTGGTGTAGATGTGGTGGTAGTTGTTGATGTTGTAGTATCCGCTGTTGTGGTGGTTGAGGTACAATCTGTTGACGGTGATGTTGAACTCGTCACGGAGGTGGATGTTGATCCTGTGGTAGGTGTATCTGTTGTTGTTTGTCCAGGTCTTGTTAACAATGGATTCATCCTATAAGTTTTAAATTATAGTATAATTGAGAATTGGGAATACAATGACTTATGACTTCAATGAGAACGAAAAAAAATAAAACATATTTATGAAACAAAATGCCCCTTCAAGTTGTATTGTGTGAACTCACTGTACTTATTTATTTAATTTCATTTTTATTGAGCACTGTTTGTTCATTTATAAAAAGGAAGTTGTTTAATGCTCTCAAACCAAGTCTCCAAACATTTGTGTTTCTCAGTGACAATCTATGTCATATTCATTTTATTACTTTGCAAACTACACAATTTTTCAGGTGAAGGTACTATTGCTTAATTTAAAGACATTTCTTTCCAAAACAAGAATGTGTCCAAAGTACACGGATGCCCCACTCGCACTATCCTTTTCCATGTTCCATGGACTGAAAAAATTGGGTAATAATCTAATTTGGCATTAAAATTAAAAAGATTATATTATAGGGAACATATGTAATAAGTTTCAAGTTGATTGGACTTCAATTTCATCAAAAACTACCTTGACCAAAAACTTTAACCTGAAACTCCCACTTTCATTTTCTATGTATAGTGAACCGTGAAATTGGGGTCAAAAGTCTAATTTGGCATTAAAATTAGAAAGATCATATCATAAGCAACAAGTGTACTAAGTTTCAAGTTGATTGGAATTCAGCTTCATCAAAAACTTCCTTGACCAAAAACTTTAACCTGAAACTCCCCCTTTCATTTTCTATGTTCAGTGGACCGAGAAATTGGGGTCAAAAGTCTAATTTGACTTTAAAATTAGAAAGATCATATCATAAGCAACAAGTGTACTAAGTTTCAAGTTGATTGGACTTCAGCTTCATCAAAAACGACCTTGACCAAAAACTTTAACCTGAAACTCCCCCTTTCATTTTCTATGTTCAGTGGACCGTGAAATTGTGGTCAAAAGTCTAATTTGGCATTAAAATTAGAAAGATCATATCATAAGCAAACTTTAACCTGAAACTCCCCCTTTTATTTTCTATGTTCAGTGGACCGTGAAATTGTGGTCAAAAGTCTAATTTGGCATTAAAATTAGAAAGATCATATCATAAGCAACAAGTGTACTAAGTTTCAAGTTGATTGGACTTCAGCTTCATCAAAAACTACCTTGACCAAAAACTTTAACCTGAACAGACGGACGCACGGACGGACTATCGTAGGTGGGGCATAATAAAAAAGCTCGAAATCAATTCAGTTTTATTGTTAAATCAACTGACTCACACCACCAAAGTCTATTATTTCATGAAGCCCTATTCCCATGCAAATAGGTGATATATACCAAAAATAGATTACTGTACAATTGTTTGTCTATGTTCCAACCCATCATAAGACAAAATAAATCTCACCCTGGAAACAATCCTGGAGCTTCTTGTTCAAGTTCTTGCATGCCTTCCTGAATTCTCATCATGGCCTGCATTGCTCTGGGGTTGGTCAAAAAACTTTGTACATTTGGATTTTGCATCTAAAAGGAAAATAGACATGATAGAATAATTAAAAATACATTCCATTTTCAATTTTAATCAAGTTACCATTACTAGAATATCAGTCGAGCCATTTTCCAAACAATTGATTAGTTTGTTTGATGTAATGCCAATTTGTTCATGGTCAATTACAAATGATTTGCTAGGTTTGCAAATAAACAACAAAATGAATTTTTTAATCAAACCTTTCAAAACATCATTACTTAATTACAAATGTATAAGCATAAGTCATTTGGGACTCAATTATCAATTATGATAGAAATTACATTTCTTTACAATCAATTCTAATGAAATCAAAGAGTTATTTTGTTGTTATGTGGGTTTAAACTTCTTTTTTTTTTAAACACTGGAGTGACTATACCAACATGATTTAGATTTGACTTTAGATTTCCAGAACTGCCTTAGACTTTATGTGATTTGAAGCTTGATATATGATAAAGACACTAATTGTTTTAAAAACAAGAATGTGTCCAAAGTACACGGATGCCCCACTCGCATTATCATTTTCCATGTTCAATGGACCGTGAAATTGAGAAAAAATATAATTTGGCATTAAAAGAAGAAAGATCATACAATAGGGAACATGTGTACTAAGTTTCAAGTTGATTTGACTTTAACTTCATCAAAAACTACCTTGACCAAAAACTTTAACCTGAAACTCGCACTTTCATTTTCTATGTTCAATGGACCTTGGAATTGGGGTCAAAAGTCTAATTTGGCATTAAAATTAGAAAGATCATATCATAAGAAACATGTGTACTTAGTTTCAAATTGATTGGACTTCAGCTTCATCAAAAACTACCTTGACCAAAAACTTTAACCTGAAACGTGCACTTTCATTTTGTATGTTCAGTGGACAGTGAAATAGGGGTCAAAAGTCTAATTTGGCTTTAAAATTAGAAAGATCATATCATAAGGAACATATGTACTAAGTTTCAAGTTGATTGGACCTCAGCTTCATCATAAACTACCTTGACCAAAAACTTCAACCTGAAGCGGGACGAAAGGACGGACAGACGAACGAACAGACGAACGTACAGATGGACGGAAGGATGCACAGACCAGAAAGCATAATGCCCCTCTACTATCGTAGGTGGGGCATAAAAATTGTCTTATAGTGTTGCATTGCTGGTATCTCAAACCTCTCACGTTTACTTAAATATCCAAGCTTTATAATCAATTGATCCTTTTACCCTCACAAATGAGTATTCCCACATTTAATTGACTAACTTCTTACCATAAACAATTGTTCCATCCCTAATACACCTGAAAAAGGCTGTACCTACCTGTTGTACCATGTTAGGTAGCTGTGTTCTCATTTGTTCCTGTAACTGGGGGTTACCAGCAAACATTGGATTAGCAGACAACATCTACAAGATACATAAAATTAATTAGCTTTCAGGGATAATTTCAAATTTTCTTTCCATCATTTTTTTTAAATCTGATTTTACAATATTTAAAAGACTGAATGGACTTACATACAGACAAGGGTAAAACTTAATGGCCCCTCCTCTGGTAAAACAAAGCTTTTTTAATTAACTTTTATTTAGAATTGTGGCTTTCTTAAATTACAAAATATTTGAAATTTAGCAGACCTTTTTAACTATTCAATTTCAATCAACAATATTCAATTCTGTCAGGTTTTGCAAACAGCATTAACAACCCAAGGGAAATTATTTCCCATCGATCATATAAAACAGGTGTTTACCAATAAATCTTTCCTGTTTCTTCATACTTACATTTTGTGCCATTTCTGGATTTGACGATAAATTCTGCAACATGGCCTGCATGTACGGAGCTTGTAACATATTTTCCATTAATTGTGGGTTTTGTGTAATCTGGGACATTAAACTCTGCATTCCAGGGCTATCAAACATTCCTAAAAAAAAAAGACAGTGATCTAATTGAAGTAAATGTAATAAATGTAATAAAATATAGTCACATGCATTTGAAATACATGATAAGACCTGAAATACCTAATATTTTACTATCAGTATTAGGACAATGATGTGACTCTTAATTGTTAATAAGTCATCTGAATTTTGTAAAAATAAAACTGTATTCTGATTAAAGATCACATGATCACTATTCTATCTATACTATATACAAACCTGTTGGCTGTCTAGGTGTTGATGATGTCCCAGAAGATGTGGCTGGGGTTGATGTTGTGGAGGGGGTGCTAGGTGACTGAGTTGATCCTGGAGCCCAGGGGTTTGGCAATGGGTCTGTATTTTCTCTACCCTGTTGTTCACTCTCTGTTCCGCCTCCTGTGTGAAATAGAAATACAAGATGCTAAAGTCATAAAGTAAGCTCTTTTATGAAATAAAAATACAAGTCAGTTACAGTCTTAAAGTAATTCGTCCTTTGTGAAATAGAAATACAAGTGAGCTTAAGTCATAAAGTAATTCTCTTTTTCTTTTTCATTGTATAATTTTTTTTAAACATTTTTTTTGGTCAATTTTTCAGTCTAACAAGCATGTTCTGTAAATTCAAGAATTATTGAATTATTGCGAATTTGTCATTTTAGGCTAAAATGCATTTTTTTATTTTTGCGATATTGAGAAAAATACTGTTTATCTATATAAAATAGTTCAAAATGTGAGCTTTTATTATTGCAAAAATACTCCTGTTGCTTTTTTGCAATAATAACAAACTTTGCAATAATTTAACTTGCAGTAAATTAAAACTTATTTTAGGTTAAATTCTTGAGATCTCATTTGCATAAAACTTCAATGCAATGGAAACCAGATGCTCCGCAGGACGCAGCTGTATACGACTGCAGAGGTCGAACCCTGAACAGTTGGGGCAGGTATGGACACAACATTCAAGCTTGATACAGCTCTGAATTTGGATTGTGATTAAATAGTTGAGACAGCAAAGGTTTCTGACACAGAATGAATGTGGTCTAATGATTTTTTTTGATTTTTTTTTGCTTTTGAGCAATACACTATGCTGTTGAATATAAATCCCCTCAAAAAAATATTTGAAGAAAAATTATTTTTAATTATCACTTCCTTCAACATAATTTTCAAGCAGTGTAAGGAGGTAATCAAGTAATCAAACATATATATAACAGTATTCTTTAAATTTTAATTGGAATTGGATTACCTCCCTTTCACTGCTTTTAAATTGTCTAAATTGTCCTTTAACCAGAAAAACCCTTGTTTCCCCCTTTTTTTGCCCCTAATTGCTTAATGATTTGATCCAGTACCCCTATAACCATCCCTTTGTAGTATGGAAACTTGTGGTATAATTTCCGAGAGATTTATACACTTAAACAAGTAATTGACTGAAAACTATAAAAATGCTTATTTAGGCCCCTTTTTTGGCCCCTACTTGTTGAAACCCCCATGGAGCAAGAACCCCAAAACTTAATTCCAGCCTTTCCTTTGTAGTATGAAACTTTGTAGTATAATTTCAGAGAGATCCATACACTTAAACACAAGTTATTGTCTGTAAACTAGAACCAGGTGCTCCGCAGAGCGCAGCTTTATACGACCGCAGAGGTCGAACCCTGAACAGTTGGGGCAAGTATGGACAAAACATTCAAGCGTGATACAGCTCTGAATTTGGATTGTGATCAAATTTTTGACATTACATGGTTTTTTTTTACACAAAACCAATGTCAAGATTTTACAAATCAATTAAAGATTTCTTCTTCAAACTTTTTAAATCTAAAATTAAATAGTTGACACAGCATAGGTTTCTGACACAGAATGAATGTGGTCTAATGAACTTAAAAGTTTTTTTTTGCCTTTGAGCAATTCACTATGCTGTTGAATATTAATCCTCTCAAAAAAATGTTTGAAGAAATTTTCTTTTTATTTATGAAATCTGAAATGAGAAAAATTTAACCCCCCCCCCCTTTTTTTCACATCCCCCGTTTCCCTTTTACCAAAACTGATATCAATTCAAATTTCTAATGGAGTTTGCAACAATAACTACTCTTTTAAATACATCATAAAATATTAAAATGTAAAATAAAGTGCTTGTTATCACTGAATGGTAAAGATTGGTTGGTAGTAAAAGTGAATATACATTGTTTATTGTATAAAACAATAAAAAAAACTTCATCAGCAACATTTTATATTGGCAAATTTCCAATGATGTTATTTACATAAAGTTATTGGCAAATAAAAATAGAAAATGACATCATAGTCATGTCTGGCAAATGTCCAACATACATTATCTAAAAACATTTTAGATAAGATAAGGAAAAAAAGCTTCATCAGCAACATTTTATATTGGCAAATTTCCAATGAAGTTATTTACATAAAGTTATTGGCAAATAAAAATAGAAAATGACATCATAGTCATGTCTGGCAAATTTCCAACATATATTATCAACTACTATTCTATACAAAGAAAGATAACTCCAATTGAAAATTAATTGCTATTTCACAATATTGTGCAATTAGATATTTCTTGCTATTGTGCAATACTGTGCAATTGAAAATTTCTTGCTATTGCACAATACTTGATATGGAATCCTGATTTGGACCAACTTGAAAACTGGGCCCATAATCAAAAATCAAAGTACATATTTAGATAAAGCATATCAAATAAGCCAAAGAATTTAATTTTTGTTAAAATCAAACTTAGTTTAATTTTGGACCCTTTGGACCTTAATGTAGACCAATTTGAAAACTGGACCAAAAATTAAGAATCTACATACACAGTTATATTTGGCATATCAAAGAACCCATTTATTCAATTTTTGATGAAATCAAACAAAGTTTAATTTTGGACCCCCATTTGGACCAACTTGAAAACTAGGCCAATAATTAAAAATCTAAGTACATTTTTAAATTCAGCATATCAAAGAACCCCAAGGATTCAATTTTTGTTAAAATCAAACTAAGTTTAATTTTGGACCCTTTGGACCTTAATGTAGACCAATTTGAAAACGGGACCAAAAATTAAGAATCTACATACATAGTTAGATTCGGCATATCAAAGAACCCCAATTATTCAATTTTTGATGAAATCACACAAAGTTCAATTTTGGACCCTTTGGGCCCCTTATTCCTAAACTGTTAGGACCAAAACTCCCAAAATCAAACCCAACCTTCCTTTTATGGTCATAAACCTTGTGTTTAAATTTCATAGATTTCTATTTACTTATACTAAAGTTATGGTGCAAAAACCAAAAATAATGCTTATTTGGGCCCCTTTTTGGCCCTTAATTCATAAACTGTTGTGACCTCAACCCCAAAAATCAATCCCAACCTTCCTTTTGTGGTCATAAACCTTGTGTTAAAATTTCATTGATTTCTATTTAACTAAAGTTATTGTGCGAAAACCAAGAATAATGCTTATTTGGGCCCTTTTTTGACCCTTAATTCCTAAACTGTTGGAACCAAAACTCCCAAAATCAATCCCAACCTTCCTTTTGTGGTCATAAACCTTGTGTCAAAATTTCATAGATTTCTATTCACTTAAACTAAAGTTATAGTGCGAAAACCAAGAAAATGCTTATTTGGGCCCTTTTTGGCCCCTTATTCCTAAAATGTTGGGACCAAAATTCCCAAAATCAATCCCAACCTTCCTTTTGTGGTCATAAACCTTGTGTTAAAATTTCATTGATTTCTATTCACTTTTACTAAAGTTAGAGTGCGAAAACTAAAAGTATTCGGACGACGCCGACGACGACGACGCCAACGTGATAGCAATATACGACCAAAAAATTAAAATTTTTGCGGTCGTATAAAAATGCTTTTTTTTGGTCCCTTATTCATAAATCTTCAGGGATTTTAACCCCAAACTGACACCAAGCCTTCCCTTCATTATATGGAACCTTGTGGTACAATGTCAGAGAGATCCATACAGTTAAACATAAGTTATTGTCCTGAAACTTCAAAAATGCTTGTTTTTGGCCCCTTTTTGGCCCTTAATTCCTAGACTGTTTGCCCCATAACCCTTAAAATAAATCCAAACCTTCTACTTAATGGTATGAACATTGTGGTACAATTTTAGAGTAATTGAAATACTTATACACAACTTATTGTCCTGAAACTAGATAAATGTATGTTTTGGGCCCCTAATTCCTAAACCAATGGGACCATAACCTGTAAAATCAATCCCAACCTTCCTTTTGTGGTTATAAACATTGTGTTAATTTTTTTTATTGATTTCTATTTACTTATACTAAAGTTATTATCTGGAAACCATCCGTCTTTGGACGACGCTGACGATGACGTGATACCAATATATGATCGCAATAAAAAGTAAAATAACAAAAATACAGAACTTTGAGGAAATTTCAAAACAGAAAGTCCAGTAAAGGGTTGATGAAACCTGGTTTTATAGCTAGCTAAACCTCTCACATGTATGATAGTAGCATAAAATTCCATTATATTGACAAAGATGAGGGAAAACATTTTGACCGACCTGATGCCAACAATACATTGTCAACATTGTTAACATAATAATATTACCCATTAAAGCGGAGAATGGATTTTGTCCCATTCCCTCCTGAGCTGCATTCAACATTGGTTCTTGTATATCTCTGTACATTCTTTGTAAGGCATTAAATCCACCTGGCAAACTCTGAAAAATAACAACAATTTTTTTTTTTAAATTAACTCTTGTATATAGGTTCATTATTTGAAATGCATCAAACAAACTAGCTTCAGTAGTTGTTGTTTGTTGAAGTGGTTCATAAATGTTTCTCATTTTTCATATAGATTAGACTGTTGGTTTTCCTGTTTGAATGGTTTTACACTGGTCATTTTGGGGGCCCTTTATAGCTTGCTGTTCAATGTGAGCCAAGTACTTTTACAAATTGTGACTTGGATGGAAAGTTGTCTCATTGTCACTCATACCACATCTTCTTACATCTAGCTAAACTCTATAGAAACTTTTAGTAATTTACTCACTTCTAAATTACTCATAGCTCTATCTTGCGATCTCATCAATTCCTGCATCATGGCTGGGTTTCTTGCTAGTTCCATGGTCTACAATGTAGTAAATGAAACAGATCAAACTTTGTCAGGTTAGTCCCATTGTCAAAACAATAACGAATCAAACAAATTAGGGGTCTACCGGAATAAGGCCTAGATGTTCCAAATGGCAGGGTAATGATTAACATCTTTGCAAACTTAAGTTTTCATCAAGCTACTGTCTGAAAACTATATCTAATTAAAACATAAAAAGAAAAAAAAACCAGTTTTATTTGCACACAAACCTCATATTTTTTACTATCTAGACAATATGACATAACAGTAAACAATATAAAATTCACAATAAGTATTCAAGATTACTGCAAGTATTTTTCAGAACTTTTTTCTGCAGTCTTGTTTAATGAATTTTGTTAAATTATTTCCCTTCAACTCTTGACAGTTGAATTTCCAATTTCCTTCACAAAGTGAGAATGGGCAGAGGGGGAGGGGTTAACCTTTAAGGTGTTTACCTCTCTCATACGTTCTGGGTTGTTCAGGCACAGGGGGCGGGGGTAACCTTTAAGGTGTTTACCTGTCTCATAAGTTCTGGGTTGTTCAAGCACAGGGGGAGAGGGTAACCTTTAAGGTGTTTACCTGTCTCATAAGTTCTGGATTGTTCAGACACAGGGGGAGGAGGTAACCTTTAAGGTGTTTACCTGTCTCATAAGTTCTAGGTTGTTCAGACACAGGAGGAGGGGGTAACCTTTAAGGTGTTTACCTGTCTCATAAGTTCTGGGTTGTTCAGACACAGGGGGAGGGGGTAACCTTTAAGGTGTTTACCTGTCTCATAAGTTCTGGGTTGTTCAGCATGTGTGTTATCTCTGGGTTTCTCTGAAATATAAATTATATTTGTAAACAAACTGATATGATGGAAATAGCAGAAGACTTTTATAAGGCCATAAAGAAATATCAAATCATGTTTTGATTTTTTTCAAAATGGATGCAAACTTGATTGATTGATGGTTGCTTAACGTCCAGTGGCAAATATTTCATGCATGTTCAGGACGGGCAAGTTGGATTGAAGAAAACAAGAACATCTGGGTGTTTTTAACAGGTCATAGATCTGTAATAATATCTTACTGTTGTTTCTCACATATATATAATAAAGAGGTAATTATATTTCAATCAATATTCCAACCCATAAAATAAACAAATAACTTTCAAACTGTTTACAATTGTTCCCTAGTTTTGCTCATGGCCTTTAAGCATACTACATTGCTAGGATAGGCAGCTATCTAAAATGATTTTCTACATAGCTTGAGTTATGGGTGTGATGCTACATTTCTAGGATAGGCAGCTATCTAAAATGATTTCTTCATAGCTTGAGTTATGGGGGTGATGCTACATTTCTAGGATAGGCAGCTATCTAAAATGATTTTCTTCATAGCTTGAGTTATGGGTGTGATGCTACATTTCTAGGATAGGCAGCTATCTAAAATGATTTCTTCATAGCTTGAGTTATGGGTGTGATGCTACATTTCTAGGATAGGCAGCTATCTAAAATGATTTTCTTCATAGCTTGAGTTATGGGGGTGATGATACATTGCTAGGATAGGCAGCTATCTAAAATGATTTTCTTCATAGCTTGAGTTATGGGTGTGATGCTACATTTCTAGGATAGGCAGCTATCTAAAATGATTTTCTTCATAGCTTGAGTTATGGGGGTGATGATACATTGCTAGGATAGGCAGCTATCTAAAATGATTTTCTTCATAGCTTGAGTTATGGGGGTGATGATACATTGCTAGGATAGGCAGCTATCTAAAATGATTTTCTTCATAGCTTGAGTTATGGGTGTGATGCTACATAGCTAGGATATGCAGCTTTCTAAAATGATTTTCTTCATAGCGGAAGTTATGGGGGTGATGCTACATTTCTAGGATAGGCAGCTATCTAAAATGATTTTCTTCATAGCTTGAGTTATGGTTGTGAGTGATGTTATATTGCTAGGATATGCAGCTACCTAAAATGATTTTCTTCATAGCTTGAGTTATGGGGGTGATGATACATTGCTAGGATAGGCAGCTATCTAAAATGATTTTCTTCATAGCTTGAGTTATGGGTGTGATGCTACATTTCTAGGATAGGCAGCTATCTAAAATGATTTTCTTCATAGCTTGAGTTATGGGGGTGATGATACATTGCTAGGATAGGCAGCTATCTAAAATGATTTTCTTCATAGCTTGAGTTATGGGTGTGATGCTACATTTCTAGGATAGGCAGCTATCTAAAATGATTTTCTTCATAGCTTGAGTTATGGGTGTGATGCTACATTTCTAGGATAGGCAGCTATCTAAAATGATTTCTTCATAGCTTGAGTTATGGGTGTGATGATACATTGCTAGGATAGGCAGCTATCTAAAATGATTTTCTTCATAGCTTGAGTTATGGGTGTGATGATACATTGCTAGGATAGGCAGCTTTCTAAAATGATTTTCTTCATAGCTTGAGTTATGGGTGTGATGCTACATAGCTAGGATAGGCAGCTATCTAAAATGATTTTCTTCATAGCTTAAGTTATGGGGGTGATGATACATTGCTAGGATAGGCAGCTATCTAAAATGATTTTCTTCATAGCTTAAGTTATGGGGGTGATGATACATTGCTAGGATAGGCAGCTTTCTAAAATGATTTTCATAGCTTAAGTTATGGGGGTGATGATACATTGCTAGGATAGGCAGCTATCTAAAATGATTTTCTTCATAGCTTGAGTTATGGGTGTGATGCTACATAGCTAGGATATGCAGCTTTCTAAAATGATTTTCTTCATAGCTTGAGTTATGGGTGTGATGCTACATAGCTAGGATATGCAGCTTTCTAAAATGATTTTCTTCATAGCTTGAGTTATGGGGGTGATGATACATTGCTAGGATAGGCAGCTATCTAAAATGATTTTCTTCATAGCTTGAGTTATGGGGGTGATGATACATTGCTAGGATAGGCAGCTTTCTAAAATGATTTTCTTCATAGCTTGAGTTATGGGTGTGATGCTACATTGCTAGAATATGCAGCTATCTAAAATGATTTTCTTCATACATTGTAGCTTGAGTTATGGGTGTGATGCTATAATTATTTAATAGTTCCCTTTTAACCAGGATGCTATCTGAAAGTTTCTAGAGAGAACACTATGTGCTCATTTACCTCCATTAGTTCTCTCATCTGTGGATTGCTAGTAATCATTTGTCTCATCACATCAGGGTTGGACATCAAATTTTGGACCATTGGATTATCCATCATCTGCCGCATCATATCTGGGTTACCCATCATCTACAAATCAATAACAATATTCACACTATCACATGGCCATTAGTGGGTTTTAACTGAAGGTATACCAAAGAGGTTGGATTCCTTCCAAAACATGACTCATAAGATTGTTAGAACAGATCGACAATTCTTGCATTTACTTAAGACAAAAATACCACATTCAGTGTAAATCTTTTCCTCAATCAAAAAACTTAAAAGCAAAAACAAAACATAAAACCAAAGTAAGAAGCCTGTTGTCTACAGTCTAGTGGTTGTTGTTGGTTGCTGTGTACCATGAAATGAAAAAAAGGCTGTTGGTTTTCTCTTTTGAATAGTTTAATAATTTGTCATCACCAGACAGTTAATAGCTTACTATAAGCTGTTGGTTTAGCTGTCAGATTGTTAAAAGCCTTTCAGTGGTATGTTATCATTCACAACTCTGTCCCTTTGTCTCTAACAGATATATATCTCTTTGGCAATTATACCACATCTCTTTATTTTCATCATCAACATTTGGATGACAAATAACATTTTCAAAATATTCAAACAACATTCGATCTTTTTCTATTATTTTTTTGCAATATTTTCTGATATTTTGTATAATAAAAAATAATCATTTTTCTCAGAAATAAAGAATGGTAAATTTCTCACCTCTCTTTGCATTCTTTGTTGCATCTCCATAAAGTTAGCTGATCCCATCCCCAAGTTACCAAGCCCTGCTAAACCTCCTAGGCCACCAAGTCCAAATGGGGTCTGTCCTACATCAGGCTGTGACTGTAATATGAAACAAATGTCAATTTTGTAAAATAATTAATTTACTGACAATTTAAAGATTCATGTTCATAATAATACAAATCGAAAAATCATAATCATTATTTATTTATTTATTTATTTAACAAAATGTGTTTATGAAAACAATAAATATTACTATATGCAACACAGTAATAAAACAATCAGCCAAAAAAAACAAATAAAACTTTTTTCATTTTTCTTTTTAGAATATTTTTTTTTACCTTCATGTACATGTATTTAAATAATTGAGATTTGTAAAGTAACAGTTTCATATTCTGGTGAATAATTCTATGTCTTAAGCTTTTTTCATAGTACTGTAGATTGTGCCTTGGGCTCATTGTTCAGTTTATTTTCATTTCTGCTCAGGGTTATTGACCCTTTTATTGTTGTCTAGTCTGACTAAAACTTCCCCTAAAACTTACCCCAGGTGTAGTACTAGGTATTGATCCTCCTCCAGGTGATGGACTAGGGATAGGGGCAGCTCTCTGTGCAGCTTGTTCTTGAGACTACAAAAATAAATCAATTTCAACTTTCAAAGTATCCAAATATATACATGTATAATCTATAAATATATTTCATTATGACAAATATATTAGACATAGATTTTTGTTGATTTTACTGAAAAACAACTTATTTTCACAGATACTTAATTTTGTGTTAAGTCCTTCCTATCCCTTGTTTGCTGCAATTTTATTATACGATTTTCAAATTAACTTGAAGTAGATGATTAAGGAAGTATACTTGAAGAGTTAGAGAGGACAACACATGACTGGTCATGTGACAGGAGGGTAACTACAAATACTTACCCTGTTTGATGATTTTATCACAAGATGAACTGTCAAACCATCTTTAATTTGATGCTGTTCTAGAGTGTCTTCATCTTTCAGTATTTTTCCAGCAAATATCAAACAAAGCTGTTCAACTGGAGCATTGAATTTCTGCGACACCATTTCCCGTAACTGTGAAAAACAGAAATAACAGATAAATTATTTCTTATTTAGAAGTGCAATATGTTTCAATCTAAATAATGAGGTTTTTGAATGAAAATGATATTGCTGAGACTATAAAGCAAACAAAATAAAATGCTTCGCAGAGCACAGCCTGATACGAACCCAGAGGTTGAACCCTGAACAGTTGGTGCAAGTTTGGACACAATAATTTTTAAATACCACATTTGATTATCTAATTATTGCTGGCTTTCATGTCGAACCGGCTCAAAGTCGATACGGCCCACGATGTTCCTGTGAAAGACATGATTCCAGAAATGATGTATATATGTGGCCTCAACATACCTTTACAGCGGATTCACTTGAGTGTGTAGCAAAGGGTAATATCTTTGGTTAGCTTGCTTGTTAGCTGAACCATGAAGTCATTGTTAGGTTTGGTGAACTACCCTCCTTTAAGAATAGGCTGGTCCAACAGAAAAACCAATCGATCTGTCTGTTGGGCTATGCTACTTCGAAAGAAGGGAAGTATACCTGGCCTAATAATGCCTTCACGGTTCAATTCGAAAGGGTAGTATACCTGGCCTAATAATGCCTTCACAGTTCAGCTAACAAGCAAGCTAACCCCAAAGTATTACCTTTTGCTACAAACTAAATGGAATCCGCTGTAATTTAGATACAACCCTTGGTTCAGTGCATAATAACATTTATAGGGCCAAAAATAAATCATTGTTTGTTTCCCCTCCCACGACCGACCCAGTAAAATCACTGCGACTCGAAAAAATTTATTAGCCATTCTTGTCCAAATTTGTATTTTGTTATGTTGGTTTTTGTTTATATCTTTCTTATGCTGTAGTCAATGAGCGTTAGTTTTTTGCAATACCTTTCCGATACTGTAGTCAACAAGCGTTTTAAATCAAGGCATTTTTGCATTGAAGCGTTTATATGATTCTGAATCAAGGAAAACAAACATAATGCCTTGCCACACGATTTGTGCTGTGTGCAAGGGTGATCTTTGTAAAGAAAAATTCTGAAGCATCTTTCAACCCACTGAGTGCACCTTGATTGGCTTTGTCTTTAACCTCTGTTCCTGTTTAAAGGATAAAATCTTTGAGTAAAAATGATCTGAATCGTGCTTTGAAATCAATCTACATGGTCTTTGAACAAGTTGGGCACAAGTCAGGAAATGTGGGATATGTGTATTCGCTGCTTTCAGGGACCTCCCCAATTTCTGGTGTAAAAAAAAACCAGTAAATTTGATTTCATTTTTCAATTTATGGTATGAAATTTACCAAAGGCAAAGGGCACGTTTTAACGTTAAAACTGCATCAGTTGAATTTGTAAATACTAAAAAGTATTCTAGGAACAACAACACATGAATAAGTGAAGCCTTATTTTTTTCTAGAACTTGAAAAAAACATACTAATCTTTTGTTTAGGAATCAATTGACCAAGCTGCATGATCCAGGTGTAACTGAACATAACTGAATTATGTTCACTTCTATTGAAAAAATTTATTCATTGAATTTTAATTCCCAAGTGATTAACATATCTATTTGTCATCTCATATTGATGATAAGGTATGAATTGGTGAACAAAGGAATTGTTTTGTTGTGAGTTATGCATCAAATTAGACATGAAATAAGCTTGATTTTAAACTAATAAAACACTAGCTATCATTAAACATTGTTATCACATGTAGAATGTGCGCTTTTGTAGATTTCATACCATAAAATGAACAGGAAAAAAGGAGGTCCCTGTATTCCGTAAACCAGGAAATTTTCGCGGTAGTTTTATTTTTGCTATTTTCGCAGTAGCAGTTGGTACGCGAAAATAAAACTACTGAGAATATTTAACTGGAAAAGATGTGATTCCTACTTATATCGAAGTATAGTCATGAACAAAATCTACTCAAAGCACATGGTCTGAAAATAGTATATAGACAAATGTATACCAACAACTTTTAAATGGACACTACTTTACCTTTGATTCTAAAAGTTTATATACAAAGACATTTGGTAATAAAATATTTATTAATGATAATGACAAATGGATCAAAAATTATCTCAAGTCTAATTGCGACACTGATAAAATTGTTATAAAAACAACACACATTACAGTTAGATAAAGTACACCTGTAAATCGTTTAAATACCGATTAACACATTGTAGCTGTCACATAGATCAAAGGATTTATTGATTAACTTTTATCCCTGCGGCTTCGAAAGCGCTACGAAAAAGGTCGTTCTTTGTTTCTAACTGTTTTTGTGTTTTCACTAGCCAGCTGCGTGCAGTGGTTTAATAATGCTTAATCTCATGTCAATTTCAAATTTATCAAGTTTTTTCTTTTTTTTGAGAAATTTTGCCACTTCGTCTGTATACCAATCTTGGAACTTTGCCCTTAAAATATCTTTATACACTTTGTTGACACGTAAATCATTGGGCTGTAACTGGTCTTTACATCCAGCTGGAACATACAAAACTTTAATGTTGGCTCTGTGTAGAGCCTCTAAAACGGATGCATGTCTATGAGCACTAAACACATCAAATATCACTAAAGCAGGCTGTTTTAAGGGTAAATCAAGTTCATTACAATTATCCGTTGCATTATACGGCACAAGCAAATGTTCTATGTAATGCAACATAGTGTCAGCATTGCTCCAATGATTTTCCAAATGGTAAATATTCCACGACTTAGGAAACCCATATTTTGGATGACATTGTTCAGTTGTCCTGGCATAAATAATCTGTGGAGGAAGAAGAACACCAGACTTAGATATTGTTAACAACGTAATGGTTTGACGTTGATTGTTTATGCCCACATTAAATATTAACCTGCTTACCGCCTTTAGCGTCCATTGTCAAGTCCCCACCGGGAATAAGATTTACACCAATTTGGTCCCAATTGAAAATTAAATCATTTGGAATATTATTTTCCTCAACATATTTTTCAATTCTATCAATGTAATCCTGTTTTGTTTTTTCAAAGTCTTCTGGTTGGGACTTGCTGCCTTCGTTCCCGTACATTTTGTATATCCCAAACGATGTAACACAGATTCAGCCCAAGTCTTCGTTAAATCTAAGGTTTCTATAAGTTCAGAATCATGATATTTGAGTATTCCTTTAGCAGACGAAATAACTATTTGATTATTAACTATCCCACCGAATTCTCGTATGCTTTTTATGTAATCCAACAAATCTGCATCGTACTTCCCAAGAAGAAGAGGTCTACAACGATCTTTTTTAGGAAGTTCGGCTGCATTTTCAAATTGCTTATGTAATCCACGTCTCATATATGAAGACTTTATGCTCCGAATAGTTAATTCATTCACAGGACTTCCAAGATCAGTTGTAAATTTCTTTGCAGTATTTTGCACACCATTTTCACTAGCATATTTTGCCATTTTAGCACGAACCTCTGGTGAATAATTATTGTAATTTCCCCGTTTACGTTTTGTGCCACCTTTACCAACAGGTGAATTGTCTACCAAGATATTTTCAACTTCTGTATTTGCACTTTTAAATGCCAGATTGTCCGTTTTCGAAATTAAGGGAGACTTCGGTGATGAAGTTTTAATCAGAAATTTATACATCTTTCCACTACGATAGCTTAAGAAACAACTAATGAATTTAGATTTTATTTTTATTTCCAAATGAAAACTATTCACTTGTCCAAACAAGTTATTGGTTGATATCAGATTAAGTTACTACCGACATACAAGTATAATATAGTTCACTAATTAACGGTACACTAACAAGTATGCAGTTTTAAAATTTAAAGATATTTTTCGGGACACAGCGGACAACCGCGAATTTAAAACGATGCGAATCTAGATTGACTTGGCAAATCGCGAAATAAAGACGGCGCGAAAATTTCTCGGTTTACAGTACTGTTTTAACACCAGAAAACTGGGGTGTACACTGAATACAGGGAATACCCCACTTTTCTTGACTTGAGCCTTACCTGTTGAATTTTGTACAAATTCAATATAGAAAAACCATATCAAAGAATAAAATAAAATAATTTGCCTACCTACCTACCCATACCCTGACAACATCAGTCGGGGGAGGCGAAACAAAGATATTTTTAATGTTGGCCTAGATTATGGAGTGTTTCTTTTTTGAAACAATCAATAAAGAAGACATCACAACAAAGATTGAAGATTGAAGATTTTTTGATAAAGGAGTGTTTAATTTCTAATATAGGATTCAGTCATAGTGGGCAGTTATTCAAAAATCATTGCAGGAAAAGAACACCAAAAGGTATTAAGAACTAAGATAAGTAGGTTATGATTTTATTTATGTAAAAGGGTTGTACAGTTTGCAAATGACCCTTCAACTGCCAACCCTGGGTGTGGGGGTGATTCGTTTAAGAAGTCTCTACAAAGCATGACAAATATTAGTGGTTTGAGCAAGGCCAATGTGTAGTGATAAGCTGAGGTATGCATCTGAGTATATTAAATAGAACATTCTAGATAACGAATTACTGACATATGCAGTGTGAGAAGTAATCTTGTGTATTGATTGTAGAGAGGTTTCAGGGATATTTCATAACTTCCAAACGATAGATTTACCTCCTTAACATGAGCATTAGTATCTATTTCCATTTCCTGCTTTTCTTTCGGTGTTTTAACCGTGATTTTCATGGTTTTACGAGACTCATCCATTCGTTCGTCCGCCATAATGTCTGTATTTTGACCTGTCACTATTCTGATTCAATGCCGCGTTTGATGCATACTAAAGTTTGTGTGTTCGATAAAACAGCTTTGGTGTCTTTATATTGGGTGCCATTCGAGACGTTTTGGCCACACTTCGTTTCGACCATACACCACTTCGTCCGTGGTTCATAAGGGAATGGTCATTATTTATCAGCTGAAGGGGTCGGTTCAAATTTTTTTAATAAAATTTTATGTTGGGGAACCCCCCCCCATTATTTTATAAAACCACATAATGACCCCCCTAAGAACATAGTTTGAAAAGTTTGACCCCCCCCCCCAAAAAAAAAAGGATTCCCAGTTGTGTTGAGGAGATGATGACCAGTTGCATAGTAACCGGCTTTGAGAAGCTCTGAGTATAACAAACAGCCTTTCTTCTTGATTTTTTTTTCAAAAAGGAATATCTGATACGTGCATGTAGAAAAATAGAAAAAAATATACAGAAAATTGTAACAATTTATTAATTTATTTTACTGCAACCTATAATTCTACAAATTTTGTCAGTATACTGGTAGATAAACTTTCAATATTGACTGTTATTTTAATCCCAATCACAGGCCCTTGTATCTTATTTTTTTAACCTTTGAACTTTAAAATATCTAGTTATGAATGGGGGGGTTCAGGATTCCAATGTACAAATGATTTATAGGAAGTGTAAATGATTTATTTGAGATAAAGAAATATACTTCTAAGCCAGGAACCTCTGGCCTTTCTTTGTTTTGTACAGATGTGTGTTTTAAGAGTTTAGTGTCTTATCAATTTTCTTAGACTTGCTACATGTCCCTTCCTAATTATTATTATTTTTTTAATTTTGCCCCTTTAATAATTTTACTGCTATAACTAGGAGATTACAATTATACTGACATCTGCAGGAGGAAGGCCTTTCTCCAAGGGCAATCAGTAGGCTGGCACTTATCAGTAGACATATAAATTAGTAAGAGAGAAATATTAGAAAGGGAATTGTAGCAAGTCTACAATTTTCTCTGAACAAGTAAACATTTTTGTTTAGGGGCCCCAGCTGAATATATTTGTTCTTTGTTCAAATCATATAGTGTATTGTTTAGTGTGTGTGAATACCATGGTGCCCATCAAGTATTTTTTTTTTTATTAAGGTCTGAAATTTGGATAGGAAAGAATATCGGAGAATGGATAAAATTTACAGAAAAATGGACAAAAAAAAATTAAAAAAGAACAGAGAACACTGGTGTGCAAATATGAATAAAAGGAGAAAAGAGCAAAAAATACTAACGAATAGAAAAATATTACCTTAAGAATACAGAAGGGATATACCTATAATATCGAGATCATCTTTTATTCTTATTCGATATCTTCGTAATAATTTCATAAAATAAGTAAACCTATTACCACGTGACGGACATATAATCCTTGCTTTCATCAAAATAATTATATATACACACCCATTTCATCTCAAAAATCACATCAAAATGATTTAAACACTATCATGACTATAGAAAATTAGTTATGCATGTCCAGAAACCTTTCCAACTCACTGTTTCCTGTGGTCAAAATTAGGGAGAAACGTTTCATAGAGTTGTTAATTTATTGATTGTAATTTTACACAACTGTGATAAGGAGTGATCAGATTCACTGTCCTTGAGAAATTAGGCATATCCTGATGCATGGTGCTTTACAGTTTACACTATCAAAGATTTAATAAACAGACTGTCAGACATTATTTCACAGATCGCACTCCAATTTTGTCAACAATTTATATACAAGTCAGACATAAAAACCTTTATTGGGTAACCCCCCCCCCTCCCCCAGTGGTATGATATTTTTGGCAATGACCCCCCTAAAATGCACCGACCCCCTCATCTGATAAATAATGACTGTTCCCTAAAGCACTTTTCTTAATAGTCTGTCAATGTTGTGAATTAAAAAAAAGTTAGGAATATATTTCTATTTATATAAGGCCTATATATGATAAGCTTTTTTAATATTAAGATAATCATATATGATACCGTGTGAGTATACGGAAAATGTCAATGTCGACAGAGAGATAAAGATTGAAATTTTCTTATTTTTTACAAGGACGTATAACTAACATACGTCCTTGTTTTTACCATAAGTATGTGAAGATTCGAGTAAAGCAGATCAAGGACGTATAACTAACATCATTGAGTAGATTAAATCTTTTAAATGCTTCATGATCGATAAATAATTGTTTTGAAAAAAAATAATTATATATTTTGCTTTTTGCACTTCAAATGTTGCTGTTGTTATTGGTTTTGGTAGGCGGTTTACTTATGTAGTAATTGCGCCTTAAATTCATATAACATAAATATTATGTATATATACTTAGTATTACGTTTTGGCGAGTAATTATATGAAACTTTGACAAACATGGTTGACTAAGTTACTAAGAAATATATATATGTGTAGAGATAAAAACACAAAACAGAAAATACATGTAATAGGAAAATGAAAAAAAAGCAAATGATAGTCCCTAATGAAATCTGAGACTACTATAACACATATATAGTAGTCTCAGATGAAATATACATTATTAATTGATAGGTATCATACAATTGTTTAGAAATGTTATCTGGTTGTTCACCTTTTAGTCGTCTCTGATATACTTATAAAAAAAAGAAATATTTAGAAACATATAACAAGACATGTGCTAATTAACTGCTACCAATGTAAGGACGTCTCCCTTGATTGATGTAGCAAATAAAAAAGGATTGTTTTTTCCTTTTCCATATCGGCAAGTTGCGTCAATTTTTCCAAATGAATTTCCAAAGACATAGTACTGGTATTTTGTAAAAAACTCTTCTGTCATTGAACGAGAAATCATCCCTACCTACACCCTTAATCGCCTATTTAGATATATATATATATATATATATAAATATATGTAATATATAAATGGAGCAAAAATATAAAAATATAAAAAAAAAATAATAACAGTATTATTAAAACAATGACATTGTTTGATTTTGTTGTTAGTACAGAGAATGTCAGCGAAACAGAAGTGCTGGGAATGTGCATATATATAATTATACAATAATCTGTGTTTGTCTAACCGACATCCTCTAGTACAAATTTTAGATTTTATCATTTTATTCAGTGTCATAGAAAAGGATTTAACTCTTGTTTCTATTCTAATAATGTATGAGCGTAGTAATTGTGTTTGTTTATTTTTCTTATTTTCTATCATGGCAATATGAATATGACTATAGTTGTCAGTTTATGAAAATCGGAATAGACATATTGTATTTTCCTTTCATCTTTTAACATATACCGTTAACTAATTAAGATAGATATAAGTGGCACTTTCATAAAAAAAAAAAAGCCTGTAGCAAATGCTTCTATGACTTCTATTGTTAAATATTTAAGCATATAGTGTGTTGTGTTTGTTGTTTTCATTTCTTGAAAAATATGACTGTAATTGTCCATCGTAGAGAATGCTATAATGTAAATGTTGTAGCAAATAGATAATCGATTTCACTACAGATACGTTCACCTTTGTATATCTAATTAGATCATGGATTAGCTAATTGATAAACCTAGTGTGTAAGTGATTGACAAAGTCGCGTGTCTCAAAATAAACCAATCACTGACTTGAAATTTAATTTGATCATTTTAAAAACATGAATGACCCCCTTTCTGCTGTATTGTCTGCTTATATAATTTTGCCAAGAATTCAGGGTCTTTATTTATTTGGAGAAGTTTTTTAAATAATTTCTTTTTATCCCATGTACTTATAGTTTTACTCGTTCATAAAATTTGATAAATGATTTAGCTAGGCAATTTAAGTACCTAACAACTTTGACACATTGATTTTTTTTATACAATTATTGATCATAATGTTTTTTTTTTAAATACATTTTGTTTACAAAGTTGCTTTTTATATGATAGTTCAAGAAAAACACAAAAGTATTTTTAAAAGATAATGTATTCTTAATCTGTCTTACATTCTACCTCTAAAGGTGTCGAATCGAAATAGACCTATTCACGAATTTTATTCAGAATGTTTTCAGGAAACTATTTCTGCACTCTTTTTAGCAATCCACCAAAATCTCATGTCACATTTCATTTTTCGCCTGTCAAGACGATAATTCAAGTTTTCTTAACTTACTAACTTCCATATACTACATATTGTAGTAAAATAATTTATACACAATACTGTTTTTATAAACATCCTAAATTAAATCAGAGACATATAACACATTATAATTATATCATATATAGGATAAACTTTTCGTATTAATCCATGCTAAAAGTATAGTCATGTTATATTTGAATGGGGACGTATAGTTGGAAACCCCTTACTATCCCGAGTTAAGACCCCCTCCCCCTTTTGTATAAATGCCTAGATCCGCCCCTGAACAAATATCTACAATAGCTCTTTATTCCGTTATATTTCTTCTATTGCATTACAACTGGCCTTAAAAATATTTTTTTGTTTCCCAAGTAGACTACACATAGTTATAGTAATATCAGCTTGCATTTCCTCAGTTTCACCAGAGACATATAATACAATAATATGTCTCTAGTTTCACGGAAAGAGGGTTGCTACTTACAAAGAATCCAAGAGATCTGGTGCAGTAAAATTGGTACCGTTCATATTATCCCAAGTGGGGAAGTTTGAATCATCATGCAATACGAAAATTTAACGGAACCCATTACGAGTTCGTTGCATATTATTATCTGTTTTACAGAATTGAGTCGACAGACTATCGAATACTATAAGACCCTAGTCTTATTGTCGGATTTATACTTACACGAGCAACACGACGGGTGCCACATGTAGAATACGATCTACTTCAGTGTTTTTACGGATCACATCTGTTTTTATTTGGTTGGGTTTATGTTGTTATTTGGTTGGGTTTCGTTTTTAATTTCTATGTTGTGTTTTGAGTACTATAATTGTTTGTCTTATCGTAGGTATTCATTTTTGACTTTATAATTACCTAAATTCACTGAGTGATTCAACAAAAAAAGTATTTTTTTAATTTGTATTATTATACCAGAGACATATATACACATATGTATTATTTTGCCAACCCGCAAAAGAGCCAACTGTCTACATGCCTCAATGTTATTTACGGCCCTGATCTTCGGACTGACTTTGAATTCAGTCCTGGTTTACTTTCTAATCAATTGTGGACAAGTACGAGAAATTAAGAGTACCAACAGTTCGTTGCATATTATTATCTGTTTTACAGAATTGAGTCGACAGACTATCGAATACTATAAGACCCTAGTCTTATTGTCGGATTTATACTTACACGAGCAACACGACGGGTGCCACATGTAGAATACGATCTACTTCAGTGTTTTTACGGATCACATCTGTTTTTATTTGGTTGGGTTTATGTTGTTATTTGGTTGGGTTTCGTTTTTAATTTCTATGTTGTGTTTTGAGTACTATAATTGTTTGTCTTATCGTAGGTATTCATTTTTGACTTTATAATTACCTAAATTCACTGAGTGATTCAACAAAAAAAGTATTTTTTTAATTTGTATTATTATACCAGAGACATATATACACATATGTATTATTTTGCCAACCCGCAAAAGAGCCAACTGTCTACATGCCTCAATGTTATTTACGGCCTTGATCTTCGGACTGACTTTGAATTCAGTCCTGGTTTACTTTCTAATCAATTGTGGACAAGTACGAGAAATTAAGAGTACCAACATGAAACACAGAAAACAAATAGGGGTAAACAAGAAGCATGCACGTCGAACCAAACATGAGAAAACAAAAAATAAAACGTCAAAACACGAAAACATGTGAAATAAACGCCAAAAACGTTGCACCAAAAATAACCGTTTACCACCCTCACTGAACCAAGAAAATGAGGTCAAGGTCAAATGACACCTGCCAGTAGGACATGTTCATCTTACAATTTTTTCATTCACCAAATATACTAGATCTATTGTTTATAGTATCTGAGATATGGACTTGACCACCAAAACTAAACCTTGCTCACTGACCCATGAACTTAGGTCAGGGTCAAGTGGAAAAAAAATTGACAGACGGGATGACCTTGCAAGGTACACACATACTAAAGATAGCTATCCCATTTCTCATAATAAGAGACAAACTAACATTACAAAAACTCAACTTTTTTTTCAAGTAGTCACTGAACCATGAAAAAGAGGTCAAGGACAATGGACATTGACAGACGGAAACTTCCTAACATAAGACATCTATATACAGAGTATGAAGCATCCAGGTCTTCCACCTTCTAAAATATGAAGCTTATAATAAGTTAACTAACGCCGCCGCTAGATCAATATCCCTATAATGTTAAGCTTTCTGCGACAGAGGTCACAGGATTTACAAAACCATCAAAAATAGACCTTCGATGATCTACCATAGTGTGTACAATTTCAAAGGGTTGGGTTAAGTTGGACTATAACTTTCGTTCAGAAATATATGAAATACCATTTTCAAAGGCAAGCCAAAACTCTTGTACAATTATGGCAAAAAAAACCCTGACTTGACCTGTATTTTAATCGCCTTTTAAAACGGTTTGAACCTGCTACATTTGTTTTTTAATAAACAATTAACTTACAAAAAAGGCACCGAAATAGGAGCACACTCATTTACAGAAAGCTATGACATAGCCAATTCCAACTAATATGATTATAGTCTTCCAGACGGGTTGTTCTTTAATAACGAAACAACTACTAACGAGATAAGATCTATGCACGAATGCTACATTCATATAAAAAAAGGACACACATCATGAAGTGACAGACATTAACTGCGAAAACATGTATATTTATTATGGTTGTGAAACGACAGTGACACAGTGACACATTGTTTAACACCCTTAACCTTTGATCTCGGTGGATAATTGTCTCGTCGGTCGGAAACAAGGACGTAAAACTAACATGTACTACGTCCTTGTCGGAAATCATACCACAATTTATATTTGTTACTATGGGTAGTTTTTAGAACGCACATAAGCCAGAACAAGCTCTTGGCTGACTATGATTTCGACAGAAATACGAAATTGCAATTTATCGATGTATTGCTACTAAAATGTGTTATTGTTTCAATAGGTATCTGCAAAGAAGCTATTTTAATGAACAGGACAATATTGTGTTCAGATTTATAGATTTTCTAATGACTAGTTTGCAGATTGCTGTATATTCGATTATTAGTGAGAGTTACGTCCCTTATCCCGCTTAAAAAGCCCAAAATAGATATTTATTATTTTAAAGACATTTTAAAAGAAAAAGGTGGCATTTTAGTAATCAATAAGCTTATCTGTAAGAACAATCATAAAAAGGAGTGTGTCAGTTTGTTGCCTTTTGAACATAAAGCAGGTGTTGCATTTCCACCTGTGAAAGAGGTTAATTTTACTGTGGATATCCACTTTTCACAATTTGTCCTATAATTTATGGGTTTTTCAAGCTGCATGTATTTAGAATGTATTGTGACGTCACTATTTCTATTGAAAAAAACATGCATAGGATGAATTAATAAGATCTGACAGTGGCGGATCCAGAGCTTTTCATAAGGGAGTGCCTCTGATTGACTTAAAAGGGGGAGGGGGCTGCTCCAGCCATGCGTAAATGATTCCCTATAGTATATAACCAATTAAATATTTCTCATGAAAGGGGGCCCAGGGCCCACCTGGATCCACCTATGTCTGATGTGATTATGCTTTTAGTTGTTCAAAGAGGGCTTCCATTTCAATCCAGCCCATGCTGATCTGACCCAAGTTTTAAGGAAGCTGGCTTGTCATGTTTTGGATTTTTTGTCCGATTTTGGGAATCCTCTGGTTTTATCCATTTGAATGCCTTGAAAAAATTTGCCCGGTAACCCCCATTTTTCTTTTTGTTAATCTTTTGCATGTATAATGATAAGCCATCTGCATAAGTCTTATAAAATTTCAATTACTTTTTAACAGTTTTTGAGAACTTCAACTTGTCAATGATAAAGCTATGAAAAGTCAAGAGAGAATATTTTCCCGCCAAAATTTCAATGACCAATATCTCGAAAACAAGCACGGCGACCTATATATTTTTTTTGCTCTTTTGATTCCTTTATTAATCCCCTATCAATTTAAACTAGTGTTTTGAAAAGTTAATTACTTTGAAACTGAGAAGCCAACTCCCTTAACAGGCCCACATTTAGAAAGTGTTTACAAGGGATAAAGATGATATATAATTTAAATGTCCATAAATATTAAAAAAAAGTTATGAGCAATTAACAAAGGTGGACAATACAAAAAATGATGCAATTATTTAATATAAATAATTTTCATAAGAGGGGACATGCATCTATTCAACTATTATTTTCAATATTTAAAATCAACAATATCTACTGGGGTTACACTCAAGGTTATTCTTTGATAAGCTCATGCTTACCAACTTTTTTCTTAACAAGTTACAAAATCTACTTAAATAGAGAAATATTCTTTGATTTGCTGAATCCCCTTTAATAGATCCGTGTTTTACTAGCTCGAATTATTAAAATTAAAAACAATATCTTCGTTATTATTTGGTACATTATTCTCAAAACCACATATACAGTTATGCTAATAATCTACAACTCCCAGTTTCTGGCTAAACGTGCTGTTCCTATCTCTCATTCAAGTCATGAATATTTGTTAACTATGTAGCTATAGATGCGTCAAGATCGCATACAAGATAAGGACCAGCTTGTATGATTTCATTAACCAGTATTAAAAAGATAAATATAACTCTTTCACATTTAAATAGTTAATTATGTTAAGGCTGTTTTTGTTGATCCTATATACTGTTTCCTAATAAATATTGCATTGATCAACAGAATTTTCACAACTTTTCATGTGCAAATTCAATATTACCACTACCCTGAATCAAATATTCCACAAACTCTTCGACTTTATAGTATATACTATAATAATTAGAATTCATTGTTTTATTATACATTGTGTTATGATGCCATGAGAGCTACATTGTATGTTGTCCTGGACTCTTGGTGTCTGTCATCATAAGCTTTTTCAAAGAAGTTCTTCTTTAACACTACTGAACCAATTTCAAACTCCCAACCTCAGTGTAGACAGGCTAGCGATACAGTAGTATGACCAATTAGACCACTGAGGCACTAAGGCTCTTTTCTTTTTATCTAAATTAGTCAACTACAATGAAAACATAATAAACTATATAATTATAAAATATTATGTCAACAGGAGGGGGTTATTGACTATCCTTTTGGGTATAACTGTGTCGACTGCACTTGCCAAAACATACCCTGTTCTAAACTGAAATATTGGAAAACATACCCTGTTCTAGACACGCTTAATAATTGTATACCCTTTTCTAGACCGTAAAAAATAGCTGCTGTTCTAGCACAGGCACTTGTGTCAGAATTTTTTCTCCTATATACTTTAATGTAACACCTTGTGTTATATTAATGTATATAGGAAAAAAATTCTGCTTTGTTCTAGACCCAGGTTCTAGACTGTATCTTGAACATTTAATTAAGCAGTCCTGTTCTAGGCATGAAAAAGCAACCCTGTTTTGCGGCACACTCATACCACTAAAAATATTATAGGAAGTAGCCCCCCCCCCCCCCCTAGGTAAATCAACCACTAAATTTAGCTTGAACAGATTAGTTCCTGTATGCTGTAAATTCATAAATTATTGTGCAAAGAGTTTAGGAATTAAGGGCCAAAAACAAGCATTTTTCTAGTTTCAAGACAATAACTTGTGTGTAACTGTATGGATCTCTCGGGCATTGTACCACAAGTTTCCATTTAACACAAGGAAGGCAGGGATTCAGTTTGGGGTTAATTTTCCTGAATATGTAGGAATAAGGGGCCAAAAAAAAGCATTTTTATACGACCCAAAAATTGAAAATTTTTTGGTCGTATATTGGTATCACGTTGGCGTCGTTGTCCGAATACTTTTGGTTTTCGCACTATAACTTTAGTTTAAGTAAATAGAAATGTATGAAATTTAAACACAAGGTTAATGACCATAAAAGGAAGGTTGGGGTTGATTTTGGAAGTTTTGGTCCCAACAGTTTAGGAATTAAGGGCCAAAAAGGGCCCAAATAACCATTTTCTTGGTTTTTGCACTATAACTTTAGTTTATGCATGGAAGTATTACATTGACAGGAACTTCCATGGTTTAAGTAAATAGAAATCTATGAAATTTTGACACAAGGTTTATGACAACAAAAGGAAGGTTGGGATTGATTTTGGGAGTTTTGGTCCCAACAGTTTAGGAATTAGGGGCCAAAAAGGGCCCAAATAAGCATTATTCTTGGTTTTCGCACAATAACTTAAGTATAAGTAAATAGAAATCTATGAAATTTAAACACAAGGTTTATGACCACAAAAAAGAAGGTTGGGATTGATTTTGGGAGTTGAGGTCCCAACAGTTTAGGAATTAGGGGCCAAAAGGGGCCCAAATAAGCACCATAACTTTAGTATAAGTAAATAGAAATCTATGAAATTTAAACACAAGGTTTATGACCATAAAAGGAAGGTTGGGATTGATTTTGGGAGTTTTTTTTCGACTTCTGCGGTCGTATAAAGCTGCGCCCTGTGGAGCACCTGGTTCAACTAATGCAATAGAACACAACTATCTAAAGCTCCACTTAGTTCAACAGTTTAGGCCTTCTGCTTTCAGGTTGATTATATGTAATGAGAATGGTATTATTTTGAGTTTAAATAAATGAATTTAAATCTTTTTTTTCCTCAGCTCAAGCACATAGTAAAAAATGCATAGAATTGGTAAAGTGTCATGTGGATGTTTGAAATCTGTCAAAATAGACCCAGATGGACAAAAAATATCTTGGTGTCTTAGGAAGTACAAGTACAGACAAAGAAAAATAACTTCTAGAAAAGATCTTTTGCATACCAGGAACTTAAACCAAAGTTCTTCCCATGTGAGATACCTTCATGACAGTGGGGATGTCAATAGAGCACGCTTAAGTCCAATTAATATTCAAATGTTGTCAGAAAAATTACATGAACAAATTTTTGGTAAAAATAGTGCGGAGATAACTTCCAAATCTGTAAATCCTGAAACATTGAAGAAAGTTCAATATCATTTAGAAAGTCATGGTTTATGGAACAAAGATTGCCCTATTATTCCTGATGTTCAGCTTCAGTTGCCGAAACTCCTAGACAAAGACATAGATAAACATTTCTTAGAGTTGGGTAAAAAACAAACTGAATCATACAGGAAGCTGGCAGAGATGATAATCGAAAGTAAAATGCCAAAATGTCCAAGTAAGTGGGTGATGTCTGCTGGATGGACCAAATATGACTCAGATACAGGGAAGGCTGTACCCGTTGACTTTCCAGAGGAAGATGTATGTGTTTTTGATATTGAATTAGTGGTTCAGGAAGGACATTATCCAACTATGGCTACTGCTGTTACTCCTAAACATTGGTAATTGGTTTAGATTTTAAATATGCCATACAAAGTTTGTCAACATGAAGACAAATTATTTTTACTATTGTTTCTTTGGTATATCACACTTCTTGAAATTATTGTTTCTTGAAATCCATTTATTTTCAACTAATGAAATATTTAATTTTCCTCAGAGTTTCTGACAAAGTAGCTGTTAAAGTGCCTTATTTTCTTAATAAAAAAATATTTCATAAGATAAATGAATCAAATGAATAAATGTTAGAATTGAAAAAAAACTTAATAATGTACTTGTGTGTCATGAATGTATGACCTTTTGACATGGATTATTGAATCATTGAATAGTACACGATGAATAACTTTTCTTTGATATTTTTGTTAAAGGTTTGTCTTAAAATAACTGGCTGTTTATAATGATTCCATTGTCAAATTCTGTTGAGTCAAAATAATTTGATCCTCAATTTTTATTTCAGGTATTCTTGGTGTAGTAATCGAGTTATGGAGGATAAGAATAAGCTTGCCACACAAATCTGGCCTGAAGATTTGATACCACTGGAAACATCAATGGACCAACATGGACCAGACAAAAGTAGATGGAGAGACAGACTTGTCATTGGACATAATGTTGGATTTGATAGATCATTTGTGAAGGAACAGTATTATATTGAGGTAAAATTTGTTAAAATATTTGAGAAAAACATTTTCCAATATGAGTAACTAGATAGGGTTGATAAAGCATGTAAATGGATGGCTTTTTATACGACCGCAAAAATTGAAAATTTTTTGGTCGTATATTGGTATCACGTTGGCGTCAGCGTCGTCGTCGTCGTCCTATTACTTTTGGTTTTCGCACTATAACTTTAGTTTAAGTAAATAGAAATGTATGAAATTTAAACACAAGGTTTATGACCATAAAAGGAAGGTTGGGATTGATTTTGGAAGTTTTGGTCCCAACAGTTTAGGAATTAGGGGCCAAAAAGGGCCCAAATAAGCATTTTCTTGGTTTTCGCACTATAACTTTAGTTTAAGTAAATAGAAATCAATGATATTTTGACACAAAGTTTATGACCACAAAAGGAAGGTTGGGATTGATTTTGGGTGTTTTGATTCCAATTGTTTAGGAATTAGGGGCCAAAAAAGGGCCCAAATAAGCATTATTCTTGGTTTTCGCACAATAACTTTAGTATAAGTAAATAGAAATCATGGAAATTTAAACACAAGGTTTATCAACACAAAAGGAAGGTTGGGATTGATTTTGGGAGTTGATGTCCCAACAGTTTAGGAATTAGGGGCCAAAAAGGGGCCCAAATAAGCATTTTTCTTGGTTTTCGCACCATAACTTTAGTATAATTAAATAGAAATATATGAAATTTAAACACAAGATTTATGACCATAAAAGGAAGGTTGGGATTGATTTTTTTTGGAGTTTTGGTCCCAACAGTTTAGGAATAAGGGGCATAAAGGGTCCAAAATTAAACTTTGATTGATTTCATCAAAAATTTAATAATTGGGGTTCTTTGATTTGCTGAATCTAACTGTGTATGTAGATTCATAATTTTTGGTCCGGTTTTCAAATTGGTCTACATTAAGGTCCAAAGGGTCCAAAATTAAACTTAGTTTGATTTTAACAAAAATTGAATCCTTGGGGTTCTTTGATATGCTGAATCCAAAAATTGAATCCTTGGGGTTCTTTGATATGCTGAATCTAAAAATGTACTTAGATTTTTGATTATTGCCCCAGTTTTCAAGTTGGTCCAAATCGGGGTCCAAAATTAAACTTTGTTTGATTTCATCAAAAATTGAATAATTGGGGTTCTTTGATATGCCAAATCTAACTGTGTATGTAGATTCTTAATTTTTGGTCCCGTTTTCAAATTGGTCTACATTAAAGTCCAAAGGGTCCAAAATTAAAAGTTTGATTTTAACAAAAATTGAATTCTTGGGCTTCTTTGATATGCTGAATCTAAGCATGTACTTAGATTTTTTATTATGGGCCCAGTTTTCAAGTTGGTCCAAATCAGGATCCAAAATTATTACATTAAGTATTGTGCAATAGAAAGTAATTTTCAATTTCACAGTATTCAGCAATAGCAAGAAATCTTCAACAGTATTGTGCAATAGCAAGTATTTTCAATTGCACAGTATTGCGCAATAGCAAGAAATAACTAATTGCACAATATTGTGCAATAGCAAGAAATTTTCAATTGGAGTTATCTTTCTTTATTCAGAATAGTAGTTGAATCAACTTAAATCATTGTTTTACACAATATACAATGTATATTCACTTTTACTACCAACTGATAAATTAAAACAATCTTTACCATTCAGTGATAACAAGCAATTTTTTTACTTTTTAATATTTTATGATGTATTTAAATGAGTAGTTATTGTTGCAAACTCCATTAGAAATTTGAATTGAGATCAGTTTTGGAATAAGGGAAAGGGGGATGTGAAAAAAAAATTGGGGGGGGGGGGGGTTCAATTTTTCTTATTTCAGATTTCATAAATAAAAAGAATATTTCTTCAAACATTTTTTTGAGAGGATTAATATTCAACAGCATAGTGAATTGCTCAAAGGCAAAAAAAAATTTTAAGTTCATTAGACCACATTCATTCTGTGTCAGAAACCTATGTTGTGTCAACTATTTAATCACAATCCAAATTCAGAGCTGTATCAAGCTTTAATGTTTTGTCCATACTTACCCCAACTGTTCAGGGTTCGACCTCTGCGGTCGTATAAAGCTGTGCCCTGCGGAGCACCTAGTTAACATCTTATGGCCACTATAACAGGCAAATTTTGACATTTGAGCAGATCAGTCTTTAAAACAATTTCAGATGATTAGGCACACTGCTGAATGATTGAATAATTCAACAATCTGAACAATTTGTTTCCCCCTGTTTAGTCCTATCTAGAAGACTTAGCTGCAATCTTTTTTCATGATTTTATAACCATGTGAATTTTTTATACGACCGCAAAAATTTTAATTTTTTGGTCGTATATTGCTATCACGTTGGCGTCGTCGTCCTGCGTCGTCGTCGTCTGAATACTTTTAGTTTTCGCACTCTAACTTTAGTAAAAGTGAATAGAAATCAATGAAATTTTAACACAAGGTTTATGACCACAAAAGGAAGGTTGGGATTGATTTTGGGAGTTTTGGTCCCAACATTTTAGGAATTAAGGGCCAAAAAGGGCCCAAATAAGCATTTTCTTGGTTTTCGCACTATAACTTTAGTTTAAGTGAATAGAAATCTATGAAATTTTGACACAAGGTTTATGACCACAAAAGGACGGTTGGGATTGATTTTGGGAGTTTTGGTTCCAACAGTTTAGGAATTAAGGGCCAAAAAAGGGCCCAAATAAGCATTATTCTTGGTTTTCGCACAATAACTTTAGTATAAGTAAATAGAAATCAATGAAATTTAAACACAAGGTTTATGACCACAAAAGGAAGGTTGGGATTAATTTTTGGAGTTGAGGTCACAACAGTTTATGAATTAGGGGCCAAAAAGGGGCCCAAATAAGCATTATTTTTGGTTTTTGCACCATAACTTTAGTATAAGTAAATAGAAATCTATGAAATTTAAACACAAGGTTTATGACCATTAAAGGAAGGTTGGGTTTGAGTTTGGGAGTTTTGGTCCCAACAGTTAAGGAATAAGGGACCCAAAGGGTCCAAAATTGAACTTTGTGTGATTTCATCAAAAATTGAATAATTGGGGTTCTTTGATATGCCGAATCTAACTATGTATGTAGATTCTTAATTTTTGGTCCCGTTTTCAAATTGGTCTACATTAAGGTCCAAAGGGTCCAAAATTAAACTTAGTTTGATTTTAACAAAAATTGAATCCTTGGGGTTCTTTGATATGCTGAATTTAAAAATGTACTTAGATTTTTAATTATTGGCCTAGTTTTCAAGTTGGTCCAAATGGGGGTCCAAAATTAAACTTTGTTTGATTTCATCAAAAATTGAATAAATGGGTTCTTTGATATGCCAAATCTAACTGTGTATGTAGATTCTTAATTTTTGGTCCAGTTTTCAAATTGGTCTACATTAAGGTCCAAAGGGTCCAAAATTAAACTAAGTTTGATTTTAACAAAAATTAAATTATTGGGCTTATTTGATATGCTTTATCTAAACATGTACTTTGATTTTTGATTATGGGCCCAGTTTTCAAGTTGGTCCAAATCAGGATTCCATATCAAGTATTGTGCAATAGCAAGAAATTTTCAATTGCACAGTATTGCACAATAGCAAGAAATATCTAATTGCACAATATTGTGCAATAGCAATTAATTTTCAATTGGAGTTATCTTTCTTTGTATAGAATAGTAGTTGATAATATATGTTGGAAATTTGCCAGACATGACTATGATGTCATTTTCTATTTTTATTTGCCAATAACTTTATGTAAATAACTTCATTGGAAATTTGCCAATATAAAATGTTGCTGATGAAGCTTTTTTTCCTTATCTTATCTAAAATGTTTTTAGATAATGTATGTTGGACATTTGCCAGACATGACTATGATGTCATTTTCTATTTTTATTTGCCAATAACTTTATGTAAATAACTTCATTGGAAATTTGCCAATATAAAATGTTGCTGATGAAGTTTTTTTTTCCCAATCTTATCTAAAATATTTTTAGCTTAAAAGTTGTGTCCATACTTGTTCTCATTTCAGATTTCATAAATAAAAAGAAAATTTCTTCAAACATTTTTTTGACAGGATTAATATTCAACAGCATAGTGAATTGCTCAAAGGCCAAAAAAATTTTAAGTTCATTAGACCACATTCATTCTGTGTCAGAAACCTATGCTGTGTCAACTTTTCAATTTTAGATTTAAACAAGTTTGAAGAAGAAATCTTTAATTGATTTGTAAAATCTTGACATTTGTTTTGTGTAAAAAACCCATATAATGTCAAAAATTTGATCACAATCCAAATTCAAAGCTGTATCACGCTTAAATGTTTTGTCCATACCTGCCCCAACTGTTCAGGGATTGACCTCTGCGGTCGTACAAAGCTGCACCCTGCGGAGCACCTGGTTTTCGTATGTAAAAGATGATCCAAAATAAACATTCTCAAATTATTTTATTAAAGTTTGGTTTGCATTTGGTATGAATAAATCTTGTTGTCAATATATATATAATGTATTTTGATGCAACTGTCATACAAGTGAGAGGTTTAGCTAGCTTTAAAACCATGTTTGATCCACCATTTTCTACATAAGAAAATGCATGTACTAAGTCATGAATATGACAGTTGTTATCCATTAGTATGATGTATTTGAGCATTTGATTTTGCCATTTGATTCGAGGCTTTCCTTTTTGATTTTTTCTTGGAATTCAGTATTTTTGTGATATTACTTTTCTGTATCAAAATTCTTTTTGGTTTAAAGTAGTAAGGTCACAAAGTGATTCCTTATATTATATTTGTCTTTTGTAAGTTGAGGCAGTAAATATAACAATAAATTTTAAAAGAAAATGAAAGGATTTTAATTGTCTAATAAAAGTCAACAAGTTTTTACGGATCTAGTCGACACATCAAAATTTATTCATGCACTTTATTATATGTGTATTAAAGAAATCAAAGCTGAGATTTTTAGACACCATGTCATTACATATTGGTGTGTGTGGTCAGACCAGTTTCCAGAGAATTTTGTATCAGGCATCAAAGAAAGGAACTAATAGAAAGGATGTCAGAGAATATTTAGCAGGAAAACAACAGAAGCATGTTCAGGTACTTTATTTAAGAAATACATAGGAAATCAGAGCTAGAATACTTAGTAATTAGGCCACACCAATTTGATTCCTTGTTCGACGGACCCGCCCGCACCTATTTTTTTCAAAACAGAATTTTTTTATTTTTTTTATATTCCTGCTTCCCGCATCCGGAAATGTTAATCATGTCCATTTCCCGCACTGTTTTTTTGTAAATATTATAAAAAGATATCAACATTTGTTTTTAAAATCACAGTCTAACCTGTATATAACGATTTTAAACATAAATGCACCCCACCACACTGTGTAAATATCTGTGAGAATATTTGTTTCAGCATGAAACCTATTTATCCAAAGAGTGGAGTGCTCCGATGTAAATTTATAACAGCGGAAATGCCTGTAAATAACAAAAAATTGGTTTCTTTCCCCCTTACTTATATTCCCCATCAAAAAATATTCGTTGTTAGAATAATGTACAAAGAACTTCTGAAGGATTTGCCTTCAACTGCAATTATATTGTATGCTGGCGATACAAAACTATCCTTAGCCGCTGCATGTTTATGCACCTGTCCTGATTGATTCAGGGGCCTGTCGTTTAGCAGTTATTGTTTGTTGATGTTGTTCATTGGTATTTTCCCATTTGGATATATAAATTAGATCGTTGGTTTTCCTGTTCGAATTGTGTACGCTAATAATTTTCGGGTCCTTTATAGCTTGCTGTTTGGTCTGTATCAAAGCCCTGTGTTAAAGGCCGTACTTTGACCTGTGTTTGTTATTATCAGGTTGAGACTGACAACCCTCCCTCAGACAAGGGGTCATTTTACTGATGTAGAAAAGAAAATACCAAGGATTTGTATAGTTCTTCTATACAAAACCTTTGAAAACTTAGAATTTTGTACTCAAAAAGAGGAGAGTTACATCATATTTTAAACAACTTTTTCTAAAAGAGGGGTCCACTTAATTTGAATAATATTAAACTGTTAAAGTAAATGTGTTAATTTAACATGGTTAAAGTCCAGGAATATTACAAAATTCTTGGACATGTTTTGACCATTTAATACCAGATAGATATATAGTTCTTTGAGAAAACATGAGCCCTTTTGTACAAACAAATATATTATAACTTATATTGATCCCTCATAAAACATGTAAAAGGGATATTTATAACATTAAGGGGTTGCCCCCAAACTGATTATGACTTGGATGGAGAATTGTCTCATTGTTAGTCACACATACATAGACCAGATTTAATTATTTCTTGGTGAACAGGGAAGAAATACTTCAGAAATTAAAAACCAATTGTTCAGAGAACAATTGAAGGTCTTACCACCAGTTAATATCTATTTTGATATTAGAATATTAACCAGATGCTCCGCAGGGCGCAGCTTTATACGACCGCAGAGGTTGAACCCTGAACGGTTGGGGCAAGTATGGACACAACTTTCAAGCTGGATTCAGCTCTAAATTTGGACTGCATGTGATTAAATAGTTGACACAGCATAGGTTTCTGACACAGAATGAATGTGGTCTAATGAACTTAAAATGTTTGTTTTGCCTTTGAGCAATTCACTATGCTGTTGAATATTAATCCTCTCAAAAAAATTGACGAAATAGCAATAACTACTCATTTAAATACATCATAAAATATTAAAATGTAAAAAAAGTGCTTGTTATCACTGAATGGTAAAGATTGTTTTAATTTATCAGTTGGTAGTAAAAGTAAAAATATACATTGTATATTGTATAAAACAATGATTTAAGTTGATTCAACTACTATTCTGGACAAAGAAAGATAACTCCAATCAATTGAAAATTTCTTGCTATTGCACAATATTGTGCAATTAGATATTTCTTGCTATTGCGCAATACTGTGCAATTGAAAATATTTGCTATTGCACAATACTGTGCAATTGAAGATTTCTTGCTATTGCTCAATACTGTGTAATTGAAAATTTCTTGCTATTGCACAATACTGTGCAATTGAAGATTTCTTGCTATTGCTGAATACTCTGCAATTGAAAATTTCTTGCTATTGCACAATACTTAATATAATAATTTTGGATCCTGATTTGGACCAACTTGAAAACTGGGCCCATAATAAAAAATCTAAGTACATGTTTAGATTCAGCATATCAAAGAAGCCCAAGAATTCAATTTTTGTTAAAATCAAGCTAAGTTTAATTTTGGACCCTGGGTCTTTATGTTGACCAATTTGAAAACGAGACCAAAAATTAAGAATCTACATACACAGTTAGAATCGGCATATCAAAGAAACCCAATTATTCAATTTTTGATGAAATCAAACAAAGTTTAATTTTGGACCCCGATTTGGACCAACTTGAAAACTGGGCCAATAATCAAAAATCTAAGTACATTTTTAGATTCAGCATATCAAAGAACCCCAAGGATTCAATTTTTGTCAAAATCAAACAAAGTTTAATTTTAGACCCTTTGGACATTAATGTAGACCAATTTGTAAACGGGACCAAAAATTAAGAATCTACATACACAGTTAGATTCGGCATATCAAAGAACCCCAATTATTCAATTTTTGATGAAATCAAACAAAGTTTAATTTTGGACCCTTTGGGCCCCTTATTCCTAAACTGTTGGGACCAAAACTCCCAATATCAATCCCAACCTTCCTTTTGTGGTCATAAACCTTGTGTTTAAATTTCATTGATTTCTATTTACTAATACTAAAGTTATTGTGCGAAAACCAAGAATAATGCTTATTTGGGCCCTTTTTTGGCCCCTAATTCCTAAACTGTTGGGACCAAAACTCCCAAAATCAATCCCAACCTTCCTTTTATGGTCATAAACCTTGTGTTTAAATTTCATAGATTTCTATTTACTTACACTAAAGTTATGGTGCAAAAACCAAAAAAGAGGCTTATTTGGGCCCCTTTTTGGCCCCTAATTCCTAAACTGTTCGGACCTCAACTCCCAAAATCAATCCCAACCTTCCTTTTGTGGTCATAAACCTTGTGTTTAAATTTCATAGATTTCTATTTACTAATACTAAAGTTATTGTGCGAAAACCAAGAATAATGCTTATTTGGGCCCTTTTTTGGCCCCTTATTCCTAAACTGTTGGAACCAAAACTCCCAAAATCAATCCCAACCTTCCTTTTGTGGTCATAAACCTTGTGTCAAAATTTCATAAATTTCCATTTACTTAAACTAAAGTTATAGTGCGAAAAACAAGAAAATGCTTATTTGGGCCCTTTTTGGCCCCTAATTCCTAAAATGTTGGAATCAAAACTCCCAAAACCAATCCCAACCTTCCTTTTGTGGTCATAAACCTTGTGTTAAAATTTCATAGATTTCTATCTACTTTTACTAAAGTTAGAGTGCGAAAACTAAAAGTATTCGGACGACGACGACGCAGGACGACGACGACGCCAACGTGATAGCAATATACGACGAAAAATTAAAATTTTTGCAGTCGTATAAAAATCAGTCTAAAATGTCAGTTCATATGGCTTTATGATGTATAGATATGAATTTAAAGCAAAGGTCAAAATCTAGAATGTCAAATTAACCTATGACCTTGACCTCAATTTCAAGGTCACAAACTGAGGATCTCAAATCAAAAGACCCTAGGTCTCTAATATGTATGGTTAATAAGTTATATCACTTTACATATAATTTTAGATATGATAGGGGCAAAAACTCCCATTCATTGTCTACGCACCCTTTCAACTAGAATTATTAAGTTACGACATGTCGCAACTAACAATTTAGTGAAAATAATTTGTCGATATCTTATACGGTTTCTGGAAATGAGTGGAAATAAGCCTAATTCAAAAATTAGAATATGACCTTGACCTTTGACCTTGACCTTATTTTCATTTTTTTGGACCAAGGACCTCAAATCAAAAGATCACTTATGGTGTTCCAGTTTAAAATACATTTCAAAATTTCAAATACAAAAGGGGAAATAACTCTCATATGGAGCGTTCATATTGCTTCAGTCGAAATTGGACAAATCATGCGAAGGATATAACGAGCAATGTTATAAAAATAAATTTGTCGTAATCTTTTACGGTTGCGAAGGAGTCGTGGACACAAGGAAAACAGTGTTTGGGGAGATAACTCCTACAAAGAAAAGTATTCGGTTATGCAGGGTAAATTTCAAAAGCGCATAAACTGTTCGATATCATATACCAAATATCTAAGCTACATATTGCGAAACAAATATTTATCGCAAGAACAAAATTAGGCGGAAGAAAAAAAAAAAAATAATCAGAAGAAAAACAATAGGTCTTTCCACAGAAAAGTGGAAAGACCTAATTAAAGAAATGTTAAAGTACAAGTGACAAATCAAGTTTTTATATTGTCAAAACCTACAATTTTATGTTTACAAAAAAAAATTATAATCGCTCGCCTTTACTTTTCAAGCTTCGCCTCAAAAATTTGCAAATTAAATATTTTTTTATGAAAATTTTCAAATCGCTCGCTCGCCCCAAATTTTGGAGTCCAAAAATCCGTAGAACAAGAAATTAAATTGGTGTGGCCTTACCATGTGAAAACAGTGGTGTAGTGGTTAGTGCATCAGACTACTAACACAAAGGTTCCTGGTTCGATTCCCGTTCCGGGATGAAAATTTCAGGGGTAGAATTTTCGGCTCTTCCTTGACCCCATTTGCGCATTTGAGTATGGTCTTGGGGAAACGATGATAGTTCATCTGAAGTGAACGATAAATGGCTGACCAGTGTTAAGAGAGCCATATCTCTTGCACATTAAAGACACCCTTGTAGATTTCGAAAAAGAGCAGGCTTATGGCGCTACAAGGCAGCACTTGCACCTGCAAAGTGGAAAGGGATTAATTTAAGTTGCAAAACTTGTTTCCCAATCCACTATAAATAAATATGTTTTAACTAAGGTGTTTTTCATTGTTGAAGGCAATACAGTTGTCTATAAATGCTTACATTCACTTCATCTGAAGTTTGGTGGAAATATACCACATCTCATTAATTTTGTATTAGACGAAAACCATATCCTATGATGCGATTTAAAAATACTGATGATAATGCTAAAAGTAACAGGAATAAATTGGCAATCAAATGTGTAGATGAAATCAAAATTGAATTGACCTTAAGCTTACAGAAAATGTTAGAATCATAAATACCATAAATCACTATGAATATATATTTCACTGAAATCTGAGTTGCCACTGGAAGTTAGGAAGGCACCAATCAATCACTGAAATATTTTTTTCAGTTAAGAAGACAGTGTTGATAACCATGACTTTTGAGTTAAATTAGATTAGAAAATCATGGGAGGTGATTTTTTGTCGCTTTTCCTTTTTAAAAAATATCTTCTTACAATGATCACTAAAAATCATTTGAAATGTAGATTTGAATTTAATAATGATTTCACTGCAGTCAGATGATACTTGGAAAGAAGTCAGTACAATGAACAATCTAAATGATGTTTATCAGCTACATTGTAATGGTAAACCTCTTCAGAAAGATACCAGAGATGTCTTTGTAAAAGGCACAATGAAAGATGTCAGAGAGAGGTTTCAGGTAAGTAGTTAAAACCATTGTGTAAAAGAAATGGGAATGATTATAGATGAATAATTGTGAAAGGGTAACTCTTGGTTGAAAAAAAGAAGGTTTTACCAATGTTGTGTGTTTAATTACCTGAACTGTAATTCTTGCAATAAAATAACAGCAATGGATGAGAAAAAAATACTTATTTTCAAAGTCATTGCTATAGTTATGATATATGATCCTGGTGCCCCTGATTTGAGTGAAAATTGTGCAATAATTTGCTTTATATTCAATAACTGTCAGGACTGTATTTATCATACAAAGTCTTTTACATTGTATTTATAGGAACTGATGAAGTATTGTTCTGCTGATGTGATAGCTACATTAAAGGTTTTTAAAGTGCTGTGGCCACAGTTCTTAGAAAGGTAAGAAAACATGTTTTGACTTGAAAATCTTTGTTTTTCAAATAGATAGTTTTCAAAGGAAAAACTTCAAATTATGAATAAATTTGTGTACAGCACAGCCAAGAATATAAATGGGAGCACAAAGTTACCTTCGGGAAAATGTTAAAAAGATCAGTAAACACACCTGAATACTATAAACATCAAAATGTTTGGTGTGAGGGACTCAGTTGTCATTTGACACATGAATTCAATTCCTATGAAAAAGTATATCCATTGATATCGCAAAAATAAGAACACAGGAAAATATCCAAGATTACAGTATAGTAATTGGAGACAACAGGACAGAGAATTGATTAAGTTTTATAATATTATTTATGACAATGAGCAGATTATAAAATGCAAATATTGGATTAATCAAAGGTCCAAAATAATTAAAACTAGTATGAATAAAAGCGATGCAGGGTTATATCAAATAAAAATAGACAGAAACCCATCATCACAGAATATTAAAAAAAATATCTGATGTCTACCTATTAATTTGATTTTTCAGATTTCCGCACCCTGTGACATTAGCTGGGATGATGGAAATGGGGACTGCTTATCTTCCAATAAATCAGAATTGGAATAGATATATACAGCAGTCAAATTCTGTGTATGACGATCTCCAGAGAGAACTTAAAACCATTCTCATGAAACTGGCCAATGAAGCATGTACTAAGATACACGATGAAAGGTAAAATAATTTGGATTGAATCTTGTCTTATTTGATAGGTATGTATGTTATACCCAGGGGTGTGTGTAGCTTTAGCACCATAGAATATATATATATATATATATATGAAGTAAATGTTCAATAGTCTGTTTGTGTTCTTTCTATATTACAATAGTTGATTTAGCCCAGAAAACTACTTGTATCTGTTAACTGTCCTTGGAAGCATAAGGCTACTTTTTATGCAACTTAATTCTGAAAAGAGCTTGAACTTTCTACACATAGAAATGGTTTTCATATTTCTACCAATGTTTTCTTTAAATAGTTCAAGTCTGTAAATTGTACACAAAATATATTAAAATTCTTTTTACTGTTTTTTTGGAGAAATTGGATAAGCCATAAATAAAAAATTATCCACATCTAATTCAAGCAGGAATTTTAACAGTAAAACAAATCTGCTCTTGTTTATCAAAATTTATACTTGTTTCTTTCTGTTGAGCACAAAGAGGACTGATGTACTTCTTTACATGCATCTGGGTTTCAAAATATTATAGAAATTTCTGTTTAAGGGAACAAATTATGTTTCAGGTATAAAGATGACCCATGGTTATGGGACTTAGATTGGTCTACAAAGGACATTAGGATTAAAAAGGCACCAAAGACCAAGGCCAAGGCCAAAAAGGTTTGATAAACCTTATGATTTGTGTGAAGTACTATCATAAATATGGTACCCATTTACATGGATTTTGCAATTATTCAAAATCATGAATTTTAACTCCTAACAAATAACAATTTTTTTTTTTGATTTATAGCACTGAAAATTCAAAATTCAAAATCACAGACCCTTGAAATTATAAAAGTTACAAATTGTCATTGCCATCAAGAAGTAAATTGCTTTCATTGAAAATAAGAGAATGTTAAACACTTATAATTGACTTGGTTATCCTGTAGTAATGTGCTTCTTTTGATTTGAGGACAAATCCTCTCAAATTTGAATCTACTGTAATTCCGTAAACCTGTGCCAGTTAAAAGTAAAGGTTAGTTGGTTTAAAGGCAGAATAATTTGTCTTTGATTGGTAGCATTGGTAGCATATCCTTTGAACTGTGACCTTGTGAATTAGGAAGTTTGGAATTTTGCTGTTTGTCAGTCTAATGTAAAGCAGGGTTAGTATTTGTATAAAAAGTACAATTACAAATAAATGAAGTGAATACTTTTATTTCAATTTATTATCAAAGATTTTAAGGATATGTTTGGGCTGTGACAATTTTGACCTCTGTAGTGATTTTTTTGTGTGTGCATTCAATTAGAGGGGGTAGGACCTTCATCAGGTCTCCGGGATTCCAAGGGTGTTTTTAAGCTCAGGATTTTGGGATTGATCCTTTTGGGATCTGGGAAATCTTTTTTTCGTATTTCGGGATGCCAGGATTTATATTTTTTTAAATTCAGGACCTCTAGATTTTATGTTTTTAAGCCTGGGATTCAGGACCCCTCCTTACCCCACCCCCCCCCCCCCACCCCCCTTTCCTTCCCTACAATGCATATATTATTATTCTATTAAATTTGACACAAATATTTCAGGTGACAGAAAAAGAAGAGGAAACAGCAGAAGACAGAATCAACAGAATTTTAGCCACATCAGAAAGATTATATAAAATCAGGTCACATATGGCAGGATACCCAGGGTAGGTATTATACCCTCTAATCTAAAAGTCAGCCACATCAGAAAGATTATATAAAATCAGGTCACATATGGCAGGATACCCAGGGTAAGTATTATACCCTCTAATCTAAAAGTCAGGGCTATGTTAATAATCATGTACATCCAATTGTCAAATCATCCTACACATATATTGTCATCTCACTTTTCTTTAATTGTATAACAAATTGTTTATTTATTTACATCAGTTTTTGAAGTTTCTTAAATCTAAAACTGAATACAGATAGATTCTACATGGTATCCTGCAATGCTTTGCCTTAATTGAATCATCCTGTGATCTTTTAGATGGTATAAAGATTTATGTATGAGACTGAATAAAGAAGATTGGTTGCCTGGTCCTAGTTTGATCAGCCTGCAGATGAGAGTAGCTCCTAAACTGATGAGGCTCATGTGGGAAGGATACCCTGTACATTATGACAGTAAACTTGGCTGGGGATATGTCGTCCCTGATCCAGAGAAGCTTGAGGAAGACAAGGACATGCTGGAAGAAGTAGAGAGTGACAGTGATGGAGAAGATAAAACAGGAGAGGAAATGTCTAAATACCCTGTCAGGTAATTAAATACATTATAAAGACCCAAAAATCTGTCTAAACACTTCTGTTAACCAGAGTTTTATATATCTTAATTGTGCATAAAGATAGTTTAAAATTGATGGTATAATGAAAGAGATCCAGAGAAGGTTGATAATTGGATATGTACTGTGTTTTAAAAAGATAAAAGGGAACAAGAAATACTAAAAAAAAAAATAAATAGATTGCAATATACTTATACAGGTATTTTTGTTGAGCCTTCGACTTTAGTTGAAAAACCAAGACATAGCAATTGTACATTCTGTCGGTGGCGGCGGCGTCCACAAATATTCACTCTGTAGTTTTTGAAATTTTAATAACTTTCTTAAACTATTCGGGATTTTTCCATCAAACTTGAACAGAAGCTTGTTTATGATCATAAGATAGTATTCAGAAGTAAATTTCGTAAAAAAAAAATCCTGTTTTTCTGTATTTTACTTATAAATGGACTTATTTTTTCTGCCGGTAAACATAACATTCATTCATGATCAAAAGCTAGTATCTTGAAGGAAATTTTGTTAAAATTTTGTATCTATTGATCCATATTTTACTTATAAATGACCATAGTTTTTCTTCCAGTTAATATTACATACAGTCTGCAGTTAAAGTTTTTAAAACATTTATTAGATTCATAAACTATCCTGGATTTTTACCAAACTTGGACAAAAGCAATGTATCAAGAGGAATATTTATATTGATTTTTTTCCCTCATTTTTGTTGAGCCTGTGATTAACAGGAAAAGAAGGCGAGACGCTGGGTTCCGCGGAACCCTTAGAAATTTTTTTAATAATCACATGAAAGAGAGGTATGACTTTTGCTGATAGTTGATTGATTGTTGGTGTTTTAATGCCACTTTTAAGGGCATATCCAACAGTTTCAGGGGAGGTAATAACAAACGTAAACGTCGTCTATTGTTTCCCGTAATTTAACGTTGTTTCAACGACGTCATAACGGAATCACCATTGGAATTGCTATGGCCGTCTGAAAAGGGAGGGTTCTTTCATCAAAGGAAAGAGCACGGCGGGAATCGGCAAAAAACTCATACAGAATATTAACAGAAATTAGAACTCAAATCTTTCAAAGATATTTTTGTCCTCTTGGTCTATCATAAAAGAAATGCAATTATCTTGATCATTATAGACCATACTCACTTAAGTTTCCGTTTTATTGAAATTATCGTCAATACATGCAGTAAGGAACAACGAGAACAAATGCGTAATGATTTACTATTGCATTAGAATGCAAATTGTAATTAATTTTTTACCAAACTTTTCCGAGATTTTGTCATTCAGAATAGAAAACTCAAAGTTTGGTTTTACTTGAGAAAGATGAAAAAAAAAAAAGGTTTTTTGAGAAAAATAAAATACGGCGTAAACTAACATTCATCAAGCATTGCGTTGAAGTGCTATTAATGTACAGTAGCTTTTTAAATGAATACGACCTTTAACTCGTAAACAATGTAAAACAAAAGATGAAACTGTAATAATTTAAAAAAAAAATGAAATAGGAAAACATTGTAATATATACACTGACATACAAGTAGAAAATATCTGACGATTTTGGTGTTTAAGGTGTATGAGGAAACAAATATAATTTAGCAAAAAAAAAAAGCGGTGTAGGTCTTCATGTAGGTCTTGACTAATTAGACACGCCCTCACAAAATCAGCGGATCCATAATAGGATAGGAAGAAAAAAAAACAGCCATCGAAATACCATAATTCAAAATTGGGGAGGGGGGCTAATAGCTTAACTCAAGATTTTGATCTTATTCAACTTTATTCTAGTACGGCATACGTTTTACCGCTAGCAAACTCTTTATCATAATAATGTATCAATGATTTACTTCAGATCCACTTTCGCCTCGTCGTAAATATGCGTGATATATTTGCCACTGGAGCACGGGAGCAATCAATTTATCTGTTTCATATAGTGATGCATAATCATTAGTTCCAACTGATAATTGTCTCAAACAGTTTTTCAGTTTTGGTATTTTGTTTTTATTTATATTTTATTTTTAAACGAAAATTTTAGACTTTCTTTCCGCATTTTTTTCTTTCAATTCATTTGTTTGAATAATCAATAATAAAATAGAAGTCAACATCAGTAGTTACATTGTATGCAGGCAAACTAGGTGGATGGCAGTAGAACAGAAAACAATCTCCATTGTGTATATGCAATAACTCATATATTGAAGCGTAAAACAACGACAGTCATGCTTGCTTTTCGACCCTTTCGTTTATTCTTAAATTATTGTTTTACTGATCTCTTTGTTAAATAAAGTTTTTTTTTCATCTACAACTGCAAAAGGCGCAGCATATGTGTTAAAATCAGCAATGTGACTTATTTGAAGATTCATGTAACCGTTGTTGTTGTTTAGAGATTTTATTCGAAGTTCGTATATCCTTTCAACCATTTATTTAGATGTTTGTTTAACGTATAGATAGCGCGAAACTCTCACTGCACTATGCATCGGATATATGACATTTTTATTTCGACTAAACGAGGCTGCAAATTTATACATCTGAGCAGCTAAACGGCCACACCCAATTTTAGCAAAGATATACTGTCGGACGGGAGAAGTCCAGAGATGTGAATATATCCATACCCAAATCAATCCTTTTGTTTTGAAAAAGATTTAAAGGTATACATTAATACGACAGCAACCCAACGACCCATATAATTCAAAACACTAAGAGTCAACATACAGATTTTTGTTATAGCTAGAAGCCTATAAAGAATAAAAAGCCCGAAACTGCAAAATGAATAAATAATACGGAGTGAGTGAGTTTTTAGACAAGTGTTTGGTTGCAAAATTTCACGTGCTCTTTGTTAATTTCGATATGTGAAATTATAGACGGTTTAATATAAATCAGTATAAGCAAAACGCTTCATTGTAAAGTAACGGTAAAATAAATAATGATTATGAATGACGGACGTCAAGTGGCATACTAAATGAATGTTCAGAACAAAAAAATCAAATGGAAATATAATATAAAAATAAAACCTGCTTTGGTACTATAGACCGAGACACAGAAACGGATTTCTAACGTGTCATACTTTTGTTTTTAAAAGAGGGATGAAAGATACCAGAGGGACTATTTAAATAGTCTGTAATTCCACGGTTTGTATGTTTCACACCCGGGTTTCACAATTTTGACGAACACAATAGTAAAACTAACTGAATTGTTATCTCGTCCAGATACTGGTTCATTATAAATAAGAAGATGCAATATGAGTGCTATCGAGACAACTACCCAACAAAGTCACAGTGTAAATACATTTGTCTGCCACACCGTCGCACTGCCTTTGAAAAATTAGCGGGGAAATATAACGTTATTTTCGGAAAACGTCTTAATTTTTGGCGCAATTTGTGAGGCTTGCGGGAGGGATTGAGTAAACAATATTATATTTTTCAATTTTCCTCAAAAATGAGTATGGTGACAAATATTTTTCAAAACGTTATGACGTTCCATTTTTTTCAAAGAATAACATATCTTACTTTGGCCAAATCGACACCGTTAGAAATATTTTAAAAAATCGAAAATGTGCATTTCAAATGTTCATTTCTTGCCGTTGTTTGGGTTCACCATGACGTTTTTGGCTTTATTTGAGTAAGAATTAATGCTTTAAATGGTAAAGTTAGATTTTTCTTACCATCTTAAATTATTTAGCTTCAATTTGAGCCCAATTATACAAGTATATGTTGATTAAAAAATCATCATTAATTTTTTTAAATTAAAAAACGTTTTTTACTCCAAAATTGCAAAAATGTTCAATTTTCAGCAGCATTTTTTGCAAAAACGAAATCGACAACATATATTTTTTTTGGCAAAATTTGATTCTCTGTCAATTGAAGAATAAAATATCTTAAAGGGAAAAAATTCTCACCGTCAGAAATAAACTTGGATATGCCCTTAAGCACCACATTTGGGCTAGAGGGAGTGCCCAGAGTAAATCACTGACCTTCTATAGGAAAACTGAAAATCCCAGTCAATTAAAATTAGAGTCGAAGTGCATCCCCAAGAGCAGGGTTCACTGGCTAGTGATTACAGTAGGAGAACTACTTGGCCACTGAGGCCCCTTGCTGATAGTTGACATTACAAATTCTGTTAATGCAGGGCATATTAGTCACACACATGTAACTTCATTCAATCTATAATCAGAACATATTTATGTTCATGATGTTTTCTCTATTGTACAGATCTGTCTTCAAACTTTGTGGTCTTAATTACCCAGTGAAGTCAACCAGAGAATCTTTATTTAACTTGGAGGATACATTACCAGGATATGTTCCCCAGGCAAAAGTTGATAAAAACAAAATGGCAGAGGTAGTTCAGACTGGCGTGGATGGTAGTATGACCTGGGATGAGAAAAAAAAACATCTACAAGCCGCTGGAATCACACCTAGGAATATACCTCCTGTAGGTAGAAACTATATAAAGGCTGTACCATTTTAACACACATGGAAGCCAGAAGAGATAATCACCTGTAAAGGAAAATTAAAGTTTCACCTATATTTAAATTTTACTTGACATCTACCCAAAATTAAGATTTTATAGTGCATTGCCTAGATCCCCTGTATGTTTAAATGTCATTTAGTGATGAATATATACCTTGGCTTTGTTTTATTTGGTAGATAATAATTTAGATGGATTATTTAAGGTTGAAAAAATTCCTGGAAATTTTTTTTAAGGTTTTAGTGAAATGACATTTATATATATTCAATATATCCCAATTCATATATAATCCAGCTGGCCACGTTATTACCGGTGATCTCAATATTGTTGATAACAATTCCCTACAAAATGTGTTATCAAAAAGCCTAAATCCATCAATTGGAAATATAACTTTAAAATTTTGATGGATTCAGTCGAGGATTATGCCAGGCAATGTGCTAAGCGAGAAAAGGAAGACATAGACACTCTTTCCGAATGGATTAAGGCAGTGAGGTTGTTGATACAAATCAGAATTAAGAAACTGAATTGGTCTATCAATGCCCATGCTACGTCAATCTTTAAAGACCCAAATGTTGCAAAACACTTATCCTCCCTCCATGAAAAATATGTTATTGTCCCCGCAGATAAAGCCCCAAACAACATCATTTTTGTGCGTAAAACTCATTACATTAACTGCTTGATAAACGAACTAGGTATTGACAATTCACTTGGAAACTCAACATATACCCTCAGACACTTACCAAAGAGGAAATCCTTGATAATAATAGGTCTGTTCTATGTTCCTTTGGAATTTCAACCAAAGGTGAAGAACTGGATCTTCCATCACTGTATTGGATACCTTAAACATTCGACTTTTCTACACTCTACACAAGTATTCCACATTCCAAACTAAAATTCATATTGAAAGAGTTGGTATTGCTTTGTTTCATAAAAAAGAATGGCCAACGTAGATACAAGTATCTTGTATTAGGGAGGGATAAATCCTACTTTGTAAAGATCACTCTGATTCAAACAAAAAATTCTCTGAAACTGACATTATCAAGATGCTTGATTTCTTGATTGACAACATATTTGTTACATTCAGAGGATATGTTTTTCAACAGACTGTTGGCATTCCAATGGGAACAAATTGTGCCCCTCTACTTGCCGACTTGTTTCTTTATTATTATGAGGCTGACTTCATACAGGAACTTCTTATGAAGAAAGATAAGAAGTTAGCAATATCCTTTAACTCTACTTTCCGCTATATAGATGATGTTCTTTCACTAAATAATTCAAAATGTGGTGTCTATGTGGAACGCATCTATCCCATCGAACTAGAGATAAAAGATACTACAGATACAGTTTAGTCTGCCTCATATCTTTAATTACATCTAGAAATTGACTATGATGGTCGGTTGAAAACAAAACTTTACGACAAAAGAGATGATTTCAGTTTTCCAATTGTGAACTTTCCATTTCTAAGTAGCAACATTCCAGCAGCACCTGCATACAGGGTATATATCTCCCATGATTTTCTTGATAGAGGGTTGCTGCTCACAAGGAAGCTGCTCACAAGGAAGCTATTAAACCAAGAGTTCCAAATGGTGAAGTTGAAATCATCCCTTCGTAAATTTTACGGACGTCATCACGAGTTGGTTGACCGTTATGGAATAACCGTTTCACAAATAATATCGGATATGTTCCTTACGTCGTAACTACAATCCCCTTCCCTTTCATGAATGTGACCTACCGAATTAGACTAACCGGATCTGATATCACATAAGCAACAAGATGGGTGCCACATGTGGAGCAGGATCTGCTTACCCTTCCGGAGCACCTGAGATCACCCCTAGTTTTTGGTGGGATTTGTGTTGCTTATTCTTTAGTTTTCTATGTTGTGTCATGTGTATTATTGTTTGTCTTTTTCATTTTTGGCCATGGCGTTGTCAGTTTATTTTCGATTTATGAGTTTGATTGTCCTTTTGGTATCTTTCGTCCCACTTTTATAGATATAAACATAATTTATTACAACATTTGTAATAATCTTGATTAAGTCAGACACCACAAGCAGTAGTTCTTATATGTTTGAAATAATTAGGGTAATATGTATAGATGCTGCAGCATAATCATGACCAGATTCAAATAACTAAACTAACACTGTAATCCTTTTCAGAAAGAAGGAAGACATGACATTGGTATTCCAGGCTGTTGGTTCTATCAAATTCCACACAAGGTAGTCTTGCTAGCATTACCAGTGTTATTTCAACTGATCGGGCGGAGCTTTCGTTTTAATTTGCATAAGGACAGTCTATTTGAAGATGTGTGTGATAAGGATGATTGCTGTTATAATTGATTTCTAATCACTTATCAGTGTCATCAAAGGAATTTACAAAAGAATGATTGGACACTTCATTGATGAGTTTATTCTAAAACACCTATCTATAGATGAACTGGTTTATTATGAGCGAACCGGTTAAACTCCAGTCATGTGAAATAAATTGAGTAATAATCATTACACATTTTTGCATCCCCACTACTTGTGCTGTTGCTAATACAGCTACTGACTTCTTTAACCTTAAAAATTTATATTGAGATTCAATTTTCAGTTGAATTTTTCACAATATCCAGAAACCCAAAACTATATAAAAAAAAGTTGTTATATAAATCATTTGAAAAATATTTGTGGTGGTTGTATCTTTATTTTAACCCCTAAAAAATGTATTAAAAACACAAAGGCAGAGTAAAATAATATAGAACACCATAAAAATAAAAATCCCAACAACAAATGATAAGCTTCAAAATAGATACTTAACAGTTAAAAAGACTAAAAACTACTTTATTATGAACAAAAATACAATGATTCAAATACAAATGTATCATTATTTATAATTTTAATAACAGTAAACCTTTTCTAGTATAGAAAATATTTATTTTTTCAGGATGGAAAAGGAAAAAATGTTGGCAATCCTCTAGCCAAGGATTATTTAGCTAAAGTAGAAGATGGTATTCTCAAAGCTTTATCTGGAACAGATGCTAATAGGGCTCTCAAACTCAGTATTATGTGTTCTTATTGGAAAAATGCTATGAAAAGAATCGAGTGAGTTATAAAACATATAAAACGTGTAGGGTATCTTTAAATATATTCACAGTGCATGATGAACTTTTTCTAATCAAATAAACTCATCAATGATTTTTACATTTTTACCAGACATGTTTCAAGTGATTTAAAATGTAAAACTTGTAAATTATGCTACAACATAAAGATTCCTTTTTTCAACTATCATCTTTTTTTTTAGGGCATTATGTTTTTTGGTCTGTATGTCCTTTTGTTCAAGGTAGTTTTTGACGAATTTGTCCAAACATTTGAAACTTAGTTCACATGTTCCATATGATATGATCTTTCCAATTTTAATGGCAAATTAGAGAGTTTTGACCCCAATTTCATTGTCCACTGAACATAGAAAATGAAAGTGTGAGTGGGGCAGTCGTGTACTTTTGACACATTGTTAAAATTTTGAAGACAATATTTGTGTTATATTTATACTGACGATTATGGAATTTCGGCTTCAACATAAGAATAAATTGTTGTTGTTTTTTTCAGTATATCCATATTGTTGAAATTAAAAAACACACAGCAGTCACTCTCAATTTTTCATTTGATAGTAAAGGTATGATGAGATAATGTGAGACTGAGTACATATCGGCAATTATGAATTTGATTTTACAGGGGTCAAATGGCGTTGGGTTTAAAGAAAGAAGACCTTCCATCCAATGTTATAAAGTATGTAATTATAATATCATACATTTAATATAAACATATGAATACTTAGTATTGAAATCCATTTGATGTAAGCATTTAAAGTTAGTTTATTATTTTACACTTGTGAGAGCTGCACTGAATGTATTAAAAATGGAATGATCATTAAAGTTATTTAATTCCTGCATTATAAGATCTGTATTATTATAAGTTCTGCCAATTTATAAAAAGACATAAGTATAAATGAATAAATGATTTGATTTGATTTTTGTATTTTGAATGCCCCTTTTAAGCACTGCTCTTGGGATATAACTTGACAGCCAGTTTTTATTGGTGGAGGAAGCCGGAAATCCCAAGCTTTGATAGGAAAACTGACTATCCTAGTCAATTAATATTGGAGTCAAGTACACCTGCACAAGCAGGGTTCGAACTCACAACCTCAGTGTTGACTGGCTAGTGATTACAGCAGTAACTACTTAGACCACGCAGAGGCCCCTAAATGAATAAATGTTTACTTTACTATTGTAAATAATGATAATTTATATTTTTTACACTGTAGTTCTAGTAAATATGAAGAGGATAGATACTATGGTGCTATAGTCCCAAGAATTGTATCAGCTGGAACCATCACCAGGCGTGCAGTCGAGGCAACATGGCTGACAGCAAGTAATGCATATGTAAGGATGCTTTAGAATTTTAGTTTCAACAGTATTTAGTAATGAAAAATTGTATAACAATAAAGTATTACAATTTTACATGAAATTCAAATATGGCATTTGGAAACAAGTTTGATGAACTTTTATAAATCTGTCTCCCAATTCATAAGAATTTTGAACACCCTGGACTTTTAATTTAAGATGTTGGACTTGATAAGTTACAAGTTCAATCATTATATAAAAGGCATCTAAGGGAATGGAAATATGTGTCCCATTCTTATTTAAGGGCCAGCTGAGGCCCACCTCTGGGTATGGGATTTTTTCGATGCATTAAGACCCATTGGTGGCCTTCGGCTGTTATTGCTCTTTGGTCTGGTTGCTGTCTCTTTGACATATTCCCTAATTCCATTCTCACTTTTATTATTAAAGTAATATACTTTTGAATAACTTTTCAGGCTAATATGGCAAACATATAAATTAATTTGGTATCAAGGTTTATTCATGACTTATAGTCAATAGATTTTTTTTTAAAGATCGTTGAGAAGTAATGTTTTCATTTACTCAGCTGATCCTTTCATCATACATTATCACTCAGTTTTCAGAGTATTGAATTAGAGTGTTCCGAAACTATCAAGAGATAATTAGATTAGTAAATTAATTAATCATTAATATAGCAAAAAATATACGTGTTAATTTGAAAGAAAGAATCCTTTTATGTTTTTGATATAAAAAAATAAATTCTATTTATAGATAAAACTTCATAAATTATATTATTATGTTTATTTTTAGCCTGACAGAGTAGGAAGTGAGTTAAAAGCTATGGTGCAGTCACCACCAGGGTATAACTTTGTAGGAGCTGATGTAGATTCACAGGAACTCTGGATTTCTGCAATTATAGGAGACTCATATGCCAAACTTCATGGTTAGATTATTTTGATAGAGAAATTATTGTAAAAAATTGAAAATGGAAATGGGGAATATGTCAAAGAGACAACAACCTGACCAAAGCGCAGAAAACATCCGACGGCATGCATATGTTATAAGACAGTTATTGCAATTTTTTTAAGAAGGACAAAAATGTTGATTTTTTTTTTCTTTTGTACTTTTTTACATAAAAATACACAATTTTAGAAAATGGAGAAGATATCTAAGATTTTGTAAAGACCTATTATTTTGTAACTGAATGTTTCAAAGCTACCTACAGTATTACTTTCATGCAGGTTGTACAGCTTTTGGTTGGATGACCTTACAAGGAAACAAAGCTGACAAAACTGACCTCCACAGTAAAACAGCAGAAACAGTTGGTATCAGTAGGGATCATGCTAAGGTATAAAAACATAAGGCACAGTTACATGCATAACACACCTATAGTTATTTATGTTGATTAAGTGCTACCTATATAAATACAGAGATGTGTGTTTGCCATAATGCTGCTGTCGATTTAATTTATTAATGAACAGGTTGATATAATCTGGATAGTTCAGTGCAGAAAAATCACTAATGCTGTCACTTTGATATCTTAAACATGTCAATATTTATGTATTTGACTTAAAAATAACTATTTTTTACACATGTTTTATTATTATATTATTTTAATTAGGTGTTTAACTATGGAAGAATTTATGGAGCAGGACAGAAGTTTGCAGAGAGATTGTTGATGCAGTTCAATCATCGACTTACACCAAAAGAAGCAGCAACTAAAGCTAAGATCATGTTTGGTACAACAAAAGGTAGAAGGTAAGATGTTCATGCTTAAAAAGTTGACATTTTGGACAGATTTAACAAAATGTATCATATCTGACATCATCTAAGGAATCAAAGCAATACTGTAAACCAACTTTTTTTCGCGGATACTTTATTTTGCGTTTTACCCTTTCTTGACCTCTTTACGGCTATTTAATTTCGCGATTATCTGATTTACTTGATGAAGTTTATTAGGGAAAGATCCAAGTTTCACATATTCACGACGATTTATATTCGCACTATTTTTCTACTCGCGAAATTCGCGAAGATTAATCGCTTGCGAAAATAATTTGGTTTACAGTAATAGCAAGAATATTGTGAAAATTTAAAAGACAGATTTTTTTATGAGCACTAAATCACATTGTTTTATTCTGTCTCAGACAGTTAGAATTAAAATTCACAAAGAGTAATGCCATGTTAATTGTTTAAAGCTTATTTTCGTTTGTTTTTTTCAGCTATTAATTGTCACCCATGTTGTTCATTCAGTTGTTTAATCTGAAATGAAATCTTTGTAAGGAAATGTTTGTTTGTTGGGAGCAGAGGAATATATTTTGTCAGCTCTGCTCACTTTATAGTCTGATAGGTTCATAACATTCATTATAATTTATTCCATGCAATTTAATTGACCATTTAAACAAATCTTTTTTTTTTCAGAATAAAAGGTGGTAAATGGGCAGAAGGAACGTAAGTATAATTTAATTACAGTGAAACTTCTCTAAACCCGTCCCTCTTTATACCAGTTCTCCCTTCATACCGGCCAAAGCAACAAGTCCCAGACGGCATGTATGTAAATAAACGGTCAGGTAACCTTATAAAACCGGCCACCTCTTTAAACTGGATACCAACCGATATTTGTGTAATCAAAATCGATAAAATATCACCTCATAAAACCGGCCTTGTCATTTGTAATCATTAGTCCATACATTTTTTGTACATAATACTGTTATATAAACAAACAAGTTAGTCCGGTCAATTAGGACACCTGCATGACCACTGAGTAGTGTTAACCTGTCAATGTTAAATCAATACCCGAATTAATTATTGGTTTAGAGATTATGATCTTCACCCACGCTAATCAAAAATGATGATGATTAGTTTTCATTAAATGTTTTACCTTGGCTACTTTATTTGATCATTTTAAAAATTAATTCTTAGGCAAATTACAGAAGTTAATCACTTTGATCTTTCAAAATAAATCTTATATATGTCGTGGGGATAAACTATTGATGTTTAATTTATACTAATGATACACGCTTTTAGTAAAATAAAAAGGGTAGTAACTGCAATTATTCATCAATTGTCCAGTGAAATGTCAACGTGTAGAGTTGTCACTTAGTGATTAAGTGAAATTGATAAAAGATCATGACTCAGTCAGTACCTAAGCCATCACAGAGAGAGCTTGCTGAAAAGTATAAAGTAGGCAAGTCGACAGTCAGCGATATTCTACGCAAGAAAGATACTTATCTGCAACAGTTTGAGCTTAATTCTAATTCTTCAAAGCAAAGATTTAACACCACCTGCAAATTCTTTGATTTATGAACATGTGTAGTGCTGTAATGTTTGTGTACTGCTTTTAAAGATTTAACACCGTATGGTACCGATGTTTTTTATATGTGTCAAAACAAATGGAAGTTTTTAACGACCTTGACTGGCTATACAGCCCTCGCATGGTCGGCTCGGTGCCCGAATGCAATTGGTGAGTGTTTGAATAATTTTTGCCGGCATCGGTCAGGAACAGGTGGTGGTGGCCATTTTGGAGGTTGCCATCTTGGTTTTGTGAGTTCTTTTTGGTTTGTTTACCTTTTTTTTTGTTATTTCTTCACAACGGCTGCTTTCAGGGCCAGTTTGGTCAGCTTGGTAGCATGCTAACCTTGATGATGGAGTACTAGTAGATGAGTCTTGGACATAGTACTAAAGATGACAGGAAGCGTTATCAGAACCAAAGCGGTGAGGCAGTGAAATGAAGGTCAATAATCTAACACCTAGGATACAGACCTCGTACGTTAATCGACATAACACTCCCCTCATCTACAATGGGTTTTGGAGTGCATGTTAACGCGAGAATACGCCAACTACTACGTTTACTGTGCGGCTTTGGATTTGTTTCTGTCATCGAAAGTAGTAAGTCGTTGATCATCCAACTGCAAACCCTCATCGAAGATAGTGGGTAAAGGAGAGCTGCTCTAGCACATCCATACAGCTGTAACGATTGAGATGTGACTGGATTGATTGTATATGATGAATGTGTATGTCAAATGATTGCAATAATATAATATATTGATATGAAAACTGTTTTGTTATATAGTTGCATTTTATTTGTTATTCCTGCAAAATAAAAAATAAAAGTACAAATGATGTTTTATTATTTATTTCATAATCAATTTAGAATACAAAGCTAAATTTACACAACAAAACAAACTTTATGATTGAGGTACAATTCATGGTCAAAAAATACAAATGCACAAATATTAAAGGGAAGTAACTCTTGTTAATTTCAAATTCAACAAACCAGCCACCCCTGAAAACCGGCCAAATCCCGTGGTCCGACAGGCGGCCGGTTTTGAGAAGTTTCACTGTACTGGTATAATTAATCCATGGCCTGTTAAAATACAGCATGTATCAGATACGGGCTTATAATTTAGAATAGACGAGTTGAAAATTAAGTGTATTAAAATATGACTTAGAAATGCCAAATTTAGGTACAATGAAAGAAAATCTACTAATTAATAGTGGCACAAACATGGAACGAAGGTTTACATTTTATGAAGGTCACCATTTGATAAAGGTCTACATTTATCAAAGTACATTGTATAAAGGTCTACATTTAATAACAATTTAAATCTACAGTGAGAGTGAAATGTTCAACAGACTGGAAGATATAGCTACTTCAGATTTGCCTCGTACTCCAGTCCTTGGATGTTGTATCAGTAAAGCATTAGAACCAGATAATGTTGGCGATGATGTAAGTATTTGATCTCAGACTACCAATCATTAATAGTGATGTTTTATAACTTAAGTCTGCAATCTCAAGAGATTTGACCGGAAATGCATTAATGTATTCATCAAACAGTAAAGCAGTAACACTTTATTGTCTAAGTTAAAAATATGCATATTATTACTGAAGAAAGCATGAATCTTGCATGAAAATTATGTCAATTCAGTATATGACCTTGAATATACTTAATTTAACTAAATATCTCGATTTGGTTCCAATCTGTGATTTAGAGTTGTCTCCCTTTTCACAATTTAGACTCAGGAAATAAAAAATATACAGCATAAAGATCAATCTGTTAATATGATAATTACAAGCCAGCTGATTATTTTTCTCTATTTTGTCATAACCAATCATTTTAAGATGAATAGAAGAAGGATCAGTTACTTACACATTAAACTTAGCCAACATGGATACCATCATTTATAAAAATAAGAAGATGTTGTATGAGAGCCAATGAGACAACTGTATATGTACAGGCTTCACCACTGAGTCTTATAAATGATTTGTAGTTAGCCATAAAAAAAATTTGTAAACAACACTGGTTGCTTTACAGCAAAACTTTTAATCATTGATTTTAAGCACAGAAATTATTTATCCTGTTGATCAAGTCTTAAGCTGTATGCATGCACTGGACTTCATACCTTTTCTTCTGTTTTATTTAACAGACCTTTTTGAAATATTAGCACATTGTTCCTCAAAGTAATTTAGAAATTCCTTCTTTTTAGTGAACTAATATTATTTAGATTCTGAGTGCAATCTAAAAAAAATTCAAACTGCATTTTCTCCATCTTGTTATGTTTCTGTTTTAGTTTATGACCAGTAGAATTAATTGGGTGGTACAAAGTTCAGCAGTAGACTTCCTACATTTGATGTTGGTGTGTATGCGATGGTTGTTAGATGAATATGACATTGATGGAAGATTTGCCATTAGTATCCATGATGAAGTACGATATTTGGTGAAAGAAGAGGATCAGTATAGAGCAGCATTAGCCTTACATATCACAAATCTGTTAACACGGTCATTGTTTGCCTACAAACTTGGTATGGAAGATCTTCCTCAGGTATGTTTCACCTTGTGGCTGTGTCCTAAACATAATCTTTTACAAAAATCTTCTCTGAAACTACTGAGACAAATTTAACCATAGTTGGCCATTATCATTATAAGGGTATTTAGTTTAAACAATGTTTCCAATGACGCCTTCCAACTATCATGACCAACATGGTTAAAAATGGAACATAGGGGTAAAATGCAGTTTTTGGTTTATATCTTTGAAACTAAAGCATTTAGAGCAAATCTGACAGGTGGCACAAATGTTTATCAGATTTAGATTTTTCAGTTTTTTTAATTTTCAGACAAATCAGACAATCCATTGTTGGGTTGCTGCCCCTGAGTTAGTAATTTTATGGAAATTTTGCAGTTTTTTGTTATTATCTTAGGTATCATTATAATATATAATATATAATACTATTAATTATGATTTTAACCTTATTATACATGATTTCCAAAGCATCAGTAAATACAGGTGTGCGACACAGGCCCTTGAGAGCCTCTAGTTTGCTCAAATATTTAACAATTGTACATCTTTTATTTCAGTCTGTAGCATTTTTCAGTGCAGTAGACATAGATCAGTGTCTAAGGAAAGAAGTGACAATGAACTGTGTAACTCCCTCTAATCCACATGGAATGGAGAGAGGATATGGTATTCCAACAGGTATGTATCATTTTATTAAAATGATAGGAAGGGAGCATATCATATTACACCAAGTATATATAATCTTATCTTGATGTCAGGATGGAAAGGGAGGATAAGATGTTTCACAATGTCTGATTCAACATTTAAGTTAAGTCATGGAGAAAGATGATATACATCCAGGTATGTATTGTGACAGACGGGAAAAATTCAATGTATGGACAGGCAGTAAACAAGTCTATTTCGTTTGATTGTTTAATCTCAACTGAATATGATAACATATAACATAATAAAAGAACAATGTTAACAAAGAATATATTGACATTAACAATGGTTAAAAGAAAACAGTGTTAAAAGTAACGTTAACAATTGATGTGAATTAAACTGTCTCTAAATCCAGTGGCGTAGCTTGCATGTATGCTCAGATGCTCAAGCATCCACATGATTTTGACAGGAAAAAAATATAAATAAAGATATGTTCGCAGCAGTGAAACTCGGAGGTATCCGTATGTAACAAGGGTAAGGATATGAGGATAACATCCAATTATTTCCGAAGAAGTATGCTTGCATGGTCTTTTATTAAGGATAATTTAGTTCATGTAATAAAACAAGATGGATAAATCCCAGAAAAGTGTTCTCGATTTTTTTTGCTGCGGCAAGTGCAGAGGACGATGCACAGATCCTCTGACATGTTTCATCTGAAATCGAGCCTAGTGGAGCGATGGCTTCTACAACTGACTAACAACATAACTGACAACTAACCACCATATCCTGATATCGTTTCCAGTGACATGAAAGACGACGTGGAAAAAAAACTAATCTGTAATATAGTGTGATCATTCCCAGGCTTATCAGTAAATTCCAGTTTCTATCTAGGTCCACATATTAATTTTATTTTCAATAAAAGAACAAAGTTACTATGTCCCCTGTATTGCACATATTTTATGTAACCAAGGAACAAGGGCAATAACTAATAAAAATAATGTTTTTCCTCTTCCTTTTATTTTTAATGGAGAAATAAAAGCTTCAGAGAAAATGCAATGGGATTTCCGTTATAATTTATATTTCAAAAGGTCAAAGCTTAGGACTTATTTTCGAAATTGTCATTGCTGATGATATAAAAATCTGGCAAGAATTGAGAGTGCAAACAAGACCGGATTGACGGACACCAGGAATTTCGATGATGTCCCCTGCGACGCGTTAATGGAATCACTTCAGTTCCTGTATTCCGAAGTGCCGCTGTGATGGGGCCGTTTTTTGAGAAATGCTAGAAAAGAGGTAACTCGAATAATTCAAGCCCTTTCCATGTCCGATTTTCTCCCACAAGAGTTAATGTAGCCTTCGTAGATCAGCGGAATATAACGACTGAATTATTCGGGTTAGGAAAGGGGAACACTTCAGTTCCTTTATACAGAAGTGCCGCTGTGATGGGGCCGTTTTTGAGATGTCAAATATAAGATTGGTGGGAAACTTTTACATCAAATAAATAAATTATGAATTACATTCAATTTCGAGAATTTTGAGAAAACATTAAAATTTTGTTGGAAATATAATTATATGAATTGGTTGGTATTTTGAAATCAAACAAAAATCTAACCAGTGTCGGATTCAAGGGGAGTACATGTGCTTACAGGAACAATGTCTGGGGGGGGGAAATCTGCATAAAATAGTCCAAAAAAAAATTTGCCTCGCTCCGCTCGGCGAAGGCATCCACATCATTTCAACCCTGGCTACGCCACTGAAATCACAGACATGTAACATCTTATCTACATACCATTAAAAAAGGATAAACAAGTACGTTTTCTGTATGAAATGTCTAAAGCATAAGGTTTGTGTGATAAAATAGATAATTCTGAACTATATGACAAAGACTAAAAATACAGAACTCGTCAATATCAATATCTTCTTGTGAATGATGTTTTCTAAAGTAAGAAGTTATGAAGGTAACAATTTCCACATATACAAAACTTTATTTTAAAATATATAAGTAACAGTTAATTTTTAAATTTGGAAAAGAAAGGGGGTGTTTATTTTTACAAGAAGAGTATTCTATAGGAAAGATAAGCATGATTCCTTATTTATCAACATTTTGTACCTATTTTTTTTTATCATTGTAGGTCAAGCATTTGACATCATGGAAACCTTAAAAATGACTGAAGGATCATTATCTAAGAAAAACATACCATGTGAAAATGATTCTAATGTTGAAAAGAAACAAGCTGTATAACTGTTGATCAGCAAAAGCAGTTACTAAAAACTTCTAGTTGTTGAATCACTACTAGAACTAAAGACACTACAAACAAATAGATCTCAGTTGAAGCTTGAACTGAATAAAAATTGATGAAACTTGAGCTGAATACAAATGGATGAGTCTAAATTGGAGCTTGAACAATATGCAAATTGCTGGATCAAAAGTTTTTGAAAAAGAAGTGGCAGACTATTCACATCTGGATTCTTAAGAATCTCATTAATTCAAATTTATTAAAAAATAAACTGTTACAGTTCTATGGAATTCTCAAACAGAACTGTTGAAGAACAAACTTTATAATTCTTTTGATGGATATCTAAGTTGTCAATAAAAGTGATAACAATTCTATTTTCATTTTGAGCAAGTTTATGAGCAATTTTATGTGTGCATGATTTTTCTTATTATTCTCCTTCCCTCTGCATATATCTACCTGCACAGTCGTTCCATAATTCTTGTATCTTGGCTTTGAGATGAGAGCAGACATTATCAGCAACGTCACAATGTCTTAGGTGAAGTTATCAGTGATGTCACAATGTGTAAGTTATCAAGCTTAAAACAGTCTAAGGGAGGTGAAAAAGACCAGTAATAGAACAATAAACAGAAAATGAGGTTATCTTAGTATAGATACTGTAAAATATCAGCTGCTTGACACAATTTGAAGCCTTTTAGCTTGTGTGCTACGCTCAGTGACCAAAAAGGTTCACATTGTGGCCTGCAGCCGATATATTAATATATTAATGACTAGAAAATCTGATAATCTATACTTATAATCTGTTTATTCTTGATCTACACTTTTGCAACCCTTTTCCAAATGTTCAATCAGATTTTTTTTAGGTTAACTTTAACATGACATGGACTTTTCTATATCTGCACACTACAGTATCAGAACTTTAGTGTAAGAACTCATATTACTGAAGATGCTTTGATAATTAGCTTTTTCTCATACATATCATATAGACATACTAAAATAATCAAAATTATTGATTTATAACTACCAATCAACATGACAAAAATTGAAAGTAATGGTTAAAACTTTATATTTTACAAAGCCTCCCTTGTGCATATGTACACAATTATCTTTAAAATGCATTGGGGGATGATGAGGATCCAGGATTTAAAAAGGGGGTTCACAAGGGACCTTGTAAGAATGGAAAATATGCATTAAAAAACATGGTTAGCTTCTTAACGAGGGGGTGCCATAACACAACCCCTCACCCCTTGATACTCCTCTGTATGTTTTTAACAAAACTCAGCTTTATTGTACACCCCTAGATAATATATTGGGTACAAAGAAGAAAACTATATTGAAAGTTATTATCATAAACTAAGCTCAATTTCGCCATCACTATGTATACAGGGTATACAAGAATTAGCTTCTGTTCCTTTAAAGAGCCTCTAATGGCTCTTACCACTATCCATTAGTTGAAGTCACTTCCCTTAAAATGAATTTTTCAAGCCATTATTTTCAGTTTTGTTTTAGGACCTTTACCACTGAAATTATTTAACCAAAATTTACTAAATTTGACATGTATGATTCTAGTGGGTCCATGCAGATAAAACACATCCTAGAGACCAGGATTAAAATTGTATACACCAGGCTCACTTTTCGTCTTAAAAAGTCTCATCAATACACTCAAATCAAAATGTGAAAAAAAGGCCAAATAAAGTATGAACTTTACTTACTTGAGCATTAAGAACTATACATTTTGAAAGGTGAAATGGTAGATTTTAGTTGTTTTTTTCCTACTGCTCAATATGCATACCATGACTAAACTAAGAGCAATGGTGTAAAACCCAAGCAATTGTCTAATATACTTAAAAGAACAGAAGATAGGAAAAAATCGGACAGGAAACAGAAATGCCGGAATTTTCACGATTCCTGTAAAAAGTAAAATCACAAAAATACTGAACTCAGAGGAAAATCAATTCGGAAAGTCCATAATCACATGGCAAAATCAAATAACAAAACGCATCAAAAACGAATGGACAGTAAGTCGGTTGAATCTGTTCTACCATTTCTTACCTGATTATTGGAATCTTTTAAAGTGTTTTTGAATTAATTTTTTTTATGTAGTAAACAACTAGGAAATAGAACTTCCAAAGACTAGTATATGTCTTTGTAAAACATTCACACCTATTGGCTAAGACAAGGGCAGAGACGTCGTAAAAACACTACACTGAGGCTAGGTCTTTGTGCATCTTCATCAAATGACACTAACCAATATAAGAGACTATTAGAATATAATTCATGACTAAACTAAAAAAGATATACCTGTGTTGCATGCTGATAATATTTCATTTCTTTCGTTTTTGCTCAAAACACAAAAGAATGATAAAGTAAATAAGACGACAACTGACAAATTCTTCTACATATAAGCTTTGAACTAATTTCAGACAGCTTGCTGATAATATTTGCTCCGACCTATCTATTAGAGATTTTAGGATATACAGATAATAAAAACAGGATTGGGGGGGGGGGGGAGGGGATGAAAGTTATTATTTATAGGGACAACTACTGTAAGGATTCAACTGACGATTTCTGCATAAATTTTTGAATTTATTTTTTTTATATATCTTAGTGTCTTACTGGTCATTTTTGGTCTTAAGTTTGTATCGATCTATTCTAGTTTCCAAGGAAATATATTATAGATATCCTTGCTTGGAACCTAAATATTTTTATTAATATCATAATATGTTTTATTTAAGTAAAATATGAAAAGGGATTTACTTTTTTTAAATCATAAAATTTATGATTAAGTTAGTATCCTTGGGTGTCAGCCAACATCTGTTTCTAATTAACACCTCTGACATTTGGCACGTGGATAATAAATAAACTGAATGGTCAGTTTTATGGACGATTAGGCAAATATGTTACGATTGTGATAATAAGGTATATTAATAAATAATTAATTACAATTGTTCAAACCTAATGTAAACACAAAGGAAATACATATTTATGTTAGAAATGTACTTTTATTGGCAAACTAATTTTGTAAATGTACAAATAATATTTTTTATCGGATTTAGAATTTTAAAAAAGTATATTGACATTATTATACAGCTTATCCAGCGTTTTATTCTAATATTATTTTGATACACGTATTCATTAAAACATTGGTTTTGACTGATACCAGAAATAGTACCAGCTTATACCATTGATTACGAATTAATTGAATGGATTATGTGGCAAAACACGCAGTCCATACATTCATTCGTTTTTACAACAGAATCACAAAAAAATCGTACATCTGAAACCGCTGATCTGAAACGTATTTTCCAAGAAGTTTTGGTCTATATCTGTATATTTTTTTGTATTTTGCTGGACTATAAACTAGAAATGCCTAAAAAAAACAAAAAAACGCTACGACACTCGATGAACCGTCGTCTTTTCGATCATACAAAAATGCTCAAAGATGCAGTATATGGTAAAAAGGAAGATGTAAAACAGATCCATCCACTTAAATTTTTTTTTGTAATATTTTGCTTAGAAAATAAAACTTCTCCAAAATATGCCTTTAGAATTAAAGTTTGATAATTAAAAAAAATCAGTATGATTGTCACTTGCCGCCCCCCCCCCCCCCCCCCCCCTAAATCCGCCTCTGATAGTTACCTTCCAGTTGCTTTGTGTACTATTGTTTGTTTTAAGACCCTTTCTTTATTTTCTTTCATCTTCAATGTCATATAATTTTTACCATAAAATTGAAAAAAAATCTTAGTTGTATGTCTCTAAATTATCTTTTTTTCCAACAACAAAAAAATACGGCTATGTTGGGAAAATATAACTGTTTAAATTTGTTGATTTTATTTCCCTAAAATTCAAGGTATTTATTATGGAAAAATTAATTGAAAAGTTCCAATTTATAAACAACAATCGTAGATTCTTTTTGAAATATATGATTGGCCCTGAAAAGGGCCTTTGAACTGATCTTCTCGTCAAAGTTGTCATCACCACCATTGGAAACCTTCTTCATCCTGCTTTTTATACCGCTTTACTTTACTTGAAGCTGGATCATCATAATAGCTTAATGCGACGCTGTCCTTCCTGTCCAATCATCTTTAGATTCATCGTTGACCAGCCTAATGCAAAACTGTCTATCATCTTTGCTGATTTCCCTCCTATGCGCCAATCTAGTGTAACGGTTACACTGTCATTTCCGATCTTTCATCTTCAGATTCGTCGCTGCTCTCGTCGACTTCGATGACCGCTTGATATCCTAACAGTTTCCCCTTTATCGTGGCAATTTTCTCCGCCTCTCTCATAGCGTACTCGTAGTACATATTCCTGACACCATCAACCACGGCTATCTTAAGTCGGAGTGGATACCGGAAAGTTCTTCTGTCTTCTGCTTTGGCTTTGTCGTAACGTACTTGGAGATCATCAAGCTTTTGGTTCAGAAGAACAATGTGTTCACAGGAACGCTTGAACTTCAGTTCGGCCATTTCCAATCCCTCTTCTGTACACTCAGTTGTTCTTGTTACCATGTTTAATGAACTTGTGCTATTCTACGAATGTAGAAACAAAGAATATGTAGGGCAATTTATAGCAACTAATTTGCATATGCAAATACGATAGCGGATAGATGTGACATTGATATGTTTGTCTTATTAATTATGTATCGTTATCAACTTTGATGTTAATGACGTGTTGTTTTTATCAATTAATCCCAAAACCAAACAGATATATCACTTAGCAATCAAAAGGCAAAAGGAGCCATATGATATGTCAATTTGATAAAAAGATAATATTTATTTACTTGCAAATCAAACCTTTTTGCTCGTTAATATCAGCAAGATACGGACAAAAATACAAACAAACTTGAAATCTTCGACATATAACTCATTGTAAAAGAACTAAAACAAAACAAAACCTTTCATTTTATAAGTTTTTTAATAACTCACTACAGTTTCTTTGAAGAAACAGGAACGTATGTTGCTTGTGTAAAAGTGTTATTTTTTATGCCCCACCTACGATAGTAGAAGGGCATTATGTTTTCTGGTCTGTGCGTCCGTCCGTCCGTCTGTTCGTCCGTCTGTCCCGCTTCAGGTTAAAGTTTTTGGTCAAGGTAGTACACATGTTCCTTATGATATGATCTTTCTATTTTTAAAGCCAAATTAAACTTTTGACCCCAATTTCACGGTCCACTGAACATAGAAAATAAAAGTGCGAGTTTCAGGTTAAAGTTTTTGGTCAAGGTAGTTTTTGATGAAGTTGAAGTCCAATCAACTTGAAACTTAGTACACATGTTCTCTATGATATGATCTTTCTAATTGTAATGCCTAATTATATTTTTTACCCATTTTCATGGTCCATTGAACATGGAAAATGATAGTGCGAGTGGGGCATCCGTGTACTTTTGACACATTCTTGTTTTGTTATGATTTTGACAACTTCGAAACTGATTCATATTGTTGACTTTGGGTTATAAACCACAGGTATACCCTTTTCTTCTAAAACTAATATAGCATATGGTAATCCGTAGAATAAATTATCACAAATGTTATAGAAGCAGTCATCGCACATTTTTTAAACATTTACATATACAGAAATTGATATTTGATACATTCTATAAGATAAATGATATTCATCCTCTTTAGAATAATTAATGCAAATATTGCAGAATCTGACATTTTTTTCCTTACCTACAATTCTTAAGGATACTATTTTCATGTTTAATTGTAACTGACAATTGCTAATCAATGGCTACAATTGACAGGTCTTGAATATGCATTTAAATTGCCGCTGGACGCGAAACAGCTATTAGTCTTCATCATCATGAGTATTTCTTTTACTTAATATACTCAATATATATTAACTCTCAGCAGAATGTTTTTCGGAATATAGATGTCAGTTTTTTTTAAAACAATTATACAGCTAGATCATGGAGGTTGTATGACCTCCTTGGTTGGAAAGAGCCAACAATATACAAATAACAACCAGGAGTCCCCAGACAACCCCAACACAAAACCCCACCCCAAAAACAACAACCAGACAAAAACTAGCCATTATTATGGATGCTGATTTTTCTAATATACTTTGTTTTTTGTTCAATTTGAAAGAAAAAACAAGGCAACGACCAGTGATGAAAACGCTAGGAGTTGTCTGAATGAATATTTCAAATTTTCACTAAGGCATGACTGATACTTCTTTTTACACAACGAAATCACATTATTGTATAAGAGATCAATGACGCAACAAAAACTTCTCTTACATGTAATACAAGACTTTATTTGCATCTTGTGGACTCCACTGTAATTATGATTTACAAGCTCGTTAAATTATTCATTTTAACATGCGTTACTTTGGGATTATTTTGATATTTTCCAAAAGTAATATGGATCAGAAATATAGAATGTACAAATTCGTTTTCAGGAAGCCATTACAGGTATTCCATTAGAGTACCTAAAGTATTTATTTAAGATATAATTAATTGATTATAAAATAATGCAACAATCAAGATAGCATCGACAGCTGATCAAAGGCGGCAGTATCTCAGATGATTTAATCTACATAAACAACATCCAGAGATAAAACTACAAAGGTATACAGAACTTGCAGTGATACTACAGAGGACAGCAGAACATGCAGTGATACTACAGAGGCTAGCAGAACATGCAGTGATTAGACTACAGAGGCCAGCATGTAGTGCTTTACATTTAGATATGGTCATTACAGCTTTTACCGAACGTGATGAAACTTCAGTAATATCAATTTCTGCAACGAATTATTAATCAACATTTACATATATAATTAACATAATTTTATGCATTCAGTGAATCCTACAAATCACATCAAATTACACGAAAGGAGGTAGATATCTTAAATATTTGTGATTATTCTGTATTTCTTATTAATAGCATGCATCGCCTCAGTATTCGGCAATGTTTGGACAACATGGGTCCGCGGCCTCTTATTTTTTCAAGTATTCAACAATCTACAGAGTTAATATTATTCAAACTCTGCCTTCGCCTCAAGTAAAAGTTAACGTCCAAGTTCGCCTTTTATGCCAAAATAAAGGAATAAAAACAATAACAAACCAAGGTGTTGTTTTAACTTTAGTGACACTATACAAATCCTTGAACAAACAAATACAATAGATGTTTACTTTTCAAAAGATTCAGTACACATTTGAAATGCTACAATATTTTAAACAATCTGTATATGCCAATAAAGGGATTTACATTCTTAAATTTAAGTCCTTGGTCTATGCTTCTTCTACAGTTAGGAACCTTTTATTCAGAAAAAAGCACAATACGTTAAGTATGCTTTCGGTTCCCCCCCCCCTTTTCTTAGAAAAAAGTTGGTTGATTATATAGGGAATCACTGAAGTATGACTAGAGCAGGCCCCCTCTTAGGCAGTCAGTGGTCCCCCACTTATGAAAATTTCTGGATCCGCCACTGAAATAAGTATATAAAGTAAAAGTAAATACATATTTCCACTAGAAAACCAACAAATCTGTGCATTCAAATTACGCAGTGTAAATTAAGAATAGCTCAAATGTCAAGAAAAACAACACGAGTTAACACGTATACCGTAATTTTCACGGTGATAATCAGCATCATATCTAGGAAAATCACAGCGGGGATTATTATATAATAAGTCCCCGACCCATGCCATGTACACATAAACACATGTTCTGATAGGGATTTCCCCGTCAACAATATTTCTTAAAATACAACGAATTGTTAGAAATATTTTTAATATCCATTCAAATTTTTTATAAGTACATTTTAAAACTCTTATCAGATTAAGGAGATATATGGTATGGTTGCCAATGAGAAAAACAAATACTCAGACAACTCCATTGTGCAGTACAATTGTTCATTTCTGTTTTATTTCTTCTTGATTTTGTTTGCTTTTACGTTAAAGAAATTTGTATACATATTAGTATATAATTATATCTGATGAATGTATATTACCAGAGACATATAATACATATGTCTCTGATTATACTATAGTATTTTTTATGCTAATGTTTTGTGTAGTGAGCAAAAACCTGAGGTTCAAATAAAAAAAAATATCAGTAAAAGCGCCGATATAGCCTGTCACTCTCGATTACTGCTCTCCTATATATAGACACGAAACAGAAATATTATATTTTTATGATTTGGAAAATAAAAATATTGTATTGTATTGTTTTATATAAGAACATATTTAAGAGAAGAACATTATCATTTTTATTCTAAATTAATAATCCTTAGAATAAAATTTCAATTCATTTTGTACACAATGCATCAACAATTATTAAACTCTTTTTGAATAATTTGTGTGGCCCTAAAAAGGGCCTTTAATGCTGAAATTTCAGCTAACGTATTTCTCTAGCCAAATAGTCGTCTGGTTGCGTTGAAATCTCGTCATCAGCTTTGGCATACCATTCTGCGATACAATTGCAACTACTGTTTCATGCCGTATCACCGACACTTTCATCGCTGCTTTCGTCGTCAACGATAACCACTTGGTATCCATGCAGCTTCCCTTGTATCTCGGAGACTTTCTGTGCTTCTCTCAGAGCGTACTTATAATACATATTCCTGACACCATCAACCACGGCTATCTTAAGTCGGAGTGGGTACCGAAAACTTCTTCTGTCTTCTGATTTGGCTTTGTCGTAGCGTATTTGAAGGTCGTCAAGTTTCTGATTAAGGAGGACGATATGTTCACAGGAACGCTTGAAATTTTTCTTAGCCATCTCCAACTCGTCACCGGTATACTCGAAGCTTCTCTTAGACATCTTTACTGTTTACAAGTTTGGAACTGAATGGTTAAATATACAAAGGTACGGCATACTTATACGCACTAATTTGAATATGCAAATGAGGTAAATTTAAGGATAACGGTGATGTATTTACTCTATTACCTACTAACCGGCCTACACCATATTGTACATAAACACTATGTACGTTTACCATAATTAATATACAAATTAAGAACAATATTAATTTTGCCGACTAGCCCGTCAAGTACGCTGGACGCCGGATTTTATTTTAGATATACAACATGTAATAAATATGATAAACATTGTTTAAGTAAACATCCACTCATTTTATAATCATTGATCATTACAACTAACTTAAGAAAGTTCTTCCCCGTACCAACGGCCAAGACACGCCCAGGAAAAACCAGAGATAAAACCATATATTCTTTGATGGTCATAAAAGCTCTGGAAACCTGTGTTCTACAGCAAAAATATCTTTCGACAGACCGTCTCATAGGGACAACACGAGAACCTGCGTTGATAATGAACTTTCATTCCTAGTCAAAAACTACACTTAGAATCTGTATAACATTTCGAAATTGAAAATTCAAAAAATTAAAAATATACAATACTCCCACAGCTTTGAGATATTGAAAACTATTCTCAAAAATGTAATTTTGATGTGTACACTTCAAAGGACGGCTAGAAAGTGAGATACCTTTACATGTATACCTTTTACCTGTAATCAATTTTGATTACAAACAAATCCTGATTGGACAATACCTTATTTACAAACCGTTAATACAGACATTTTCCCGCTATTACTAGTCGAAACGCGGGAAAATTCATGTATTTACTCTATTACCTACTAACCGGCCTACACCATATTGTACATAAACACTATGTACGTTTACCATAATTAATATACAAATTAAGAACAATATTAATTTTGCCGACTAGCCCGTCAAGTACGCTAGAAAACTTACAAATATAGGGGGAACCGGAAGTAATGAAAAACAAAAAATGTTTACAACCCCAAATGCTTGGTCACTTGCAGCCTTTTATCAACTGAATCCACAACGTAACCATCCTTGCTACTGTCACTTTTCCAACGACCGTGTCGTTTCCATACCCTATCATTGACATCCGAATTTGCTGCAGCAGTAGCACCACCTGACCGCATTGAATGCAATCCAAGCTTCAGGTCTTTTGAAACTAGTTTCAGTCTAGAAATAATGCTTTCTCTGGCTGTAGAATAACTAAGCTTTTTGTTTTTATATATGAGTTTACAAATACTTTTAGAACGAAAAATAGGTCTAAACAGGAAAAAATTTGATTCCAAATTGACACCTGAAAGATTTACATATTTCAAAAACATCTTATATGGACAAGCAATGGTATCCCCCTTGGAAATTAAAATCTCATTACCATTACGATACTGGTCAGTCTTACTCTTCTCTATATACAAAATTAAATAATCTGATTTAACTTCGACATTTTTACACAAAAGAGAGCTAATCTCATCGAAACGCAAAAACCCAGCAAAAGACAGTAAAATCATTGCTAAATCGCGAACCACAAGTAAATCTTGGCTATCTGAAAACATGCTACACAATTTCAATAACATATCTAATGAAACGGGATCCTTCTTGTGTTTCTTAACAGTAGCCACTCTCTTGGCAGATTCTTGTAATGAATGTAAATATGAATTTTTAGTTGGATCTGCAAAATTACTCATTTCATGCACCCATTTTATACTATATATAGCAGAATTAATAGTGTTACATGTAGCACCAGTGTCAAGCAAGTAAGTTATATATAAAGCTATATGAACCGGCTGTGCTGGTAAAGCTTGAAAACCATGTTTTTTAATAAATGTTTCCCAACGTTTAAATGCATAAAAGTACGATTTTGCTGTATTATCACTTCTACTGTTCACAATATAACTGGACATATGTTCTGCATACTTGAAAAGTTCAGATTCCTCGTCTACTCCGGCTTCTTTAACATCATCCTTAATTTTGTCTCTCAAACCTATTCCTGGAAAACAGAAAATCAATCTATGATAATCTTACAACCTAAACTTCAATACGCATAGCAACGAAATTGAAATTTTGTTTAATCATACCAAATATCCCATTTCGCCCTCTTCCTCTATGAGTTATCCCTGAACCCGGAAAGATCTTATGATTTTTAACAAAATATTTGAATCTGTTACCCTCTGACAAGACCGGCCAATAAGGAGCCGACTTCCATTCGGGTATAACTTTCTTGAATTTGGGTCCATCCGTCAAGGTAGCTTCTATCTTGGAAACCTGTGTTTCTGCAAGCTGTTGTTGCTGCACATGCATCTTTCCCATTTCACTGGATATAATCGAACGCATTTGGTTCATCATGTCATTTTGGTTTACCGTCAGAATATTCGAGACTTGAATTCTGATCTGCTCTTGAAGTTCGGCGTCCATTTTGATGTGTACACTTCAAAGGACGGCTAGAAAGTGAGATACCTTTACATGTATACCTTTTACCTGTAATCAATTTTGATTACAAACAAATCCTGATTGGACAATACCTTATTTACAAACCGTTAATACAGACATTTTCCCGCTATTACTAGTCGAAACGCGGGAAAATTCATATATTTGCCTTGTTAATCATGCCTCGTTATCGCATTGTTCTTGAAAACTGCCATGACGCCTCCTGCCAAGTTGTGAATAATTATCGTAGAAGTATGAATAGCACAGGTTATAATATGGACTATCATGACTATAGAGAACTTTAAGATAATGCGTTGTATTTTAAATATTAGATTGAGACAGAGTAGTACTGTTTTATTTGAAATAAAAATATTAAGCCATTAGTCTTTTAGTCTGCAAAACTTAACCAAAAAAAACAAGGATCTGTTTTTGGGGGGATTTTATCTTCGACTCTACCTATTGTAGTGTTTTATTAAACATGTTATAAAAGGTTCAAAATATCAGGATATTAACATATATTGTTTAATAACTACGAAACAAGTTAGGCAAACTTAATAATGAATTGATTAAAAAATAATGCAACAATCAAGAAAACATTGACAGCTGATCAAAGGCAGCAGTGTCTCAGAGAGAATAGACTACAAAGGTATCCAGAATATGCAATGATTAGATACAGAGGACAGCATACCATGCATGCAGTGCTTTAATTTAGATATGGTCATTAGATCTTTTACCGAAAGTGATTTTACTTCAGTAATATCAATTTCTGCAACGAATTACTAAATTTAAATCATCATTTACATTAACATATTTTTATGCATTCAGTGTATTGTACAGATTGCATGGAATGGCACAGATGTCTTAAAGATTGCCGAAAAATCTGCATGGGCACTTTTATATATAATGCATGGGTAATCTTTAAACAACACGGGTCCGCGGCATCTCTTTCTGCAGAGTAGATCATATTGTACAAACTCTTCATTTGCCAAGTCAGTAAACGTGCAAGCTAGGTATTCATGCTTAAAAAATGAATACTTATGATAATTGAAAAATACAATGAATATATCCATTACAAGGGGTTATAATCTTAAATATATGTCACAGACATTGGTCTATGTTTTATGCTTTGCTCTGGCATAAATTATTTAACTACTTTTCAAGTTAATAAAGCAATCCGCAATATGAATAACCCCATATTTAATCTAAGCATCAAAAGTGGTAAATTTCCAAGTATTTTTAAAACTGCAAGAGTTTGCCCAATTTTTAAAAGTGGCGATGCCTGTAATCCTGATAATTATAGACCAATAGCAGTTTTGCCTTGTCTCTCAAAAATCATAGAACGACATATAGCTAATAGTTTGTATATATTTTTAAATAGTAATGACCTTCTTAATACTACACAGTCAGGTTTCAGACCTAAACATTCGTGTACTACTGCACTTACTAAATTAGTAGATGAATGGTTGGCAAATATAGATAATGGAGAGATAAACGGAGTTATATTTTTAGATTTAAAGAAAGCTTTTGATCTGGTTAATCATATAATTTTATTGAAAAAACTTGAATATTATAATGTTTCAAATTGTACACTAGACTGGTTTAAGTCATACTTGTTTGAACGAAGCCAACAAGTTAAGGTCAATAACGTCATGTCTAATACTAAATGCATAAAAACTGGGGTACCACAAGGTTCTATCCTGGCCCCTTTGTTATTTATTTTATATATCAATGATTTACCACTTAATATAGAACATTCATTAATAGATTTATATGCAGATGATTCTACATTACATTGTAAAGGTAATAATTTACTTCAGTTAACTTCTAACCTTCAAAATGATATTCATGTAATTGAAAACTGGTGTGCGCAAAATTGTATGAAATTAAATGCCAAAAAGTGTAAATCAATGATTATTGGTTCAAAACAAAGACTTTGTTCAACTGGAAACAGTTTAGATATCAATATTTCAAATGAACAAATAGAAAATGTAGATTGTGAAAAACTTCTTGGTTTACATATTGACAAAAACCTAAATTGGAATCAGCAGATAGATAAAATGTCATGTACTATATCAAACAGAATCAATTTATTACAAAAGATAAGAAAATATTTACCTATGCATATACGTATTATCTATTTTAATGCTTATATTCTGCCATTATTTGATTATTGTTGCAATATATGGGGAAGCTGTTGTTAAAGTGGAATAAATAAACTTAATAAGTTATTAAAGAAATCTGCTAGGGTTATAGTAGAAGCTGACATAATGACATCATCCAGTTTATTGTTTAATAGTTTACGCTGGTTAAATGTGGAAAAACGCATTCAATACCAAAAGGCAATACTTGTATTTAAATCATTAAATGGTATGGTTCCTAACTATTTACAAGAAAATTTTCATTTTACTGATAATCAAAATTATAACTTACGTTCAGCTGATGAAAAAGTATTAAATCTTCCAAAACCAAAAACAAATTTTTTAAAGAAAACATTTACATATTCAGGTTCTCAAATATGGAACAGTTTACCAAATGAAATAAAAATGAGTAATACACTTGTATCTTTTAAAACAAAATGTTACAAATTTTTCATCAATTGTGCAAATTAATATGCTTTTTCATTATTATTTAAATACAATTGTATATTGTGTATAATATAACTTTATAATACTCTATGTACTTATAAATATGTTATTATTATTTTGAGGACTCTCAGGAAGATTAGTTTTAACTAATGGGATCATCCTCTTGAAATAAAGATTATTCATTCATTTATTTATTTTATTTACATAACTGGTTATTAACAAGAGATATCTCTCTTAAAGGTATGTTTACCAAACGTCTTGACCATACCAAACTGACATATAACATAAGTTTCTTCTACACCTACGAATCTTTTATCTAAAAATAAAGTACAATAAGATGAGTTTGCTTTCAGCTCATCCGAGCGTTTTTTTTTGTATGTGTTATGTAAAGATATTGTTTTCAGTGATTGAAGAAAAATCTTATATTCTATCTTAATATCCTTGTGTTGAAAGTTACTGATATCTAATAGTCTCTTTATCGATCATTATTTACGAGCAATATGTATGCAGCAAGCACTTTTTAGTGTATTAATTCGTTTGTTAAAATTTATTTCTGAAGTTTTCTGTCAATTATCTGGACATTTGATACTCCGTAGACACTAAAGTTAACCACTCACAGTTATAACCAATTTGTCTTATCAAAGACAATTTACAAAATAATTATTTGTGAGTGTATATTGTCATCTGAAATTGAATATCTACATGTGATAACAATCCCTAGATAAGAAATTAGATAAATAGAAAAATGTTTATTTCCAATAGAAGACCAACAAATCAGAACATTCAAATTACGCAGTGTAAATTAAGAATAGCTCAAATGTCAAGAAAACACAACACGAGTTAACACGTATACCGTAATTTTCAGTGATAATTAAATATTATGTACCACAATCAGCATCATATCAAGAATAATCACACTGGGGGATTCTTATCTAATAAGTCCCCGACCCATGCCATGTACACATAAACACTATATTCTGATAGGGATTTCCCCATCAACAATATTTCGTAAAATACAACGAATTATTAGAAATCCATTCAAAATGGAAATTTTATATAATAGATTGAGAAGATGTGGTATAAGTGCTAATTTTGTGTGCAGTGAGAAATCAACTACGGTTCAAACTAAACAAACCAGTCATGCAGTATAAGCAAAGATATATCTTGTCATCCTGACTTGCTGCTCTTCTATTTAGATACGAAATAGAGACAAGGGCCCAACCCTAGACTTAAATACTGAATACTAGTATATGTACATGTATAACAAACATTTCGTTACTCTCAAATATTTTTCTAAAGCGCAGCCATCATTACTTTGACCATAAAGTTCTGTATGAATCACAACATGATTAAAATTCAGGGCTGAAATGCAACAATCTAAATAAAATATTGATCTCTGATTTCGATATACTACATACACAAATCAGAGATCAATATTTCAATTAGATTGGATATGCAAAAAAATACTTTAAAGTGTTGTGCAAAGTAGTTGCATTGTACGAACACATTGTACAATTATACTACCAGAGATTGGAATATTTAAATATACTCCTTTGCATGCACGCTTGCAGTAACTTTGAAAATATTTAACATGACCAGCAAGTCCATGGATTATCTAGTCATAAAACTATCTTTTGTTTTATAGGAGATCATACAAATGTATAAAATATCCAAATGAATTATCATTATTTTTGTGTCAATATTGAGATGTTTTTTTCCATTAAAGATTTACGTAAAGATAAAAAAAAAAAAAAAAAGGGAGATGTGGTATGATTGTCAAAGAGACAACTCTTCACAAGGCACCAAAATGCATAAAAATTAACAACTAAAGGTTACCGTACGGCCTTTAACGCTGAAATATTAAACAATTCAAACTAGTAAACTAACGGTATTTAAACGTTATATAGTGTTCGGAAATATTAAAAGACATATAGGAGTTTTAACAAAAATTGAAGAAAAAAATCGCACACACTTTTATATTCAAATGCCATTAATGAGTATTGATAAACATGAAAAACATTCAGTCTATTGAATTAAAATAACAGACGTTGCTATTTTCAGAGTCAAACTCATGATTTAAATGAAATCCTTTTTTTTTATTCAGATAATTTGAAACACTATTCAAACTCCAAATACAAGAAGAATCTCTCAGTAATATGTGAAAGAAAATACGAAGAGTTTAAAATTTTATCCTAAATTGTTTATCTTTCGAATAAAAATTCAATTGAATTTGTAATGCAACAACAATTATTTAACTCTTTTTTAATAATTTGTGTGGCCCTAAAAAGGGCCTTTTATGCTGAAATTTCAGCTACACAGAGTATTTCTTTAGCCAAGGAGTCGTCTGGTTGCGTTGTAACCTCGTCGCCAGCTTTGACATACAATTCTGCGATACAAATGCTACTATAGGTTCATGCCGTATCAACGACACTTTCATCACCGCTCTCGTCGTCAACGATAACCACTTGGTATCCATGCAGCTTCCCTTGTATCTCGGCGACTTTCTGTGCTTCTCTCAGAGCGTACTCATAATACATATTCCTGACACCATCAACCACGGCTATCTTAAGTCGGAGTGGGTACCGGAAACTTCTTCTGTCTTCTGCTTTGGATTTGTCGTAACGTACTTGGAGGTCGTCAAGTCTCTGATTCAGGAGGACAATATGTTCACAGGAACGCTTGAACTTTTTCTCAGCCATCTCCAACTCTTCACCTGTATACTCAAAGCTTCTCTTAGACATCTTTACTGTTTTCAAGTATGGAACTGAATGGTTCATTATACCAAAAATTGTCATACTTATAAGCACTAATTTGAATATGCAAATGAGATAAATTTCAAGATAACGGTGATATATTTGCCTTGTTAATCATGCCTCGTTATCGCATTGTTAATTCTTGAAAACTGCCATGACGCCTCCTGCCAAGTTGCGATTAATTATCGTAGAGGTATGAACAGCACAGTATATATTATGGACTATAGAGAATTAAGATAATGCGTTATGGGATATCAGATTTAAACATAGAAATTATTGCTTTATTTCAATAAGTTGGATAAAAATATAAGGCCATGAGTCTTCTACTCTGCAAAATCTTAATTAAAGGTATGAATATGTTTGTAATTTTGGAATTTTTGAGATATGTTTTTCGACTCTGTCTATTTTGGTGTTTTATAACCAAATGAAAAATATCGAAAATTTAAACATACGTCATTGTATAAATGCGAAACAAGTTAGACAAACTTGTAGTAAAGTTTTATATTTATTTTCTAACTTTTCACACTTATGGCCAAATTTACATTAAAAAATTTAATCGTGTTGTATTGCCGGTTTTGCATTGACTTAACCATTGCCTTTGCAACTATTGGAAACTATTGTTAAACGTAAAATGGTGTTGTTTTTGTATAGTTTATTATTGGAGTTACAATCACTGGGGTAAAGCTGATGACCGTAACTGCATTTACGGTCATCCCAAGATGTCGGAAGAAAAATTAGGTCAGTATCTGTATTGTCTGTTAAAGTGTTTCTATATCATTTTCTTTACTAATAGATATAGGAAGATGTGGTGTGAGTGCCAATGAGACAACTCTCCATACAAATAACAATTTAAAAAGTAAACCATTATAGGTTAAAGTACGGCCTTCAACACGGAGCCTTGGCTCACACCGAACAACAAGCTATAAAGGGCCCCAAAATTACTAGTGTAAAACCATTCAAACTGGAAAACCAACGGTCTAATCTATATAAACAAAACGAGAAACGAGAAACACGTATATATTACATAAACAAACGACAACTACTGTACATCAGATTCCTGACTTAGGACAGGTGCAAACATTTGCAGCGGGATTAAACGTTTTAATGGATCCAAACCTTCTCCCTTTTTCTGAAACAATAGCATAACATCACAACAAAGAAAAACATACGATAAAATATCAATTGGCAGAAGCATACATTTGTACGATGTAAATTTATAAAATATTCACACGGAAATCACAAATTACTATACAGAAATGTGTATGAAAGAGAAAATTGGATTTGAAAAAATCTCTAAGATGACCGTAAATCATAATCGAGATGACCGTAACAGAATTAGCGATTCATAACAAGGGTGACCGTAATTGGTTAAAGATGACCGTAATTAATAAAGGATGACCGTAACTTTTTAAGGATGACCGTCAATTCTAAGAAAAATCCGTATTGGTATTCATAGCCTTTTGTTGAGTTTGTCTCAATAGGGGCTTAGGGAGCGGATATAAATATGTTTAATCAATTTCTTTTTAACTATTTGCCGTATTTTAAGTTAGTGACAATGATAGTAAATTGTAATATTTATTGATGAGGACATTAAAATTTTAATACAAATTGACAGTGTTACGATGAAAAATTTAAGAAAGAAAAAACCCATTAATTAAACATATGAATAACCGGTAATCGAGCCCATATGTATGGTTCCAGAGGAAGCAGATTAAAACTTGACACGGTTCCCCCTTGTTATACGCTATTCGTACCATCTGAAATAAAAGACATTTGCAATGACAGTTGAAACGATATAATATCAATGGATGTACATACATTGGCATTTTAAAAAGGTGGATCTATTATTTAAGAATTAAATGTTTCTTTTTGTAACTTCATTGGGGTGTAAAAGCGTTGACCAAAGTGCATTTTGTTTGAAGCGCGGAACCGCTTCATTCTAAAAATGTGCGCACGGTCAACGCTTTTACAACCCTATGAAGTTACAAAAAGAAGCATGTGCGCGCTTCATACAAAATGTACTTCGGTCAACACTTTTATTACAAAAAGAAGCATTCAATACTTATAATTACATTTTTTAGCTAGGATCATGAAAACACGAATTTTATCTATTTTTTTTTTATTTCGTTCACCTGTGCACTTTATTGTGGGACCTCGTGTTATCAAGAATAATAAGTTTTATTGTGTAATGCAATTGCTTAAGGAATAACACGTGATGTGCAGTTAGCCAATCAGAATAACGTATTATAATGAAACATACATCTTTCTGATGAGTTAAGCCTTTTTCAACTGATTTTTATAGTTCGTTCTTTTGTTGTACTGTTATACCACTGTCCCAGGTTAGGGGAGGGTTGGGATCCCGCTTACATGTTTAACCCCGCCACATTATTAATGTATGTGCCTGTCCCAAGTCAGGAGCCTCTAATTCAGTGGTTGTTGTTTGTTTATGTGTTACGTATTTGTTTTTCGTTCATTTTTTTTATATAAATAAGGCCGTTAGTTTTCTCGTTTGAATTGTTTTACATTGTCATATCGGGGCTTTTTATAGCTGACTATGCGGTATTGGCTTTGCTCATTGTTGAAGGTCGTACGGTGACCTATAGTTGTTAATGTCTGTCTGTGTCATTTTGGTCTATTGTCGACAGTTGTCTCCTTGGCAATCATACCACATCTTCTTTTTTTTTTTATTTTTTTATATCTAATGTAATTATATGACATTAAAAGGAATCCAAGAAATACAAAAAAAATCTACTGGCTTGTATTTGAAGGCTTTATATGGTGAACTAATGTAAGTATTTGAAGCACGTCTTATTTTCTTCTAACTGTTGGATAATATTCTCTTATAAATTCGTTTTATACCAATTGCAACACGATTAATTATTTGATACAAAAATGGGTAATACAAATACGGATGTTATTTAGAATTGACAGTCATCCTTTATTAATTACGGTCATCCTTGTTATATGTTACGGTCATCTTGAAAATATTTTGATGATGATTTACGGTCATCTTAGCGATTTTTTCAAATCCAATTTCCTCTTTCATACACATTTCTCGGTAGTAATTTGTGATTTCCATGTGAATCTTTTATACATTTACATCGTACCAATGTATGTTTTGTAAAGAAAATGATATAGAAACACTTAAACAGACAATACAGATACTGACCTAGTTTTTCATCCGACATCTTGGGATGACCGTGAATGCAGTTACGGTCATCAGCTTTACCCCAGTGACAATGGAAATTCCCGTGACTTTTAAAATTATATAGAAACTATATCAAATAAATCCTAAAATTGGATTTGATTCAAGGCAAACTGAATATACATTTCAGCGACGATTGATATATATTAGCATAAACATGTTTACTTGTATATAGCAGAGACATATTATACAATTATATTATGTGTGATTGTCTCCGTATATAATTAACGTGGTTTTATATATCTTCGAATAGACAATGAATATGATATACATGAAACCAAAACTCTAAACTGACATGCTGTATATTGTCAAAAGTTTGCATATTTGCATAATTACATAATTTTTTTTTATGATTGATGTATCTTACAATCAGAGACATTATATGTCTCTGTTACAATTTAGACAATTTAAATGTCTGGCTGGGATTATTTCCCAGTCTTCATGTCCGAAACAAATCAAGTGCAGTGGCACATTTATTGGATTCTATTAATTGTTCCTTTTTATAATATAGCAAATTTTAATGCGTCTAATTGAATGAATGAATGAATGAATGAATGAATGAATGAATTCTTTATTTGCAAAGCAGTAGTTACATGTTATAGCAGCACAAACATATTTACATTGTGACACACAATAAACAACAGAGAACAATATAATAAGATATTGCAATAGACAAATAATCAACTTATTAGATGTGATCCAATCTGCCAGGCAGATTTCAAATGATTACATAATTTTCCAACTAAAGATCTAGATTTTGTTTGATACAAATACATAACTTTTAAGTTTTGTCACATTTGACCACGAACAGTAATAGTTTGGTAAAAACTGCAGCCGTACATAAATAATCTCTAGTTTAATATATATACTTATCACCAGAACATACATATAAATATAGATTTTTTGGTCTGAACATGGTAGCATTATATTGACAGGAACAATTCAAGTTTTTCATTTTTAAGCAATATTTATTGTGATAAGGCATCGATATTACAATTTGGTGTGATTTCTCTCCGGGGATTATCACCTTGGCGTGAAACTTTCAAGCCTCATTATGCCATTGTTTATGCACGTGTCGATGTGTGCCACTCAGTAAATATTTCGCAATATTCTGACAAATGGCATGTGCACTTAGGACTAATGCATGATCTATTGGTCCCCAGCATGTACGAACGGAGTTATTTGATTTCTAACTATATGATCTGTACCATAAATCATGATAAAAATAAAATAATAATTTAGTTTTGATGTTTTTCTACATTTATGAGTTGTTCGAACTTATACAAATGGAAAACACACGGTAACTGAAAATAATCAACACGCACCTAGATAAAATGAACCAAAGACTTAAAGTTAGAAGACTGTATATACGTCTCAGTCAAACATTGGTGCAATCTCTTAAAAATATAGATCTCTGATTGCGTTATCCGACTACACGAGTTAATACAGATTTGATTCAGGCTTAATCAGATTAAAATGATCATTTCGTATTTTACTGCAATGAACATAAATATACTAGAAGAAACTCGTATTTTGCTATTCACTATCAATTCTAAGCATACTGTATGTACTAGTAGATTCCTCCGATACCCGAAGAACCCCTCGAGAGCTGCGAGGGTACAGTTGAATCCATGTACACTCCCTATTGGAATTAATGGAGATGCGTCAATAACTTCTTTACAAAGTTTTTTAATATTTACAAGGACAATTCCCACCCAATCAACAAGGAGTGTTAGGACACCGGGCAGAGTCTGTTATTATGGTGGAGGAAGCCGAAGTACTCGGAGATAACCACCAGGCTGCTCGGCGGAAACAGACAAACCGAAGAGATATCAGCAAATTGATCTCCAGGTCAAAGTCGGGAACAACTTTGACCAACCGAGGCCCCCATAGTACCCATGCTAGTTTAAACTCCGGTCTGGGTACCTGAGATGTATGTGAGAGGGTGAAAATCACCCTTCTGATGTGCTGACATTTTTAGCATCCCAAGTGAGGATCGAACTCGGGACCTTCAGCACTCAGCACTGTAGCCATCGGTCTTTTTCTCTTGATAAAATTTTATTCAAATATGTACAATGAAACATTCACCAGACAGTTACATATAGTCAGTTACAAACATATAAATATTCAACCCGTTACTTCTCTTCAAAAAACCCACAAGCATCGCTTGGTCAAAATCAAGCGTATTTACAAAGTTATCATCAACATTACACATACAATTTAATAAAAAAATCCTTCGAAAAATCAGCAAATTGTGACAAATTGACACAATTAATAAACATGTGTTCTAAATCTTCTCTAGATTGTGCACTTATCAGTCCTGTTACATTTTAAAAGTTTAACTTTAGTAAACAAAGTTCTATGAAGTACTTGAAAATTAAGTTCCCTGCATTCACCAGGCAAGATATATAAATTTGAAAAAATATAACTTTTTGAAAGTTCTAATTCTGGATACTTTTCGATCCAATAAGATTCCGATACAGGCGATTTTCCAATAAGTTGTATTAAGAGATTATAAATTAAAGTTCGAGTACTTTGTGGCAACATAAAAAGAAAAACAATCTGCAGTTATTTCAAAATTCTTTGAAACTGGATTAATATTTTCATTGATAAAATGTATCCCTTCAGGAGGCAGACTGACAAGCACATTTTTATAAAAGCCATCAGTCTTAACCACTAGACCACGAACTCACATTGCTATCCACAGCAATCATTGATATATTATATGAAAATTACGGATTTTTGAAAAAGGGGGAGGGCTATAAACATTGTCCTGTCGGGTATATTTCGACTCTCTTTTAATTGCATACTTCTATTTTTCTGTTATCATGGGATATTTTCTCTTCTCCGTTGTTAGTATCCTTTATATGGCAATGAATACTGTTTTATACTATTTTTTTCTGGTTTTAAATGAAGAAAATCTTGAACTGTTTGCCTTTTAAATATAATTCATTACACTTCTATGTATTAAAAATGGAAATGCTTAATTCCTCAGTTTAGCACGTATCTAAAATGTCTTTATAAGATAATACAGAATCAGAGACGGCATATATATAATACAATTGAGACAAATATGTCTTTGGTTGATTCCTAAAACTCATCTGGCCGAACTTTAATAAATACTGACTATGATGGTACAGGGACAGTCTATACTAGTCTATACTAGTATAGACTGCTGGGTCGTATAAAAGATCATAATAGATAATAGATATCACCAGAGACTTATAATATGTCTCTGATATCATAGTAGTAATAGTCCAAGAAATCACAAACAATTATTTTAATAAAATCAGAGACATCATGATGTCTCTGATAAAATATCACGGTTTTTGATTGATTTTTTTCTCTGATGCTAAGTAATAAAATAATTAATCTCCTGCATATGCATTTTCATCATACTTAACTAAAATATCTTATGCTGAGAAAACTGCACGTGGAAAACTGAAAACGAAGTTCTTTATTTTTGCGTTATTTTTCCGGATTTATACACTGTTCCTTAACCTAAAAGACTTTGGTCTTTAGTCTGTCCATATCGTCGCGCCATTTCCAATCATTTTTTCCAACCACATCCACTTTCAAATATGTAACAAGTTCAAGCTACAATCAGAAAAGTTATAATTTTTACTCATACGATACTTTTAATTCGGTATCTTTTGTTGAAATTAAACCACGAGGTAAGTTGAAAATAGGTGTCACATTCAAATTGTCTCATTTTTTTACAAGTTCTGCAAAAGAAAAGTAAGACTGCATCTGAGCAGGGACTTTCTATTCTAAGACACTAAGTACATTTTTGTACTTAGTATAGAAAGTCCATGATCTGAGCACATGAGCAAAGACACTAACCTTTTCCATCTAAGGACCCAACCTGTCAAAATATACACATAAGCCTGATAAGGCGATTAACACCATAAACTTTTTAAGCTAAAATTTTGTTGACTGGCTAGGCCACAATGTCAATGGCCACAGCAGTCAGAGTCTACAGAGAAATTTTGAAATACCTGCAAATGCTGCAGCACTTTTCTGATTAGTCCAAGATTACTCTGACGTCCAACGGCTGTTTTGCCAGACTAGCTGCGGAACCGTAGCTCTTAGGTCCTTATGTTATTTTTTGACTATTTGCGGACCATAGAGCTACGAATTTTTCCTATTTCAAAATGTTCGGAATTGCGACCCAGGTTCAGGTCGCACTTATTTCTCAAATAAATATTGTTAATAATCCATGCAAAACTTGTCAATATATATAGTTCGTTTCGTTAGATATTTTTGGGATACGATTGCTTTCAAGCAATCTGTAGACTTATACCGGTGGCTCAGAGCAATTTCCCTCACATCAATCGTTTTATTCTAAACATTAAGGAACATATCAGATTCTTATGATTGTCTTGCTTTAAAAGGTAAAAACAAACAAAGGGATGGAACTTAATCAACTTTCCTATAATGTTCTTTTCATAATCTTCATGTTTGATAATTCCCTTGACTTCGATGCATGTTTTTAACAACACGGAAAATCAGAATTAAGCAGTATTTATATTTAGTGTAGTTATAAATTTAGAAACACGTCAGAGGGAATTCCCAGTTTTGATAAAATGCGAGAGTTCTCTGAATACCGATTAATCTATTTCTGTCATATAAGAACTGAAGTGGAGTTTTTCTTATATGTTACCGTTATGAAACTGATATTTGAGATTGTACTTCCATAAAGAAATTGACAACCATCTAGGTCGTTTAATAAACATTAATATACGTTCTTGCTCCAGGGTTTGTTTTGGAAATTATGCGCATGCGTATAGTTTTCTTGACTTCAAGGGGTTTTAGATTGAATGGTTGCTCTGGATTCCCCACTCAATTAATTAATTTATAACTCATTGGATCTTTTCTATGTATGTCTGCTATTGAGGGTTATTGTTGTTGCATAATTTTAAATCATATGCATCATTTAGATTAAAATAAATATATTCCACATCGTAGAACACCCCTTCAGGCGAAATGGAGTCTTCCATATTATAGTTTCGAGTTGTCTCCCTTTCCGGCATGTACCTTCCGTGAATTCTGAATATAAACAAGACATCGAGTATTAGCTCGTCCTGTCAATAAACGTCGTATTATATTAAATACGAATGCAATTTAAACCGATAAATGTGTACGGAAAGGAGCCATGATGACTGACCCAAAGGAAATTAAATATTTAAAGAGTTAGGAATGGGGTTCCTCCTAGAATTAACGTAGGAAAAAAGGTGATAAGATACGAATTGAAATCTACATCTACAGCATACGACGATCCATCAGCACAGTGATGATGACCTTACGTCGACGCATCGCTAACAGACACTTAATAAAATATAATAACCAATGAGTGAAATAAAATACCTTCTCTGACATCTCTCACACTGAGTCAGTCAGTGACTGCTGTGGAAAGTAAACTTGGTATTGATAGTACAAAAATAAAACACAATAGACCTAATTACATTGTTCATACACTTTTATCCGGGTTTGGCTATTTTGTAACTATTTTACATGTCTGTTTGTCATTTGAATTAGTTTTGAAAATAATATTATCCAGCTACATGCATACATATGTGTCAATGAAACAATGGCAATCGTATCCCTCAGAGCAATCTGCTCTTTGATTCTAGGATATGACGTACCTATTTATGTTTGAATATTCATTTCATTAACACTATTATCTAAGTATTTCCATTTGTATACATTCTCCGCCTATTTTGTTCGGGCCATATTGAATCTCGTCATGACGTCACGAGAATCAAGTAAAGGTAACTCGTATAGGAAAACACGTGTTGGTTTGTTTACGTTGTCTTTTATTTTATTTTCATGACTTTTTGAATGAAAGTACGTTTAATTAAGGTTAAATACTAATGGAAATAATAATTCTTTCAAGCTATATAAATATTTCGAATAAATTAATGTTGTAAAGTCTTGAAAACACTCGATTCTCGCTTTGGAATAAGTAAACAAACCAACACGTGTTTTCTTAAAGAGTTATCTGTTCTTGTTTTTCTTAGGCGTTCCTAACCTCCAACATAGGAGATCGAGGATATTTGGGTTATCTTTTCTTGATTCTCGTGACGTCACGACGAGATTCAATATGGCCGAACAAAATAGGCGGAGAATGTATACAAATGGAAATAATTAGATAATAATGTTAAGGAAATGAATATTCAAACATAAATAGGTATGTCATATCCTAGAAAAATATTTAACGAAACGATCTATATACATGATATATATTGACAAGTTTTGCATGGATTATAAACAATATTTATTTGAGAAATAAGTGCGACCTGAACCTGGGTCGCAATTCCGAACGTTTTGAAAATAGGAAAAATCCGTAGCTCTATGGTCCGCAAATAGTAAATAAATAACATAAGGACCTAAGAGCTACGGTTCCGCAGCTATTGCCAGACAAGCTGGGGACGTCAGAGCTCGTCCCATATCAAAAAGTGGAGATTTGCCCATCCAAAATAGTATGCGCTGCTTCGTCACTTAATTCTGGTGCCAACTAAGGGCCTTGGAATTATATAAATCGGATATCAATTTGTTCATTTTTCATTTATCTCTTCATTTATGTTAGATTCACCTACCTGCTACCCTTTATTTTTCCATATTTAAACAGTTTTCACAGTGACCCATCGATTCAGACATTTTTACTTTTATTTTCAAAAGGACGTCAAGTTACGAGAGATTTCGCGACCTCAAGACTGAAATATGCCAATATTTATACTTTTTCACCACATTTATAGAAGATAGATGTTTAACAATTAGTAGCCAACCACGATTTTTCACCTCCTTTACAGGAGATCGGTATTAAGCATTTAGATAACATGATAACAATCTGAGACTGAAGCTCTCGGACATTTAGATTACTTGCATCGCAAATGAACGAGGTGTTCGATTATTGTCATTTGCATTAATCATCACTTTTTTCTCGTGGTCACGTGATAATCTTGACGTTCTTTGACGAAAATCTCTAAAAAACAAAATGCATTGGAATATTGAATATATCAAATAAAAATGTTCCATACATTTTTAAATCAATATGAAAATCCTGGACTTAAAAGTTGAAATAAGTTTAGTTTTGACACTCAGACTCTATGAAGTCAGAACATGATTTGACCTGGTAAAGTCAGTTTACAGAAAAAAAAATCCAATCAAACTAGGTTTCTTCATCTTAGCCCCCCCCCCCCCCCCCCCCCCCCCTTTTTCCCTTATTTGAATCTGCTACTGTTGAGTTAATAAAAAAATAAGAAACATTTCAGTCAAATGGTTTTCAGAATAATGTGTTTTACAACCAAAAGTTCTATATGTTAACTTAACAGAAAAAAGTCATGAAAATACGGAAATAGAATAAATTTTTAAGATATTAATTTGATGAAATTTGTTAACAAAATACATTTGAATATAAAATATACCAAATACATTTTTGTATAGTCCTCATTATTGTGACTTAAGAGGACCTTATTTCATCAGTCTTTTATCTGGTTTCCCATACATTTTAAAATCAATATGAAAATCCTAGACTTAAAAGTTGAAATAAGTTTAGTTTTGACTGACTCTTTGAAGTCAGAACATGATTTGACCTGTTAAAGTCAGTTTACAGAGAAAATTAAATCCAATCAAAACTAGGTCTTCTTCTTCTAAGCCCCCCCCCCCTTCCCCCCCCCCCCCCCCTTTTCCCTTATCTGAATCTGCTACTGTTGAGTTAATTAATTGATAAGTTTTTTAGAAACAATTCAGTCAAATGGTTTAAAATAATATATTTTACAACCAAAAGTTCCATGTGTTAACTTAACAGAAAAGAAAGGTCATGAAAATACAAAAATATAATAAAATTTAAAGATGATTTGATGAAATTTGTAAACAAAATATATTTGAATATAATATATACCAAACACATTTTTTTATAGTACTCATTATTGTGACTTTATTATTGGGTGTCTTTTATCTGATTTTCCCATACATTCTTAAATGCATATGACAATGCCAGACTAAAAAGTTGTAATAATTACCTAAAGTGAAGTTTTTGACTGACTCTTTAATTTGAAGTCAGAACATAATTTGACCAGTTTTAAACAAAATACATGTAAATATTGAATATATGCAAAATAAACTTTTTTATAGTCCTCATTATTGCGCCGTATGGGGACCTTATTTCCTGTCTTTTATCTGGCTTTTCCATACATTTTAAAATCAATATGAAAAAACTAGACTTAAAAGTTGAAATAAGTTTAGTTGGGACTGACTCTTTGAAGTCAGAACACGATTTGACCTGTTAAAGTCAGTTGACAGAAAAAAAAATGTCCAATCAAAACTGTCTTCTTAAAAGTTGCAATATTTAATTAAAGTATAGTTTTTTACTGACTCCTTGAAGTCAGAACATAATGTGACTTGTTCAAGTCAGTTTGCACAACAGGATTTACCTCAATGAAATATTAAGATATCAAAAATATACCAAATTATCTTTTATATATATAGTTCTTATTGTGACTTAATTTTTTTACTTGTATCCATACATTCTAACAATCACATCACAATCATGATAATGCACGACTTTTACAGACCTTTGCAAGCCATTTAGTTTTTGACAGACTCTTTTAAGTCAGAACATGATTTGACCTGTTTAAGTCAATGTCTGAACATGATTTGACCTGTTCAAGTCAGATTGCAGAACAAATTTTCCAATCAAAGCTAGGTGTACTTCCTTTAAGCCCTGCTTCTGAATCTGCCATTTGTAAATTTATTTGATAAATGTTTAGAAACAATTAAGTCAAATGGTTATTTATTTTAGGGGATTTTACATATATTTCTTATGTTCTGACGTTCCCATACTTTCATTTAATATCATATGTCAGTGCCCCACTCTAAAAATTTCAATAAATTTAGTTTTGGGCTGACTGTTTTAAGTCAAAACATGATTTGACCTGTTTAAAAGAAAATGCATTTAAATATTGAATATACCAAATATTTTTTTTTATAGTCCTCATTGTGACTTTAAGGGACCTTTAATATTTCCTCTGTCCTATATCTGGCTTTCCCATACATTTTTAAATCAATATGACGGTACTAGACTTAAAGGTTGAAATAAGTTTAGTTTTGACTGACTCTTTGAAGTCAGAACATAGTGTGACTTGTTTGAGTTAGTTTGAACAACAGTATTTACCTCAATGAAATATTAAAATAATAAATGTTTTGCTCTTGATAAATTTAGCTAAAAGTGGATGAGAATAGATCCCTTATTTTTTCCTTGGAAGATTTGAAGTATTGTCATGGTACTAGTAAATGTATCCAATATTGTATTTTGTACATCTTTTGATATTGACAGAAAATTGTATGATCCATTTTTTCTGCTTTGGTTTTTATACGACCGCAAAATTTGAAAAAATTTTCGTCGTATATTGCTATCACGTTGGCGTCGTCGTCGTCGTCCGGCGTCCGAATACTTTTAGTTTTCGCACTCTAACTTTAGTAAAAGTGAATGGAAATCTATGAAATTTTAACACAAGGTTTATGACCACAAAAGAAAGGTTGGTATTGATTTTGGGAGTTTTGGTCCCAACATTTTAGGAATTAGGGGCCAAAAAGGGCCCAAATAAGCATTTTCTTGGTTTTCGCACTATAACTTTAGTTTAAGTTAATAGAAATCTATGAAATTTTGACACAAGGTTTATGACCACAAAAGAACGGTTGGGATTGATTTTGGGAGTTTAGGTTTCAACAGTTTAGGAATTAGGGGCCAAAAAAGGGCCCAAATAAGCATTATTCTTGGTTTTCGCACAATAACTTTAGTTTAAGTAAATAGAAATCAATGAAATTTAAAGACAATGTTAATGACTACAAAAGGAAGGTTGGTATTGATTTTGGGAGTTTAAGTCCCAACAGTTTAGGAATTAGGGGCCAAAAAGGGACCCAAATAAGCATTTTTCTTGGTTTTCGCACCATAACGTTAGTATAAGTAAATAGAAATCTATGAAATTTAAACACAAGGTTTATGACCATAAAAGGAAGGTTGGTATTGATTTTGGGAGTTTTGGTCCCAGCAGAATAAGGGGTCCAAAGGGTCAAAAATTAAACTTTGTTTGATTTCATCAAAATTGAATAATTGGGGTTCTTTGATATGCCGAATCTAACTGTCATGACTGTGTATGTAGATTCTTAACTTTTGGTCCCGTTTTCAAATTGGTCTACATTAAGGTCCAAAGGGTCCAAAATTAAACTTAGTTTGATTTTGACAAAAAATGAATCAGTTAGGTTCTTTGATATGCTGAATCTAAAAATGTACTTAGATTCTTGATTATTGGCCCAGTTTTCAAGTTGGTCCAAATCGGGGTCCAAAATTAAACTTTGTTTGATTTCATCAAAAATTGAATAAATGGGGTTCTTTGATATACCAAATCTAACTGTGTATGTAGATTCTTCATTTTTGGTCCTGTTTTCAAATTGGTCTGCACTAAAGTCCAAAGGGTCCAAAATTAAACTTAGTCTGATTTCAACAAAAATTGAAATCTTGGGGTTCTTTGATATGCTGAATCCAAAAATGTACTTAGATTTTTTATTATGGGCCCAGTTTTCAAGTTGGTCCAAATCAGGATCTAAAATTATTATATTAAGTATTGTGCAATAGCAAGTCTTTTCAATTGCACAGTATTGCGCAATGGCAAGAAATATCTAATTGCACAATATTGTGAAATAGCAATTTTTTTTTTAATTAGAGTTATCTTTCTTTGTCCAGAATAGTAAGCAAAAAATATCTAATTGCAAAATATTGTGCAATAGCAAGATTTTTTTTTAATTGGAGTTATCTTTCTTTGTCCAGAATCAACTTAAATCTTTGTTATATACAATATACAATGTATATTCACTTTTTACTACCAACTGATAAATTATAATAAATAACATTCAGTGATAACAAGCAGTTTTTTTTACATCTTAATATTTTATGATGTATTTAAATGAGTAGTTATTGTTGCAAACTCCATTAGAAATTTTAATTGAGATTAGTTTTGGAATAAGGGAAAGGGGGATGTGATTAAAAAAATTGGGTTCAATTTTTCTCATTTGAAATTTCATAAATAAAAAAGAAAATTTCTTCAAACATTTTTATGCCCCACCTACGATAGTAGAGGGGCATTATGTTTTCTGGTCTGTGCGTCCGTCCGTCCGTCTGTCTGTCCGTTCGTTCGTCCGTCCGTTCGTCCGTCCGTCCGTCTGTCCCGCTTCAGGTTAAAGTTTTTGGTCAAGGTAGTTTTTGATGAAGTTTAAGTCCAATCGACTTCACAACTTAGTACACATGTCCCCTATGATATGATCTTTCTAATTTTAATGCCAAATTAGAGTTTTTACCCCAATTTCACGGTCCACTGAACATGGAAAATGATAGTGCGAGTGGGGCATTCGTGTACTGAGGACACATTCTTGTTTTGAGAGGATTAATATTCAACAGCATAGTGAATTGCTCTAAGAGAAAACAAAAATTTTAAGTTCATTAGAACACATTCATTCTGTGTCAGAAACCAATGCTGTGTCAACTATTTAATCACAATCCAAATTTAGAGCTGAATCCAGCTTGAATGTTGTGTCCATACTTGCCCCAACCGTTCAGGGTTCAACCTCTGCGGTCGTATAAAGCTACGCCCTGCGGAGCATCTGGTTGTTTGTATTTTGAAATGATTAAATTTGATGAGATAAATATATTATGTTAAGATTCTGGAAAGAAGAAAGTATGATGAGCCCCACTTTTTAAACTCTTTGATTCGAAACTAGTAATCACTATATTTTTATGGAGATTGATAACAAAGTGGTAGTAATGACTGCTTCAAGTCAGAACAAAAATGACCTCTCTAAGTCAAAATGCATTAAAAAGGGACATAAATCTTATTAGAATATGAAGATATTAAGTCACAATATTTTATGCAAAAGCTGACCTGTGGAAGTCATTTTATGATAAATTAAAGTCTGACATAAACTGACCTGTACAAGTCATATTCTGTTGAGTGCAAGAAGGGAGACAACACTTACATCAAATTATATCTGACCTATGGAAGTCATTTTATTCTGACTTGTTTATGTCAGAGCTCTGACTGTTTTTGTCTGAAAATTTATATCCCATTTAGGTAAAAAAATGACCAATTGATTGGTTGTCCAAATGCTGTGCATGTATTCATCACTCAAAAATATACACATCATCCTTAAGGCTTTCAAAAAGAATGATATTTACAAGCATCTTTATTTATAACTTTTACTACATGTACCTTCAACAATACAGTCACTTTGTTCATGTTCTAGTTACTGTTTACGTAAATGCGTATGTTTGCCAACTGTTTTTACACATTACAGTGTTTCATGACATTGTTGATCTTGTCTATCTCTTTTTATCATCATGACAAACAAAATGCTGCATGTCCTTACATGTATTATGTAACGATACCCAACTTTTGTAAAAAATAATCCATTCAATTTGCCATACAGTTACTGCCACACAAATCCGTCTTGTTCATATATATTGAGGTTTAAAATGATCCCGATTATAAAGCAATCCTCATTTAATTATGTATTAAAAATAAGAAAAACATGAACAAAATGTTGGAATATAAATATATAAAAAGCATTGCAGATACAAAATAAAAATATAGTGGCAGGAAGAGAAGTTTTTATTACATTTTAGATTAGATGTTTGACTTCATGTATAGCAATTTGCACTGTTAGCCACTGACATGGTGCCCCAGACTATTAGAAATATATACCGACTAGTATTTAAACATTTGCAAATGTTAAACTTTGTTGAGACACACAAGAAAAATGTACGAATATTGTTTTTTGGGAAAGCCATTGGAAAAGGTTTTAGGTGTGGAATGTAGTACAGTTCACAATTTTTTTTTTTATTTGAAGCATGGTTATCAAAAAGAAAAAAAAATCTTTTATTAACGGAAGTGCAAGTCTCTAAATGTAATAATATTTTAATCAGGAAAATTATAATATTTTATTTAGTCAGGTGGAATATGAGTGCAAGTAAAAGTAGACGAAGTCAGATTGATGAAGAACAAGGAAGAAATATGGGACCACAGGCTGGAAGTTCAAGAGAAGAAAATGTACAGTCATCAGATAGTGATGAGGTATTGTCCATTGTTTAAACATGATTTTGTTTGTGCTTGTACCAGTAGGTGTAGTTTATTATTCTAGACTGTTGTGAGTATGTAAATTAGCTATTTGAAATTAGGTGAAAATCATTAACAGAAAGTACATGTATGTAAGATTTGGACTTTTGATAATGTCCAGAGATATTTGAAAAGGCTTTTTATTAGCTCACCTGGCCCAAAGGGCCAAGTGAGCTTTTCCCATCACTTGGCGTCCGTCGTCCGTCGTCTGTCGTCCGTCGTCGTCCGGCGTCGTTAACTTTTACAAAAATCTTCTCCTCTGAAACTACTGGGACAAATTACACCAAACTTGGCAAAAATCATCATTGGGGTATCTAGTTTAAAAAATGTGTCCGGTGACCCGGCCAACCATCCAAGATGGCCGCCATGGCTAAAAATAGAACATAGGGGTAAAATGCAGTTTTGGGCTTATAACTCAAAAACCAAAGCATTTAGAGCAAATCTGACAGGGGTAAAATTGTGTAACAGGTCAAGATCTATCTGCCCTGAAATTTTCAGATAAATCGGATAACCTGTTGTTGGGTTGCTGCCCCTGAATTAGTAATTTTAAGGAAATTTTGCTGTTTTTGGTTATTATCTTGAATATTGTTATAGATAGAGATAAACTGTAAACAGCAATAATGTTCAGCTAAGTAAGATCTAGAAATAAGTCAACATGACCAAAATCGTCAGTTGACCCCTTAAGGAGTTGTTGCCCATTTTATTCAATTTTTAACAATTTTCACTAATTTGGTAAATTTTTGTAAATTTTTACAAAATATTTTTCACTGTATCTAAAGGTCCAAGTTTATTATAGATAGAGAAAATTCTAAGTACCAAGAATGTTCAGTAAAGTAAGATCTACAAACACATCACTATCAGCAAAACACAATTTTGTCATGAATCCATCTGTGTCCTTTGTTTAATACGCACATAGACCAAGGTGAGCGACACAGGCTCTTTAGAGCCTCTGGTTTGATTAGACAAGAAATTTGTTAAAATGTGGCAACTAGGTAATTTCAGATGTAAGGTCGTTTGATACCATGATATTAAATCCCCCAGTGTCAACGTCTTAATTTTAAAAAATTGGCATTTAGGCTTAAATTAAAATATTGTTTGTTTGCAGTTTATTGACCGACCCTTGAAAATCCTCCTGACTGTGAAAATTTTATTGCTTTAAATTTGAAGATTTTTTTTTTAATACTTCTATTGACGCGATCCGGAACTTTGGGTCCTTTCCGGAAATGATTTAAAGTCTGGGTCAATTACGCATTTCAAGTTCGGTTTTTCTTACCTTCCCGTCAAGCGTTCATGTGACCATTTAATGATAAAGCACATGGAAATTGTTTTACAGGTATCCATGAAGTCACGGAGGAGTACTTTACGCTGTCGTCTCGTGTCAATTTTAAGACAAATAACAAACAAAAAAGTTTATTAGTAAACTGTTTATACAGATTCAAGCACATGTAATGATGTGTGATGATATCATTGACGATGGTGCAGCGGATATTCATAACTGACACGATAACCATTCTGTCGGTACAGAATCTGTGGAGCCTGACTTTATGGAACCAATTTCAGTGGTTAAATGATTCGACAGCAGCTTGAAGTATGGCATATTTGCTACAAATCGTTGTGAAGACGACAAAGATGAAACCACTCCTCCGTGACTTAAATCTTCATGGATATCTGTAAACACGCCTGTACAGAGGAAGGGCTCATTTGGGTATACATTTACAATTAATTCTCCATAGGCGGTAATGGTAACGTTTTCCTCCGTTGCTCAGTCCATATCGTTTACTTGAACATGTATGATGGCTCATATCGAAGCTGATACATTTATACATGTCTGGTTAAATTTTCGGGGTGGCAAGTGAGATTACTTTTTTCGTAAATCGCTGGACCCCGGAAGATGGTGAAAAATGTCACTCTCCTCATGAAATAATCCCAAAATTCTGATCATAAAATTCAATAAAAAAATTGTCCTTTCTAATAATTTATTTCAGGTCAAATCTACATCTTTCTTTTCTCATCACATCAGCTCTATAAAACAGTTCTTATTGTTCATTTATGTCCATTTTTAAAATCACAGCATTCACAATTGTATGGCAGAGCTCCAGATAATAATTCACAAATTGGGGTTTTTACCCACCATTTTCTTATATAATTGGGTGATGAAGTTTTTTAATTGCATTATCAATTCCAATTCACCCCTCATGTTAATATCAAATTGGGTTTTACACCACCAAGCTCCTTAATGTATTGGGTTTTTTCATCAACATAATATTGAATATTGAGGCAATAGCAACCCCAGATTTTTTTCCATCTTAAATATGTTTCTTTCTTTGTTTAGCTGTTTTATTTGGTTTAGGGTTAGTGTTAGGGTTATTTGCTAGCTGTTTTATTTGGTTTATTCACTGAGAAGCAGTTGTAGGTTTAATTTGTGTTCCGTTTCAAACCTTCTGCCAGTTTTGTATTTTCTCATATAAACTGTAAAAAAAAACCGGATATGTGTATTCACAGGCACTCGTCTTATACCTTTATATAATAAATTCTGAGACCAGTATCTGTGTGTGTGTTTATTGATTAACCGTAAAATGAAAAAAAAAACCAATAGTATTTAAACTCTAATTATACTTGAATGTTTTTGTTTTATTCCAATTTTCATAAATCTGTGTTTAGTTGTCTTTATGATGCTTTATCATGTCATAATTGATTTGGCCTTTCACTTTTTCCAAATGATTTCGTTTTTGAGGAAACCCTATTTTTATTAGCAATGTTCTCTTTAAGTTACACACACACGCCCGTGTGTTCGATGGACGCTTCCTAAAAACACTGGCTGAGTCTTGTTATCATCATAACTTTCCCTCAGCCTTTCAAAAGAAGCAGGAAACATGCTTCTATTCAATATATTATTTTTACCGGACATTCACTATCGTTTTAATTCAATGTATGATATGATAAATCCTGAGCAATGCGGAAAAAATATGACTACATGACACACGCTAATTGGATAAACGCTGAGAAGATCGAAATGTTTTCAAAAATACGTGTACCTATTGAGCAACCGGAAACTCTAACAGGGACCCATTTCAGCTACTTGATGCAGGGATCTAATTTTAGAACGAAAAGAAATTTCCTATTATAAATATTATAAAAATAGTAAACTGTAAACAGATAAGAGTAAATAACGCAAATGGTAGCCAACAAAAGGGTTGAGAACTCATGGTTTTGGCATATAATTGGGTTTTCCTTTGAATTAATTGGGTTATTGAACCCTGCAATGGGCAATTGCATTGGGTTTTTTATTATTTGTATTGCGTGATCACGCAAATACGCAGCTTATCTGGAGCTCTGGTATGGCGGACTAATATTTTTTTTTAATTACGTCATCTGAGTTCCTCATCTCAAGGTCTATTAGGGATCCTGACCCATATTGAAATCCATACTTCTGATTTTTCCAAATATTTTTATGTGATTTTCATCGGTATAACATTCTGAATAAATCTGTATATTTTTGTCCATTTCTGAAAAAAAATAAAGTTGTTTTAGCACTATAAGGCAATGACACTTTCGTCGCTAAATTCATTTATTTTGAATACAACATGTACATGTATGTATAATTAATTTCTTCCAGAATACCTTCACTAGTCAAAACAAGGACAAAACTTCTGACTATAACCTTTAATTACAATACACAGACCCTGTAAAAGCATTCCATAAAATTTGCTTTTGCCTTAAAGTGCATTTTGACAAAGAAATTATGCAAAAATGAAGATTTTATAAAAAAAACCAACACCAAAATAATTATTCTTACTAGTGGAAATCTGGTATTTAAAACTGTGGAAAGCACTCTTAGGCCAACCTTAAAAATATGTTTGTTTGCAGTTTTCCGACTGTACCTTCAGACTGAAGGGTCGGTAGGTAGGAAAAATATTTTATTTTATCAGCCAAAATACAGTTTAAACAAGCAGTTACACTAAACCAAGTTTCTTGTGAAGAAAAAAAAATATTTTAAAACAACAAACACTGGACATGCTGAAAACCAACATCAAATGAACAGGCATTTTCAGATAAAAAACTTTTTAACCAAAACTGAAACTTTAACATAGTGTCATTATCCAATTTATGACATAAAATATGGTATAATTATTAAATACTGGAACACTTATAAACAAGGAATGTCATTATGACTAGAACTGTTTTAAAGAAATATATTCAGACATGTATGCTTCTTGACTAGAATGTTTTCATGCAATCGAAGATAGATTTAATATAGAGAGAGTATATTTATTTTTCAAGCTAACCATTTATTTTCTCTACATCTTTGTGTAGTTAGGGTTGCTTCTTATTGATTTGGCATGATCTATATCCATTAACATTTCAAATGAGCCCTTCGTACAGGCGTGTTTACAGATATCCATGAAGATTTAAGTCACGGAGGAGTGGTTTCATCTTTGTCGTCTTCACAACGATTTGTAGAAAATTTGCCATACTTCAAGCTGCTGTCGATTTATTTAACCACTGAAATTGGTTCCATAAAGTCAGGCTCCACAGATTCTGTACCCGATTTGTTTGAGACAGAATGGTTATCATGTCAGTTATGAATATCCGCTGCATCATCATCAATGATATCATCACACATCATTACATGTGCCTGAATCTGTATAAACAGTTTACTAATAAACTTTTTGTTTGTTATTTGTCTTAAAATTGACACGAGACGACAGCCTAAAGTACTCCTCCGTGACTTCATGGATACCTGTAAACAATTTCCATGTGCTTTATCATTAAATGGTCACATGAACGCTTGACGGGAAGCTAAGAAAAACCGAACTTGAAATGTGTAATTGACCCAAACTTTAAATCATTTCCAGAAAGGATACGAAGTTCCGGATTGCGTCAATAGAAGTATTAAAAAAAATTTCTACAAATTTAAAGCAATAAAATTTTCACAGTCGGGAGGATTTTCAAGGGTCGGTCGGTAAACTGCAAACAAACAATATTTTAATTTAAGCCTTAACTACTTGGAAAGTCGTCCTTATCATATAATTAGAGTGCAATATAGTGCAAATTTTCAAAACTTGTCCTTTCACATAATTCTATTTGAGAAAAAATGTTTTTAACAAGTATTTCAGTGAAAACCTTTTATTAGTGAGAAATCCACATGAGGTTTCAAAGGAAACATTGTGACATCACATGTATTATGGCGTCATTAAATAACGACAGATCAAAATAGAGCTAAATATAGTTTGCTGTGTTATGTGAGAAACAGTTGCCGCAAGATTTAACTCGAAATATTGAGTCGAAACGATCTGTAACTAAGCCTTTTCATATAATACCAAGACCATAGCAACAGTTTTCATATTTGCATATTTTTAACATACCGACTGTAATTTCAATTGCATAAATACCATAAATAAACAATTTAGAGCTCGCCTAATAAAACAAAATGCTTACCAGTTATTCAGGACTTTTTAAAACCTCTAGTTTGCCATCTCAGGTTAAAAAGTAATGATATGTCTGGAACTGAAATAAGACAAAAAATTACTCAGGCTGTGTTATCATTTGATTTAAATACATAAGTACTATTGAGAGAGAGAAAATCTAATTCTTGAAAGTTTAATCACAAAGAAAGACAAATGCTTCTCCCTTGTGGCATAGTCACCTTCATTTAAACCTTTTATATTAGAAGCAATGGGTAGTAGCTAACTAGCTTAATAGTTGAATAGGTGCAGAAATATTGTTTTCAAAAAGGTTTGACCCTCCCCCTTTTTCACTGAGAAATGACAATATCTTTTGTTTTGCTCAAGTGCATTAAAAATAATAGTTCATGATTTTCTTAAAACATGTACATGTTTTTTCTGTTTTTTTTTGCATATGATATCTACTGACCAGGGGTCAAATCATTGGATAAAAGCACATGCGATGATGTATCTCACTTTACTCGTATGAAGTGTGTTATCTCCCTTGATTATCAGGTATTCCTGTAGACCGAAGTGATAATTACATAACAAAGACTATATTGTGTCATGTTTACTTACAATTTAATAATATTTAAAAGTTGTTTCTTGCCTTTTTCAATATAGTAAACAAATTCCTTTCGGATCTCTCGGAAGTAAACAAAGTTATGATTGTGCCTAAAAAAAGTGTTCAGCCCCGTGCCAGTAATGCATTTTAAAAGCGAAAATTTCATTGAGTTTTTGCTGATCTTTATCAATAATATTTATCTTAAACCATTTATAATAACTAGGTATAAATAAAAAACTACTAACCATCATTTTCGGTGGTGTACAAGGTGAAATCATCCATAAATCAGCCTGAAAACTTCTGGAATTTAGCTTCTAAATTGGGTATACATTTACAATTAATTCTCCATAGGCGGTAATGGTAACGTTTCCTCCGTTGCTCAGTCCATATCGTTTACTTGAACATGTATGATGGCTCATATCGAAGCTGATACATTTATACATGTCTGGTTAAATTTTCGGGGTGGCAAGTGAGATTACTTTTTTCGTAAATCGCTGGACCCCGGAAGATGGTGAAAAATGTCACTCTCCTCATGAAATAATCCCAAAATTCTGATCATAAAATTCAATAAAAAAATTGTCCTTTCTAATAATTTATTTCAGGTCAAATCTACATCTTTCTTTTCTCATCACATCAGCTCTATAAAACAGTTCTTATTGTTCATTTATGTCCATTTTTAAAATCACAGCATTCACAATTGTATGGCGGACTAATATTTTTTTTTAATTACGTCATCTGAGTTCCTCATCTCAAGGTCTATTAGGGATCCTGACCCATTTGAAATGTTAATGGATATAGATCATGCCAAATCAATAAGAAGCAACCCTTACTACACAAAGATGTAGAGAAAATGAATGGTTAGCTTGAAAAATAAATATACTCTCTCTATATTAAATCTATCTTCGATTGCAATGAGTATGCTCCTTTAGGATAAGGGGGGCTGCCCAACTCATTGCAATTATTCTCTTTCTTACAATATTAAATATACCCAAACTGTGTGGCCTGTGTGAATTCAATTAAAACATGTCCTTAGGAGCTATGCTGCCAATTTTTTTTATGCATTTAAAACATTTCAGTACAGACAATTTACTTTTAATGGGGTGCTATGGATTTCACCCCAAACTTTAGATTTCTTTGGTTTTCATTAAAGCCTGGCAAAAATATAACCTTATCACATATAATTAAATATTGTTAGAAATATGAAAACAGTCGAATGTCTTAATACTTTTTTTTTCAAGCTGCCTTTTTTCAATTGAGGAAGATTCAATGGTTATTTTTTTTTTTTATTAAAAATACACTCTTTAATACATTGTCTTATAAATCTTTAATATCTACATTTTTCTGATGAAAATACTCTACTCATGAAAACATTCTAGTCAAGAAGCATACATGTCTGAATATATTTCTTTAAAACAGTTCTAGTCATAATGACATTCCTTGTTTATAAGTGTTCCAGTATTTAATAATTATACCATATTTTATGTCATAAATTGGATAATGACACTATGTTAAAGTTTCAGTTTTGGTTAAAAAGTTTTTTATCTGAAAATGCCTGTTCATTTCATGTTGGTTTTTAGCATGTCCAGTGTTTGTTGTTTTAAAATGTTTTTTTTTTCTTCACAAGAAACTTGGTTTAGTGTAACTGCTTGTTTGAACTGTATTTTGGCTGATAAAATAAAATATTTTTCCTACCTACCGACCCTTCAGTCTGAAGGTACAGTCGGAAAACTGCAAACAAACATATTTTTAAGGTTGGCCTTACCTATATGTGAGTTCTATAGAAGTGTGGGATACCATGTAGCAGCTCAATTTTGTGAGGTTTAAATTTTTGCTTATATTGGCTGATAGAACAAAATCGCCTATAAAAAGTGCTCATGCAATGGCTTTGTATAAAAGTTTGAATCAGCCAATATAATAAATGCCAAAATATTTTGAACACCTTATTCAATGAAAATTGTGAAATTTTACACCCTGTGAAAATAACCTGCTTTACAGTGGATCTGCTTTTACTTTAGAAGATATAGTTTACTCTGCAAAACATCACATGTCAATAAACTATTTTAAATAATATTTTTATATTATTGAGTAAACCTTCAAAGTCTCAACAAAAACTTGTGAATAAATTCAACCTCAACACTAAATTATTGAAAATAACTACAGCACATTTAAAATCATATAAAAACATGGTTCCTGAGACAGACACATGATCACATGTCCCGGTTTTACTAGTTTCTTTTTTTCTCCATTTTACAGATCAGTTTTATTGAGGAGAATCAAACAAGTAGAAACAAAAAGGTAAAGAAAACAGCAAGAAAAGTTATAAGTAATGAAGATGAGATTCTAGAGAGAACATTGAGAGGTAAGCAGAGTAAACCACAAAAATTTCAGCCCTCTGTGGCAATTATATAATTTTTATAAATATTTATGGGCATTTTTACATTTGATGTGTTTTTAAATGTTTTTGATTTGAATTGATCTTTTTTAACTACTTAGCATGTGGTATTATTGAAATCTAAACATCAAACTAAAAGAAACAAATAAATGATTTCTGCTTTGTTTCAAATATATATGTCTTGGTCAAATACATCTTATGGATATACTTTAAAATCCTTGAATTTATTTCATATCTACATATCATATTTTATAATCATATGTAGATGAAAGATACATGGAAATACAAAATGAATGTGATTTTTTCATATTTTTTTCTTTCAGAGTCTGGAATAGATATTGCTGATATGACCAGGGAAGAAAAAGTTGCTCTTGCTGTAGGTATTGGTCTTTACGGATCTGCAAATTAAATTGTATTGTCTATTATTTTTTTAAGGACACCTAGCCAGTTTGTGACATATGTAATATTGTGATCACCTTTTATACAACCACATTTTTTTTGCATTTGTATAATGTTATCACATCATTGTTGTTGTCCAAAGACGTTTGGCTTCCAGATGATCACTATGGATTAGTATTAGTGAATGGATCTCTTTGTGAAATTGTACCACAAAGATCCATACCACAATAGGGAGATTTGGATTGATTTTGGGGGTTATTGCCAGATCTATTTAGGAGTTAGGGGCCATAATGATAAAGGTGTTAAAAAAATAAGATTTTCATGTTTCTGGACAAAAACAGTTGCTAAAATGAAGATGCTATTGTGGACAGTCATAATGTATTATAGTATCCCATTGAAATGTCATACGTATATATAAAAACACAGTTATATATATTTTTTAAGAAACCTACCGAAGGTTTTATCTTGTTTATTTTATTTTCTTTCTAGCAAGTTATAATGATGTCTAAAGAAGAGGCTGAGATTCACAGTCAGTCATTTGGTGATGAATCAATGAACCATTCAGATTCTGAAGAGGAAAAACAAACAACTGATGCGTTCATGCAAGCAATGCATCCGAAACAAAACAGAGAAGCCACTCAAGATACAGTTATCCCAGAGAGCCTAAATGCTAATATATATAATCAGGAAACACAAGAAAACAAGTCTGATATATATAATCAAGGAACACAAGAAAATCAATCAAATAACAACAAAAAATCTTATGATTCTTACATGGACCAGTCAACAGTTGATATTCAACCAACTTTAGATGCAGCTACTGGAAGGTTTGATATTTCAGAGCATGCATCACCAGTAAATAGTCAGTTAGATCCAGTCTCTCAGGTGGTTTTACACTTGAGCCAACAAAATTCATCAGCATTTGAGGAAGCTATACATCCACCCTCTCCTATTGATGTAGATATGATGGAGGAAAATCCGGTACCAAAAGAGATTGAAAAACAGAAAAATACCTTAAGTGTTAAACCAATACAGCAGGTATGGCAGTATTTTATATTTGGTTAAATTTAATGTCAATCCATATTCTGTTAATTCAAAATCTAATTCAATCCATGCTTGCCTTAAAAATAATAATTTTTAAATTTTAGGAATTTAAAAAAAAAATTATGCTGTTGTCTTTATGTACTGTAAATTCAGAATTATTGAGTGTATTTGTTATAATGATTTTTGCAGAATGTTACTAAAATGTGAGTTATAGCTTAGCTATTTCAGTGAAATCTGCAATCAGTGAGTTCTTATTACATGTATTGTGATATTCACCCAGTCACGTTATTCACAATTCTCAAAACCTCGCAATAATTTCTGAATTGACAGTTCCCCAGTCTGTACAGAAATTGGTTTCTGTTCTTTAGTTTGTCTCAACCATATGTTATGAAACTTATGCAAAATTATTATTACCACCAAAAACATATCTAGTTTGTATTTGTTTGGTGTTGTTTTCCCTGTTCTTGAATTGTGCCTGTTTATAAATGAAAATATTACTGAATTTGCTGTTTCCACACTTTAATTTGCCTCAACCAAATGATTCGAAATTTATATACAAAGCCCATTACCACCAAACACAGATCAAGTCTGAAAATTTGGACACATCCTTCTTTTATTTTGTTGTGAGGTTAGCTTTAATAGGCTTGATTTATAAATCACTTCTTTGTTAAAAAATCTTAGATTTTAGTATACTACATGTATTTGTTAGATTAAGGCTAGAATTGATATTAGTATATCATCAATAGTAAAAATTAAAAAAATGAAATAACAAGGTCAAACAAATGCTTTGTAAAATTGATGCAATTGAATTTATTAATAAAAAAAACTTGATCACTGCCTTTCAGAAACAGCTTAAGAAGCAACATATGTCCAGAAAGATTGACAAAAACCAGCCAAGAATTGATAATTTCTCCCATGTTATTACTGATGAGAAGCAGGATATAATTGACAATCAGGTTTGTTTGAATTAAGGTTTTATAAATTCAATTCAGGGAATAGACAAACATTATTCTTGTTATTTCTTAATCTTGCACTCAACATAAATGATTAACATTAACACTGAACATTCTCAGCTAATTTACACTCAGTTTACAATTTTCAATACTGTGGACTTATTATTATTCATTCAATACCAATTTCAGTGGATCTCGTAGGTACAAGTAAACCAAGACATTAAATGTTCAACGAATTACAAATTTTCTATAAGGTTTTATTCAAACTTTGGCAAAACCATGAAATCAATTATCCACGAAAATGCATGTATTCCACAATCCTCCAAAATTGGTACCCATGAAAATAAATGTATCCACAGTAATAAATAATCAATTTAAAGATTAAAAAAAAGTATACCACACAACTGATTTTACAGGGAATCTAGCCTCTAGGTATTGTCAAAATTTTTGCAAAATCATTTAAATATCTGAAATCATTATTTGATAATACGCATTACACAATAAAACAAGGCAAATGGGGAGACTTGATATTTTTTCTGAACCAAAGACATTTGAGATTATGTGGAATGATTGTGATTCTTTAAACCAACTTATTTTGGCAGATAATTTATTTTACAATTCGCCCTTTAAGCCCACTTAGTGGCGATTTAATTTCGCGATTTTTATACGACCGCAAAATTTGAAAAATTTTTCGTCGTATATTGCTATCACGTTGGCGTCTGCGTCGTCGTCGTCCGAATACTTTTAGTTTTCGCACTCTAACTTTAGTAAAAGTGAATGGAAATCTATGAAATTTTAACACAAGGTTTATGACCACAAAAGGAAGGTTGGTATTGATTTTGAGAGTTTTGGTCCCAACATTTTAGGAATTAGGGGCCAAAAAGGGCCCAAATAAGCATTTTCTTGGTTTTCGCACTATAACTTTAGTTTAAGTTAATAGAAATCTATGAAATTTTGACACAAGGTTTATGACCACAAAAGAAGGGTTGGGATTGATTTTGGGAGTTTTGGTTTCAACAGTTTAGGAATTAGGGGCCAAAAAAGGGCCCAAATAAGCATTATTCTTGGTTTTCGCACAATAACTTAGTTTAAGTAAATAGAAATCAATGAAATTTAAACACAATGTTAATGACTACAAAAGGAAGGTTGGTATTGATTTTGGGAGTTTAGGTCCCAACAGTTTAGGAATTAGGGGCCAAAAAGGGACCCAAATAAGCATTTTTCTTGGTTTTCGCACCATAACGTTAGTATAAGTAAATAGAAATCTATGAAATTTAAACACAAGGTTTATGACCATAAAAGGAAGGTTGGTATTGATTTTGGGAGTTTTGGTCCCAACAGAATAAGGGGCCCAAAGGGTCCAAAATTAAACTTTGTTTGATTTCATCAAAATTGAATAATTGGGGTTCTTTGATATGCCGAATCTAACTGTCATGACTGTGTATGTAGATTCTTAACTTTTGGTCCCGTTTTCAAATTGGTCTACATTAAGGTCCAAAGGGTCCAAAATTAAACTTAGTTTGATTTTGACAAAAAATGAATCAGTTAGGTTCTTTGATATGCTGAATCTAAAAATGTACTTAGATTCTTGATTATTGGCCCAGTTTTCAAGTTGGTCCAAATCGGGGTCCAAAATTAAACTTTGTTTGATTTCATCAAAAATTGAATAAATGGGGTTCTTTGATATACCAAATCTAACTGTGTGTGTAGATTCTTCATTTTTGGTCCTGTTTTCAAATTGGTCTACACTAAAGTCCAAAGGGTCCAAAATTAAACTTAGTCTGATTTTAACAAAAATTGAAATCTTGGGGTTCTTTGATATGCTGAATCCAAAAATGTACTTAGATTTTTTATTATGGGCCCAGTTTTCAAGTTGGTCCAAATCAGGATCTAAAATTATTATATTAAGTATTGTGCAATAGCAAGTCTTTTCAATTGCACGGTATTGCGCAATGGCAAGAAATATCTAATTGCACAATATTGTGAAATAGCAAATTTTTTTTTAATTAGAGTTATCTTTCTTTGTCCAGAATAGTAAGCAAGAAATATCTAATTGCAAAATATTGTGCAATAGCAAGATTTTTTTTTAATTGGAGTTATCTTTCTTTGTCCAGAATCAACTTAAATCTTTGTTATATACAATATACAATGTATATTCACTTTTTACTACCAACTGATAAATTAAAATAATCTTTACCATTCAGTGATAACAAGCAGTTTTTTTACATCTTAATATTTTATGATGTATTTAAATTCAATTGCACAGTATTGCACAATAGCAAGAAATATCTAATTGCACAATATTGTGCAATAGCAATTAATTTTCAATTGGAGTTATCTTTCTTTGTATAGAATAGTAGTTGATAATATATGTTGGAAATTTGCCAGACATGACTATGATGTCATTTTCTATTTTTATTTGCCAATATAAAATGTTGCTGATGAAGCTTTTTTTCCTTATCTTATCTAAAATGTTTTTAGATAATGTATGTTGGACATTTGCCAGACATGACTATGATGTCATTTTCTATTTTTATTTGCCAATAACTTTATGTAAATAACTTCATTGGAAATTTACCAATATAAAATGTTGCTGATGAAGTTTTTTTTATTGTTTTTTACAATAAACAATGTATATTCACTTTTACTACCAACCAATCTTTACCATTCAGTGATGACAAGCACTTTATTTTACATTTTAATATTTTATGATGTATTTAAAAGAGTAGTTATTGTTGCAAACTCCATTAGAAATTTGAATTGATATCAGTTTTGGAAAAAGGGAAACGGGGATGTGAAAAAAAAGGGGGGGGGTTAAATTTTTCTCATTTCAGATTTCTTCAAACATTTTTTGAGAGGATTAATATTCAACAGCATAGTGAATTGCTCAAAGGCAAAAAAAAACTTTTAAGTTCATTAGACCACATTCATTCTGTGTCAGAAACCTATGCTGTGTCAACTATTTAATTTTAGATTTAAAAAGTTTGAAGAAGAAATCTTTAATTGATTTGTAAAATCTTGACATTTGTTTTGTGTAAAAAAAACCCATGTAATGTCAAAAATTTGATCACAATCCAAATTCACCTGTATCACGCTTGAATGTTTTGTCCATACTTGCCCCAACTGTTCAGGGTTCGACCTCTGCGGTCGTATAAAGCTGCGCCCTGCGGAGCACCTGGTTAAATTATTTGATGTACTTAAATAGGGAAAGATCCAAGTGTTACCTTTTCTCAAAGATTTATATTTGCGTTATTTTTCTTATAGTAAAAGCGGCGAAAATAAATTACTTTTAAAAATTAGTTTGTTTACAATTATGATGATAGTCTCAAGACTCAACTATATAAATTTAACACTTCAATTATTAGGATGTCCAAGCTGTGATCAGTGAAGACGACTCCTCGCAAGAAAGAAAGAAAACCAGAGTTTTTAAAAAGACAGCAACAGCCATTAGAGATGATATAAGTGACACTGAAGCTCTATCTCTAAAGGATGTAGTTGAAGCCAATAAGAATTTTACACTAGCACAGCCAAAGGAAGAAGTAGATGCTAGAAGGAATTTTACCCAAGCACAGCTTAAGGAGTTGATGAGTGAAGATGAGGATTCTCCAGTCAAAAGAGTTGTGAAAGTGGAAGAGTCACCAATCAAAAGAGTGGTCAAATCTGCAAAGAAAGCATTTGCATGGAATGATTCTGATGAAGAAACACAAGATTTTTTAACCATAAAGGTATTCAATATAAAGCTCACCTTGTTAAAAAAAGTAAAATAATAAAAATACAAAATACAAAACAGAAAGTTCTGTATCAAATGGCAAACTTGTAAGCTCAAACACATCATATGAATGGAAAACCACTGTCATATTCCTGATTTGTACAAAATGGTAGATTTAACCTGGTTTTATAGCTAGCTGAACCTCTCAATTCTATCACAGTTGCATACATTCCATTTTATTGACAACAATGTGTGAACAAAACAAACAGACATGATAGGTTAAAATGTAAAAAAAAAATGTGATATAATCTTAATCTGACACTAAAAACAAACAAATAAATTAAAAGGATAAAAGTATTTGTATCACTTGATACATGTCAGTTTTAAAGTGTAGGTTATTGCTGAATTTGATTCTGAATATCCCTTTAGTCTTCTCCTTGTGTATGTATTTATTATTAAATATGAGTTGTCTTTTCAGAACGAGAATATTGCAAGTGTAGAGGACAAACAGAACATATCACCTAGAGCAAATGCAAGCAATACTGTTAATGATGATCTGGTAGAAGATGAAATAGTCAAGGTATGTAAATATTAGCATAAAGTGACAATTAGTTTGGGATTTGAATAGTTGATTTCAGTGTATTATTTAAAAGCTTGCACCACATTTATGTTTTTTCGGTCTGTGTATCCATTTGTTCATCCAGCCATCCATTTGTCAGTCTTTTTTTTTGCAATTTTGAATGATAAAAAGTTATATATTTGTTCCATAATATTAAGTGAGAGATACTTAATGCAATACAGAAGGAGATCTTATCTGTCTTGATTTTGTAGTAAATTACAATTTTGCAAATGCTACTTAACAATATAGATATGAAGATGTGGTATGATTCCCAATGAGACAACTCTCCACTAGAGACCAAAAGACACAGAAATTAACAACTATAGGTCACTGTGCGGCCTTCAACAATTAGCAAAACCCATACTGCAGTCAGCTATATATGCCCCAAAATGACAAATGTAAAATAATTCAAAGAAGAAAACTAAAGGCTTAATTTATGTAAAAAATGACCGAAAAACAAATATGTAACACATCATCAAACAACAACCACTGATTTACAGGCTCCTGACTTGGGTCATACAGAACGTGACAGGGTAAAACATGTTAGAGGGATCACAACCCTCCCCATAACCTTGGACAGTTGTGTAACAGAACAACATAAATGGACTATAAAATCAGTTGATAAAGACTTGACTCATCAGATGGATACAAATAGAAATGCATATAACAAAAAAACAAAGTGGATGTGGCCGGGTTCTTGTATATCCCAACAACAAAAGGACAATAAGTACTGATCTGAGTGTACTCTCAGTTACTGACGGCTAGTTCAAAGCACAACTTATAAAAAAAATCATGCATCAAGACAAATTTGTTATTGGATCCATTTGAATTATTCACACCAATTTTACATTATTTACCACCAATTTATGTCCCTTAAAGAAAATATTTGGTCAGCTGGTAAACTATTTTAAGTGAGTTATTTCCCATTAAATGTAATTTATATGGGAAATTGCATTGTTAGCATGAGAGTCGTAATCAATGCCGATAAACTTTTTACAGGATTTATGCTCATTCTTTTAAATTATATACGAAAATATGCATTGAAAGCATTATCACATATACATTTCTTGTTGGATAGTTTGAAAGACCAAAATTTTTTTCTGAGTTATTTGTATTTGTCGTAGCTGGAGACATTAGAAAACTGTTCTTTTGATTAACTCTTCAAGTTTTATTGCTATCATATGAATAAAATTAAAATTTACAGTCCGTAATATGATATTAGTTACATTTATAATAAATGCTTCTACCTTATAGGATGAACCTTTTACAGAAGAGTTTTATGAGTTTCCTTCTCTCAAAAGACATTACAGGTATAATTTATTTAAGAAATAATTCCTTCATGTCATGCTCTATGCTCATTTTAACATGGGTAGGCATTATATTTGTCGATATTTTACACTGAGCGTTATGTCGAAGCGTACGAAATTACCGTAAAAATGTTTGGCTGTTCCCGTTTCCTCCTGTGCATTGCATTTCATATTTGATGAGTTTAAAAACTACGAGCAGGGTAAATATATGTTGTTTCATAAAAATATAAAATAAAAGTTTATGTTAGCTGCCTAAATGTATATATTTTAAAGGATAACGATGGAAAATAACGTTAATATAAACAGTAATTTTGTGCGCATGTGTCAAACATATTTTGTGCTCATTAGAACACGGCTTTGTTTACAAAGCGTAATAAGGATGTCATATTAGAATTAATTATAATCAATGCAAATCCCAATAGTTTCTTATCAATTAGAATAAATAACTTGTGAATGGGTTGAACATAATCATAGAGTGTGATACAAAAATTGCAAGTAAAATATACAGCAGATTTTTATTTGCTATCACCAATTTGGTCTGTATGACAATTTTTTTAATGGACAAGGAAAAGCAATGTTCAGGATAGATTTAACTCTTGACATGATTTGATATGAAGAAATTCCTCTATGATGAAATATAGGTTAATGATAATCAAGTAAAGGTTTTAAGTGTATTATTGCTTATGTTCAGGACAACAACCCAAAGAACAAAGATGGGACCCAGGGGATATAATATTTGCTACCATGTTTTTAAGATATCAAACTAAAAATATTTGTATTAGGGGACAAAAACCTACTTATCTTAGTCGTCAACATCTGGTCACATGTTTTCTTGCATGAATACAAACTGGTAAAAAGAACCCTTATCCACTTATGTTTAATGTAAATTATTTTCTAGAAAAAAATCACTGTGTTAATAATTTTATTAATCTAGTATATTGTTGCTGTTTATTTAATTAACATGTTTATTTCAACTGTGTATTATTTCTTTTTCATAAATGATCAAAAACAGAAATGTCAAGAAAAAAGTAAGTTAGTTGAGAAAATTAAAGTATATTTGTAGTGAAAATATGTATGCATCATACTGACAGCTGAAACTTTTTATGCCCCACCTACGATAGTAGAGGGGCATTATGTTTTCTGGTCTGTGCGTCCGTCCGTCTGTCTGTTCGTTCGTCCGTCCGTCTGTCCCGCTTCAGGTTAAAGTTTTTGGTCGAGGTAGTTTTTGATGAAGTTGAAGTCCAATCGACTTCAAACTTGGTACACATGTTCCCTATGATATGATCTTTCTAATTTTATTGCCAAATTAGAGATTTTACCCCAATTTCACGGTCCACTGAACATAGAAAATGATAGTGCGAGTGGGGCATTCGTGTACTGAGGACACATTCTTGTTTAATTTATAGAAGAATTTCTAGTTTGAGATACCATATCAAAGGGGATACTTGACATGCAGAAATGGAAACATAAAAAATATGGTTCTGTTTTGCATCAATTAATTTTGTACAATGCATTTAAAAGTGATATAAGTTGAATATTTCATGAATTTTTATGAACATCAACATTTACAGTATATTTTTATATATAAACATCATTTGGAAATCTGAATGTTCGCAAAGCCATATAAAAAGCAAAATAAAAAACCTGTTAAATAGTAATGCTTGGCCTAGTGCTTAAATGAGTTCAATGTTTTTTTTTTCAGGAAAACTCAGCACCAACCTTATTTGCACCATTAGATAGTAATCCAAAAGACTATACAAAAGCAATTCTGCAGTTATTTACACTTTACCATAATAAACTTGCTCGATTACAAAAATTATCAAAAAGTAGTATAAAATGGTCAAAAGAACCAGTAAGGGTTGGATTTCATCTAGACCATACTATTGATGCCAGAAAACGAGGGCTAAATTATGACTTCCTGGATGATCAAGAGGCTTCAACATCTGTCGTACCAATTGTTGTAGACATGAAAGAAAACACCAACCCACAAAGGCCAGCTTCCAAAAATTTCTCTATGAAAATTAGAAAGGAGCCAAAAGTTCAAAATAATGCTGATGAAGAGATAAATCAGTTCGTAGACACATTCGTATCTAAACCTGGATTAAGAAGTCGTAGAACTAGAAATACAGGAACTTTTACTAAAGAGAAATCAGCATACGATTTTGAGCCTTACCCAGTCGATGAAACTTTCAAAGTTGGTGCTGAAAAGGGAAAGAAACGGAAGTTATATAACGAAACTGAAACAAAATATTGTCCTTTGATCGAAGATGAAAGCAGTAATGACTTTGATGATAAATTTGTTGGAAAAGGTAAAAGAAACATGAAATTAAAAAAGCAGAATAATGAAGGAAATAGTGAAGTGCCAGAAAAGCTGGAAACTAAAAGTTCAAGGAATAAGTCAAATATCAGTGACCCGACAACAAATGTAAAGAAAGCTACACGAGGATCACTTAAGAGGCATGCTAGTGACTTAAGCACAGGTAGTGTGGAAAGTTTCAAGTCGGACGACATGAACAATTTGTTAAATCCTGACCAAGCCTTAAGTAGATCTCCTGAATTATCCCTTGGTGGCCTCAGTCAAAAATCAGATGTGCTATTAGATGCAGACGGACAATTGTACTCAACACAGTTATGTTCTATGATAGAAAAACGAGCTAGGGTACCAGTCAGTAAGTCCAGTTTTAATTTGGATACAGTTGATGATGACAGTGTTCAGTATCTATCACAGAATTCAAGAAACGGATCAAACCTTGAAAGGGCAGCACTCTCACAAAATATTTCTCGCAATGTTGAAAGCACTTCTACACAATCAAATTTCAGACCAATCTTACCAAAACAAAAGGAGGATAGTACTAGTCAAGTAAGTCAAAAACAGATCGGCAAGACAAAGACCGCAAAAATAATAGTAATCCATCCATCGCAGAGCACTGTGAAGAATGTAGAGCCTGTAGGGCAGCAGTCAACCCTCAAGTCAAGAATGTTTGGACATATGAGTGACTTGTTCAAGCTAGGGTCAGGCAATAAAAGTTCGAGTAGTAAAATTAAGAATGACGATGATCCTCAAGGTTCACATATCAGGAATAAATCTTTTGGTGATGACGAAGACTTAGATACAGAAACACACAGATTCCAACCGACCAGTGATGTTACAGTGGATGATATACAACAGATCAATATGAAGACAGGAGGTAACTTAGCTTTTATTAGTCCTGAAAAACAATACTTGTGTTTCTGCTATCATTTTTGTCTGGTTTAAAAATAAGAAGCCGTTGGACTTCAAGTGTGCTTTTTAAAAAATAAGCAAAGAAATCTATAAGGTAGGAAGGGTTAGAAGAAACACAGGTATATTTTTAGGTCTCATTTGTAAATTTTTTACAGTACATGTAACCTAGTAATACAGCATAGCATAGCAGTTCAGGAAAAAAAACCACTTCCCTAGCATTATATAAGGGGAATATTTATATGCAGATATACATGATACTAAGAATTTAAAATGTATTTAATATCTTAGCTGATTCAATTTATAAAAAAAGTAAAATTAAATTTCCAATTTTTATGCCCATAAATATGGGCATTATTATGTTTTCTGGTCTGTGCCTCCATCCGTCTGTTTGTCTGTCTGTCCCGTTTCAGGTTAAAGTTTTTGTTCAAGTTAGTTTTTGATGAAGTTGAAGTCCGATCAACTTGAAACTTAGTTAACATGTTCCCTATGATATGATCTTTCTAGTTTTAATGCCAAAGTACCGTAGATACTCGCTTATAAGTCGGAAGTTTGGGAGTAAAATTCAGAATCCAGAGAGGGGTACCGACTTATAAGCGAGATCCCGAGACCAGAGGAAAAATCCAAGCTTGAGAAAAGTGGTCAGGAGTGAATTTCCTGGTCACAACTACGTTGGTGATTGCCAAACCTACATAAATCCTTGAATACAAAGTTTTTGTTGAAAATAAATGACTACAATACTGTCTTTGTGTTTTATTTGTTCTTTGTTATCTTTTTTTCTGTCAATTTGTGTTGAATTTCCGACTGTTTCCGGTTTGTGTATTGATTTTCATGGTCAAATGGTTTGTGCATAAACCCAAAAGAAAGAGCCAAGAACCAAAAATGAAAACGAGATAACAATGTACCAACTATGTAAAAGGATGTATTCAGCGGAGTTATTGTGTCATTATTGTGATATCATGATATCAATTTAATACTTATAAATCATACAATAATCAAAAATAATTTTAAGATTCATTCCCAAGATCAAAATATTATTCATTAAAATGTCTCAGGTAAACAAAAAGATTACAAAATTGATTGGCAAGCCAATATAATCCATTGATAACCCCTAATTAAGAGACAAAGAGTTGTATTCACTAAAGGTGTGAAAAATATCAGTGATAGGTGAACAGATGACACTAATGAGATGGAAGTTATTTCAATATATAGTTGATTAGCTTCAATTAATTTTTTTAATCCTTTAATCATCACAATATGATAAGAATTATGAAGTGTACATGCTCTTTTAACACTGAGTTATGTGTGCTGTGAAAAATATTGATTGACTTAAAATTTTTTCAGGTTCATATTGGTTTATGTTTGCTTTTCTCAAACAATAGGTTGTTAGTCATACCCTACAAAATCATTGATGCATTACGTAAACAACACATGGCTAATCTGTAATCAAACAGTGAACAAAACAACAGGAATAAATACATCTTTATTATTAACAGCTATATAAATTATCATAATCAACATCAACTAAATTCAAACCAAACAAACATTCATGCAGAAAATGAATATAATTCCTGGATTTGCATTGGTTTTACCGGCGTTCAGTAACTGTCAGCTGCAAAAAAAATGTCCAAATTTTGTCCGACTTATACGAGGGTCAAGACTAAATCCTCAGAATTTGGAGCTGAAAAGGGCATCCGACTTATAGTCGGATCGACTAATAGGCGAGTATCTACGGTAAGAGTTTTTACCCCATTTTCACAGTCCACTGAACATAGAAAATGATAGTGCAGATTGGGCATCCGTGTACTTGGGACACATTATTGTTTTACCTAAAAGTACAATCCAGACAAAGGTGACTGGACAAATATTAGAATGGTATGTTTGTAAGAAGAGAGCTAAAGTTTTTTAAAAATGAATAGTGTACATTTTGATGATTGTTTTAGGTATCAGAACTTACAGCAAGAAGCAAGGAAGAAAGAGACAATTAACTAATGAAGAGACTGAACCAAATAAACAACCAAAAGTAAGTTCTTCTACAATATCTTATGCACATAGACTATCCAACTTTATACACATAACCTCAGCCTCATAACATCAATTAAAAAAAAAAAAGTTCAAATTTAATACCCACACGACAGTGCCATGTGCTGATTTTAATTGCACATTATGATATATATCATGTTGACAAAAAATTGTCAGAATTTTATAAATACCACCGAAATCAATACTTTAAATATAAACATTAGATAAATTCACATAATCAAGACAACATTTTTAACTGTAAAACATGTCTAATCGTATCGGCTTTGTTGTGATGAATGGTTATATCCCATGAAGCAGGGGAATACAAAGAACGGTCTGCGGGCAGACGCCTAGAAGAAATTAATTTCAATCTTAATTAAGTTACATCAAACTGTTGAAATTACATAAATATTTATCTGTTATTTTATTGTAATAATGTAATATGAAAAGTGATATATTTTTGTCAGATGAACAGGTTAACAGTCGTTTTAAACATTTTAAAAGATTTATGAAAATATGCGTTTTAGGTATTAAAATGAAAGAGGAGATTTTACCTTATTTATTTGTACTATGTTTTTGATGAGGATTCTCAACATTGAGCTCGCAATTGAAACTATATCCTCAGTGTCCTGCAAATGCACTTTGTACAGAAAAGTTATATAAAATTGAGAATGGAAATGGGGAATGTGTCAAAGAGACAACAACCCGACCGAAATAAAAAAACACAACAGCAGAAGGTCACCAACAGGTCTTCAATGTAGCGAGAAATTCCCGCACCCGGAGGCGTCCTTCAGCTGGCCCCTAAACAAATATATACTAGTTCAGTGATAATGAACGCCATACTAATTTCCAAATTGTACACAAGAAACTAAAATTTAAATAATACAAGACTAACAAAGGCCAGAGGCTCCTGACTTGGGACAGGCGCAAAAAATGCGGCGGGGTTAAACATGTTTGTGAGATCTCAACCCTCCCCCTATACCTTTAACCAGTGTAGAAAAGTAAAAGCATAACAATACGCACATTAAAATTCAGTTCAAGAGAAGTCCGAGTCTGATGTCAGAAGATGTAACCAAAGAAAATAAACAAAATGACAATAATACATAAATAACAACAGACTACTAGCAGTTAACTGACATGCCAGCTCCAGACTTCAATTAAACTGACTGAAAGATTATGATTTCATCATATGAACATCAGGCACAATCCTTCCCGTAAGGGGTTTAGTATCATACCATCATAACATATATGAGAAGAACATAACCCGTGTCATGCCAACAACTGTTTTTAGAATAAATGTGTTTAGTTCCGACGCAAAGACCTTATCAGTGACTCAATATTAACGCCAAAATATGCAATCTTTAATGACTTGACAACAGTATCGTAATTATATCCCTTCTTAATAAGTCTTTTCAAAGGTTTTGTAAGTTTATGAGGTGAATACTGACACCTTTGTGCTTTATAAAGAATATTTCCATAAAAAATTGGATGTGAAATACCTGAACGTATAAAAAGTCTGCATGTTGAGCTATATTTACGAATGATGTCTTTATACCGATGATAAAATTTAGTAAATGTTTTGACTAGTTTGTGATATCGAAAACCCTGGTGTAATAATTTTTCAGTAATACATAAATTTCTCTCGTTAAAATCTAAAACATTGTTACATACACGAGCGAATCGTACAAGTTGAGATATATAAACACCGTAAGATGGTGACAATGGAACGTCACCATCTAAAAACGGATAATTAACGATAGGAAATGAAAAATCATCCCTTTTATCATAAATTTTAGTATTCAGCTTTCCGTTAGTGATATAGATATCAAGATCGAGGAAAGGGCAGTGGTCATTGTTAGTATTAGCTTTATTTAAAGTAAGTTCACCAGGATAAATTTCATTAATATACATACTGAAGTCGTCATTATTGAGAGCCAAAATATCATCCAAATATCTAAAAGTATTATTAAATTTGTTTATCAGATGTTGTTTTGATGGGTCTTTGCTTATTTTTGTCATAAATTGTAACTCGTAACAATACAAAAAGAGGTCCGCAATAAGTGGTGCACAGTTAGTCCCCATTGAAATTCCGATAATCTGACGATATACGGAATCCCCAAAGCGAACAAAAATGTTATCTAGTAAAAATTCAAGGGCATATATAGTATCAAAGCATGTCCAATTAACATAGTTTTTTTGTTTATTGCTACTAAAAAATGACCTAAAAGAGTTTGAACATATATATTCACATTCTGATTTTTTGAATGCCCATTTAATTAGGTGTGTGAATTTTTTCTTAATGAGAATGTGAGGCAATGTGGTATACAGGGTAGAAAAATCAAAACTTTGAACAGATTCAAAATCACCAATATAAGCATGCAATTTATCAAGTACTTCCAACGAGTTCTTGACACTCCAAAAGTAATTTATTCCACTATTTTCGAAGGCCTTATTTGAACAATTTATTATAAGGTTTTTAATTGTACCAAGTGTGCTGGTAAGAATAATAGACAATTTAGTAGTTGAACAATGGCTTGAAGACGAAATAAATCTATATTTGTAAGGGGTTTTGTGTAGCTTCGGAAGCCAATACATAGTTGGGACTTTCATTGTATTTGGCTCTGCTTGTAAAGCGGTGGCTAAAAGTTTATGTTTGTTACAGATTTCGTTTTCTGAAAATGGAGTCAGTTGGAATGTTGGTGAATTGGTGATTTCCTTTTTCAGAACCTCAATGTAAAATTTACGTCAAACAATAATAATATTATTAGCAGCTTTATCGGCCGGGACAAAAACAAATTCCTTGGCTAGTTCTTTTAGTTTATGTTTGATACGAGAAATAGGTTTATTGTGGTTATTGTTAATAGCAAAATGTTCTTTAAAATGTTGAATACGTATATCAACTATCTTCATTACTGAATTAAAAAAAGAGTCCAAAGATTTTTTGTCAGCTTTTTCCCGTTTTATCCATTTCATACAGTAAGTTTGGAGTGAGTCGTGGATGATATTACGACACTCATTCCAATTAATAATTGACGGGGGACGATATTTAGGTCCTTTACTGAGAAATGATTTTAACTCTCGGTCTTGAACGATGTTAAGATCTCCTGTTATAACATGGGAAATGGGTCCATAAATATATTCGGAATTACTGCAATTACATGAAGTAGGTGTATTTTCACTGATATTAACATCTTTACACAATTGACTATAATTAAACACAAATTTCCGGGTAGATTTCTTGTAAATATGACAAATAAGAGGTAGCTCAGTATTGTCAAAATATCCAGGAATTTGTTCTTTAACAGAATGGTCGCTAAATATACCGGCAATATTTACGAAATCAAAGCCTTTATTGACATACTTAATTTTAATAAAATGTTTTTTATGATCTTCAGGGCGATCAATTTTGGGAAATAATTTAGAAGAACAATATGCCATAATAATTTGAACAATTTCATACTTAGGACTGCTATATGAAATTGTGTTGCAATCCTCCAAAATTTTATTTAACTTATTAACCGGTAACGAACAGAGTTTTGTTAACAGATAATGTCTGCTGTTGTTTTTTGAAATAGAAATTAGGTCCGAAATATTGGTATGATTGGCCTGAAATTTTCTTTGATTGCGATTTGTTCTACAACCGTGAGAACGGTTTTTACGAACAGTTTTAGAAACAATATCCAAAATGTTAACGGAATTGGTTCTAGATATATTACCAATTCCCATGATATTATCATTTAGACCGAGAGGGTAAACTGTCTGTAATTTTTTAATCCAATTTAATGTACTATATATTTATAGTACAAATAAAATATAACATGTTTGTTTCAATAGATTAATCGTTTTGTAGATAATAACAGTACCATGTCCTCTGTGTAACAAACAGTTTCCTCAGGATCAGATAGAAAACCATGCTGCAGATTGTAATGGTCCTGTGGATGGTATGTTAACTGTCAGTTCTTTTAAAAAGTACATTGTATGTATTAAATAGATTCGAGTGAAAATATTTCCCATGAATAATCTATATAAATTCCTACCTTTGTGTCTGATGATCCCTGTAACAGGATTTTTATGCACCATTTATAGGCATTATATTTTTGGTTATTGCATAAGTAGTTTGTTCGTCCCTCTTCATGTTAAGTTATTGGTCAAGGTAGTTTTTGATGAAGTTGAAGTCCAATCAACTTGAAACTTAGTACACATGTTTTCTATGATATGATCTTTTCTAAATTTAATGCCAAATTGGAGTTTTCACCCCTATTTCCACTGAACATAGGAAATGATAATGCGAGTGGGAAGGTAATCCGTGAACTATGGAAACATTCTTGTTATGAATATATTGTGTTCTAAAACTAGCTGGAAATTTCGTTTATACTTTGTTTAATCTACAATTCCTAAATATTCATTTGCAATATGTTTAAAAGACAAGTTTAACTTCATATTTGTAAAAGATTCTCCTTCTTAATATTTTATATTTATTTCTGTAATGGAAAGTCAACTTGGATCTGATGTTAAACTTGTATAATATTAAAAAACTTGTATAATATTAAAAAACTTGTATAATATTAAAAAACTTGTATAATATTAAAACTGAGAATGTCAACCCATCCTGTGTGCTTGCCTCATATTTCATTGATCTTTTATAGTGTCTCAACATTATGCTTTTAGATGACAACTCGAGAGAATCCACAGATAGTGTTCAAATACAAGAGATACAAGCTGGTAGAAACTTAGAGCAATCTACCTCAGGTGTCCAAAGACATGGTCAAGGAAGAGCAAGCAAGAAACAAGGTATACTTTACAGTCTTGCAATGACTTCAATCATAAAAAGAGAGAAATAGTTTTAACATTGTACAAAATGTTTTATATTAGATTCTTGTCATCTTACAGTATCATACTGGAAAAATAAATTGCTCAATTAATTCTTAAAACAAGACTCAATAAAAATTTCAAAATAGTGATAAATTTTTATGCCTGTCGGTTGCTTTCTAGGGCAAACAGTTTAACCTATGCCTGTTCTTGTATTTTTCAGTCATTCTGTACAGTTATTCTGACTTTGTACTTGGTGATAGTGATCATATTTGGATGTCATAGTGTATATTGATGACTTCAGATCTGGTTTGATTATCACTTTTGCCTGAACAAAGACCCTTAAACTATAGAAAATGTTCATGGACATTGAAATTGTACAGACATTTTTTAAGGAGTATTCATGTCCTTGCTTAGAGGAGCATATTTGAATGTGATAAGAGTTAAAAGGCTACATATTCTTATTCCTATTTGTATTTAGTCTAACTTCATTCATAAAAGTTTTCATTTAGCTGTTTGTTATTAAATCTGGTGAAAAGTTCAGAAAATCAGTATGTTATGTTGGAGCTCAGAGACGATATTTAAGACAATTTGTTTACAAGTTTTCATATTTCAGATCAAGATGCAGATTTCATTGTTGAAGATGTAGAAAGTCCAAGAAAGTAAGTCTTTTAATGTTCAGTTCTGTTAAAAGATTAACATGTTTTTTAACAGATTCAGCAAAGTCTAATATTTTAATAATATTGGTTAAAATTCATAATCTATGTTCAGAGTGTTGCTCTCCAGTAAAACTTTTAGTTGAAATTTACACACTTTTAATTAATGTAAACAGTATTCTTCGTCTTAAGTTAAGACTTGTTGAAAAAGAAGAAAATAACCACTTCAGATGTTGCTAGTTACTGAAAGGAGGCAAATTATATACAGTCGAACCTCGTTGTGTTGAAGTTGAAGGGATCGGACCAAAGTATTCGACTCATCCGAGGTCGAGTGTGTCGTCATAAATTATGATTATACTGCAATCAGCTATTTTACTATACAGTAGCATATTAATCTATTGTAATAAAAATTCATAATATCTAATAAAATTTGTAGATTTAGCTAACAAGGTCCTTATATTTGTATAAAGTAACATTTGTTTATAGTGGAAAGTTATTTTAACGTTAAATAAGCTAAAATTAAAAATTGATTGCTGGTCCTTCTCTGTGATTACCTTTAGATAAATCTGGTTCATTTCCCAATCAATCTGTCATGAAGGGAAGATAAATAATATAAGTTTCAATCATAGTCTTTTTCAAAAATGATGAACGGTTCTTTATATTGGTATGTAATCTTTTTAAACATTTCAAATTTATGAAATTATATTCGTACATCAATGTTGTTGATACACCAATAACAAAAACTGAAATATATTGAATTGATACATTTTGTAACTATCCAAATTTATATCAGAAACCTAAACTTAATTATAAAATAATGAACATGTTAAAGGGAGACAATACTCGCATAACTTTTTCGAATTGGCACATACTATAACGGAATGTCACTCTTGCATACAAATTGCACATCAATATAATTAATTAACTGCAATCATGCTCCACCTTCAATGATGATTCTAAATTATAAATATAACCAAAAGTTGTTAATCTATAGATAGTGAAGACTAATGAAATCTAACCCACTGTTAAAATATTTCTTTGCATTTTTTTTAAATTTCCTCAGTAAAATGCTCGAGCCACTTGACTTTCATAGCTCATAATTAACGTTTTTACACAATATTTAAATAAAGTAGCTAAAGATTATTCGCTTCTCAAAGTGTAAGATGCAATAAAAATCGTATGCTTGCACCATCTTACCCAAAAACAGATTTAATTAAGTTCTGAACATTTCGACATTTCTTCGTTAAAACCGGTTTTAAACAAATCACAAGTACGTGTTAAGATCCGACTTAATACCCATATCCAGATATCGTCAGGTAAATTTGCTATATACAGATAAAGCTATACGTATAAACGTTAGCTTTATACGTCAATGACCTCAACTCACCTATAAGCCCCGCCTACTTACAACGTCACGTCACAACCATGACAACGTGTAGTAACAATGGTCAAACTTTTATGAATTTAAACCTGTTATGTCTTCAAATTGGTAATTTATATACATTTGTACCATGTTTATCAAATGTTATTAATTAAATTCATTTTCCCTTTCTAATTCCTGAAATTGTCAATGCTTACCGCCTCAGTAGACTACGCTCATAGGGAAATACCCCAAAATGGTACCCCAAGGGGGAAATTCCAGACACTTTTTTTTAATAATATTTGTTTCATATTTTTATTATTTTTTAATTTTTTTATCGATTTCAGTATAAAAACAATATACGTATAGTGTCTTGAAATATGAAATTTATTTGTATTCGGCACGAAACGGGAAAATGCTCGGTTGAACCTCGCATTTTCCCGTTTCTAAGCCTCAAACAAATAAATTTCATATTTCAAGACACTATACGTATATTGTCTAAATGCATGAAATACGGTATGAGATTTGTGTAAACTAGATACAATGAACACTGTGCCTTTTTTTTTTCTATATGACACTTTATAATTGTGTATTCAATCTCCATTTTTGGTTCTTCGTAATAATTAAAAACACAAGTACAGATACAAATCATGCACACATAAAATCAATAGTCTACACAAATATTTACAAAGGTCAGTCGCTATAAATTATGAAATCACTCGCGGCACGAAACAAGTTCTGAACGGTCTCTGATGAGGTCGTCTGCTTTACATTAAATTATCATGAATTTATTATAATTGTCCTAATCCTTTTATCTATAGTAATTAATGAGTTTTAAATCTCACGATTCATTTAATCTTGGCTTGTGTCATTTAAATTCGTTTCGTTTTTATCTCAGGTGCAAAATGTTCAACACACTAACATTCAGCTTGAACGATCAATAAAGGTGTTAATTAGCGGTCGCCATAAACATGTCATTTTAACTGTTATAAAAACAAGTATGTTTACTCAGCTTTAATCTCTTTTGAAAATGATTAGTTGACATGAGAAATACATCCGACTTAAATTTTTATCATTAGGTCTGCATCTTTCGAAAATTCTTACTTTCGAAGTTCGAGACATTGGGGTCAATTTACATTAATTTTACTTCGACGGGACTATAAAATTTACTCGACTTAACCGAGTATTCGAATCAACCGAGTTCGACTCATCAGAGGTAATTATGCATTGAGCAAACAGGAATTTTACCGAGAAATTACTTCGACTCATCCGAGTTTTAGACACAACCGATTTCGACACAACGAGGTTTGACTGTATTGATCTTATTGAGTCTCTCTTGATACAGCTTTGTGAGTTTTAGATGCATCTTAAAAAAAAATTGGGAAAACTTGAAAATTAAAATGCTAGCTTATTATTTATAGGTCTTTTAGTATGGAATGCTATATTTGTGACAAGTCATTTAGAAATAAGAAAATGTTGGAACAGCATGTGGAGAAATGTTTGGATGAAGCTACACAGATGCAGCATGAGATTGAAACAAGAGGAATGGATTCTATATTAGAACCTGGAGAGATCTCACCTCGCAAACGTGCGACCAGATCAGCACGGACAACGGAGCCAAATGAAGGGTACTCATCAGGTTCAAAATATTCAAATTTTAAACGGTGGTGGTTCACAATTAATTGTCAGTTATCAGAGATTTTTCAGAAAAATAACATCAGGGGCGATTCCAGCCATTTAAAAAAATGGGGGGTGGGTTCCAACTACATGTCTCCATTTAAATGCATCGATCGTCCAAAAAAATGGGGGGTTCCAACTCCTGGATTCACCACTGAACATACATGGTAACCCTGTTTTGAAGGCACTTTTGAAATGGTGAAAAACACTTATAGACGCAATTTATAATTTCACTAACTTCTTTACTGTAAAAATAAGTATTTGACATCCATTTAAAATATATGTTTTCAAATGTGTTGTATTATTTTCAAAAGCAATCGGTTGAGTGCTTCTAGAAAAAAGAGTTTCCCATTAATAAATGATGGTTTTGACACTCAATCTGTTGTCAATGTTCCCCAACTATGAAACCACCTGACCAAGTTCACCAAAATGATCAGAAAAAATAGACGGGGAAGAGTTTTATGGAAAGAAAAAGATTACAGTTGTATATCTGTTGATTTACATAACTTGCTCTGAAAATAATTACTTTTTTTTTGCAGTGTGTTGTATTTTTTATGGACATTTATTTTATTATACATCAGTATGTATTAACTTGTAGCAGCTTTTTTCTTCATTTAATGAAGTCACTTTTGAGAAATGACTTTCTTATCTCAGGCATAGATTACCTTAGACGTAGTTGGCACAACTTTTTGGAATTTTGGATCCTCTATGCTCTTCAACTTTGTACTTGTTTGGCTTTATAAATATTTTGATTTGATCGTCACTGATGAGTCTTATGTAGACGAAACGCGTGTCTGGCATACTAAAATATAATCCTGGTACCTTTGATAACTATTTTCTTTGTTACTTTGACAATTTTATCCCTATCATTACAGGCAGTGATGAAGAGAAAGTTACTCTCAGAGATGTTATAAAGTAAGTAGTTGTAGTGAAATGTAAAATAGCTAATTAGCTGAACTTTAAAAGATAAGAATATAAAAGCTTAAAAAAGAAAAAAAATCTGACAAGACATTCATTGCACCTGTAAAATAAGCATACTCACATGGTCATGGTATGGATTATGATAAGCAAACTTTAAATTAGTCATGGGTTAGAATACACACATTTTCTTTGGCTGCTTAGAGTCAAATTTATTGCATAGTTTGAATGAAACCCAAGTCTTTTGCTTGTTGGGAGAGTCGTTTAAAATTTAGGGGCAAGAATTTCTAGAAGTACATTATTAGCTTCTTATATTTGGATATTAGGGTATTTACACTGATGCACAAATATTTAAATGGAATGAATTCTGATTTCTGATAATCTGTTAAAAAGTTATTAGGCAATGATCAAGTATGCCAAAAAAAAGACTTCTGGAGATCAGTAGTTGCCTACTGCAATGGGCAACTATTCAAACCTTATGAAATGTCTATAAATAGAATTCAACAAAACCACAAATTTTGCTTAATGGACAAATTATGGAGGTGCAAATAAAAAACTGTCTTTAAATCGGTTAATATACAACTTCTTCTCTGAGTACTCAAATCCCAACTTATGAGACTATCTTAATGATTGGACGATCATATTATGCTTTAAACATTTATAGTTTCATGAAGAATGATTGGACAATCATGTAATGCTTAAATTATTTATAGTATCATGAAGAATTTAGGTAAAATAACCATGCATAAAAGCCATTATTTGGGGTTTTTTTATCTTGAAAAAGTACATTGTTATAATGCCTGCATACCATTCTATTTCAGGGCCAATCAATCAACAAGTAGTTCTGAAGAATCTTCATACAGTGATGAATATGACTGGTCACCAGCTAAAACTCCACCTAACCACAAGGTTACAAATAAAGAGAATCAGTTACCAGGGGGTTGGACTTTAGAAGAGCTTCAGAATTCTCCAATTCGATCATTTGTACCAATCTGGAAACAGTCTGATAATGAGGGGTTTAAAACTCAGTTTGACAAAGCCAAGAAAAGATTTGAAAAACAACAGCTTAAGGGAAAAGGAAAGAGAAAACAGAAAGGAACAAAAAGAAAAAGGGGAAAACGAAAATCTAAGAAGAAGCCAGCAGCAAAGAGACAAAGATGTACAGAATGATATATTGTATATAACAAGGTTTTGTCATGAATTTTTTGTAGGCTTGATGTTTTTCAGCGATGGTGCAAGTGGTTTTAGAACAGAAAAAAAGATCAAGTGCAATGAATTTTTGAATTATTACTTTCTACTTTGATGTGGATCTGTTAAATGACAGTGCATTGTTTGAAGTGTTAAGCATCAGCAGACTTTCACATTTTTCCAGTAAACTCTTTATATATGCAATACAACTCAAATAATAAAATATACCTTTGTTTTAAAAATACACATTTTCATTTGACCCATCTTTAATCCAGACTGCTTTGTAGTTGGAGAAATTTGTCATTTCATTACTGTATGAACATTTTTCAATGATATGCAACTTATTTGTAATTTGTTATTTTCAATGTAACAGTGTTAATAATAAATACTGTTTTTGTTTAAAAGTTCCTTCATTTTCTGCATTATTTTGTATATTAAAAGATGTTAAATAAAATGTTATAAAGTTATATTTTGACTGTTGTTACAACTCTGAAACATGTCATGTTGATATAAGAATCCTGAAATATGGTAGAAAGGGGTTCAATCATAGACTGGTAAAATAAAGACTTTAAAATTGATATTTACAGATTCTCCTCCAATCCATTGTCGTTTAAGATTAAGAACACAGATTGTAGTCAGAATAATGTGTCCAAGCAGGGTAAAGCAACAAATCTAAGTGATTTTATAATATAGTCCGTTTGATTTAGTTCCCTACTTTTCACCAGATTAGCCATTTGTTACAGATAATTTCTTTTCAATCAAAATATTCTTTAGATATCATTCAGTCATATCTCTGTAACTTTGTAATCTTGACATTATTTGCCGTATTTTTTCCCAAAGCATTTCTCTAACTCAATTATCAGAATCTAGCATTGATAATTGTAATAAAAGGAAGAGTTTTTTTATTTCTGTACTATATTCCTTTTGTCATTGGTATCCTTATATTTGTTACTTAGTTATGAATAAAGGAAATGTGAGGAATACATCAAAAGTTATCCTGCAGGGGGTAACCTGAATTATACATCAAAAGTTATCCTGCAGGGGGTAACCTGAATGATACATCAATCCAATGACAAATATAACTACAACACACCTAGCCTATTTTGTACCAATCCTAGGATGAGACTGAATGCCAAAGTCAGTTGACACATAATGGATCCATGTTCAAGCAAGCAGTACCCTGGTAGTAAAATATAAATTCTGACTGGTATGTAGGGGTTAAGTTTTGACGATGAAATATTGCTCAGTTACTTATTTGAATGACCATTCAGCAAAAAAGGAAACTTTAATTTCAATTTTCCCTGCACTGGTCATGCAAGAGGATTTTCATATAATGACATAATTTTGTACCTCCCTGTGATGTTGCTTAAACAGAGTGACATAAATTGTCTTATTTCTAGGAATGCACTCGTTAATATGGACATATTTTCTTCCATATATTGAAAGATAAGACAGCCTAGATCAGCTTAATTATGAATGCCTTATAATCTGATTAATTTAGTTTAAACACCAAGTGTTGCAGGAATGTAATTTTCTTGGTTCGATGATGAGTAATAAACCATGGCAATCTTCTTGATACAACGACAAATGTTAGGGCAAGGTAATTTTCTTGTTTCATTAAAAAGTGTTGTAGCATGATGATTTTTCTTAGTTCAATGACAAGTGTTGTAGCATTGTAACTTTCTTATTTCATTTACAAGTGTTGTATTATGGTGAATTTCTTGGTTCAATGATAAGTGTTGTAGCATGGTGATTTTCTTATTTCATTGACAAGTGTTTAGAGCAAGGTAATTTTCTTGTTTCATTGACAAGTGTTACAGCATGGTGAATTTCTATGTTCAATGACAAGTGTTGTAGCATGGGGTTTTCTTGGTTCAATGACAATTGTTGTAACATAGTGAACTTCTTGGTTCAATGACAAGTGTTGTAGCATGGTGATTTTCTTCGTTCAAAGACAAGTGTTGTAGCATGGGGATTTTCTTGGTTCATGACAAGTGTTGTAGCATAGGGATTGTCTTGGTTCAATGACAAGTGTTGAAGCATTGGGATTTTCTTTGTTCAATGAAGGTGTTGTATGATGATTTGTTTGGTTCAATGACAAGTGTTGTAGCAAGGTGATTGTTTTGGTTCAATGACAAGTATTGTAGCATGGGGATTTTCTTGGTTCATGACAAGTGTTGTAGCATAGGGATTGTCTTGGTTCAATGACAAGTGTTGTAGCAAAGTGAACTTTTTGGTCCAATGACAAGTGTTGTTGCATGGTGGTTTTCTTGGTTCAATGACAAGTATTGTAGCATGGAGTTTTTCTTTGTTCATTAGGGCCCCGCCCTATAGTGATCAGTCTGTCCGTCCGTCCGAATCTAGAGAACCATTATGATTTCATACTTTATACTTTACATGTTTATTAACCACCACCAGAGGGCGTGTCATGATGTATGTACAACTTCCTAGGTCAAAGGCGGGTCGCCCTATAGTGATCAGTCTGTCCGTCCGTCCGTCCGTCCGTAACACTTTAACTTTGTGTCCGCTCCATATCTAGAGAACCATTATGATTTCATACTTTATACTTTACATGTTTATTAACCACCACCAGAGGGCGTGTCATGATGTATGTACAACTTCCTAGGTCAAAGGTCAAGGTCAAAAAACTTTGGTTTCAGTTGACAACCCTGTGTCCTGTGGTGAAGATCGTGTCCGCTCTATATCTTGAGAACCGTTATGATTTCAAAGTTTATACTTGACATGTATATGAACCAACACCAGAGGGTGTGTCATAATTTATGAACGACTGCCTAGGGCAAAGTTAAAGGTCAAAAACTTTGGTTTCAGTTGACAACCCCATGTCCTATGGTAAAGAGCGTGTAGGTCAAAGGTCAAGGTCAAAAACTTTGATTTCAGTTGACAAACACATGTCCTATGGTAAAGATACAATTTTTTAATGCACATTATTCACAGCGGGGCCCACAGAGATGGCTCCCATCTCAATGATATCTAGTTGACAAGTGTTGTAGCAAGGGGATTGTTTTGGTTCAATGACAAGTGTTTTAGCATGGGGATTTTCGTGGTTCAATGACAAGTGTTGTAGCATAGGTTTTTTCTTGGTTCAATTACAAGTGTTGTAGCATGGTGGCGATCTTTCTTCGTTGACAAGTGTTGAAGCAAGGGGATTGTTTTGGTTAAATGACAAGTGTTGTAGCATGGGGTTTTTCTTGGTTCAATGACAAGTGTTGTAGACTGGGGTTTTCTTGGTTCAATGACAAGTGTTATAGCATGGGGATTTTTTGGTTCATCGACAAGTGTAGCATTATGCTTTTCTTGGTTCAATGACAAGTGTTGTAGCAAGGGGGTTTTCTTGGTTCAACGGCAAGTGTTGTGTGCATGGGGATTTTCTTGGTTAAATGACAAGTATTCGACTTCTTCACTGGGAATTTTCATCAATATCTGTCCATCTATTTAGGAGCTAAAGTTACCTTACAGACCGGATGATTCCTATAACACTCTCCCTAAACTAGGATATCTATCATTTTCTCTTTTTTTCAACTAGATATATATTTATATATTCATAATATATAATTTCATACTGATAATACTGGTTCAATGAAATTCAAACAAAAAACAAATTGAAGGTATTTTTTTTATTTAATACAAAAAATAAATATCTTCATCTTTACATGACTAGATGAAGAACGAAGCTGTCAGGTGGTAGAGTGATGAGATGTTCCATGATAATGAATTATTCTGTGTCTTCTTCATCCATTAACCTTCAAATAAAAAAAAAATCAATATTATTCATTTACATGTATATATCGGTTAAGATTATTCTTCACTAAAACTTAATAGAATACACTCTGCTGTTATCATAATAGTTCCTTCAAATTCGTAAAATGACAAGTTTCAGTTATTTCAGCCTTGTATGCATATAAATGATATATCCCCTTCAGCGTCTACTATAAAGATAGCACTTTGTAGATACGGCTGTTTTACAAACTTTGCCTCTTTTGGTGAGATATTTTGTTTTGTTAACGTACTGATTCCCAGATATGAAATCTGTGTTTCGTCTCATAGAGACATAATTGATAATTTGGGAATGATACCAGTATAAAAATTAATGGATAGCATTGAAATTGAATTCTGAGGAAGATCAAAAGTGAAGGGAGTGTAGTACCAATTTTCACTTCAATATAAACTATTTAAAGTTCGGAGCATATAAATGTTAAAAATTTGCCGTACATCCCTATGTTTTGAACTTTGAATAAAATAGCAACTGCAAATCAACTTTCCATTCAAGTAAATATTTTTTTATATTAAAGGTGGCACAGTTCCAGCCGTAAAGGGAAATTGCATTGTCTATATTTACAGAAGAGCATATACGTTTACATCTGAACTTTCCGGTTAGAACGGCTAATTTACAATTTGTATTGTTTTTCATCCTGTGATGGTGTTGGAAAGCCAGTCTCGTTTGTAAGAATCAAATACATCAAAACATCAAATATTGATAACTTATTTTAACAGTAAATAATTTGATAATGGGATCCAGAACCTTTAACTGGTCAGTTATTTATATTTGTTGGAGAGAAAAAAAATATCGGCTTACCTTTTATAACATACACAGGGTCTATATCATCTAGATCGTCGGTGTAAATGATGGGCCTAGGAGCATATGATCTGTAATATCTTGGTGCGTAGTATCTTCTGTATATTACATAGGCATCCGCCAGTGACATAACAAACAAAACCAATAGAACTAGCATACACAATCTCCTCGCCATCGCCATGATGTGCTGTCAAACAAAAATAAAGTATTTGAAAACATAATGCACTGAATGTTGATTCCACCGAACTTGTAATAAAGGATACAACAGATACATTCAAGTCTTCATCATAAGATTACATTGACTTACACCTAGAAATTGTAATGATGGTTGGTTCGGAATAATACTTTGCGACAGAGATGATTTCAGTTTCATATTTGTAAACTTTTACTTTCTATGTAGCAATATTCAAGCAGAGCCAACATGTATATATCTCCATTTAAAGCCATATTACAGTCCTTGCATGTTCTATCTGATTTTTTTCACACAGGGTTGCTACCTTCAATGAAGTTATTAAACCAAGAGTTCTTAAAAAAAACCTCGGACACCATCACGAGTTGCATGAACGTTATGGAAAACCTGTTTCCCAGATGAGAATTGATATGTTCGAATTGAAACCATAATCCGGTCCTCTTTTCTTCGAATGTGATCTACCGAATTTGACTTATCAACATGTTTGTACTTACAAGAGTAACACGACAGGTGTCATATGTGGAACAGGATCTGCTCACCCTTCCGGATCACTTGAGATCATGGCATGGGTTTTAAAGTGAAATTTTAACACGGAAGAGAAGTTTTTGATTCGTATCTTATTCAAAATACCATTTTGTGTAGCAAACAAAATAAATGTATTCATGACAGTAAATTTATGATGTAAACTTGATTTAAAAAAATACTTTTAAAACTACTTTTTTGTGTGTTCAGAGAGTAATTGAAATGAAAGTAATGTAAATATGAAATCATTTGAAGAACTGATAATACAGAACACAGAAAATTAATACTTACATTGAAATGTGTGCGCTTGTAAGTTCTTTGAAGAGTTTGATCAATCATGCTATGGCCAGTTTCCTTTTATAGGAAAGATCAAATAAGTACACTGGTCTCTGACTCATAATTATCTAATTAGTTTTTTGTAATAAATTATAGTCAGACCAATAAATGTCAAGATGGTCATTTGACAAACAATAAATCGCTACCTTGTTTATTTCGCTAATCAATCTGATTGGACAGTACGATAAGAGTAGAATGTTAGATATTTATATTTCCTAAAAACTAGAATATTTTTGTCTGTATACTTGCATGATGATTTTTTTCTCTCGCGAATGATAATAACTAGTCTAAGTAGATAATTAGTTTCTTTATATATTTTTTATTCGTTTCCTTTATTTTACTGAACTTTTCATATTGATGGTTAAGACAAATACAGTGTGACCTGCAATACCATAGACATGCTACAAAAAAAAAAACCCAAAAGGATGCTCATCGAAATAGAAACGAACTACAACATTAACTGTCAAATCGTCCTCGAGCTTGTTATTTATAGGATTTGGCAAAGGATGTACTTTTGGCTGCGCCCCTAATACAACAATTTCAAACTACCTTTCAAACGAAATGAATGCGCCAATTAAACGCAATTGACAAATATTCTATTTAACTATGAAAACATCTTGCCTGCATAATAATAGTTTGCTTATCGTCCAGCGGCAACTATTTCATGTATACATCATGACAAACTTAAACATCTTTGTTCATAGAGGATTGGGGAAACAAGTTATTGCAACGTATGTTAATTACTTTCCACTTTGCGACTGCTGCCTTGTAGCGGCATTAGTCTGCTCTTTTTCGAAATCTACAAGGGTGTCTTTAACGTGCAAGAGATATGGACTGTCTCTTAACACGGATCAGCCATTTATCGTCCCCTTCCCACGGACTCTCATAGTTTCTCAAGACCATACTCACAAATGGTGTCGAGGGAGAGCCGAAAATTCAGTCCCAGAAATTATCTCTCCGGAGCGGGGATCGAACCAGGAACCTTTGTGTTAGTCGTCCGATGCACTAACCACTACACCACGGCTCTCCTGACAAATACAATATATATCCCAAATTAGATAGATTCTCAACGTTGGTAGTCTGGAAGTCTTAATGCATAGTTGAAGAAATTGTGAATCCGAGGTGGAAACGAGGTAAGTAATAGTTCTAACAACACTGCTTAGTAATTAATTACTGAGTTGTCAATGGAGTTTAACTAAGAGCAAGGCAATTCCACAAAATCATTACGACATCAGGACTTTATACCCTAGACTACACAGATACTGTCAACAAAATAACTATCGGACGATAGAAGTCTACACTTAGGCGATAACCTACCCCTTCAAATCAACACTCTAACTAGAAAGTCCCAATACATCCGACTCTACATCTAAGCTTATACTTGTCCGACAGCAGGAGAAGGCCGAGTAGAAGACACCCTTAAAATAACGCTCTTTATGTCGGGAACTCATGTAGCGAACGATCTTACTGTCGAGCAGGAGAAATTCAGGTAGCATATACCCTCACAACATCGGTTTTACTGTCGGACCGTAGAACTAAAGGTAACGGAACAACTTTTGGGTAGCTGTCTCCATGCTTTCTGAGTGTGAGCGTTTAAGATTATTCATTTTAACATGATAATTAACATAACGCAAGCTTATCAACAGTAAACAGACAGCTTTGAAAGGGTTATGATACAATTAAAGAAGTGTTTCTTCAAAGTTTTCATAAATGTATAGCAACACCTATATGTTCTGTTTTATTTTGTCGAAAACAAAATCAATATTAGAACCGACGAACATAATATTCATGCAATTATCTTGTTACGGGGTTAAATTAATAACTTTTTAGGATAAGTTTATTCAAAGTTAATTGATTTCTTTTTCGAAACCGGATTATTTCTGGATGATACTTAGCTGTAGATCAAAACATACCATTCTTGTAAGTTGTAATTAATTTTATTGCAGTTTTAGTTGTTTTTTATATGCAATAATATTGACATATACATAATGATATTAATTGTAAAACACTTAATAAATCAACACACATAATTACATGTACAAATAAATGTATTAGATAATAATGGCATGTACTTCAATTAATGGAAATAAGACACTGAAACAAGACTCAGTATCATTTTAAGATATCGATTTATTCGTAAAACGTTCATTATTTTATCAAACTGCTACCATACACAATATTGTATACATTATAGATGTGCTCTTTACTTTACATTGTGTAACTGGATATGTTATAGATATGTTATAGATATGTTTTGAAAAGTCAAGTTGTGCAATAAAAAAATATAAGATTACCGAAGTGATCATTTCTCTCTCTGTAACATTTGTTAATTTTGATATTCGATGGCGTCCATCTTGAAAAAAAACCCCGCCATTTTGAAATTTCAAGATGGGTCCATAGCTAATATTGTTTAGAATACCCATCCCTACTACCATGCCAAATTTGATGCTTTTATCATCGAACCCACAATTATTTCACCAATCAGCCGGACTAAATATAGGTGGCTATATGATATACATCAAAGAAAAAAGACGCAAATATTTATAGGATCTGTTGAACCAATTCATGACAAAAAGTCATTACACGAAGATAGTTAAGTTATGTGTAATGTAAGTTTATGACATAGAAAAATATTTGGTTTCAAATTCCATGTGACTTATGCATATACTTGTGAAATTAAAATAATTTTATTGACTAATTGCCACTGTATCATGGGATATCTTGCCCACTCGATGCCCACTCGGTCTCATGGTAAAAGACTCGGATTGTGGAAGGTCGTGGCTTCAAGCAAGCAATTCAAAGCAGACTCAGAAAATTAGTTAACTTAAATACTCTAATAAATATCAGAATTATCTCCCCTTGACCACTGATCCTTTCCTCATGCATTTGAATTATTATTTTGTTTCTTTAATCACTCTGTAATGTTTATGTCATTAATTTATTGTAATTAATTTTATGCTTTTAATGGGCCCTTTAATTTGGAAAATAAAAAATATTGTATTGTATAGTGATAGGCATCTGAAACAGTTTAAATAGCCATTCCATATGAATGTCAATAAGCATTCAAAATGTTATGAAAGTATTGTGAATCAGGGACTATCATATCTCATAAATATTATCCTGGGAATGCACGTCATACTTGTTACTGGACATTAAACAACACTTCTTACTATAATTATAAATAGTTTATCAATATTAAAGTATATTTTTTTTTTCTGCGGCTAAAGGCAGGCACATATAGAATGTGACGAGGTAAAATCTGATTGTTACCGCTGAACTCTCCCCCTTATTGGGATAATGGTGTAACAGAAAAACATAAAAACAAACTATGAAAAAGTTATTTGTTATTGAATTAATTCAATTGATCGGTACGAAACACAATAAACCACTAACATAAAAGACAATAGACAAGCACAGACATAAGATTTCAAGATTTCAAGATTTTATTGTACACTCTGACAGTTTACACTGTTACAAGAGGCAGATATACATAATATACAGCTTGACAGAAGTGGTATAATAACAGAACAATATTAGGGTTACAACATACTAGCAGATAATGAAATTCATTTCCTATTACACCCATGTCACATAATGTGCATATTCTGGCCTCACGAGGTATATTTAACCATCTTCCGGCTTCTATAGGGAATTTTAAATTTGAACATCGCAGTTTACTCAAGTGTACTCTGCGTTGTTTATTTATTTTCATCAAGTAGCCTTCAAGACAGAAATCCCTTTTAAATGATAAATAAAGTTCCCCTCTTGAGGCACTTTCAGCCATACTGTGCCATTTTTGTACAAATTGGTCTTGTAAGATTTGTTTAACATAATATTTTATACTATTTTTACTAAGAATTTCTTGGCTATTCCATACAAACGATAAGCCAACATCATTCAGTATAGATTTCGCATTTAATAACCATTTTGATTGCATATTTCCTGAACAATTCATTTCATACAATAACTTATACATAATACTAGACAGTTTAGAATCATTCGAAAGTAATTTTACCCAAAAATTAAGTATACGTAATTTTACATGTATGTCTAGTGAATATCTACCTGTTTCGCCGTACACCATGAAGTTTGGTGTTGATCTTCGGACAGAGAGCACCTTCTTTAGGAATTGCAAGTGCACCGTTTCCAATATGTCTAATTTTTCATATCCCCAAATTTCGCTCCCGTATAAAAGTATAGGATCAATTAAAGAATCAAATAGCTTAAGCTGTAGATCTACTGGAATAGATATATTCTTAATCTTTCTATATAGAGCATAGAGTGCTTTCTGTCCTTGTTCTGCTAACTTCTTTTTTGTTATTACAAATTTCCCGTTTTGGTTTAAAAGCAAACCAAGATACGGGTACGACTCCACTCTTTCAATAATTGAACCATATAGTTTAAAATTATCAATCATAGCGTACTTTCTTTTGGAGAATACCATCACTTTAGTTTTTTCAACATTTACTGATAGTTTCCATATATTACAATATTGTTCAAATACATCTAAACACTTTAGCAATGCTACTGCTGTTTCAGCTAAAATTATTGTATCATCAGCATACAATAGTATAAATAACAACAAAAACGTATTTAGGTGTTCAAGAGTTTTTTGTGATACGGTTTGGAGTCCAGATATACCATTTTCACTGAAAAAAGTCTCAAGGTCCGAGAGAAATACAGAAAATAAGAAAGGAGATAAATTTTCCCCTTGACGAACACCAACTTCACAAGGAAAAAACCCTGATAACTCACCCCCTTTTTGATACAAGACTTGATATTGCCATACATATTATAAATAACTTTAAATATCTTTCCCGTGATATTACAATTTATAAGTTTTTTCCAAAGTCCCACCCTCCAAACAGTATCAAATGCTTTCTTGAAATCTACAAAAGTACAGAAAAGTTTCTTATTGTTATAAAAGTATAATTCTATCAAAACATGAAGTATGAATATATTGTCATTCGTACTATATCCTTTTCTAAATCCGGCTTGTGCCTTTGGTATAGTTTCTATCAGTTCAGCATACTTTGTCAACCTACTATTAAGTACTGCTGTAAAAAGTTTACCAAGTGAGGACACTAATGTTATACCTCTATACGAATCTGGGTTGTTCAGATCACCCTTGTTTTTATATATAGCAATAATTATTCCAACCGTCCAGATTTGAGGAACTACACCAGTATTCAAAATCATATTAAAAATCTCTCTATACATAGGCAAAGTAGCATTAATGGTTGATTTAATATACTCATTAATGACCTTATCAAACCCAGGGGCCTTGCTGTTTTTTAAATTTTTCACAGCATTCAAAATTTCTTCGTTTGAAACTTCACCATTGAGTATATTATTTACAAAATCATCATCACAGTTTGGCAAGATAAATTCGTCATCATCATCATCTGGATGTTTATCAATGTTCAAATTCTTAAAATATTCATACAAGTTACCGAGATCAATTTCATCTCTTTTTGACGTAGATTTATTCAAGTTATTTAAAATATTCTAGAGCTCTCGTGGTTCGCCTTCAGATGCACTGCGCAAGTCTTTCTCTGCCTTAAACTGAAAGTCATTAAAAGCCTTGCCCATTGCAATCTTATAAGCCTTAGCGCGATACTTCAAATCAGCTCGGGATTCGTCTGTTTTAGAGAGATAATGTTTTCTCTTTGACTTGTGAAATTCAGATCTCTTTAAGAGTACTCGTAGTTATTGAAAGGCAGTTGAATCAAAATTACAACCTGAATAAAAATATGTTCTCCCAGATTAAAAAGATTTTTATTTTAACATTTCGAGCATATTTCCCTACACACAGTTTAATCACCAACAATGAATTAAAACGAGGCGTTCCGTTTTTCATTTTCTACATTGTTATTTTTCGTATATGAAAATGATATAAAGGTTAAATGTATATTTATGCTTTGATGACTGATTTTTTTTTCACCCGGGAAAGCCGGCATGTAAAAGTAATGAAAATTATTTTCTATTTAGGTCTAGGGTTTTGTTCGGTTACATTTCTCACAATCTGTTTCTGTTTTAAAAATATCAAATATCATCTCACTAACACGCATACATGGCATTATTTGTTAATAAATCACTCGTGATAATATTCCCTCACCTGAATTAGACTGTGTTGTTTTGGCTAAATTAGTAACATACATTTGAATGTTTGAAATGTTGACGTCTATGATACTTGTCTGTTTTGCTACCATCTATGTATATGCTGAAGATTCATGTCAAAGTAAGGAAGGTAAGCAATAGAACATATTTTAAGGAGGGTATTACATCACATAAGGGGGTACAATAACATTTTATTTTTTTTTATATTGCTTTCGTTATCTGTTTGATTATTTATACATGTAGTTAATTCTATACACCATTAAGATTTTTATATTTTTTAACAGGATTTAAATAAAACAGCGTCTTCACCTAAGAATGTTAAAAAGATATACGTTCCGCACAAAACGTTACTTGCAATTTGAAGGAAAAGACTCAAATTATATTCATCGTGCTGTAATAGTCACGTGCAACCATTAGAGAAGGTACACTTTGATAATCACCACGCTTAACGTCAAGTGCTTTTACGTGTTTGTTATTAAAAATATTTTACTCGGAACATGAAATAAAACAAAAACTTGTCCTTTGTTATTTGGTAAATGCGGGATATAATTGAATTTAAAAAAAAAATCATATTGTTTCATATTCTAGTAGCGCTTAGTAGATTTCAATGTTCTGAAGTTATATGTATATCAAACTTTTGATATCTGTCCTACAATAGATATTTATAACAAAATGTCGTACTGATTTTTGTAGGCGGATATGATGTCACTGTAAATGTTAGGGGCGAACCCAGGAAGGAGATTCCTGAAGTTATTGCTTTTCATGCCTACATTTCAAAGAATGTGATTCCGGGAGCTGGTGAGAGACTTGTATTTGATGTAACAAAGGCAAATCAAGGAAGCGGCTACAACAGCAATACTGGAGTTTTTACATGTCCAAAAACAGGGATGTACGTATTTGTTTGGGTTGTCCGAATGGTTACAGCTGAACATTCGACGGAGCTGATGATTAACAATTCCGTTTACGGGTCTACATTTCTCCGTGCCAAGAAAGGAGATGATGGATCCGTCAGTGGTACAGTTGTTGCGCATGTGTGAGGGGGGGCAAGGGGTTTAACTGTTATGCTGTTATGGGGCAATTTAAGTTATTTTGAAAATATATTTGCTGTTAGCTGTTATTGTCTTATTCTTTGTTAGCTGTTATTGGGCTTTTAGTTTTTTTGTTATCTGTTATTGTGATATTGTATTTGCTGTTAACTGTTATTGAAAATTGGAATGTTAGCATTTTTTTTTTGACAGTCAATATTCGGTATAAATTGAAGATCATTGGACATTGGGGTCTACCACTACTAATATGTTTGTCCCGTATTCAGAGAAGAATTCCATTAACATATACCCATCACAGAAGTGAGGTCCAGGACAATTCAAGTATATCTTATGATTATCCTTTGTAATAAATTCCATGTACTTGGGTCCGAAGCTGCACATAACTCATTACAAACAAAGATTTATTTCGTTTCAAGCCATTGTTTGTCTACTAAACTATGTATTCTATTTACTAGTACACTTGGTACAATCAAAAACCTGATAAAAAATTGTTCAAATAAGGCCTTTGAAAATAGTGGAATAAATTGCTTTTGGAGTGTCAAAATTCGTTCGAAGTACTTGATAAATTGAATGCTTATAATTAATACTTTTGATTTATCTACCCTATATACCACTTTGCATCATAGTCTTATTAAGAAAAATTTACACCTCATTAAATGGTAATTTAGAAAAAGTCAGAATATTCAAACTCTTTTAAGTCATTTTTTTATTAGCAACAAAGGAAGCTTCAGTCAATATATATAAACAATACACCAACGTTTCATGAGAACTGCGGAAAGCATTTTTGAGTTATTTTTGAAAACTAGATAATACCACCTTTTTCTAATGAATAAAATCCTTTAACTCAATAACATAAAATCTAAAATTAATAAAAATCGAAGGGGAGTTTACAACACTAGATATAAACATTTCAGCAAAGTTTCATGAGAACTGCTGAAAACATTTTTGTGTTTATAATGTCTGAAAACTGGAAAAATCCCCCCTTTTTAATTAATAAAACCCGTTAACTCGGAAACGTAAAATTTAAAATTTATAGAAATTGAAAGTGACCTCATGTTGATAGATATAAACAATTTACCAAAATTCCTTGCTTTGTGAAAGCATTTTTGAGATATTAAAGAAAACTGAAAAAAAACACCAATTTTATTTAACATAAAATCTAAAATTTATAAAAAAAAAAAAAAAAAAGGGAGCTCACGTCAATTATAAATATAAACAATTTCCCAAAGTTTAATGCAAATTGGTTAAAGAGTTTTTGAGTTAATGTCCGACATGTTGACAACAGACGGACAACAGTATACCATAATACGTTCCGTTACCGAGCGTATAAAAAATATTATATTATATTGAGTAGTAATTTAATCACATTCTAGACACATAAATTAATACTAAAAACATAGTCATAGAAAATGGAATGCATTACAAAGGATTATATCCGTAATAAGAAATACTGATTTGTCAAAGACCGAATTATTTTAATATTTCATTTACTGTTATCTGTTTTTGTCCATTTTAATTCCTTGTTATCTGTTATGAGCCAAATCAATTTGCTGTTTTGCTGTTATTGGGACCCCCCTTGCCCCCCCCCTCATGTGTCAAAAGGTGATACGGTGTATGTCCGTAACCATTCAGTATATGCTGGTGATGGTAGAATACATACCAACGTTCACGGAAAACCAACATTTTCTGGGTGGCTACTACATTAGATTCAGTTTGAATTTATAAAAATGATTTAGCTGTTTATTATTTTAGTTTATTTCTGAAATTCAGCATAACTTGTTGTTTTGACCAAAACTTATGTAGAGCTAGATTCTCATATAAGATATAGGCGTATATTGATTGTTTAAGAGCAAATGACTTTCGTTATGCATATGAGACAATATCTGAAAAAGTCTAGTTTTTGGCAATAAGAAAAAACCAAAAAAAATTCTTTAGACCCGGTATTTTAATAGCACAAATCGAAGAACACACATTGGGGATCTAGGAACTGTTGTCTGTAATTCAAATACTTGTTTAATAAGGAAACAATGGCAATTTAAAAAATGGTACAAAAAAAATCCAGTTCTTTCCTGTTACCAAAGTGAATCAATTTTAAAAAGTTTCTAATGGGAATAAGGAATAAGTTTAAGACACTATTTGTGGTTTACTAGTATATCCTGCAATAGTTAATTATCAAATGCCAATTATTGATTTTAGCATTTGCAATACTAAAGGTTTAGAAATATACTTAAATATAGTCAGATATGTCGGTAACATGAAAGAATCTTGAGTAACAGGACAACGGTAACAGGACAGAGTTGGTAACAGAAAGGATTTTTCTGCTTTATTTTAAAGTTTAAGAAAAATAAATCATTTTAGATTGGTCACAATTGGAAGATAACAGCAAACAATGTCATTTATCCTTTGAAACTGTATTTGCAAGATGAAAAATCTGCCCAGGTAATGAAAAATTCTAAAATAAATTCCTTTCTGTTACTATCTACTATACTAGAATTGCACAATGTTCTCTGCTGTTATCAAAAGCAAAAAACCTATTTTTTATTCAATATACTGTATATTATTTTGAAATTTATTTGATATTGGGGTGATAACTTATATTAAATGAAATGGTTGGCATATAGTAGATTAACTGTTCGATTCTTCAGTGAAATTGTCTTGAACATCCTTCCTGTTACTGATGATGGTTATGCTGTTACTTTTGATCAGGTAACATGACAGAAAGTAACAGAAAGGAATTACGCGATAGTTTTTGTCCTTTTTATCACATTAAATGTAAGTGTATTTCCTGTGACATATAACTTTTAAAAAGATGATATAAAAACACACTTAATGTTGTGAGGCACACTTAAAAATATTCTCAGAAAGTGTAAAAAAAGGCTATAACAGGATAGAACACCAATAAGTATTTTTCTATAAATTCTTACCTTGGATGGGCTTGAATTTTCAAACCTGGCCGCCTTTCCAACTATTTCTTTGTACTAATACATTCAGGGAATGATGCTCTTCACAATACATAATGGGAAAATAACTCTTGGTCTTGTAAACGTTTCCACAGGTAAAAAAAAACCAGTGGTAACAGGAGGGAAATCACCCCTGGGGACAAATTTTTTTTCTCTTAAAATTTGCAAAATTTTATTACATGCTATAGTTATAATATAAAAAGACAAATTAGGGGCAAGTTTATTAAATAATATATCATATATGTGAAAATTGGACGCCTGTTTAATTAATTTGGATATTATTTGAATGATTTAGTTTTCAAAAAAACACAGGGGACAACATGATTTTAGGGGGGTTGAACATTTAAATTACAATATTTTATTGGAAGAAATATAAGAATGAGTGTTTAATTGGCAGGCCATGGTGCATTATATAATTTAGTTTATACTAAAACTTAAAATTTTCAAAAAAGATGGTTGAATAAAAAAATAATTGCTGGTGAAGTGCGGGACATGGAAATTAGACTTTTTCAGATATTGTCTCATATATATTATAGATATGGTATGATTGCCAATGTGACTAGTAACTATCCACCAAAGATCAAAATTCAAAGCTATAAAAGATGTGAAGAAGTTTACGTCACTCAACGGCCACCAACAATTATCGACATTCATAAACTTTATAAGTTTTAGTAGACTAAAAGACACGTTCTTGCTTATATATGGCATTGCTAAAAGTCCTTGATTTAAAGTCATGCTTTTCTAGTTATCGTGTCTTTACACTAAATCCATTAGATGTGTACTGATTGATAGTAGTCTGTGAGAACAAAATCTATTTTTTACTTGTAATTGAATTTGAACAAGCTTTCCGGTTGTTTGACAAGAATTCCTGAAACTATAGGTTCAGTTTCAATGAATTAATAATATGCAGGTCACATCAAGTTTTGTTAATTGTTTTTTTTTTCATGTTCGGAGTTCTTTGTCATTGTGTCTCTTTTTAGATTTATTCCCTTTTCCCTTGTATATTTCGTGTTCTTTTATAACATGCATTTACCGACTGCTTAGTGTTCTGCCAGGCATATGCCTCATTTGGATATATGCATGTCAGAGCATATTGTTATGCTAGAAAACAGAGGTTTTAGTCTTTGAATAATACCATTTACTAGCTTTTAATAAAATGGTATTGTCTATTATCATATAAATTAAGATGATTTGATACCATTGTCATTTTAACAACTATTCATCATAGAACCAAAGGGACGTGAACGTGAACAAGTACATGTCACTATTAGGCCTTCAACGTTGAACAAAACGCAAACAGCAATTGGCATTAGTTAAACTAAATCAAGCCCCGGTATATATAACAAAGTGTGACCCAGTTATATTTTTATTCTCAATCAACAATATACAGTTCAAATGTGGAAACTCACACGCGTTTTCGTTATGTATAAAATGATATTCACATACTGAATTGGGCATATGTCAATGAGTCAGCAAACCACACAACACAAATAAAAGACATCTAGAGGGCAGCATCCAGTCTGTAATAAATTAAACAGAAACGGTTAAAAATGTTAATAAACAAAAATAATTATTCTCGACTAGTTAAACACATCGAATATAAGTACAAGTACTTTTTGAAACGACTCAATTTTAGGACTTATCTTATTCCTGTTACATGTCATGCTTGTAAAATTTATTAATTCTATTGACATTATATTGTTTTGCATTAACAACTATATTCTTATATACATTTTCCTATGATGACTTTTTTTACTCTTTACAGTCTAAACACAATAAAATACATGTAGTTATATAATGATGACATGCACTTAATATCAGTAAATGACTCATTTCCAGATTAAAACATATATGTTTTACCTCCAACTAAGGCAATTTTCCTCACTCATTTTAACGTCCCCCCCCCCCCCCCCTGAAATTGGTAAATTTATGATTTTGTAAAAGATCAAAAGTGAATTTAGCTTATATATTAAAAAAGACAGTCGGTCCGAGACCACAATTAATTCGTAGTACATTTCTTTTAGAACATAAATGAAAATTAAAAAAATCCCACCTGCACAGTTTCTCAATTAAATTTTTACAGTGTTTTGTACTACTTTTGGGACAAATTATATCAAATTATAGAAAACTTCATCGGCTCTAACTCAAAATATGGACAATTTTATGTTTAGGGCGTCTTGAAATCTGTTTACAGCTTCCGAAGTGCTAATTTTTAACCTTCTTCAACTGGACCAAATCACTACTTTCCTTTAAAATTCTGAAACCAATTTTATAACAGTGTAATTTACCCCCCCCCCCTCCCTTTCTTGCAATTTGAGGCATAAAACATGTAACCCACTGTCAACACTAGGGACTATATTTGTCAAATCAAGGGACGACAATTGTGGTCTCGGACCAGTCTACCAAAGCCAACACTGATATATACCGTTTATTTTGGGAAGATTCTAGGCTTCATCTTAATCTTTTATTTCGGATCCATGGTCCACACGATAGATTCCACTCTCAATTAGTACCATTTTGTGCCTTTCTTTTTATTTGAACAGTGTTTTGGGGCTATGGGCTTCATTGATAAGGTACTGGGTTCCAGTTATGGGTATGAAGTCTCCGTTGATATAGATAGCTGCGTCGGCAGGAATCTCGTGCTCACGATAAATGGACTTCGAGTTCCTGTTTTCAGCCTTGTGGTGATCCGATTGACAAAAGTTCAAACCTGTCGTAGAGTTGTCACTGGTTCAGACGTAAATATATATTTTTTCTCTAAGATTTATTGAAATCGCTGACAATAAATGATTTAAAATCTAAGAATAAGCTGTTTTGTACCGTCCACTTATACATTTTCTATCCTGTCAGTGCAATAGGTATTGATTGTCTACCTTCAAAATATAAAATTCAATTATCTATATGTAATTGTTACCAATACGTAATGTCTGACTTGTTCCCACTTAAATTGTACCGTGATACCTCAAAATATCCTTGTCGTGATTCGTCAGAGGCTTGTTGAGGTTAGAGGTCTCTAATAATGATTGTTAGATTTATTTTTGGAAAAAAAATAGCGTGATGCGTCAAAATCAGTCAAAAAGTGTTTAATTTATTGTCATGCACCAAAATTGCATTTAATTAACGTCATTTTGCAAGAATGTTAACCGTTATTCGTCATGAAGGTACCCCCATTACTACCCTCACGCATATATATATATATATATATATATATATATATATATATATATATATATATATATATATATATATATATATATATATTTATATACAACTCGTCTATACATCAACCCAACAATGTTAGATTTGTAAATTTGCTTTCGCAAATTAGATGTTCTTCCCTCGCCAGGATTCGAACCCATGCTACTGAGATATCGTGACAGCAAATCGCCTGCACTGTAACCGGCGAGGAAAGGTAACACACGGCCACTGAAAGCTTTATTATTTGAAGCCCAGGTGGTCGTGTGGTCTGTTCGTGACAAATATTTAACGCAATATATAATCATAGTAATGTTTCTAATATGATTCATTTCAGAGAAAAGACAATAACTAATGGCAATGTTTTTATTTTTGTGTAATTCAAACTGTGATATGTATATATGAATTGTGAATATAATAAAGATAAAAAAAAAGCGGGACGGCTACAGTGCAGGTGATTAGGTGTCACGATATCTCAGTAGCATGGGTTCGAATACCGGCGAGGGAAGAACAAAATATTTGCAAACGCAAATTTACAGATCTAACATTGTTGGGTTGATGTTTAGACGAGTTGTATATACATAATGTACATTGCTGGTGATCCGATGGATAACTCTGTTGTAGAGTTGTCACTGACTCAGACGTACTTATAAATATAATTATTTTCTGTGACTGTATCTTGCAATAACTTGTAGGTAGTCCGAAATTACTCTGACGTCCAACGGCTGTTTTGCCAGACAAGCTGGGGCCCCCAGATTACTCTGACGTCCAACGGCTGTTTTGCCAGACAAGCTGGGGCCCCCATCTCCATGCCTTATATATCATGTATTGTAGTACGACGCTAGATTAAAACTGACGAGGAAAGGTAACACACGGCCACTGAAAGCTTTATTATTTGAAGTCCAGGTGGTCGTGTGGTCTAGCGGGACGGCTACAGCGCAGGCGATTAGGTGTCTCAGTAGCATGGGTTCGAATCCCGGCGAAGGAAGACCAAAAAATTTGCGAAAGCATATTTACAGATCTAACATTGTTGGGTTGATGTTTAGAGGAGTTGTATATATATAATATCGAATCACCACCAGGCTGTATTCACATTCTGCCCAGCAATGTACAATCTCATAGGCGGATCCAGATGGGGGGTGCCTGGGGGCCCGGGCCCCCTTCTCGTGGGAAAAAATTTGGTTGATTATATAGGGAATCATTGACCCCCCCCCCCCCCCCCCCCCGCCCCCCGTTTTAGGAAACGTTAGGAAAAGTTCTAGATCCGCTACTGAATCTGTAACTTTGCTTTCGCCAAAAAAAAAGAAAAGAAGAGTTATTATATATATACAGGGTGGTAAATGGTTATTTTCGTGCAACGTGTTTTGTCATTTTTATTTCATGTGCAGTTGTGAAAAAAGTTCGTTAATCACCGTGTTTCGTGAAATCGGTAAAAGATCAACGTGCAAGACTTTTTAATTGTTCGTAATTCATAGTGCAATGGTAAGTTTATTTCGCGTTCTTCCGTGCAGATACCCCTCCCTTTACGCCCCTCATTATAATCATTTATAGTTCTAGTCTTCAGTCTTGGCAAAATAAAATTTCTTTACACAGTTTGGTCATACCAACAATAAGTCCGAGATTACTCTGACGTCCAACGGCTGTTTTGCCAGACAAGCAGTGGGCCGTGGGACCCAGCTCGTCTGGCAAAACAGCCGTTCAGTGGACGTCAGTGTAATCTCGGACTAACCAACAATGATTATAACCATTTAAATCACCTTCATCAAGTCTATATAATATCTCAGACCATCTCATATAAGATCATAACATAACGCGCGAGATATTTTCTCTGTAGTATTATTTTACATTTCTTATGCAAAGTGAATTACCTCCCCTTAAATTGTAAAAACATTAAGCATAATCATTACTTGTAAAGTCAACAACAAATAGCATTTTCAGGTTAATAATTTAAGCTTCATGCTAATTAAACTAAAATAAATTTGGTGTAATATACTAATAAACAAACAAAATTTGTAAAATAATTGTTCAATGTAAAGCTTTCTATTGACATTAAAATAAAAAGTATAGAAACATCGTTTTCTTATCTTTCAGTGTAGATCGCTATGTCTCGCTTATACGTTTGCTGAACTCGTGTTCTCGCCTACTTATAAGCAATCTTTGAAGATCTTTTATTAAAGATCAAAATAACTGCAAACAATTAATTATCCGTTGCAGATGTCATGTTGAAAGATTGGGCAAAAACATCTTAAAAATAACTCCCACCGTGTATCATCGGTACAGCTGATATAGGAACTAACCAAGCGGGCATGATCGATTTTTACCTGACACGGTAAGACAATCTTTGCTTTTGTTTTCATAATATCAATGTGTACTTCAATTTGAGCATAATTGTTGTTTAAGAAATTATTTGGTCGTAGACTCACGGCCGACACTCGGCTAACCGAGAGATTGGTCGGTTAATCTATATTAAGTATGCGGCTATATGGGCGATTGGTCTGTTAATCGGGTTGGTTATACGTCTGTTAAGAGTAAAACGCTTAATTTAATGTCAAACTCTATTAAATATACAGATTTTTGACATGTTATAAGAACCAAATCAAAAAAAGAAAAGTGTCTGACAAAATGATATCTATCATAGAACATTTTGCACTTGTAAAAACATTTCTTAGTCTGCGCAGTTTTCAGTAAAACTAAAAGGCGTCGCGCAAGTATGTAGTATTTATGCTTATACGCATAGCAATTTTTTTAATAAAAGGCGAAACAAACAAATTTAGATATCATTTAAAGGACAAAAAAATAGTACTGTGGTTCTAAAAATTAAATTGACATTAGTAAATATTTCATAATTGTAAAATAACGTGAATAATACCACATTTTAGTGAAAATTATGGAAATAAAGTCTGTTAATGGGTTGGACAATTGAAATTGTGTCAGTTAAGAGTTATTTAGACACGACAATAATTGTGCTACCTTTATATTTTCCCCTTGAAAAATTTAAGAATGAGATGTTCCTGAGTAAACAAAAATGACAATACGGTGCCCAGTATCCTAGAAAGAGCATTTTTATTTTGACTTTCTTTGCATTTTATTGAAGGGTGTGTCACTTCAATATAGCGTGATATGGATTGGCCTCTGGAATATGCATGAATTTTTTATTGACGTTTTCAATTAGCCTTAATTTTTGTGTCTGTTCGAAGTAGCACGTTCTCAATTCCGACTGGATGTGTCTTTCTAATACAACACAGGGTACATATAACGTGTTCTCGTTCACATATGTACCGATTATCAGGTTATCTGCATGTTGATATCGTAAAATATCAGCTGCGAGACATAATATGAAGCTTTTTGTCGAGTGAGCAAAGCGAACGAGATCAAAAAGCCTTCATATAATGTCAAGCAGCTGATATTTTACAATATCAATATGCAGATAATCTGATAATCGATTTATCGGGCTATATTTGCGTGTTTCAGAAGTGTTTTCTTTGTTTCACCAGCACACAAAAGATGACTTGATAAGTTCGGGTCAAAGTTATTAACGTCGGTTCAAACATTATGACGTCGCTGATATGTCCGGGTCAAAGTTATTAATGCCGGGTCAACGTATTTGACGTCACAAAGACATGATACGGAATAATATTAAGAGCTGAACAGAGTGATATAGACAGTGGGACGACCGATAAGAACATGATATTTGTCACTGGACGTTAAACCCTAATTCGTCAGCATCATCCAATTGGTTCTTTTCGTCTATTACATAATCATATGTTGTTTACAAATCACTCTAAAGAAGTAAACGGAATGGAGCGAATGCAGCTACATTTGGTTATTTTAAGTTTCAATTCATTTTATTCGGTTTAGTTCCTTTCTACATAAGTGCAGAGGATAAATACAGTTGTCTATGTTGGCCGGTGAAGTCCATTTCGCGTTTTTGCGATTTCGCCTTTCATATTCTATAGGGCGAAAAGGCGAAATCGCGAAGTCGAAAACGCGAAAACGCGAAGTCGAAAAAGAGAAATCGGTTTCGCGTTTTCGCGTTTTCGTTATATAGAATATGTAAGGCGAAAACGCTAAAGCGCTAAAACGCAAAATGACATTAACCTGCCACCATAGTTGTCCGCATGTAAACTTTTAGCATTTGTCACCAATATAAGTACATCGCAATCCGTTACTGTTTCAACAGCCATCGGTGTTTCATGTGTGTATTTTTAAACAAGTATTATTTTTCTCTCGGTTTTAGCAATGTATCACTCTCTACTGTCCTTAGGGAGCTACCATTTGATTTTTATGGGGGGGGGGGGGGGGGGGCTGAGATGAAATTTGAAAAAAATAGGCAGGACAGGAGTTTTGAGTAAAAAAAAGGCAGGATGAGACACTTGCAAAAAAAAGTCAGGATAAACTAAAAAAAAAAAGGCAGACCGAACAGAGTGAAAAATAAAAAGGCAGGACAGAGATTACAGCTAAAAAAAATGTAGGACAAAATTTTTCATCCTAGCCCCCCCCCCCCTAAAAATCAAATGGTAGCTCCCTTATATATTATTCTTTATTCTGCGTTTCCATCCAGATTCTTGTGTATACCATGAGGGTCCGGATTGGGGGGGTATTGTTTATTTCTGTATTCTTTAAATTGTTATGTCATTTTTTTCTACATTTTATTTATCTGACTCATTATTCTTTCTTTATCATAGTTGTCATATTTTGTCATCCCAATATATTTTACTTACTGATGTTTAGTTACTATCTCTGATTTATATACTGGTTACCAATGTAGTTGACAAATTTGTGTCATTCATGACAATTAAACAGAATCAACATGATATATGCGATCATTCTTGGATGAAATTAATATTACTTTAATATTACACTTTTTGAAACCATTTTTATCAATTTTCAATTTCATGTGTTGTTTCCGTATATGTTATGTTTCATTGCTCATGTGTTGTTTTCGTATATTTTAGTCGCTCGTCTTGGGCCTACTCATTTGATCCGATAACACCCCATATAGCAATAAAATTATACTGTTATTGCCATTCATAACTCTTAACAGACCAATTAACAGACCGGGTTTTATACATCCGACCCATTAACAGGTTTTAAATAAAGATTGATTTATGTCACCAAAATACAGATTTTCATGTAGATTTTTCACACAATGATATCAATATGGTTAACAAACATAATGCCTTTCTTTTTTCGATGTTAAAAATATTGAATGCAAGTAAATTTAACCAATGTGCCATTTTGTGTACATTTTATGTGTGTAAAATGTGTATAAATTTATTGATGAGTAACCCGCCTTTTCATTTTATAGATCGTACATAGAAGCTAGAAAAATAATAATTACACCACTGAATTCAGTACATTGAATTGTTTTGTTAGACATGAATACTTTTTATGATGAAAATATATTTAGAAAGTTATACAATGAAACATGTTGAACTTTCAATGATTTTCTCGATAACACCTGATTAACAGACTTTAGCCAACCCGATTAACAGACCAACCGCCGATATAGCCGCATACTCAATATAGATTAACCGACCAATCTCTCGGTTAGCCGAATGTCGGCCGTGAGACTGATGATAAGAGAAAGTCTCATAAATTTATCTTGATACTTATAAGAGCCCGTTCACACTATGACATTTTTATCGATTTAAACTAGACCGGTTCACTTTAGATCGATTTAAGGGCCAATGTGAACGCTTTGAATCGATCTTCAATCGGTCTAAACTAAAACACCAAAAGAGGTAGTTTAGTTTGAATCGATCTAAAGTAAACCGATCTTACTTTAAAAAAAAATGAAAGAAGACGATGTCAAGATTTCGCATGTCTATACTTACAATTATCTTATAGAGAGAGGTAGATATAATAATTTCATAATACTCCTCGACACAATAGAATATGTAAAAGATCAGTCGCGGATCCCGAGGGGAGGTTTCCAGGTTTTTGACCCCTTCTCTTTTTTTTTTTAAATGTAAGAAATGTATTTCCAAGATGAAAGGTGTCAAAATTCATGAAATTGACGGGACTCTGAACGAAATGTAAAATATAATGATGTGCTTTTGCTGTTCTTAGAGGAAATAATCAACATGGTATATGTCTTCTTGTTACTTTCTGGTTCAATTGATACATGTCTATAACATTTATTAAATTATACAATTACAAATAATTCAAATGGTACTTATACACGAATAATCAAGCTATCGGCAAAAAGCGTTTAACCACACTACTTTATGTTCAAAACCTAAAGTTATAGGTGTTCAATCTGTAGAATTGTTTAGAATTTACATATCTGATTGACTTCATTTTGTATTTTTAGATCATGATTTGTCGGAACTCATGGAAGTCACATGTGGTGTCCCCCAAGGAAGTATCCTTGGACCGCTGTTATCTTAAAAATCCAAATATTATTTCTACAAAATTGGGAAAAGTTCTGGATAAAATGGTAAGACTGGTTAGTAGATAATAAACTGTTATTACATCCAGGAAAACATGAATGTATGCTTTGTGCCCCCCCCCCTTTTAAAAAAAGCTGGAAGACAAAGTAAAATATTTGTTTTCAGGTTAAATGAAATGATCACATTATCTTATCGTCAAATTGTGTCAGAGTATTTAGGAGTTTACATTGATATTTGTTTAAATTGTAAACAAATAGTTTCCAATATCATAAACAACGCTAATGCAAGATTGAGATTTTTATATAGAAATGTAAAATATTTGTATACTATATCAATGATGACTTTAACATCAGCTCTGATACAATGATGGTACGATTATTCTTGCTTTTCGTGGTATAATAGTCTGGTAAAAGGGATGGCAACAAAATTGCCAGTTGTACAGAAAAAGGTGGTGACATTCGTCCTTGGTCTGAGTCCAAGGACAAGGAGTAGAATTACGTGGGATATTTTAGACGAAGTCGATATGCTATTCAGTGGTGGATCCAGAGGGAGGGTCCCGGGGGTTGGACCCGCCTTTTTTTTGAACGATCCATGCATTTGAAATGGGACATCTAGTTGGATCCCCCTTTTATCCTGGGTTGGGACCCCATTTTGAAAATGACAGGATCCGCCCCTACTATGTGTAAAAGATAGAGTTTGCCAACTTAAATTAAACCATGTATTCAATATACAACATGCTCCGAAATAGTTATGTGACTAATTTTGATTTAAATAAAAATAAAAGCTGAGGTGCTGCACATAATAATTAATTTGTACCAAATATTAAAAATTGTAATAAAAACAGCTTTGTCTATAATGCTATACGAGACTTGAACAATCTACTATCCAATATAAAAACAGTACAATGTGTATCAAATAGATCTGCTTTAAGTCTCTAGTTAAAGAACAAATAAAGATAACAACAAGATATATAGAAACTTTTGTTTTTATATTGTTTTTTTTTTTTTTTTTTATGAAACATAACTTCTTTTTTTTAATTTTTCTACACCAAATATTAAAAACTATAATAACATCTATAATACTAAAATTACGAGGTCCAATTTATCAGCCGGCATCAGGTAAAAACGACATATCAAAGAATTCAACTTTATATATAGCTAATATAGGACAATTGTGTAGATTAAAAATTACACCATTCAGACCCTTTTGTTTTCCACATAATTAATATTGCCAATAATTAACAAGTTCCGGGTCGAATCCGGTACCGATACCAAAAGTATATTCACCTGTTACCTATTACCTTATCTGTACGTTCCGCATCTAACAGGCGCACCACCAAATGGTGTATTTGATTTTACTATATACACGGGTCATAATCACAAAGTCGACACAACTAAATTCAATCATTGTCAAATTGTTCCCTATTGTAGTTTTTGAATTAGTAAAACTTTCTAAGATAACAATACGAATACTAAAAATTTTGACTAAGGCGTATAGGTACAGTTTTCAATTTGTTAGCGGGCATGACGTAAAACAGCGAATCAAAGATTTGAACTTTATTGGACAATGCTGTTGATTAAAAAATACAGGACCTGAATATTACCAATAATTGAAAAGTTCCAGGTCGACGGGTTCAAACAGAAAGATTTGAAAGCAGAGAAAACTGTGTATCTTATAATCGGCACGACTTTATCAGATGACAATACCAATACTAAAATAAGGCTTACGCATAGTTATATACTTTAATTCAGTCACGGACACCGTGATATCACGGGTGTGATCTAGTTGTATAAATTCCCTAAGTACGAACGGTTTTATATGGGGGCGCATTGAATTTGTATTTTTTTCAAAATTCCATCTTTCATTTGCGCCATACGGTTATATTTCAATTGCACCAAAAAATAAAACAATAAATTTGCGCATAACCGTGTAAAAACTCTTTAAATAAATAATCATTAATTTATTATATATTATCAAAAATGATCACCATAAAAAGACAAAATAAACACCAATCTGAGTGGGTAGATGAAACGTTGGTGTTAGACTTGTAGAGGGTGACGTAGACGGACTTTCTGTTTTATTTTAATGTCGCCTCACCAGAGGCTGCAAAGATTGCATAAAGTAGGCGAGACACTCTCGTGTAATACAATATGCTCGACATAGGTATGCTTTTCCGGCAGCGGCAACAACAAAGTGAATCAAATTGTTCATGTACTTATTATTTTAACACAAATAATATGGGTAAATTATAGCATTTGTTTTACAAAATTACTATTTGATGTACTCTTTTTTGTCTTAATATTTGTAAATTAAATAGAAAAATGTTGTTTTATTTAAATTTTTTGTTTTGAAATTGAAGACAATTAAAATCTATAATGAATTTATATATTTGAGTATGTCCTTATTTAAAGGGAGATAATCAAACTTAACAATTTAAGCGGCTATCACGACAAGTTTATAAATTATTGACTTATTTCATCTACATGAAAAATCAGGAGTTATTAACTGAGTAAAGATTAATTGCCTTTCTTTCCCTCAATAATGTGCTTAGAGGAAGATTAACCGAGGAGCGATGTACCTACATTAAAGTTATTAGTAAACTGAAAAAACCCTGTTTTTTTCAATTTTTATCTCCCCCCTTCCAAATTTCGTTTTCTACTGTATAAATTTTTGAAGACAAGTCGCATCTAAACAAAATATGATTGATCTGTAGCTTACCCCCATCCCCCACCCCCACCCCCTAAATTCGATCCTAAAATAGTCACTACTTGAAAAAGGCATATACATGTATACACATATCCAAATAGTCGTATATAGGTCCATTGATCACAAAACTAATCCAAATCTCATTTAGTTATTTCGATATTCTAAAATACATTTTTATTTCGCAGAAATTACATTTTTTTTTTATCCGGTTTGACTGTGAAGCACTTTTTTAAGATTTGCATTGAACTATGCTCCACCCTTTGATTGGAAAACATATCAAGACTCATGTTTTAGCATAAAATCTTCAAAAATTGTTTTGAATCTCGATGCACTAAAGTGATATTTTTTTTAATTATATGGATTCACAAACCTTTCAAAATCCAAGGTCGGCCCCCTAAAGGTCAGTGTTCTTTTGAACTGTGCAGTTTATGTGAGGTAGTTAATGCACACCTTTGCTGTGCATTATCTAGATTATAAGTCAGTAAGAACAAATGGATTTTATCCATGTCAAGTGTTTTTGTCCTCAATGCATTTCTCGATGAATGTTTACTAAAATACCTTAATAATTTCAGTCTCTTTGATATATTTTACTTGTAAATAAGAACATAGGAATGTAAGCAACATATATAGATTGAACCATTTGAAACCGTTCAATAATAATCATAGAAGAGGGGACTCAAAGTTTATATGTTTTTGAAAGAGAGGGGCTTAATTTGTTAACATATTTTAAAGGGGGGAGTCAATTATATTTGCCCATTTCAATTTCACATTTTGCCGACCCTCCTAGAGATAAATAATGAACGATCCCTAAGGATATACTTAGGTGAAAAAGGGACACATAGATCTATATTGCTTTACCGACCGTGCGAAGGCTTTGTAGTCAGTCAAGGTCGTTAAAACCCCATTAAGGTATATGATAATGATATACTGCTCCCAGGGTGTTTTAAAAACAATCTAGAATTTATTAGTCAGATCATTCCATACACCAAATATAAATGACCCAAAACATAAAAACTTAACAATAACATTGACCAATGAACCATGAAATGGAGGTCAATGTCAGATAATACCTGCTAGACAGACATTTACGCCTCACAATTGTTCCATAAACCAAAGATAGCTGACATATTGCTACAAGTATTTGGAAAACTGACCAAAAACAAAACACTTTTATTGACCAATGCATCATGAAAATGAGGTCAAGGCCAGATGATCATGATACCAACAAGACTGAAATGGACCCTATACAATCATTCCAGATACCGCATACAGTTGACCTGCTGCTTATTGTATCTGAGAAACTGACCTAATCATGTAACTTTATCCTTAATTACTGATCCATAAAATAATATAGAGGTCAGGTGAACCCTGTCTGAAACTGAGACATCCCTTTATGGTTTAAAATTAAATTCATGGTATTAACTTATTTTTCATCCAATATTAATGCTACATGGATAGGACATACATTGTAACAGCTGCACTGAAATAGTTTTTCGAGCTATCACAAAAAATGCAAATTTTGCAGTACTCATTCAAGTTTTCCCAAAACATTGGTTAAGCAAAAACTACAGATTTTGTATGCAGTAAACTCATCCAGAACTGTTTGAAATGGGTAGATTAACACACATTTTTTGTATCAGATATTTAGTTTGCTTTAAAAATTACTTTTATAAAATGTCGGTAAAGAGGACAGGACAAAGCTTAAATAACTTTGTCAGTACAGCTCTAGTGATGCGTCTCTCTAGTCTTAAGTTTGTCTGAAATGTAAGTTAATAACACAAATTCAAATCTAAACCATAAACCAATTAAAAATATTCGTTAAAATCCAAATTATACATATTCTACAATTATGTCATTTTACATTGTTTTCAATGGAAGTGTTGCAATACTTTTTTCCATGTGTATATATGTTCTTCTTATGAAATACTGGAATTTCTGGTAACAGGAACTAGTGTGTGTAGTCTTAGAGAAATTACGGAACACAACTGGTATCCTATGTAAAATGCATTTCAAATAATTGCACTCGTGTATCCCTACCAAACATAATTATCCTCCTGCTCTGCCATTTGCATGAGTATAGTTCTACATATTTTAGATTTGACAAATAGTGATGTTGCCATACAACTTGAATTTTTCACGCTGTATGCAAAACATAAATGATGCCATCGCCTGACTATATATATTATAAATTTAACAATATGTATGATGATCTATGTTTTATTCTTATAATGCTAAATGCTACACTTTCAGGAAATGAGTGTCCACATAAAGGTTTCTGTATCTCCAAAACTGTAAGAGGAGATAGCAGGACAAACCACGATCTCTTTATGCAGTTTGTACCACAAAATCCAGTCCAACTACATGTCATTTTTAGAATATTTAAAAGACACCAAAATCATGTGGCCATGCTCACCTCCATTATGTGTATGAAAATCCTGCAAAATATTAAAGATGTACCCCACAACTGTAGGAGGAGATAGCGGGACAAACTACAATCTCTTTATGCAGCTTGTACCCAAAAATGACCAAGTCCAACTACAGTACTGTCATTTTCAGAAAATTTCCCTACCGTCAAGGTTAGATTTTGTCAATTGTTCACATTTTTAAGAAATGCGGTTGTTACTTACTGCTCTCAAAGACAAATGCCATCAGCACCCAAATACAATACAAATGAATTATAAATAATGTCCAACGGAATTTATTTCTGATAACAAAAAGATTGTATTTTCCTATGAAGTCGAAGAAGACTCATTTGTGGAATATTTTATGGCGTGAAAGATCATAACTCACTATAGGCTTATATGAAACTGCATATGAGAGGAAGAGACATTGACAGATTTTTAAAAGAACTTCTACACGGAAATTTGTACAATTCTCCTTACTCTTCGGAATTTTGTCGAATTTCGTGACTTTAATGATTCGCCAAAAATTAAAATTTTAAAACTTTACACAGAGTAACAATCTAAATGTTGAAATTGCGTTAAAACATTGAATCAAATTTATTTACTTTTTTGTATGCATATTTGTACACTGTATAGAGAACTAAGGTAGTCGTTCGGAGGAATGACTTAAACAAAATATGACCGACTGGACCAAATCACGAGCAAATCATTTTACTAAACGCTTCTCAATATGACGACGTTACCATGGTTACTACCCATGATATGGTATGGGCTGTTCTCATTGTTGAAGGCCGAAGGGATGCCTTTAATTGCTTACATCCAGTTCATTTGAACTTTTGTCGATAGTTATCTCAATGGCAATTATACTGTATCTCCTTATTTTTATATCTTCAACCAAAGTAAGAAAAAAATATAAACAAGTCTTTTATTTTTGACTGACATCAAACAATTTGAAGTCTAACTTTATCTCATGACCCACATAAGTATTTGTTGATCTTCAAGCCACATTGTTTGTTTACAAATTTGTTTGATCTCTACTTGTTAATTTGGTTTTTCTTTGAGATTTTCTACTATGACGAATTCTAAAATAAATGAAGAAAAACGTCTCCTGTTCTTTTTCTTTCTACTCGTCGAAGAAAATTGATATTGAAACAAATTATGTTTCAGAGAGAACAACTATTGCTCTCTTTCTTATAGTCATCTATAGTCACTTTAAATTTCTATGACGTACTACGCAATAATTGTCTACTATGACCAATCGATCTTTTTCCATTATTTGGCTTAATACAGGCTCCGTTTCTGAACCAAGCATTGAAATTTCTCCCCGACCACTTTAATTTTCTATTCTTGTACGTATGTAGTAGCTCACATATAGAACAGAATGTTCGCGGTAATCGTTCATCTGGAAAATAATATTTGTCCTTTTCTTTTAGATAAGAAATGTATTCTTTCTCATTTGAGCTTAGTTTCAAAAGATACTGTGCCAGAGCCTTTGGAGACTCAAAATCCTCTGTGTTGACTATCGTTTTTGCAGGAATTACACTTTTTAAATTTGGAGCTGATCTGGCGACATATACCATTTTATTGTGGTCTTGAAAATTATTAAAAACTTTTTCTGTAATATAATCTTTGCATATACTGTTCTCAAAACCAAGGTAAAATTTATAATCATTTGACAAACTCGAATGACATTCGATTGAACTTTTCCTTTTGCAAAAAGTCTTGTTTTTCCCACAATTTCCATAAATATCAACGGTAATGTGTTTCTTTAATTCTTCCACATATGTTCGACGCTGAGATTGAGTATTACAGTTGCTAACAACCCAAGAGACTTGTTTTGTTTTTCTTCGGAATATCTCGGTATAATTTCTTTGCATCTTATTAGAGTTTTCTCTCAATTTTATTGCCCAGCGAAGTGAAAATTCGCTTTCTTCTCTGTAAGAAGCACTCCAATCGAACTTATTGTGCCATTGTTTTGCTAAAGATCCGTCATTCGCAGGACTTTCATTTGTCCAGATTATCCATATTTGATTTTTCGATTTTTCTGGAACATGTTTACTTAAACGTCGATAATGAAAGAACACTGCTTGATAATTATCCAATGGTTTTGTGTTACTATCTGATAAAATACAGTTTGAAAATCCGCACCCACTGAAATTGAAAGTAGGTGGCAGCCATCCCGGCCGCCCATGCCATGCGATTTTTATTGGTTTATACCCTGCGATTTTGATTGGCGGTTCAATAATTTTCTTTTGAAATGAATAAGTTGTAGAGTTTCCTTCGTCAGCAAAAAACTGTCCAAAAATTAGAATGGTACTCTGATAGTAAATAATGAGGAATATTGATGCAACAAATAACACAGGAACGACAATCCTCTTCCAGTCCATATATTTCTGAAACAGTCACAAGTTACTCGTTAAATTATTTCACTTATCAAATTTGCAAAAAATAGATATAATAACTGAGAATTATACTTGGCACTACTGTACGTGTGTATTTTGGGTTTTGGTAATAATTCGGTTATAGACAGGGTACAAATGAAATTCTACAAATTATCCGTAACGTTAAAATAACTACTCCTGATTTGAAGAAAAAAATTACTATAGTGTGTTTGCCTTTCACTTTGGTGTGTTTGTCCTTCACTTTAGTGTGATTACCTTTTCACCTAAGTGTGCTAACTTTTCAATTTAGTGTGCTAGCCTTTCACTTTACTTTTCGAGCCTTCCACTCTTCGTCATTAAATGTTTCAAGTCGAAGTTGTTCTAAATATTCAGCGCATACAAAGATCTGTATATATATATATATATATATATATATATATATATCTATTTCTGAGTAAATCTAAGTACATTGGCATAGAGATACACACAATGAATATTACATACTTACTTAAGTGAAAGGCAAACACATTAAAGTGAAAGGCAACACGCTTATTAAGTGAAACGTGAGCACACTAAAGTGAAGGGCAAACACATTAAAGTGAAAAACAAGCACACTTACAATGTAAGTGAAACGTGAGCACACTAAAGTGAATGACAAGCATACTATAGTGAAATATTTAAAGGATACACGCACTAAAGTGAAAGACAAGCATAATAAAATGAAACGTTAGCACACTAAATTGAATGACAAGCAAACTATATGTGAAACATTTAAAGGATACACGCACTAAAGTGAAAGACAAGCATACTAAAATGAAACGTTAGCACACTAAATTGAAAGGCAAGCACAATTAAATGAAACGTTAGAACACAAAAGTGAAAAGATATATACTAAAGTGAAAGGCAAGCATACTTAAGTGAAAGGCAATCCCACTAACGTGTAAGGTGAAACGTTAGTACACTAAACTAATAAAGTGAAAGGCAAACACACTTAGGCTAGCACACTAAAGTGAAAGGCAAACACACTAAGGCTAGCACACTAAACCGAAAGGCAAGGCAATCAAATAACGAAGAACCATCATGTTTCCATTAACATATAAATATCTGGCTATTCAAAGTTTATCTTTGATCATCCATTTGTCGCCGTGTATTGATAAGATCAACTCTTAGATGTCATATACTATAGATAATGGTTATCTAAATATAATTACCAGGTTTTTATATTTGGATCAAGTATAGAACACTTATTTACATCGCACATATACCACTTAACGATTTTTCATCGTATAATTAGAAAAGATTACTTTAGTGTTATAATTTTCATTTTGTTTGGTAATAAACAATGTAAACTTACGTGTATAGTATATATCTTGAACTTGATAAGGTTCATTGTGACTCTTCTTTCGTATGTTTAATTTTAGCATGCTTACCTCCCGATAAGTCCTTAAAATCAAAAGATTAAAAGGACTTCAAAACACCTAAGTACAGCTGGTTTTATTAGAACGTGTTTAGCTTTTCCTATTATTTGTATTTTTTTTTTAAGTTTCATGTAAAGGGTTTAACTACAAAGTTGTGATTTTCAGGATTTGATATTGGCGGCGTTCATTAAGTGTTCAGAGTATGTCGACCATATTTTGGCCATACAATGACAGTCCTTTTACCTATATACATTATTTTTCTATTTTAATAGGGGCGCACGCTGGGTGGCCCCCGTTGCAAATCCAGGATCAGAATTCTTATCAAAAGTATATCATCTATAGAATCTGCCCCTGTGTTACAAGTTCAGGGCTGGTGCCATAGATACTGTTTGGGTGGAAATATATGCCAGTCTACTGGTATGCGTTTATATTTATTTCTACTAACTGGTATGCGTTTATATTTATTTCTACTAACTGGTATGCGTTTATATTTTTTTCTACTAACTGGTATGCGTTTATATTTATTTCTACTAACTGGTATGCGTTTACATTTTTTTCTACTAACTGGTATGCGTTTACATTTTTTTCTACTAACTGGTATGCGTTTACATTTTTTTCTACTTACTGGTATGCGTTTACATTTTTTTCTACTATAGTACAGCCTTTCCTCAAATGTTCTTAAACAAATTATTGTTTCATGCTGACAAGGAAAGGCAATACTAGTAATTAACACAATTATCTTACTTACAGTGTTTGGTCGAATTAAACGTCGCCCATATATATAAAGCACAGCCATAAATCAATCCTTAATGTTAAATATGGAATATAAAAAATCAAAAGTTAAATCGATCCATACATTTTAGTTTTAAAGATCAATACTATAGGAAAAGTGGTGGACAGTCAAACTTCCTAATGTTTACAGATGTCCCCAGGAACAGGCTTTAAAATTATGATGTAAATAGTTTTCCCTAAAGCTGTATTTATTTACATGTATAAGCCAATGATAATAAAAAAAAGATAATTATCCAAAAATGTTGACAATTTAAAGAGAAAAATAATACCAAAAATTGAAATATCGAAAATGCAAACCTCCAATAATGGATGTATAATGTCATTTTTAACAGTAACAAAAATATCTCCACATTCCAATTTATAGGAGATTATCATTGTTTAATACTCTAGTTCAGGGAAAGCTTGTTCGCGACCTAGAATTCTGAGTGGGTCAAGCGTTTAATTAAAATTCATGCGAGAATATGTGAGATTTGGATGAACTGGGGGCAAAGTCATATATGGTACACATTAATATTCGGTGTTTAATAGGCGTTTATTAGGACGCCTGCCGCTTTCCCGTTTACCTGTGAAGTAGTTGAGTGTCATCTGTTTTTTGTTTGTTTATGTGTAATAAAGTAAAATAAATAATATTTTGAAAAATTTCGGGACATCTATAATACTAAAATTACGAGGTCCAATTTGTCAGCCGTAATCACGTAATAACGACGAATCAAAGAATTCAAATTTATATATAACTAATATAGTACAAAGGTGTAGATTAAAAATTACACCACTCAAGGCCCTTTTGTTTTCCACGTAATTAATATTGCCAATAATTAAGAAGTTCCGAGTCGAGTCCGATACCGATAACAATAGTATATTCACCTGTTACATATTACCTTATCTGTACGTTCCGCATCTGACAGGCACACCACCAAACGGTGTATTCAGGATTAATATGCTATATACACGGGTCATAATCACAGGATTGACACTACTAAATTGTCAAATTGTTACCTACTGTAGTATTTTAATCAGTAAGACTTTCTAAGATAACAATACGAATACTAAAAATCTGCACTAAAAATAAGGCGTATAGGTACAGTTTTCAATTTGTTAGCGGGCATGACGTAAAACAGCGAATCAAAGAATTCAACTTTATTTATAACTAATATAGGACAATGCTGTTGATTAAAAAATACTCCATTCCTGGACCTTTTGTTTTCCAAATAATTAATATATAATTTACCAATAATTGATAAGTTCCAGTTCGACGGGTTCAAACAGAAAGATTTGAAAGCAGAGAAAACTGTGTATCTTATAATCGGCATGACTTTATCAGATGACACTACTAATACTAAAATAAGGCTTGCGCATAGTTATATACTTTAATTCAGTCACGGACCCGCGATATCACGGGTGTGTTCTAGTAGTGTTTAAAAATTACGGGAGAAAATTGGAAAAGAAATTTGAAATTACTGCTTGCAAATAGCCAAAACGAAATGTTTGATAAAGAAGGAACGAGGTCCTTCAAGTCCCCGGAAGCTGTTACGAACTTTGAAGAAGTTTATGTGCAGAAATATATAATTTTTTGACAATTGAGAATAATTTCCAGAAACATGCTGGACGGTAATGGCATTAATTGCCAAAACAGTATATCATACAATGGTGACACTACATAATTTATTCTCTTTAGCTTTTTTTTCGGGAGAATATAGATAAACAACCTAAACCATATGATTGTCATGTAAGACGGAGCTTTTTTAAAAGTTGTTGCTGGTCATAACACATAGTCGTAATGAATGATATTATGCGATGTATTCAATAAAAAATAAACATCATGGCTTCATAAATATTATGTTTTCAATATAGTATAAATTATCTGACCGTTAAACCTTGGTACAGTATATATACGTTCCTTGTTCAAACCATAATAAAATAAGTTCCCATAAAATCAAACAGCTACAGATCGTCATATGGAAGCCTGGAATACCCATTACACGAATTAATCTGATTAAAATGCAAATTTATCAGAATTCGCGTGCTCTATGAGCATAACGAAGTCAGATATCTATATTATTTTAATAAGGTTGACCAGAACCATAACAAATTTAGGTTCTTATAAAGATATTTAAAAACAAATGAAAATGATAACGGTTATACATTCTGCAGCACGGTCAATATATGGTCCTGCCCTCGCAATCTCTAACTAAATGTGTAACTCTGGTCTTCCCTTTGTGTTTTTTATACAATGAGGTATAAACTGGCCATAGCTGTATTAGTAAAAACCTTTCGAAATAGTAAGTCTTCAATTAAATTAGTGTAGTGCTCTTCAACTTTGTTCTTTATTTTGCCTTTTAGTTCTTTTCATTCGAGCGTAGCTGGTTAGACGTTTGAAGACAAAACGCGCGTCTGGGGTACAAATCTATGATGAGAATATGGACACGCAGTATTTTTTTCACCCAAACTATAAATGTAACTTATCACATGTATACATACTTGTAAGTATTGCCTAAACGATAGTCCAACCTTGACCTTTAGTATATCTACAATTAGTTTCAATTTGTCTTTGGAGGCACCTGATCTGTCTTATCGGCAACCCGTGTCACTTACATCTTTTAACTTTACTATAAACATAAAAGGTCTTAAACTCTAATACCCCGTTCACACTATATCGGGATAAGATGGCGTTCCGACTATATGGAAATCAAGAAGGAATATTTCACTCCTTAAACTTTTATTTTTATCAGTCCGACAAAACCGAACAACAAACTCCAAACTAAATGTAATGTAATATACAAACCATAACAATATATATATATAAAGCACATACATATTAGCAATTAAAGAATTATGCAGATTAACAGATGTCAGATGGAAAAAAAAACAATAGATTAAAAGAGTAATTAGTGTCTTTTTAAATTATTGTCTAAATTGTCACAAGAATAAATAATTTAATGAATAGATCAAATGAATTTAGGTCCTTTGTCCAAGATTATGACATATAAATTATAATCCGTGTAACACACGTATGCCTAATTTTACGACTAACTCCAAAATAATAAAATAAATGCAAAACATTAAAACAATTGAATGAATAAAATGTTGTTTAAAAACTAATGTCATGGCACATTCCAAATTCCCTTTTTAAACAGGGTTTGCCCTCGAAGTATTTAATGTAATCAGAATATATAATAGTTAATCTGGATATCATTGAATGTGGTTGGGAGACCTTTTTAGAACTTATTCTTGGTATAAATTGCTGAAAATGCACACCATCCTCTAGAACATGTAGAATGACTGGATATCAATCGCTTATTTTCTCTACTTCGGTCAAATGGTCACAGTTCAACACAACTTATAATAAGGACATCATATTTGAATGGACACTTTTTCACCGCATTGGGCACATTTAAATATACCGGACACTTTTTCACAGGAAGATTTTTGGTTCACATTTTCACATTCACAAATAGGTTTCTTGACTGATGTCCGAACGTTCGGATTGTTCTACATATACTACGATAAATTAGTAATAGTACGATGAATGAAATATAATAAAATACAACTTACTAGTATGAAATTTTCCTTGATTTAAAGAAATCATGTCCAGACGAGGTTTGAATATCCAAGTCTGGATAGCCTCTGGCACGAGAAAAAAACGACCACCGTAAAATCTCTAAGGACAATCTTAGGCTTTTAAGTTGATTTTGTTTCATTTCTTAAATGACCTCATATCCAGAAACGTATTAAATCTTTGGTGTATTGTACTAAAAAAATTCCAGTGTTGCTTCACATATTGACAACAATGAGCATACTTGATTTGATTGGTTATGTGTGAGGGAATAAATTTTGATAGATTATAGTAAAACATACAATTCACTATCAAATTGTGCTGTGAAACTTAATACATAAACTCGGTCATTTTATACAACGGTCACTTTAGATTTATCAAAACAAATACTAATAACCTTTAAAGTAAATATTTTACAAGTTCGTTATGCAATTTATATTCATACCGAAAACACAAGTGATGTTATTGAATTTATTAACGAATTGCTCCTCAATACGAATTTTCAAAGTATTACCTGGTGATCTAAAATAAAACAAGATTTGACCAGTTGGGTCAAGTATTTTGCCACATATGTGTTTATAATCACAAAAAGGAGAGGAGAAAAAAAAGAAAATATTTCAAATAAATAACTAGTATATCAAACTTGATGTATAAATTTTATCTAGTTAAGCCTCGTTGACTATTTAATTTTATTTGATGATAAACAAATTTATTGTAGATTTTGAGGTAATTGAATTCAATCCCATGAACTTTTTGTGAATGACTGATGTGTAGTGTCGATTACATTTTTCGATTGACAATGCACCCCCAGTTGCACTTAAGACGGAACAAAATAAAATCAAAGGTAATACTTACGTCAAAAGGCACCGAATTTGAACAGATGTTCACAGTGATGACACAGGTCATGCATTACAACAGATGATCGGTGTACTCGATCAATTGAATATTGAGGATGTCACGCCTGAACAGATTAATGAATTGATTATGTGCCCTTGTGTTGATTCAAGGCTAAACATAGAAATTTTATAGAAAATCCAAAGCCTTCTCCCTTGTACTCTCATATTTGGCAATTCAGTGCTTGATAGATGGAGGATTATTGCATGCAGTGCTCGCAATGATTTCCTTAAAACAAGTAAATATTGACCATTTTAAGTACACCTTCTAGGGTGCGTTCGGCTAAGTGGATAAACAAGAGTTTTTTTCTACAAAAATCTTGGTTTTATTTGCCACAAAATCCCTCTTTTCTATTAAATGCTACGAATAAATTAATAATAATGCTTTGCACTAAGTTTCCCCTTGGTATATGTATAAAATGGCACATATCTATTAATCATTATTTTTGCTGTTTTGATACTATATAGCAGTTTGAAAAATCGTAATTCATATGGATACATGGATACAGAAGGGGTCATAAACCTTAACGGTATTTATACTGCAATCAGCTATTTTACTATACAGATAAAGCTATACGTATAAACGTTAGCTTTATACGTCAATGACCTCAACTCACCTATAAGCCCCGCCTACTTACAACGTCACGTCACAACCATGACAACGTGTAGTAACAATGGTCAAACTTTTATGAATTTAAACCTGTTATGTCTTCAAATTGGTAATTTATATACCATGTTTATCAAATGTTATTAATTAAATTCATTTTCCCTTTCTAATTCCTTTTAAAAATTGCCAATGCTTACCGCCTAGACTACGCTCATAGGGAAATACCCTAAAATGGTACCCCAAGGGGGAAATTCCAAACACTTTTTTTTAATAATATTTGTTTCATATTTTTATTATTTTTTTATTTTTTTATCGATTTCAGTATAAAAACAGTATACGTATAGTGTCTTGAAATATGAAATTTATTTGTATTCGGCACGAAACGGGAAAATGCTCGGTAGAACCTCGCATTTTCCCGTTTCTAAGCCTCATACAAATAAATTTCATATTTCAAGACACTATACGTATATTGTCTAATTATACTGTATGATATTGGTGAATACCACATCTTCTGTCTTTGGATCGAGAAAAATAAAGCAAGAAAAACAAGGTGATAGTAAACCATGGTTTAATACTGACTGTAAAATAAAGCGTAATGATTTTCAGAAAGCCAGGAATTTTTACTCAAAACTCAAGACAAGTGAAATTAAAGACGCCATGAATAGATAAGCAATTAAAGGAGTACCGAAAGGTTCTGAACAAAACTTTGCAAGCTTATCCTGAGAGATGTTCCAGTGAGTCTTAATCCAGATAAGACACTTAACCATTCTTGAAAACATTACATAAATATTCTAGTAGGCGAATAGAAAATCCAGATACAGACATATATATATATATATATATATATATATATCAGTCTAAAGATTTGCACAACGGTACTGATATAAGATGTTATAATACGAAAATGTTGTTATTAAATCGTGCTGACAAATATTTCGGCTCAACAAATGGCCTTCTTCAAGTGTCACAAGTTTTAACAATACTGATACATAATGTATAAGGTGTAAAATTGCAATAACCATTTTTACACCTTATACATTATGTATCAGTATTGTTAAAACTTAGTCTTATCTGCATAGTATCGCCTATTCTAGACGATCCGGTACATAGTAAATTTGCTGGTTGGTCGTTTTTATAGACTTTTATATATATATATATTATATATATATATATATATATATATATATATATATATATATGTCTGAAAATTACACCAAACAGTGTTAGAGTTAGATTTTATACTGACAAATTTTTGTCCGTCCCTCAGCGGGATTCGAACTCACACCTTTGATACACTACAGCACCAATCGCTTAGCCTCATGTCCAGCGCTCTAGACCACTCGACCACATCCGCTATATAAAAATATAACTTCAATAGTCGTAGTGTTACCTTGTCACGGAAGGTGAATCTAGAGATAGACATGAGACACGTGTTTTTTAAGCGTGTGTAGATGTTATATTATTATTTTCATACACAATGTATTTATCATTTGTCAGCAATCTAACTCAACAATTTTTATATATCATATAGGATCATGATTCATTTCATTATACAGTCGCTAGAAATAAGTATATTTTACAAACAAGTCTAAACAAGTGACAAACCATACAATATACATGTCCACTGGATCTAAGAGTGATATAGATACAAGGTTAATGCAAATATTTATATAAGTCTGAAAATTACACCAAACAGTGTTAGAGTTAGATTTTATACTGACAAATTTTTGTCCGTCCCTCAGCGGGATTCGAACTCACACCTTTGATACACTACAGCACCAATCGCTTAGCCTCATGTCCAGCGCTCTATTCTAGACGATCCGGTACATAGTAAATTTGCTGGTTGGTCGTTTTTATAGACTTTTAAATTAAATTAAAGGATGGTCAGGTGACTATGTCGGTGATGATGAGGAGTAGGAGGACTTTGATATAAATGCTGTTTGCAATAACCAAATTTGTGTAGAGATCTTGAACGGAGTCATAACTGTACTGAAAGCCTTCGAATATTTAAAAAATAATAAAGCACCGGGCTTGGACAAAATATTGAACGAATGTTTGAAATATTCGCCTCCTAGTCTAGTATCTATTTATTGTAAATTGTTCAATATCATTTTGAATACAGGTATAATACCTGGAAATTGGACTTCTGGTAATTATTAAACAAGTTTTCAAAAACAAGTGATGCCAATTTGATCCTAGCTATAGAGCAATTACTCTCATCAGTTGCCTTGGGAAACTTTTCCGTCCATAATGAGTACTAGACTGAATATTTTTGCAAATGAACTGAATATTATATCCGAGAACCAGACTCGATTAAGTTCTATTTTACCAAACTTCAAATGGGTTTGCTCAATAGTGAAATTGAAAATATTGTGTCATTAAGAAACAAGTACATACCTATGTACTACACAGATCATTCGAGCATTATCAAGTTTGAAGGTTTACCGTCTTATTGTAATACTGAACTTATACAAAAAGCTATCCTTATTCATCAAATCTTTCACACTATTTAATGCTAAAGAGCTGACCTATGTTTATTGATTAAATCATGTTAAATTATTCTTATGTCATGTTATTTACATAAATTGCATTACATATTTGACCACATATTACACATTTATATGTGCATGTGTGTTTTCTAATAAATCGTTAAAAAAAATCGTAAATTGTCAACTGACATTCATACATACTGCCCACACTAATTTGTGTCCACACTTGTCAATTATGAAAATATGTCTTGAAAATATATTACGTACAAAACTAGATAATGATTCTAAACGAAAGAAACTAAATAATATAATATGTTAAGCAAAAGCAAAACAATGAAGAAAAGGCAATACTAAAATGAGCACTGAAAGCAAAACCTGTAAAACCCAACCGTCAATGCTTGCCTCACAATACAGTGATGCAAAGGTCAAAGCAATCTAATCTCTTCGTGGGATGGAATCAAAGTTAACATTAATCATTACACTTGAATATAAAGTAAGGATTATTAATAATTATAATAATATAAATAATAAATTTATTTTATTAAAGTGTCTCGTATTGATTGACAGAGTAAAATACACAATATATACCACCAGTGAAGACATTCAATCTACAGCCATAGAATTGACTTATGAGACACAATCTTGAAATAACATGTATGTAGGTTAAAATTTAATCTAATTTATCTCATTATAACTATTGTGTCCCCTCCCCCCAAATGCTAAAAAAACAACAAATACAGATTGTACAAAAAATCCTCCTTATGATTAATTTTTTCTAGTTTAATGACAGAAAAACTATTCAGGTGGCTATATTATCAGTCAGATACAGTAGTAATTTAATGAAATATGATGTCAAGACAGGCTATGTTATGTTTTTTTTTTTGGCTTTGACGCCTTACTGTCAATGATCGTGGAATTCAATAAAAAGTCAAAATCGAAAAATACCCATATCAGACGGCATATCTGGACTATCACAGTAGCGGAGTATTAAGCCTCAAATGGACATCAGAATATAAATGATAGATTGTGAATACATCAAAATGTCTGCATTCATATTGAATACAATCGAAAAGAATATTTTTAAAGAACAACTAGATTTCCCTACTCGGACATACACTGGGACTATATATAATAGTCCCAGGACATACGAGTGATTAAAATGACCCAATAAAAACGGACAAAGTGACCTCAACTGACCATCGACATTTAAAGTTTCACATACCACAACTCACCTTAATTAGCATATGAAAGTGCATACCTCCTTCTTTTATTAATGAAACACGATTCTATTCTGATAATAAATATTAAATAGATCCAATAAGTATGTTTCAAACTTTTGTAAAAGTTTTTGTACGTAAACTTTCGTGGATCAATAACTCATTAGCTGTAAACTTACCTTTAATTGCTAATCATGAGTTTTTTGTACACGTGATTGGAATGAGATGTACATATAATGTGATAAATGTTTGTAAAAAACTGTATTATTCTTTTATTTATAATTAGATATCGTTTTGTATAAAATAAATTTGAAATTAAATACTTCGTTGACAAATTATGGGACAAGTCGTAATATCAAAATTACTACCTCCATGGGAACAGATGATACAGATTGGCTATTAATACGAACTTTACTTTAACATGTCGAATGCCTTTATTGGCAGGTTTTTGATTTATTACATGAACAAACAAAAATAACTGCTATCATGAAAATTTATTCTTAGAAACGGTGGTCAGTTATTCTAGATCTTGTTCAATTGACAAAAAAAGAAGAAGGAGCGGTTCACATAACCAAGGATCAAGTTATATGTTGACGGTAGACCTGTTGTAGACCTACAGTTTGAGATCTGCAAATATACGCGACTTTCGTTAAGATGTGAAGCGATGTCGTCATATTATCATTTGGTTTATGAAAGGCATGAAATAACAAAAATTGACTTTTAATTCACAATACTTCAAAGATTTTATTCGAGTACTCTCGAGTATCATGACCGAGTACTCTAGTATTAAATTTTAGATCTTTTGACACCCCTGTAGTTTCAATGAATATTTTTGTTACTATAAAAACTGTAATTTCAAACAGATTAAAGAACATTTTTCAATCCTGAATTGGCTGAAAGTATAAAATATTTGATATATTTGAAAATAAAAAAACTATTGAAATTTCACCATTCACATGTTCACTCAGTCTCTTACAGATTGTCGAAGGACACACTCACAATAGATTTTAATCATATTGTTTGTGTGTGATGTATGTTTCAATTCATATTGTTTGTGACGTGTCTGTGTGTGATGTATGTTTCAAATCCATATGCGGATCCAGGGGAGGGGGGGCAGTACCCCTTTCATGGGGAAAATTTGGGGAATCACTGAAGCATGACTGGATCGGACCCCCTTTAGGTTAGTCAATGCCCCCTAAAGAAATTCTGAATCCGCCACTGAAATCATATTGTATGTGACGTGTCTGTGTGTGATGTATGGTTTAAATCATATTGTTTGACATGTCTGTCTTTGACGTATGTTTTAAATCATATGATTTGTGACGTGTCTCTGTGTGATGTATGTTTCAATTCGTATTGTCTGTGACGTGTCTCTGTGTGATGTATGTTTCAATTCGTATTGTCTGTGACGTGTTAGTGTCTGTGATACGTATGTCCTACTCATGATGACCACACTTTGGTGATTAAAATTTTCATTTAAACTGTTTTGTGTTGTCAGTCATCCGGCCTATGGGCGGAGCCTACATAGGATTACATTGTTATTCTGTACCAACAGAATGAATACCGATTTATAAACAAAGAAAAGAAAAGGTTCCAGTCTCCTATGGTCTAGTACCTGTGCCATTTTTTTACACAAATCAGAGCGTGAGACAAAAGTAGTCTTCCGTTTAAATTCACTTTCTGAAACATGTTCATCAAAAACGGTCGCATAAGTCCAGTGATCGATTGCCAATTGTGTCTACAAAAGTAATGGTCAATAATGGTGGATTGAAAATGATCAGAATTGATTGAAATGAGTACATTACTATGCAATCTATTGTCAATTTTGCATGATTATCCTTAGAGGTTAACTTTTTACCTTATAAAGTGATCCGGAGAGTCTTCGTTAAAAAAATCCACGTTGCATTTTCCATATTAAAGTTTCGTTTCTACATGTTCTACTTGAGTGCCATTACTATAAATAACTCTTGGGTAGAATACATAAAATCATCCAAACGGAAATTTTTTAAATACATTAATTCATACCAGTTTTAAATAATCGTTATAGATCGGATAGCTATTTAACAAGATATGTATACAGTGCTTTAATAGTGAGGAGCTGATCATCACTGAAATACACAAAAAAAAAAAAAAAATTAATCAAATTTAATTTTCATTGATATAACTGTAATAATTATAACTCCATTGAACAAGTTAACATTTATGAGGGCCCTCATGGGGTTTTTGATTATGTGATTACTTGGCCGTTTTTTTAATGATTATTTGATTATTAAGCCAAATATTTCATGATTATTTGATTACCTAGGACTGTATTTTTAGTTTATGATTATTTGATTACTAAAGATAAGCAAATATTTAATGATTATGTGATTATATTGGCAAAAAAATGGTGATTATGTGATTACTAGGACCCCCCATGAGGGGCCTCATTTATTTTTGTTATTTTCTGCTTGGCAAAAAACCCCGCTTCAAATATAGCAGTCCGCGTATAGTGGAGCTAGGAAGTAAACATTTAATTTTCATTGCCCCTATCTTACCTAGCAAGACTGAATTCTGAAAATATAAATCAGATTAAATCAAATTCATAACTTAAAGAGGGACATTTATATTCAAAACAGCTGTATTCCTGTAAATTTTAGGGACTATTATGGCATATGTTCATTAAACCCTTTACTATTTAAGAATTTAAAGAAAAATATAAAAACATTTTTGAAAAAAGAATAAATAGTAATTATCACAATGTTACTTTGTAAAAATTCAAAACTGCATGGCCTAGCTTGGATAGTGAATTTTATTTAGCTTCTATGCAATGGATTTTCCATAAGATAATGCTTCACTAAGTTGAGAATTTATTACCATAATTTAAAAATAGAAAAGAGTAGCTATTACAAAATTCCTAGAAAGGAAAGACTATGTAAACTGTGTCACTTGTTGGAGGATGAAAAACACTTTCTCCTTGAATGTAAAAGTTAAAAAAAAAATAAGGATAATCTATTTGAAAATTGTTTACCTTCTCACAATTGTATGACTCTTAACCAAGAACAAAAAGTGCTAAACCCCTATATCTTGTAACATGTTAAAACATTTGCTCTTTTATAAAGCAGTCATTATAATTGCTTACATGATGTTATCAACTATATTTGATCTTTGTTGGACAATTGTCTCATTGGCCATCATACCACATATCCTTATAATAAAAGAATTGAGGGCAGAAGTCATACAATTTTTATCCATGTGTTCATTCTTATAGAACTGATATTTCTTTTCTATATTATATAGATATAGGAAGATGTCGTATGAGTGTCAATGAGACAACTCTACATCCAAATTATAAAAATAAAAACAAACCAAAAAACAGGTATTATATAAGATTTAAAATAAAATGGCTTTTTAAACTTAATTTCATAAAATTATGAAAAGGGTTAGCGGACAAATTTTTTATTGGCACTAGTACATGGGTAAAACTAGAGGATACAGAATATCTGACAAAAATTCAAAAACAGGAATAGCGAACATCATTAAAATGCCAAAAACTGGTCCGAGACCACAATTATTTCGTAGTGCATTTCTTTTAGAACATAAATGAAAATAAAAAAAATCCCACCTGCGCTTTCTCAAAGAAACTTTTACAGTGTGTTGTACTACTTTTGGGACAAATTATATCAAAATTATAGAAAACTTCATCGTCTCTAACTCAAAATATGGACAATTTTATGTTTAGGGCGTCTTGAAATCTTTTGACAGCTTCCGAAGTGCTAATTTTAAACCTTTTTCAGCTGGACCAAATCACTACTTTCCTTTAAAATTCTGTACCCAAATTTTTTTACAGTGTAATTTCACCCCCCTACTTGCAATTTGAGGCATTAAACATGGAGAAATAAATTTGGAAGGGGTATAAAAATTAATGGCAAGTAACCCACTGTCAACACTAGGGACTATAAATAAAGTTAAGTAAAGTCACCTTTAATATAGGAAATTATTTTTGTACCTCTGGGCTTTACGATTCAAACCTGCAATGTTCCTCCTGTGGGTTGGTACATCTTCCACTGCATCACTGGAATACCAGGTCAAACTTTCCAAATTTTAAAAGTGAACTGTGAAATTTACGAAGTGAGAGTAGAAAAAGACTGTTTTGTTTAGAAATTAAGTGTTGGGATAGTCCATCAATTTAAGGAAAAATAGCATTTTGCCTTGACTTATGTCTGTTCCTTCATTTCATGAATGATCAGCAGGTCAGAAATTGTAGGATTTTCAGAAAAATAGGACAATCCAATTCGGAGTCATTTATCCTGATAAGTCAATCTTTTAGTAAATTTCAAAGATTTTGTGGTCTTCCTAATTTCCGTGGCACGTAGTGTAACGGGAATTAATTGTCTTCTCACGTAGTAGTTCGAAGGCGTATGATTTTTTTTGGCGGGAAAAGTTATTGTGTTAAATTATTATTTTATGTTTCTTTAATCACTCTGTAATGTTTATGTCATGTTGTAATTAATGGTATGCTCTTAATGGGCCCTTTAATTTGGAAAATAAAAAAATATTGTATTGTATATTGTATTGTATTAAATGATAGGTGTATATATGGTCATTTCTAGCTCTGCCTTTAAATACTTGAGTGAACATCAAATTTTCTAACATGTACGTTTAGAAACGTTTTTTTTTTTAAATATTAAGTATATAAGTATGTTCAAATTAGCATTAAAGTTAAAACTCTTTTATATATATAGGTGGTATGGGTATACAAACGTAATCGGATTTGGTTATTTCAGACTCATTTCGGTCTTCAAATTATTTTCATTTAGCCGCAGTCTTTTGACTGATAGCAGATTATTTGCATTTAAATGTTTTCTTAAATGTTTTTTGAACATTCTTATATTAAGTGCGGTCCAACACTTGGGGTTTCGCTTGGCATTGGCAAAAGGACACAGGTTTCTAAAAGTAGTTTTTCAGTTTTTCCTGGACGGCCACGAAACAATTAGATATTAGTAGAAGGTATTAGAAGGCATTATGATTGCCACAATTTTTAATGTACGTATTGATGTGACATGTTTGTACATATTTGTTTAATAAAACCGGCAGCTCAGAAAATACACAAGCAGCATACGTTTGTGTTTTAGTTGTTTATTGGTAGAAGTGTTGCTATGTTAGGAACATAAAGTATAGAGAAGACGAATTTTTTATCAAGAGGCCAAGGTCTGTCTCCTGTGAATTTTCGGAGAAATCTAACTATCAATTTTGCAGTTTTTGTCTCACATGTGGCTTTTGTCGCGGAAGTCGAGAAATATGTGTTGCTTTTCCGCTGGTGGTGCCAACAACTGTTAAGTTTTCTGCATAAGTCAGATAGATCATGTGATAGATCAATGATACATTCTTTAAAGTTGTATCAGGGTACATAACAGTTTGTCGACTATTTCGAGACCCTGCCACCCTAGGTCATGGTACAGTGACAGTCAATTAATAACCAATTTTCAATGCTAAGTTTTCTTCTGAAGTACGTTTGATAGGAACTACCGGCTTATGATTAAATATGGTATTTTCTATGAAGTTCATTATATTAGTAAATCTCTTTGTTATGGTCCAGAAACTTTGATTTAATCAGCAATGCTGCTGTCCATTAGATTGTCCGCCTTGGAATGTCCTGCCGATTGGCGAGACATGTCTCTGTGTCAGCAGTTTTTTGAAATATTACAATACATAAAGTGGAAGTAAAATAAAATTTTCTGCATGCTTGAATGCCCATTGTTTGCCAATGAACGACAAACAAATTGGTCAATTATTGTTTAACAATTAATGTGTGGATTTTTTTGTTAGGTCTTTATTAATGCAGTCTTGCCAGAAAAATCCATCTTATGAATATTCATTAGATAATGTCAACAGAATACTTGAAATGCTTTTAAAAAGTTCATATACAAAATGATAAATTGAAAAGATTTAGTTTGACACAAGATAATTTATTACTTTATTAGTGTGAAATAAGCCACCCTGAAAATGTGGTTCTTCCTCTATCATCACTTCCAATATCACCAGATCCCCCGTAAGATGAGTGTGTTCGCACATATATTACATCACCTTGCTTTGTATCTAAAACAACAACTGCTGTTGCGTGCTGTGTGTCACACGTATCGCTCGTCTCAAGAAAAACAGACCCTTTTGCGTCTGCGTTCTGTATCAATTCAAAAGAGCCATAAGAATGGCACCCCATTCTAACATTAAATGTAAAAACGTATACACCAGATGTTTTTACTGTATATATTCCAGTTAAAGGATTGTAAGCACGGTCTGTACTTGTAACAACGATGTCAAATTTTAGTGTATGATGTGGACCGTGATTGTTTTCATTTTTACTCATGTAAGCATAAAAGGCTGGAGGGCGATCAGATGATGGATTTCCAATCAAAAGTCGCTGATCTGAAGAAGAAAAAATGTATATTTTTTATTAAGTAATGACAGTTATACTGAGAAACATTCATTTAAGATAATGTTGGCTTGTAATTTACTACGCATTTTTTTAATTTTCATTAGGAAGGGGCGGAGCGAGCGAAGCAACTGACTTGAAAGTGAAACATTATTCTATCATCATTTTTTTAACGCGTAGATGATGCATACTGCAAACATCAGGGCTTGGTCATTCTAATTGTAGATTGCCTGCAAATTTTCTAGTGCGTATTTTACCTTCAAGGTCGAAAGTATAGGCAAAGTTGGTATATGTTCGCACGTAAAACTTTTCGTGCCTGTACCAGGTCGGGTTATACTAAAAAGTCTATCGTATAGTTATTGACTGTATTGATAGCAATATACGACAAGAGGTTATCAAAAACAAAATTAAAAATAACAGATTACGTACATCTATTCACTGGAATATTTTCTTCGATTGTTCTGCTTTCTGTCTTATCCATATAATTTGGCGTTTCAGGATGTGTTTTCTCTTTGAGGAAATCATTGTCAAGTGATTTCTTCTGCAACAACTTTTTTAAAACTGATATTTTTTCTCCATGGCGAGATTGTTTATGTTTGACACTATCCAAATTCGTTTTTAGTTCCTCGATTTCACTTCTTTGAAAAGCAACAGTTGTCTCAAGATTCTGAATACGATTACTTTGTTCACTCAGTAGCGATGATTGTCTGTAAACCAAGGTCTCCAAATTCTTCAGTCGGATTTCAGTCTCGGTATTGCCTTTATTTGTGTTGTCTAATTGTATTCCATAGCTACAACCTATTAGCGCAAACAGAAGAAGGATTAACATTTCGGACTCTTGAACTAAAGTGAATTGCTTTTAATAACCACAATTCTCAGACATTAGATAACCTACTTTAATTAATGTACTAGTATACAGACATATTGATATCAATCAGTCTACGGAGGGTCTGACGTATCAAAAATCACCACAAGAACGTATGAAAAAATCTGGCAAATGGCTCACACCAAGCGAGAAATTAAAGCTATATCTTTTGGATGTTTTGACCAACCTTAGTGGTAAATTTAACTTATTTCATGCATTTAATTTTGTTTGGTCAAATATCGGAACTTTTAGAGATCAGTTAGTTTAAACATATTTATTTATAGTGGATTGGGAAACAAGTTTTGCAACTTATATTAATCCCTTTCCACTTTGCGGGTGCGAGTGCTGCCTTGTAGCGGCATTAGCCTGCTCTTTTTCGAAATCTACAAGGGTGTCTTTAACGTGCAAGAGATATGGCTCTCTCTTAACACGGGTCAGCCATTTATCGTCCCCTTCCCAGAGGCGGATTTAGAGGGGGGCCCAGGGGGCCCGGGCCCCCCCCTTTTTGGGAAAAAATTTGGTTGCTTATATAGGGAACCATTGAAGCGTGACTGGAGCGGGCCCCCTCTTAGGTCAGTCAGTGGGCCCCCACTTATGAAAATTTCTGGATCCGCCACTGCTTCCGACGGACTATCATCGTTTCCTCGAGACCATACTCGCAAATGGTGTCAAGGGAGAGCCGAAAATTCAGTTCCTGAAATTTTCATCCCAGACGGGAATCGAACCAGGAACCTTTGTGTTAGTAGTCCGATGCACATAGAGATAAGTGATATGATGACTGCTATAACAAATATATTCAGTTTAATTTCCTTGTAAACAATATTCGGTGAACACTCCTGATCTATATCATGTATATGTACACATAATGCTTTTTATCTTAATGAAAGATGGATATGTTCGCGAAATTATCATAGAATATAATTAAGTCTCAGTTTAAACTAAGTTGTGGAAATTTACGCATTTCGATATTTGGCAACATATTTCTTTCAAAAAAAGATGAACCCTTTCTCCCTAAAAAAAAACCCCGCCTCTTCCATTTTAAGGCAATGATTATTTAGCCGCCACCGTCAAAATAGAAAATATGCTACTTTGCCGGCTGGCAAAATAGGATTGATATGTTATTTTGCCGGCTCCAATTAACATATATTTAATTTACTATAGAATACAATACTTTTATTTTGCTTGTTCTTAATGTTAAGAGTGAAATGTAATATTTACTTTTGAAAAGTACTAAGAAACAAAATGCGCGGGCACTGTCAACATGCAACATAATAAATGATATACCAGTAGCTAAATAAGAAAACAGTTTTGAATAGTTATTTGAAATTTATGTAACATTGTCATATTTTATTTTTGTAATTTTCAAGAAGAGGGGAAAAATAAACTGAATCCAGATTTCCTCCATACCGTATATATAGTGTTAAATTCAGAACTTGAAATTTTCATAAGTGGGGGGCCCATTGACTGCCTATTAACAGGGGCCCGTTCCGGTCATGTTTCAGTGATTCCCTATATAATCAACTTTTTTTTCGGAAAAGGGGGGCAGGGGGCCCTAAATCCGCCTATGAAAGAAGTTTGATTGATAGCGTTAAAAAACTAAATAATATTGTTTTCGCTTTGCTCCGACAAATATGACTCAATCTAAAAACTGTAACCTCGTCCCCACTTCAAGTTAAATGGTGGCTCCATATAATAACAATACTTCACAAACATTTAAGGAAAAAATCTTACTTTTGAAGAAAAAAAGATTTCCCGGAAATAATCATCTACACCATAATGATTTTGTATATTGTATTTGGTATGAACAAAGTCCAAAAGTTAGACATTTTCAAGAGAAGACTCTTTCTTTCTGCATACAATTTGAGGCTTGCGAGGAGCAGAGGTAAACATATCAAAGTAAAAATGTACACATTTACACACACAACATTTAAGTAAACACAGGTTACAGAAAACAAATGAATCGAGAAAAGTTTTAACCAGACCAGTTCGCCCCAGAGTAGTGTCGCCCCAAATCCCGCTCGCCATTTTTTAAGTATGGTTTAAAAATTACACAATAAAAAAATTGTCAGATTTTGATATTCTTAGTGTTGCCATGAGATTAGTAATCTTTTACTTCTGCACTGCATAGAGACATTTACAAAATACACAAAACCTCTGAACATAGATCTACAGCAGGTTTGACATTATAGATATATATATATAGAGACATATAAAATGCATGTGTATTACACTCTGACATAGACTATAACTGTTCCAAATCATGCAATTGAGAAATGTAGTCAAACTCTACCTACAAATAATTACATTAGATGTATGTTTCATTATAATACGTTATTCTGATTGGCTACACTGCAATCTCACGTTATTCCTTAAGCTATTGCATTACACAATAAAATTTATCATTCATGATGACACGAGGTCCCACAATAAAGTGCACAGGTAAATTAAATAAAAAATCGATAAAAAACGTTTTTCATGATCCTAGCTATAATGTAATTATAAGTATTGAATGCTTCTTTTTGTAACTAAATGTACTTCGGTCAAAGCTTTTACACTCCAATGAAGTTACAAAAAGAAGCATTCAATTCTTAAATGTATTCTAGTTGTAAAAGTCCCGACATTCCATCTGAAAGGGTCTCGCACAGTTATACATTATGAGTTGAATAATCAAATGAACACGCATATATTTTTCTATAATCAGAATTTAGTATAAAAAACATTTTTTTTTACAGATGGCATTGAAAGGTATCCGAGTGATAGAGTTTGGTGGATTGGCTCCAGTACCCTTCTGTGGAATGATTCTTTCTGACTTCGGAGCTAATGTGATTAGAATAGACAGGGTATGATTATTTGATAATGTACAACATTTATGCAAATTTTAGAATTTGAGATGAATTAAAATCAAAGAAAGATATTGTTTCTTTAGATTTGTTCAATATATGTTGATTGTAAAAGTATTTAAGAACTTGGGAATTTGTACATGGATTATACATATTTTTAGGTTTAAAAAGATGTAAGAATATTCCTAAACGGCAATTTAAACCACAAGTTGAAAAACACCAACATTTTAATAACAGAAAAGACACAGTACTCAAAATACTACACTGAAAAGACAAATACAATACACATAATACTCCTAAGAAAAGACAAATACATTTGTACATTGCAAAAAAAATACCACACAGAATATGCAAATACATTAAACAAAATTCTACATTATTGATACATTATATTATATACATGTATAAAAAGCAGCACACTATTACACATCTGGTTTAGAATCTTTACCTGACATTAGTTTGTTTTCAAGCCAAAACCAATAATTAATAAATTATGTACATGTTGGGGTTTTTTTTCAAACAAAGCTTGTTGTCATGACTGTACACCACTTATTCTCAAGAATTAACTTTGAGTTTTTCTATTTACTTTCAGACAAAATCCTTTGCAGATACAGATTGTATGGGGAGAGGAAAACAGTCAATTGCCATTGATTTAAAACAAAAAGAAGGTTTAAATATTGTACATAAGATGTGCTCCAAAGCAGATGTTCTCATAGAACCATTTAGACCTGGTGAGATTAGGATTACTATGAATTTATTTATCTTTATGGATACCAATTTTTTTTTTTGATTGAGGAAAATTGTATTTTATGGATATTTGGTTTTGTGGTTTGCCTAAGTTTGAAAATATTCCTATAGAAAACTTGTACTTTGTTGAACATTGAAGTTTGTGGTTCACTTATACTCATGAAATCCATGACAATTGGAATCCCACGAATACTGAACTAAAAGAAGTTTAGGAATAATCATTAAATGTAAAAATCAAGCTAAATATCAAAATTTTAACTTGTTCTGAACATTATTCTCATTCAAAGAATTCTTAGTAACCCTCCATTGTAAAAGAGTTTTCTTCAATCTTAGCATCATTAACCAGCAAATTTTCAGTGACAATCAGAGTCTGATTTGGTAAATACAATGTACATGCAACCATGTAAAAAATATGCCAAGCAACTGGTCTGAAGAAAAGGTTTATGAGTATAGTATAGATATATGATACAAATTGCAGTGCAAATGACACAAGTTTCTGTTTAGGTAGTCTGAATATTAAAAATTTGAGAAACCAAGACTAAAAATATTTAGAGCATAAAAAAAACCCCAAAAAACAAACATAGCAGAATTGCAAGTATTTATATCAAATTTCTAAGGAAATCAAATACATTAACATTTGTACATAATTTATAAGTTGAAAATAAAAAAGGCTTTTCAAATTATAACGAACTGGTTTAAAAACATTACAATATTTTTTTGGGGCAGATTTTACAATAGTTTTACCTCTAAAAATATAAATACAGAATAATATTTTAAACCTCAGGTAAAAATGAAATATCATTAAGCTGTTAAAAATGTTAGATGTTTTTCATTACAGGAGTAATGGAAAGATTAGGGCTAGGTGCAGATAAACTATTAGCTGACAACCCTAGATTGGTGTATGCAAGAATCAATGGATTTGGACAGAAAGGACCACTTGCAAAAAAGGCAGGACATGATATCAACTATATATCAATGTCAGGTTAGCTAAGTTAGGAGCTTATGATTACAAGAAATTGGTCTAACTTCATTTTGCTATCAAGTATTTTTATACTATGGGGCTTATCTAGAAATCTATGATACAAACATTTTACTTATTTCTTTGCTGAAAAATTAATATTTCAACTATTTCTATAGTGGAATCCATTAGCAAATTTTAAATAAGCAGTTCAGCTGTATGAGAGCATATTGACCAACAAAATATAGTTGAATATCTGAGACAAATCAGAGCATACGGTACCCAATATTAGATTTTTCACAATTTTGGCAAAAAATTGACCTTTAGACCTATTCTCTCCATTTACCATTTACTTATAATTTTTTAGATACATATATTAGATAAGATATTAAGAAAAAAAGTTTAAGATATCATATGACATGATATACATGATCTTTCCTCATATTTTGAATAATGGGTAAACACAGAAAGCACCATTAGCAGAAAACTCCAAGCATATATGACTGATATGTTTTTTTAATTGCAGGTTTGCTGTCATATCTTGGGAAGAAAGGAGAGCCGCCATTGCATCCTGTGAATTTACTTGCTGACTTTGCTGGTGGTGGTCTAACATGTGCTTTAGGAATTGTAATGGCTTTGTATGAGAGAAATATTTCTGGTAAAGGACAAGTTGTTGATAATAGTATGGTAGAAGGCTCAGCGTATGTAGGTAAGTTAAAAAAAATAATTGAAAACTACCCAAGATAAAGGAGATTAAGATTTTACATAATTTACCAAAACTTAAATTATATTAACTATTACACATATATATATGAACTGTATGAAAAAATGGAATCATTTTGGGAATTGTCATTCAGAGATGGGTCTGATTACTTTCAATGTAATTGATTAAATTACAATTACTTTGTCATTTGTACGATCAAATTAAATTAACGATTATATAATTTCTGAAAGTGTCTGATTAAATTAATGATTACATTGGTAAAGTAATCATGATTACATCTGATTACAATGAATTTAAAAAAAACCACATATTTTGAATGATGTGAATGACTAAATGTTTAATATAACTGTATAATTTTTTAAAAAGGATTTTGTTCGATATATTCTAAATGTTAACTTCAAACTTCATCTATTTTACCAGGTCAGTATATATCAGTAACTGCAAAAAAAATTTTCTAAAATAAAATTTGCATTTTGAATTTGTAGAACATCATTTTTTTGCAGTATATCCAGAAATTACAATAAAAGTGCAGCTCTCCTTATTGTTAAAATATGATAAAGCAAGACCAACACTTTAACTTTTACTGCCTTTACAAAAATGAAGTAGAAGCTTCATGACATAGCATATTACACAGTAAAAGGGAAGACAATTTCATAGTGAAAAGTCTTGTACAGATGCATTATATGTACGGGTATGTCAGATACTGTAAATTCAGAAGTTAGTGCGATGTTTTTATTATTGCAAAAAATGTGACAGAGTTGTAAACGCAATAATTCAAACTCGCAATTTGAAATATTTTATATGAATTAAACAGGATTTTTCTCAAAATCTTAAAAAATTTAAATCACATTTAAGGGGGCTCGTGGGTCTTAATCAAATTTTTTATTTGATATAGGATTTCGCTATATTTTTCTATAAATGAACTTTATCTTATACTTAATAGAAAAATGAAATAAAAAAATGGGGTCACTGTTCATTTACGCTCACAATCTGCCATCCAAAGAAGCATACATTTTTCTTAATGTCCTTTTTTTCTGTTGAATTAATAGGAGAAATAGAGATAATATCGGAATAAAAAAAGAACTAAATTACATAAATCGCTTAAATTTAACAATTATTCGAAAACAACAATAAAAAATATAGGTCACCGATGAGTTAAAAAAGATATTTCCAATTTTAATGCCAAAAAATGGCATTTTTGCACCAAAGGGAGATAATTTGGAGCTTTTTCAATGATCTACATTTTAAAAGTCACCTGGGGCCAACACGAATTGATTTTTTGGTAAGATTTTTGTACCATATGATAAAGTAGCAAATACTAAAGGTAATAAAAAAAATTTGTAATGAAAAATAAATATTATATTTTTTTATGAAAATTTTATACCAGCGAGCCTTCAGAAGTTAGTGCAATGTTTTTATTATTGCAAAAAATGCGACAGAGTTGTAAACGCAATAATAAACTTGCATTTTAAAATATTTTTCTCAAAATCTTAAAAATTTAAATCGCATTTAAGTCTAAAATGACAAAATCGCAATAATAAATGCACGCAATTATTTCTGAATTTACAGTAATCTGTTACCCAAAGATGATATATAATAAGTTGCATGTCTAGAAAATCTGTAATAAGTCATTTATCATAATGTTTTCATTTGCAGGAAGTTGGTTATCTAATTCCCAGAAAATGCCATATATTTGGGGCAGAGAAAGGGGAGATAACACATTAGATGGTGGGAGAGCATTTTATGGTGTCTATGAAACCAAAGACAAAAAATATATATCAGTTGGGGCATTGGAGCCACAGTTTTTTAAGGAATTGATAAAAGGTATGGTTGACAATTTTTAAAAATAAAGAACATAATACCTCACCAATATTTATACACCATTGATAATTTTTAGAATTTTTAAGTTCAAACTTTCAGTTTTTGCAACTTTTAATACAATGAAATCTGTCTATAACAAACCTTGCATAAAACCAGAACCTGTAAAAATAGAACTTTTTTTATCAAGCATGCAGTAAAGAAACTCTGCTTTATTGGAATATTTTTCTAAGGATTCAGTGTAGACATGTTTTATGGATTAGAAAATTATTTGAGGGGAAAAAAGTACCTTGTAAGTTATAAGATTGTTGTAGAATATGGATTTTTTTTTTACAAACTTGATTCGCATAAGATTTTTTCATTAAAAAAAAATCATTAAGTTTAAAGTATTAATGCATTGCGAAAACAAATATTTCATCAATGAAATCCATGTCAGATATTCTCATTAACATCCTTTTTATATAAGATGTAATTTTTTTTTAAAGTCTGATAAAGTTTTTTCGTAGGCAATACGTTTCAACTGAGGGACTACACAGGCGTCGAAAGGTGTCATTATGGAGTAAAGGGGTGGTGTCAAAAGGCGTCATTATGGAGGAAAGGGTTAAGGCTAAAAATGGAGAAATTTATTAAGCGAAGAATGAATGGTATTACCCCACATATATACAAAACATGAATTTTAATCTTAAATCATACTATAATGTGCTTCCTTTCTTAGGTATGTTTAAACGGAACAATCCATCCTTTATGTATAAATTTAGTTTTATTTTTTAATTTTTTTTCTATTCAGGTCTTGGATTAGAACATATTAATCAAACAGATGATCCTGAAGAAATGAAGAAATTATTTAAAGAAGTTTTTCTTACCAAGTCTCGTGACGAATGGGTATACCAATTCCAGAATTTAGATGCTTGTGTAAGTCCAGTATTAGAACCCAAAGAGGCAGCTGAACATTTACACAATGTGGATAATAAGACATTTTTACAAGATAAATCTGGAGGATATGAGCCCGGTCCAGCACCTAGATTGTCAAGGACACCAGGAGTTGATAAGGTCCTACCTCAGCCTGTGATTGGACAACAAACTCTCATGATTATGAAAGAAATGGGATATAGTGATAATGTCATAGAAAAACTCTTACAATCTGGTGTGATAGAGCAAAACAGTAAAGATTCAAAATTATGATAAAATGATTTAACTGTTATATTTCAGTTATAGATATATCTTAAATATTAATTGAATTTTTAATTCGATATGATTATCATGCAGAATACAGTTACAGATTATATTGAATTTTGTATAGTGCAGTAGGGGATATACAAATAGAAAATGGAAAAGATGTCTCAATCTAATCACAAGAGGCTGATTTATAGAATATATATTGTTAATGCAGACTGTTGAATAGCGGTTGTCATCTTACTAATTCATATCAAAAAGAATATATTTTTATGGCAAATATATTAATTTTTCACCTTTTTTACAAGGGACATTCATTTACCTTTCAGATTTGTCTACTTCACATGTTCCGTTATTTATATACTATCTATTAATAGTCTTTTAAAAAGCTTGTTATTTTGAAGCAGAGGAGCATACATCCTTTAAAGTATACTTTGGTGACTTCAGTTAAGTCGCTAAGCAAGATTAACTGATTTTAGAAGAAGAAACTGCACCGAATAAATTTGTAGATTAATTTATTGATTTGTTGTTGTTTAACACCACTGTCTGAATTATTGACTATTCTGTTGAGGCTAGTCAGTGTTTATATGTGGAGCATTGGCGGATCCAGGGGGGTTCGGCGGTTGGACCCCCCCCTTTTTTTGGTCGATCAATGCATTTCAATGGGGACATATAGTTGGAACCCCCCTTTTTAAAATGGCTGGATCCACCCCTGTGGAGGAAGCAAAAATTAGTAGGTTTTACATTAATGTTTAATTTAAATCAATCCATACTTGTTTCTTTGTTGAGTTTGAATTTTATACATATAAATCAAGGCAGTATGTTTCATTATTTTATTAATGGCTTTGCAGAAATATATGTGTTTATGTACTGTGGATTCATAATTATTGACGGGACACAAATTTTTGGAGATTTTGTGGGTAAAGATGAACCACAAAATTATATAGTCAACAAATAACACATTGTCTATGGGGTTGTATGCAGACCTAAGCAATCCATGACATCAGATATCCATGGACATCTTAGTTTTCCTTAATACACAAAAAAATAGATGTTGATGTTATGTAAAATAGAAAAATAAATCAAAAGCTTTAACTTGGCCATCCAAATAATTAGTATGACCAGTAGGGCATGTGAGCATATCAATATTACTGTGACATAAACAACAGCAGTTTTACATTTAGTTTTTGGAGTTTCCTCTGAATTGAGCATATTTTATTTCTTAAAAATTTCTCATTTTTTAGCTGTTCTGAAAAGACTAAAAATGTAAGATTTTGATGAATCAGCATGACAAGATCTATCTACTGGTACTTTTGGACTCTTTTTTTGAGTTATTGGGTCTGAAATGTTAATTTTAATGGTTTTGTCATTTTGGCTTTTTAATAACTCGAAAGTTATTTGATCTAGGTTAGCCAAGTGGCTTTTCCCCAAGGTAAGTAATAAAGACAAACAAGGGCCTCTTGGTTTATAGTATGTCTGATAAATAGATGCTTCCATTCTTTTTTCATTGAAATTGGAGGGTAAGATCATTTATATCATGCAGCACTTACTTAATACCCATCAACTATTTCTGAGCAGGTGAACAGATTAAAGTTTTAAATTTGAACTGTAACATGAAAACCTTTACCCATTGATATTTAGAAACAATAAAACCTCTTCAAAAAGTACAGGATTGACTTTAATCTTATAAACATTATTTCAAGGGTGTTTGAAGGAATTGTAATATTGTGTAAAGGAGTAGGTCCAGTAAGACCTCTTTTTGGCCCCAAAATATAGCAGTTTTACAAAATTGTTAAAATGGAAACTTTTAGTTATTTATTGGCCAGTAGAATGCTTCTGCTACATGAATATGGGCTGTTTTTGACAATATAATGCACAAATATCGGGTACTGGCACCATTAAGCCGTGCTAAATAACTGAAATCTTCACAATTCAAGCATTTTAGCTAAATTTTAGACGGTTTTCGTGTAAAACGAAAGTGGCCGCATTCATGTTCATTCATAATATTGAAATGTAAGTTGTATTTTGTGATAATACAAAACATATTTAAAGGTTTAGGATGAACACGGATGCGGCCACTTTCATTTTTGACGAAAACCATCCGAAAAGTGACATTTTTCGGCACATTTGGTAGATTTTTCTTATTTGAGCTTGAATCTGATCGATTTTAATGACTAAATCAGTTAAAATCTTTCACATAAACTAATTGAATCGAATAAAATAGACACTTAAGTGTATAAAAAGTGGTCAAAATCTTTCGTCAGATGAACCTAAAATTTGAGGCCAAAATCGGTCCTTACCGGACCTACTCCTTTCTACACTCAACACAGATGAGTATTGTTAATTTTTTGTTATCTTGTATATATTACAGATATTTTGATAAAATAACTGCTGTTGAATCTCTCTCTCTCTCTCTCTCTCTCTCTCTCTCTCTGTGTGGTGTGTGTGTGTCCGTCCGTCCGTCCGTCTGTCTGTCTGTTTGTCTGTCTGTCTGTCTCCGTCCGTCCGTCCGTCTGTTTATCATAACAAGTTGCAGATTAAGTTCGAATTTTGTTCCGGTCTGACGATTTTGTGTACAGTTATTGTCCTTGGAACATTAACTCAAATATTTCACACTTTTTTTGTTATGCTTGAAGACATTGATTTCATAATGGGTATATAATTTTATCATGACAAGTTACAGATCAGGTTCAAATTGTATTCCAGTCTGATGACTTTGAGCAGAGTTCTTGTCCTTGGACTTATAAAACTCACTTAAATAATCGGTTTTCTGCACTTTTATCGCCATGCTTATAGATATTGACTAGATATTTGTTATTTGGTTAACACCATGACAATATATATATCAACCAGTACAATGAATGTTTAACTGGTAGGGGGCTTTGTATTGCCATGCAATACTCTCAAAATGGTTGTTATACTGGTTATTTTAAGCAATAATCATAATCAATTTGTGAAAAAAATCTAGTATAATGTAGATCAATGTAAGACGACATTTTATTTGAAAAATCCAGGAGTCGGTTTCACAAAAAAACTTACGACTAAGATTGGTCTTAAGTCATGAACAAATCAGTATAATGTAGATCAATCTTAGTCGTAAGTTTTTTGGTGAAATCGACTCCAGATCAAGCCGCATCATGACCAACATTGATTTTCCCCAATTGATCTTTGTTAAATTTTCAATTTTCAAAAAAATGTGCAGAATTCATCTTTGTTTCGAATAACGAAATTCTTGCCATGATTAAATTTTTATCCTGTCCAGAACTACAGACAAAATCTCACATAACATATTATTGCACACAAAAAAACCGATCATCACTGGAAGTAAACAAATCAAATCTTTACCCTTTTTCTTGTGTACAAGTTTAGTAACCATGTCACCTCTAGTTTTCAGCAAAACTGATGAAAAGGAAGACTCTTTAATGACGATTTTTACCAATATTTTACGTGTATGTCTATACCGGTAAGTTTTGCAAACTACAAAAGATAAATAATGTACTGCAATTTATTGATTAGTGAATAAGCCGTTTTCTGAATAAAGCTGTCGTGGATATCTAAACATAAATATCAAAGCATGATCTCAAAATAAGGCTATTCATTTTTTTGCAGTTTTATATCGAATTAAATTAAAGGTGTTTTGAAGCTCAAATGTCATTATGCAAGACAAAATTTAAAAAAAAATCCCATTTGATTTGCTTCCTGAAAACGGGGAACAAAACTCCAACAATGCCTTTCATTCCAGCATTTTTTTCCTTGTTTGGGGGGATTCCATAGCAACTGTTGTCTACAATGTTTGTAGATTAAACTGTTTCCTTATTCAATCGTTACTGCAGCTTTGTGTCTGTTATCTTGAAATGTGTCATCGAGTAGCTGTTTGTGTGCTTTCATGGATAATTTCGTTGTTATTTAGGCGGACAATGAGAGCTTCAAATAACCCTACAAAGGATTCAGTGCTGCAGATTATACAGGACGTTTATTGAACTGTCATACGATCACTAATATTAGTGACAGGTTGCAAAAATCCTATGTAGATGTGCATAGTTTTACTATGCATGATCATAGATGATCATAGATGTGTAATGAATAATGGACATAAAAATGGAGTGGATTTTCTAGAATTCATAAAGTGAAAAGGTATTTTTGCAATAAAACTTCTTCAAATTGAAATATAATACAATACAATTATGCTAGGGACATATTTTCATAAGGTACCAAATATTATTTGATTAAAATTTTTAATATAAACATTATCAGTATTTCAGAACTTGTCCATTTAAGTAAACATAATTTTGTAGAGCCGTATAAAGGGAAGTAATTCTGATAATCATTAATCTAGCTAGGAAGATGATACCAGAGACATATAACACATGTATTATATGAGGGGGAGGACAGGGGTCAGGGAGAAAGGGGGTAGGAGAAAGGAGAGGAAGGCTGGGAGAAAGGAGAAAAAGTTGGAGAAAGGAGAAAAAATAAAATATCTCTCCTTTTAAAATTTTTTCTAATATTTCAAGAAAAAATATCTCAAAAGGAGATGTTTTATTCTAATGGAAGAAAGGAGAACAGGGGTAGGAGAAAGGAGAAGAGGGGTGGGATAAGGGAGAAGGGTACCCCCCTGTCCTCCCCCTCTTATATGTCTCTGATGATACTAACATATGACAATGGTGATCAGTAGTTATCGGAGGGGTCACAGGCACTTGTCTCAGAAATTTTTTTCCCTATATACCTTAATATAACACAAGGTACTTATATATAACTAAATTTTTTGAAAAATGACCCCCAGTCACGAATTCCCGTTATTTTTCGATTTCTCGGTTGTCAAACCTACTTAAACTTAATATGCCGTAAATCTAAATTGATTTATCTACACAATGGTATATGACACGACTATCATTGTTGTCGGGATCATTAGTAGCAGGTCTCAGAAGTCGGTCAACGGGATTTTTTTTGCATTCGTCTCAAACTTTGGCAACACCCAGTCCGCATGTAATTTTATACTGGTTTCTCATTGGTCGATCGTCTGGCTAAAAATAAATGTGGGAAATTTTGGTCAATTTATAACTCTACATTAGTGTCGTTGTGTACACGTGTGTTTCATAACAAAATGAATGTCAAACAGCTTATAGCATTGAATCAGGTAAAAAATGGTCATAACCTTTTGCTTCTGGGGCAAAGTGGAACGGGGAAGAGCCATTTGGTCTGTACTATAGAACAAGAACTAAAAAAAAGGGGGGGGGAACGGTCGCAGTCACAGGAACAACGGGAGTGGCTTCCTTGAATATAGGTGGGATTACTGTCCATTCCTGTTCCGGTATAGCAGATGGTCATTTTTCAAATGACGAACTATTACAAAAATTGACTATTGATGAATATTTTCGAAAATACAAGGGGTTCTGCAAGTTTAGGATTTTAAAAATGTCAATTTACCATTCAAATAAGGATTGACAAATGTTTTTGTTTTGTTTTCCCTACTCAAAATGATATCAAACTGTTATTAGAAATATACATACCATGAACAAATAGCATTATTAGCTAAATACATCTTTTCATGATACTTCAAAATTTCTCGCTTTTCAAACCTTTTGGAGTTATCTCAATATCTTATGTAAAGTCCAGAGAGAGTCTGAATGATGTCAATAAAATGGGAAAATCTGAGTTCTAAAATTAGAAACTCCTGACACATTCGACAGACCTCAAAAAACACTTATTTGGGTTTGTTTCACATAATCTGTAAAGAATTTACAATAAAGATAATAATTTATAGTCAGAGGGAAGCTGACAGTTTTTATTTTAATAATTTTTATAATAATTCAATCACTGCGGGCTGGGTGTTGCCAAAGTTTGAGACGAATGCAAAAAAAATCCCGTTGACCGACTTCTGAGACCTGCTACTAATGATCCCGACAACAATGACAGTCGTGTCATATACCATTGTGTAGATAAATCAATTTAGATTTACGGCATATTAAGTTTAAGTAGGTTTGACAACCGAGAAATCGAAAAATAACGGGAATTCGTGACTGGGGGTCATTTTTCAAAAAATTTAGTTAAGTACCTTGTGTTATATTAAGGTATATAGGAATTTTTTTTTCTGAGACAAGTGCCTGTGGGAGGGGTCCTGATCCCGAAATCCCGGGCTTTGAAACACGAAATCCCGAAATCCCGGGCTTAAAAACACGAAATCCCGAGGTCCCGAAATTGGAAAAAAGAATTCCTGGATCCCGAAAGGGTCAATCCCGAAATCCCGAAATCCCGAGCTTAAAAACACCCGATCCCGCAGTCCCGATAAAGGTCCTATCCGCCCTCTTATATGTTTATGTTGTTTACAAACTAATTTAATTTGTTTATTTATGTGATTAATGCTGGGACTTTTATAGAATTGAATAATAGTCCGTGATTCATGTAAATGGGTCATTTTCAAAAAATGTCAAATTTTGAAATTGAAAAAATTATTAAAAGTTACTTATTCAAACAACCCTCTACATAAGCAAATCATAACAAACAATACTTTAAGAACAACATATTAAAAGATGCAATCTTAATGATGTCATACAAGAATATGTTGAAACACTTTTTGATCGGTGGTACATTATTTTGTCTATCCTGTTACCATTTTCAAAAGAAATTTTGGGTTATTAAGAAAAGGTTTAGATAAAATGTTAAGCTTGTTTTACGTAGACAATTAGATGGTTTTCAAGAGAATAAACTTCTATATATATTCATTCTGTAATATAATAGATTATTTGCCAATTTTCCAGGTTGTACTGAAAAATGCCTCTAAAAATTGGTTTTCAAAGGTTGTAAAAATTACCACCAGTAATGCAAGTCTAAGATAGCAATTTATATTGTTCGGCATTTTTTCACCCTTTCAAATAAACCCAACATCAAGTAAATCCCTCATAAGTTAGTTTACTTTTCTCTATATTTCATTGGTAACAGGAACGTACATTTCTGATATATTACTATATAAAAGTCTATCCTGTTACCTTTTTGTCTATCCTGTTACCGATATCAGTATTGCACCTGCGAATGCTTAATTGGGAAGATTAGGACGTTATAACCTTAAAAGATGACTTCAAACAACGAAATATTTCATTCGTTTTGCACCTATATGTTAAGATAAAAAAATTAACGACGTTTTTGTCTACAATTGTCTATGCTGTTACTGTAACCATAGCAACCATAGTAACAGGATAGACATAACAGGATAGACAAATTTCTTCGTTTTTGATTGCTGTTGTGAAATAACTACTCCCTTTGGTGAAGTGATTATGTTTTTCTATTGTGAATTTGGTTTCCAACACGTTATTGCACTTTTTCGAATATACTGTTGGTGTATTTAATCAAAATTGGTGGTAACAGCATAGACATAAAAAAAAAAGTACACTATATTTTTTTCACCGTAAATGTCTTGAAATTTCTTTTCTCTACACTGTCGTTCAAGAAACGAGGCGTTTTAAATGTAAAGATTACTTTGCACTTTTGAAATCAACACTGACTGATTTAATATTCATAGGGAGAATAATTTCACTGCTGATTTAAGTAGCGGTAACAGGAAAGACATGAACCTCCTGTACGCAGATTCAATTTAGTTTGTAGATAATATGTTACATACAATGATATAGAAGCTACGAATTTTCGTTAGAGTAATATTTAACGTTCTTAAAAAGTCCCTTTTGTAGATATCAAGGCGATCAGAAAATCGCAAAAAAATCATTTGAAATGTGTTTTTCTGACACTGTACGCAGACAAATACCCCCAAAATGGGTCTTAAATGCAGTTTAATCTTATCAAAATAGATGTAAGGTGTGTTTATTATTAATGTCCTGAATCACAAATCCGACAAGCATTCATTTAAACCATTACAACTGAAATTTCCATTAGAAATAAAAAAGTTAGCATGGGTGTACTGAAAATTCGACATTTTTTGAAAACGACCAAAATAATGGTGGGCCGCGCTGTATACGGACCTTTGTAAAAAAAATAATTTATGACTACAAAAAATATAGCGGAAATCATCATTATATTATGGGGAACATGTTACAGACAAAAGAGCAGATAATAGCCGAATATCACAAATGGGTCTTCAACTGACGCGACGAGAAAATACCCCACCCGGATAAGCCGGGGCCTCAGCTGGCCCCTAAATAAAAATGTGTACTATTTCAGTTTTAGTTTCTTGTGTATAATTCGGAGTTTAGTATGACGTCCATTATCACTGTACTAGTATACATATTTTTTAAGGGACCAGCTGAAGGACGCCTACGGGTACGGGAGTTTCTCGCTACATTGCAGACCCATTGGTGGCCTTAGGCTGTTGTCTGCTTAATGGTCGGGTTGTTGTCGCTTTGACACATTCCCCATTTCCTTTCTCAATTTTATTTCAGTGAAAATGGATGTCATACTTAACCCCAAAACTACAGGCACTTGTTTCTATCCTTTTGAAGGTCGACTATCCATATAAATAGAAGCTTCTTATAGCTTTGAAACTGAAGCATTAAGAGCAAATCCGAATATGCTAAGTAAAAATGTTTATCAGGTTGAGATCTATCCATCCTGAACTTTTCAGACAAATCAGACAACAGGTTGTCACAGTGGGTTGCTGTCCCTCAATTTTTTACTCGTTTGGCTTTAAAAATATTTTGATATGAGCGTCACTCGGATGAGTCTTATTTAGACGAAACGTGCGTCTGGCGTAATAAATTATTATACTGGTACCTTTGATTATTAACTATTTGGTAATTTAAAGCCATGCAGGAAATTTTGCAGTTTTTTGTTATTATCTTGAACATTATTAAAGATAATAAATACACTGGAAATAGCCATACTGTTAAGCATTGCAAGATCCAAAAATAAGTCAACGTAACCAAAATTATCAAATTCAATTGGCCTCTTAAGGAGTTATTGCCCTTAAGGGGCTAGCTATAGTCAATATGTAACCATTTTTCATAAATTTTTGTAATCAAGTTACAAGTTTTTCCCCCTCTGAAACAAAAAATTAACAAAACATAGCCATAATCATCATTGGGGTGATTCGTTTGAAAAATATGTCCGATGTCCGCCAGCTAACCAACATGGCCGACATAGCTAAAAATAGAACACAGGGGTAAAATACAAATCTCTGAAACTTAAAATTCAGGAGCCTCTAGGTTTTTTTTAAACAATGAATTAACACATTTAAAATTACTCGGTACTCCACAGATGGGGTACTTTGAAAAGTATAACGGGGATCATCAAGACAACGTTAGGACAGGATTAGAAAAAGTCTATGCATAACCATGTACATGTAGCCCCTCCTGTACCTCCTATATCCGACTTTAAAGTGTTCTACTTTTACATTATTATATTGATAGTACATTATTCTAATATGACGTTCTTCTTAGCTTTGGGTACAAAGCCATGTTCTAATTCAAATAGAACATGGGCTGCACGTGATTGACGTAACAATTGAAATTGCAACGTCAGATGAATTTTAAACAACGCCAGGATCAAAATGGACATTTTTGTTGGTGTTGCTCGCTAGGAAATTAAATGAAAATATTCTAAAAGTAAGTTTAAATGTTTCTGTTCTTTTTTTATTGATAAACTGCTGATTTTCTATAACGTTTTTGGTTCATGAAATCAAAATGGCGACATTCCGAGCGTCTACTCAGGAACATATATATAGATATACTGTTCCCAGGTCTACTATAGGTCCGCTTCGAAGTGAAAACGTTCAAATATTCCTATTAGAATCGAAATAATTCTATCCTGCCATGCTCTATGACATTGATAACGCCTAGAAGATTATCATGTCTATCAGCCAACATGTGTATTTGCACAGACATCAAAATAGTGTCACTTGGTCATGTTGGTCCAGTCGGGAAACTTCGGAGGATCGACGATCGTGCTTCCCGGAAAGTTGAGTCGTCCGAGAAAAATCTCTCCTTTATTCATTTCATTTGGTTACACGTACACTTCCGGTAAAGAATGGCACCGACCCCTTCAAGTATAATATCTCTTTCAACTGAAAATCCTAAAGACGATTTTGTTCAGGCAGCTAAAATAATTTTGAAATTTGCAGACAACATACTAAGTAACCCAAATGAAGAAAAATATCGCAAAATAAGACTAGGAAATCCAACTGTGGAAACCAAACTTTTACCGATTGTCGGAGCTCTTGAATGTATTTTTGAAATGGGATTTCAGGAGGTATTTACCAAGAAATAATATCAAAACACGACATTGTAAACCATTCAGTCTTGTCATTTGACTTTTTTGAATTCCATTAATCCTCCAGTTTATTCCAGACTAATAATTTTTGTTTGAATGTACAATGACAATGTATTAGACCGAAAAATCTGTCTCTTGTGTACCCACACAAGAGACAGATTATTCGGTCTAACAATGTATCACTATAAGCAAGGACGTATATTAGATGTTAGTTATACGTCCTTGCTAATATGAGGCAGGCATTACCTTAGTCCGAGATTACTCTGACGTCCAACAGTTGTTTTGCCAGACAAACTGGGGCCGTGGGACGTGAGAGCTCGTCCCATATCAAAAAGTGGATATTTGCCCACCCAAAATAGATGCGCTGCTTCGTCACTTCTGGTGCCGACTGACGGCCTTGGAATTATATAAATCGGGCATCAATCTGTTCATTTTTCATTTATCTCTTCATTTATGTAAGTTTCACCTACCTACCTGCCAACCTTTATTTTCTCATCATTAGACAGTTTTCACAGTGACCCATCGATTTCGGCATTTTGACTTTCACTTTCAAATGGACGTCAAGTTACGAGAGAGTTCGTGGTCTCGAGACTCAAAATATGCAAATATTTATATTTTTTCATCTCCTTTGTATGAGATCGATGATTAATATTTAGTAGCCAACCATGATTTTTCACCTCCTTTACAGGAGATAGGTATGAAGCATTTAGTTCCGACCACGTTACAATCGGAAGCTCTCGGACATTCAGATAACTTACATCGTAAATGAACGAGGTGTTACATTATGGTCATTTGCATAAATCATCACTGTTTTCTCGTGGTCACGTGATAATCTTTGAAAATGAAAGGCAAAATACCGAAATCGATGGGTCACTGTGAAAACTGTCTAATGATGAGAAAATAAAGGTTGGCAGGTAGGTGAAACTTACATAAATGAAGAGATAAATGAAAAATGAACAGATTGATGCCCGATTTATATAATTCCAAGGCCGTCAGTCGGCACCAGAAGCGACGAAGCAGCGCATCTATTTTGGGTGGGCAAATATCCACTTTTTGATATGGGACGAGCTCTGACGTCCCACGGCCCCAGCTTGTCTGGCAAAACAGCCGTTGGACGTCAGAGTAATCTCGGACTAGCATTACCTGTAAATGGGGACGAAGTCTGTATGAATTATTTTTTGTAACTTAAATATTTGTTAAAAAAAAGAAACGGAAATAGTGACACCGTAACGTTTCCGATTTTGGTTCTTTTGTTAGGGATTTTAGTTGTGACGTTATTTATGTTATGACATCATATGCAATGTAAACAAAGAAACGCTATCATCAGGTAACGTTTTTTCATATATCAAGGTATTTTTAGAAATGAAATTGGTATTGCGTTCCTTCCTATTTTATACTAGACTGATAAATATATATTTTACTCAAAGTTTCATACAATCGAGACCGGAAAAAGGAAGTAAATTATAGATTTCTGCGCAGATGCAGGAATTCAAAACATGACATCTAAAAAAATTGAACGATTTTGAGTTCATTAGTACAATGAAAATTTCAGGAAAATTTTCCCGATTTTAAAATTTTTTTTTTTATTGATTTTTCTACTGTTATTGGGGACTTCATCCCCATTTCAGTGTCATACTTCACTGTCGGACATAATTATTTTGGCTGAAAAATATACATACATGTATATATACGAATGCATGTTGTTTTGTAACCTGGTCAATTCGTAACTATGTTGATTTGTAACTGAGACGTTTCGTACCTGGTAATTATATATGGTTATAAAGTGTTAGTTTAAATTAATTAGTTTAAATGAAACAGTTAAAGTTATTATTTATAAATGATCAAATTGTCCATTTAATAATAACAATATTGTAATGTTTTTAATTTAAAACTTTCTTAAATCTTTTTAATTATTGGCTAATTGGTAATTAGGCTGGGTGACAGCTTTAATGTTTTTATGACCACTAAATGACAGGTAATAAAAAGTAATTATAGTAGGTGTTAAGTGATTATTAATGGCACACAACCTATGGCACACGACCTAAAAATAATTATTTTTTACTTTTTTCTCACTTTTACATGCAATTGCATAACCCTCCTTTTTTCATCCAGACTGGTAATAGTTTTTTTTTTTTTTTTTTTTAAAATAAATATCATTTTTTAAGTAACCTACGACTCATATTATTATTATATATTATTATATTATTATATATTGATATAAGGTACAAAAAATCTCAGATATGAAACGACCTAGTAAGTTACGAATCGACTAGTTACGAAACAACGACCTGCACCCGTATATACCTCAACATGATTATAACAGATAGAAGGTACATGTACCTAACTCATATATCTAAAAAAACGTCACCTATTGTCGAATTTCTGTTATATTTTTATACTGCTGAACATTGTCTCTCACTGACAAATGACAGAAAGTTTGAAACTTGTTATAGCGTACGTAAGCTGCATTAGGGTACAAGTCAAATCGTCACCTGGTCAAATCCGCATCCACAGAAAAAGTCAAATATGCACCTGGTTAAATCAGCACCTATTTAAAGTCAATTCAGCATCCAAAAATAGTTGTATATAAATAATTCTAAAAATGTATAAATTCATGATCTACATGTATTTTGGGGGGGGGGGGGGGTTGGATTTTATCATGGCATACATTACATTGTTTAAAAGCATCAAGCAGTTGGAATACATAAGTTAATTATTTAAAGTTTTCCCAACATTCTATGACTGATGTTTTTATAAGTTTTTTTTTCAATAAATTCATGATATTAATAACTTTTATCAAGTACAGTGGCAGACCTAGAAATTTTCATAAGTGGGGGCCCACTGGCTGGCTAAGAGGGGGCCCGTTTCCGTCACGATTCAGTGTTTCTCTATATAATCAACCAATTTTTTTTCTCTTTAATACAAGACAAATACGACTTTAATAAGTCAAATATTGTTAAGCGAGAAATAATTGAACAGAATCAAAAAGTTGCAAATATCGACTCCTTCAAGTCGATAAGTTATCAAAATTAGTTAACTTCAACTTTTTTTTTACTGATTTAATCATTCAAACTTATTTAACTTGAAAACGAGTTCATGGACCCCTCTTGTTTAAAATGCCATTTGATTTGATTATGTAAGAAGATTATGTGTATTTTCATGAAAACGTAAATAGTGCAATTTTTTTTAATTTGATAATTATACAGCAAAAAATTATGTTTTTTTCTACACTCATGATGTTTTGATAAATGTGAGTTATTTGAAAGAAAAAAAATGCACAAATTTAAAGGACATCAAAATAAATCAGAATTTACAAATAATTTAACAAAAAACAGATTGTGTTTATCTTTAAAAACAAAAAAGTTATGTATCTCTGTTGAAAGGAAAAATACGTACACAAATCCAAATTTTGTGCAAATATATAAAATTTCGACCTAATTTTACTTTTAAAGTATCATATGAAGGTATATTTTTTCTTACATACATGTATGATTTAATCAGGCAAAAAATAGCCTATATATGCAAATTGTTAGCCAAATTTCAATATGGGATCAAAAAGTATCTTATGCCCTTAATATCTACACAGTGATTTATCACACTGTTGTAACTGTTGTTGGAATCCTTGATTATAACAGCCTTTCAAGTTTGTCAGTTGTAACTGTTTTCATAATTTTGTCTTCTTACAGCTCAAGGCCTTAGGGAAATGTTAAATTTGTTTTCTTGTCGCTTGATTTGTCTTCTTGTCGCTAACTAGTGCGACCCTTGATTGTTGAATAAAAAGTATGTACATGTATATTTTAGTGATTATTACTTATTAGAGCAGCTCAGGTAAGAAGAGTTGGGTAAGCCTTGTGTCCATTGACAACATTGTTTAACTAATGCCCATGCCAATTGGTAGGGTATTTCACTGCATATATAGTACCGTTTTTAATCGTTTTTAAATATTCCAATCTCAAGATGTTTGAAAGGTTAGTTACTCTGTTTGACTAGAGATAAATCAGAGTTAATGAATTTTATTTGAAACAATTTCTGCATCCTTTGTTGTATGATCAGTACAAGAATGTGTCGGCGTTCATTAAGGTTTAATTTATTTTTAGGATGGAGAATATCTCACATTGCCAAGAACCTCTCCAATCTCTCAGGTTAAGACCATTCGAGACAGTCTAATTCAGGAAATACAGAAGGTTTCACCTGTGTCTGTAAATGGACCTCAAGCTGCAGGTGGCAGTGTACAGCCCACCAGATCAATTTCTCAACCAAGACCTTCAACTTCTGCTATACTTCCAAATTATCAGGTAACATGCATATACATTTACAAACTTAAATCATAAATCAAGATCAACAACAACTTGTTATACTGGTAAACAGTTTCCATCAAATTATGAAGTTGTGAAATACATTTTCGTACCATAGTCCATCTGACTAGTCCTACTTTCACTAAAAGTCACTGCTTTATAAATATAATAGTGATTACATGAAAGAAATATATATTTGCATTTTGCAATAATGGCATAGTGATGCTAGTAATAAATTTCCAATTATGGCTAACTTATGGACATAGACATAATTTTTTGACTAGAAGAATTTGTTTACTTCTTCAAGTGAATTTAATTAAAATAAACTGTCATAGTTCATTCTTTAAAAAAAATGATACATGTATGCTGTTAAAGATTTTTAGTTTAAGTCAAAAGTATATAAACATTAATTAAGTCAAAATATAATATAACTAGATATAGGAGGATGTGGTATGAGTGCCAATGAGACATCTCTCCATCGATATCCATGTCACAATTTATAAAAGTAAACAATTATAGGTCAAGGTAAGATCTTCTACACAGAGCCTTTGCTCACACCAAACAGCAAGCTATAAAGGGCCCCAAAAAAATTACTATTGTAAAACCATTCAAACTGGAAAACCAACAGTTTAATCTATAGAAAGAACGAGAAACACTTATGAACCACATAAACAAACAACAACTACTGGACATCAGATTCCTGACTAAGGGCAGGTGCAAACAATTGCAGCGGGATTAATTGTTTTAAAGGTACCAAACCTTCTCCCTTATCTGAAACAATAGTGTAACATCACAGCATAGAAAGGTTACACATTTTCTTTTTTCAAAATGGTCAGCTGATGATACATTGCAATTTTCATTTGCATCTGAAGCATGCGTTACATTTGTTCCTCTGTATATAAAGTTTAATTCTTTATTTAGTAGGGAGATTTGGTGAAATTGTCTCCCTTCAAATAAGATCATCCGGTAATTAAGAATTTTTATTTGCTCATATTTGAAAACTTTCAATTATTCTATTCTATACAACATTATGACAAACTATAAAAGCCAACAAAATAAATGTAGGAAATTAAAAAATATAAGTGTAACAAACTGATTTAATTAGTGCATATACATGTATCAGTTTTGCTAGTACAAATGTATTACAATTATTCAACTGAAATTCATTTGATAATAACATACTCTCTTGTTTCTTTCAGCAATTAGAACGCCAGTTTTTCCAGAAGATTGAGAGTAACTTGTCTCATGTTTTGAAATATGAAAATCAGGGTCTTCAGGCCAAAGCAAGACATGTTATACCAACACAGCATTTAATAGAGAAAGCCCAGAAATCATTTCAGGCTTTAGCACAGTCCGGTAATGTAGGTGACATTGGAATACGGGATTGTTTGATCCTAGAACTTTTAGCATGGTTTAAAAACTCCTTTTTTAAATGGGTTGATGCACCTCCATGTGATACTTGTGGTGGCAAACCAACAAGTGTTGGAATGGCAACTCCAACTGCTGATGATACTAGATGGGGAGCCGGTCGTGTTGAAAATTACAAATGTGAAAAATGTCAAAAGTTTATACGATTTCCCCGATATAACAGTCCAGAGAAATTGTTGGAAACCAGATGTGGACGCTGTGGAGAATGGGCAAATTGTTTTACACTATGTTGTAGGGCAATGGGATTTGAAGCTAGATATGTGCTGGACTGGACAGATCATGTATGGACAGAAGTGTATTCTCCTTCACAAAAACGTTGGTTACATTGTGATCCCTGTGAAAATATCTGTGATAAACCTCTTTTGTATGAATCTGGATGGGGTAAGCAGTTAACTTATGTTCTTGCTTTTTCTGCTGATGAAGTTCAAGATGTCTCATGGCGATATTCGTCTAAACATTCTGAGTTATTAACTAGGAGACATGAATGTAGAGAAACATGGCTTGTTCAGGTCTTACATAAGCTGTGGAATGGCAAGTTATCTAGTGTAACTGATACTAGAAAACAAGAAATGGTTAATAGATTATTAACAGAGTTAGTGGAATTCATCACCCCTAAGTCAACCGAAGGTCAGAATCTATCGGGAAGGACAACTGGATCATTGGCATGGCGTCAAGCTAGAGGGGAAGTAGGTACAACTTCTGCTGAATCCAAACCTGAATATGTGTTCAATCTGACAGAAGACGAGAAAAAATCCAAAACATTCCATATAAGATATAGTTGTGCCAAAGATGAATATGTTCGAATGAGCGATTTGGATGCAGATAAAGTTGTAGGCTTTTCTTCATGTCTGTTTAAATGTGAGAAAATGTTTAGAAAAGAAGAACAAGATTGGAAGATGGTCTACCTTGCTAGAAAAGAAGGGTCCTCAAAATCATCATTGACATGGAAATTTGATTTCAAAGGTATAGATTACTAGATGGAAAATAGTACTTTTGTTCAATTTTATGACAATTTCTAAACATACTTTTCTATAATATTTTCTTTTAAAAGTTTCTATAATAATTTCTTTTAAAAGGAAATGCAAAATAAAGTTGAGATTTATAGCAGAAATCTATTTATTTAAAGAAGAAAGATATTAAAATTTCTGCTTTACATATAAGAAAAAGAAGATGTGGTATGATTGCCAATGAGACAACTACACATGTACATGTAGTACTCTCCTCAAGAGACCAAATGACACAGAATATATTTTTTAATAGCATCAATTATGTATGAAAAAAAAAAGATTTTCAATGTGCATGTAGCGGTACATTGCTTTCACTTACTTTAAACAGCTATCAAAGTATTTGTGTATTTGCCCCGGGATACAAATATACAGTGAATATTTCATATAAAACATATATAAAACCATTCAATGGAGAATGATGGAATGGATTCATTTTATAATAAGATACAATGTTTTTACAGGTCTAAAGATTAGCAAACTAGAAGTAAGAATTAGTAGTGCAGTTTATGAAGATGGTGTGATCTCTTGGCTGCTATGTAGTGATTCCACATGTGCAATGTTAAAAGGTAAAATGCATGTTATTGTGTATTTAAATAAGTACCAACAAAATTTACTTGCAGATAAACCATGTATATTTTTGTACCCTATAATAGCTAGCTTTATACCCTTCTTTAAAAAAGGGATTTACCTCTTTCTGAACTTTCTCAGGAACTATATTACAAGAATTTCTGAAATTTTGGTTTCAGGGTTTATATGGGTCAGCTATGATGTGTTTTCAGATTCATCATTCAACAACTTCCTGTTTACTGAACACTTACATAATTTTACACAAATTGAAAATTTGCTTCACATTTTTCTCAGGAACTAGTCCGAACTACATTACAAAGATTTCTGAAATTTGGTTCAGGATTTTATACTGTGTTTTTTCAGATTCATCACTCCACAACTACATTTATGTCCATTTCAACAAAACAATATTTGTTACATAAAATGAAAAAGACTGAAAGTGGCTTGATTAACATTGTTTAACGAAAAAGAATGTAATATATCATTATTCTAATTTCTTATAGGGTTAGAATCAGTAAAACATATTTATTACAAACAAAATGACTCCGAAATTAACAACTATAGGTCAGAGTACAGCCTTAAACAATGAGCAAAACCCATACTGCATTGTCAGCTATAAAAGGCTCCAAAATGACAATTGTAAAACATATCAAACAAGAAAACTTGCAGCCTTTTTATGTACAAATTAAATAAATTGATAAGCAATTTAGTTTTCCATTTGAATTTTGTTTAAATGGATTTTTTTTTATAGTTCTTAATATTCTTTTTCAGGAAGTAACGAGTTTCAGACAGTACATGACCTTGAAGGAGAAGATGGTATGACAATCACAGCTGATCTGAGTGGAGGGAAGGGAGATAATGCATGGCAACATACCCAGTTATTCAGACAGTCTAATACTGATTTGGAATTCTGTCCTTTTGAAGTCAAAGTACATTTTGCATAAGTGTTTTGTTATGAATAGTATTATTGTTTTTCAAAGTTTTTTGAAGTTGTTGCATGGGAGATATTGAAAAAAAAAATCAAATTTGGTAGTTTTCTTTCAATTTTTCTTCAAACATAAATTCATAGATCTAACATAGTTAAACTGGAATTGCTGATTTGAAATTTATGAAAGTATTATCATGTGCAATAAGAAGACAATATATAATTAGCTAACATTTTAGCATCTTCAATTTATTACAAAGTGCTGCTTAATTTTGTGATCCTTCAGATAATCATTGTGCAATGATATTAAAGTTTAGAATGGTTCATTTTTTGCCTGTGAATGGTTATATATGTAAAAAGTTATTTATAAATATGGTCATTATTTATTAGAATTATATTTTCAAAATGTTTACTTTTACAAATTTTTCCTAATATGAAAGTGATATTTATACTACAGAAGCTTGAAAATCTTATGATTGATGTTTATAATCATGTTTTTTTCAATAGAAAAAGATTGCTTGATATCATAAATGTTATATTTGTAATACTGATTCATGACTTTAATAGTTTTAAGGGGGCCATTGATTTTGAGGCCATGGGAAGGGATCTGGCAATTTTTTTAAGATATAATACTTACACATTTTAGTTTAAGATTTAATTTAATATAAATGTTATTTGGATTTTTAATTTCAAAACTTACTCAGACATTCAATTTTCATTTTATTTTTGGGGAACATAATCAGACAATTATCCTGTAGTGGAAAAAAAACCCTCTTAATGTGAGGGTGAATGTACACATACAATTTTTAGATGTTATATAATTATCATTATTCCACATTCCTGTTTATTTTGAAGTTTTTTCTTACTGAAAAGGAAGCTTTAAAAGGAGCATTGGAAGAACAATCATTGTGATGTAATTCTGGTCAACATTTTTACTTTTTTGTACTTTTTCTATTATTGAATTAGTCTTTCATCTGACAATGTGTATTTATGTGTGTTTGACCAAAAAAAAGCTATATATGAGATTGTCTGTATAAATACCTTTATAATTTAATGTACATTGGAAAGCTACCATAGCTTCATCTTAAATTTGTTGAAATTAATGTGTATGAATGATTGAAATTGGGAAATGAATCCTCTGATGAAATTCATAAATTTGTATAATTTTCTTACAATTGAAGGGAAAAGACTTTTTTCAATGATTTAAACAAATTTTGATTTTATACAGCTGAATTATAAAGTTTAAAGCATTTTCAAGGGCATGCTATCTTTCTTGTTTTTCATGAAAAAACTTCAAATTTACTACTGAACTTTGTCTAAAGCTGCCTTCTTAAAGATATATAAATAAGTGTATGGCTGTTATAAGGTATGTTTTTTTTAATTATTATTAAATAAGGATTATTATAGTGTTATTGTAATACTAAAAAATCTGTGTTATTGTCAATGATCAAATTGTTTTTTTTTCTGCATTTGACAACATAATAAATGAAAGATCATAGCTAATATTTGTCTTCATTTCTATACATGCACCTCACAGCGCTATCCAGTGACGTGAGAGTCATATAATTATAACAGCTGCAAGTTTTTGGTTTAATCCTTTGTATGGTAATTTATTTTTCATCTCTACAATTTTAACACAATATAAAAAAAAGATGTGGTATGATTTCCAAAGAGACAACTCTTCACAAGAGACCAAATGACACAGAAGCTCACTACACTGTCCACTTGTTAGCTCAAATTTTACATGGAACGAAGTTGTGAACAAATGGAGAGTTTAAATGATGGGCTGTTTGTAATAGGTCATTCTAACAATTTGACCTGCTGCTCAATACTGAACACTTGATTCTGTGAACCTAGACATTTATTCTTGCAATATTATTGTTCCCACAGCAGATCTTAATCTTGAGAAAGTAGATATCATATACCCTGTAAGCAATCATATTCAGTTGAGACTCTAAATAGGCACATACAATGTTCTTAAAAATAACCTTTTATGCAAGATTGCTGGAATGTGTATGAAGGGTGATGCCCAGTAATTAATATGAATGAATGGGCTTAACTTCAATGGAACAGCAACACAACACAAAAAACAACACAAAATGTTCTGGTCTTACAAGATAAATTGGTGTCAATACACTCTAAATCCACCCCAAGGTAAATACAGATAAGGAATAACAGATGCTATCAAACTGTTTCCAACATCTTATTCTCTAAAATGAAAAACACACTTTATGATGTGAAAAAAATACTGCTAACAAGGTTCCTCACTTTTGTAAGGCTCATTATTATGCCATAAAAATATGTAGCTTATCTTGCCCAAGAGGTCAAGCGAGCTATTGCCATCAATTGTAATTTAAAAAAAAAAATCTTCTTGCAAGCACAACATTATCTTCAGAAGTATATTATTAAACCTTGCTGTGAAGGAGGTTGTACACTGTTTTTCCCCTTTCTGTATGTCTGCCCATCCCTCCCATGAATATCTGTTACAGATTTCTCATGATCTACAGATTAGAGCATCCTGAAATTTGCTATCAAGCTTCATATGAACATGTCAATGTGACCTACCGAATAAGACTATTTACCGGATTTGTAATAACATAAGCAACACGACAGGTGCTACATGTGGAGCTGGACCTGCTTACCCTTCCGGAGCACCTGATATCACCCCAAGTTTTTGGTTGGGTTCATGTTGCTTAGTCTTTAGTTTTCTATGTTGTGTCTGTTTGTCTTTTTATTTTCAGCCATGGCGTCAGGTTATTTTCTATCTATGAGTTTGTCTCTCCCTCTGAAATCTTTCGTCCATCTTTTATGCTATATGATGTTTACACAACAATTTTATATTTAAGATTTTCAACCTGTATTTTTTGTGTTGTTGCTAAAACTTAAAAAAAGAAAGAAACTGTAATTGGCAAAAATGTTCAGCACTTTGCATCAGTCAATATTGCCAAAATTGTCAACCTATTCCTCATACTAGGAATGACAATTTTTTCCTGAGGCTTTGGTTTGATATTTCAACCCTCCCTTATTAAATGAAGTCTGGTTTGATATTTCAACCCTCCCTTATTAAATGAAGTCTTGATCAGTGGACCAGCAAAAGATACATAAAACTAACCAATAACAATTGAGTGCAGGAAAACCAAATATCTGAAAATAAAATACAGGTAAAAAAATAACGCAGAAAATATTTAACAATGTTATACATATCAAAGACATTGAAGATGCCTTGCAGCAATGCCACACACAGTACAGGAATACAAGATCTTTTTCTTTTGAAAAAACAAACAATAAAATTTTAAAGCAGATTAACCAATACAGACACAATATGAATCTGCAAATTGATGTTCATGGATTCCAAACAAATATCTGAATCATTGAACAACAACTTATTTATAACCTCTATCAAAAAGTCTATCTTGTCAAAGAGAGTTTAGAAGGACACTTTCTCTACTTGTGTAAGCTTAATAGACAATATATCGGGAAAATTTTGATGTAAAAAAAAATCTATCAAATTCCTGCTTGGTTAAAGCATACTTCAACTATCAATAAAATTGATAAGATTAAGTGAAACTTTTTCAATGAAAATAATCTGTTTATTAAAATCTGAGTAAGTGACATTTGTTAACTAGCAATGATGCTTTTGAAAATGCCATCATGTATAAAATAATACTTGGTAGTATTCTTTCTAAACCATTTCGGTAAGGATAAAATGCTTGTGGCGAATTTAAATCGGGGACGAAACCACATTCACGACGAACTAAAATTTGGGTCGAAAATACATAGATTAGTGACCGTAAAATTAAACTTCCGGTGTAAGATATTGATCAACCTGACCACTTACTGAAAGAAAAACATAGTGAAAGCTACAATGACAGCAGTCGTTCCTACATTTTCGATAGCCCCAGCCTTTTATCTGACGTTTTGGTGATCCACGTCCGAACAAGAAAGGTTAAATTTTACCCATTTCTTGTCAAGATCAGTAATCATACCAGCCTTATGACCATGATAAATTATTTCACGAACACGGACATATTACATTTTTCCCCAATTGTCGAAACCAAAATGCCATCGTTTGCTCGATTTGACATTGCCAGATGAACCATCATCACTGGATTCTTATTTGCATTGGCAACAACAGGTGTTGCAAGTGGATAGCCTGAGTTTGTCCCTGATAAAAAAATTATTTCATTCCACGGTTGTCGTCTACTTCCGTCGGATAATGGCCACAATCAACTAACTGAATATTTTGCGCATACAGGCCCCACCCCCTCCCCCCATTTTATTTTAATTTAGTTCAGCTTTGTCACTGAGGCTTTAAAAGCCTTGACTGACGGTGCTGATACAACCCCAGGAGGGAGAGAGTTCCAATCTTGAGGGGATAGGACTAGGAGGGGTCCTGATCCCGAAATCTCAGACTTAAAAAAACGAAATCCCGAGGTCCTGAATTTAAATAAAGTAAATCCCGACGTCCCGAAATCTTTGATGTTTAGCGGAAAGAATATTTCCAGTAATCACTTGTAGCTGATGGAATTTTGAAGCTTCTGTCATGCATATTTCTTGACAATCATTTAGGTTGCATCAGAAGATCTTCCTTTGTCTCTGCAACTTTTTCATTTAAAATTTTGAAGAGCATGGTGAGTCTTGCATCTTTTTGCCTTTTTTCGTGGAATCTCCAATCAAGATAATTAATAATCTTGCTTACACTTGAGTGATTATGATGTTTGTTCATCACATATTGGGCTGCTCTTCTCTGGACCATCTCTAGTCAGTCAATCTCAGTTTTATTGTATGGATCCCATACCGGACTGACTGTCGAAACTGTGATTGGTCTTGCTAGTGTTTTATAGGCATTTTTCTTTACAGAATTAGATCTTATATTCAAGTTTCGTTTTAGGAAGCAGCTTGTTCTTTTGGCTTTGTTGCTGAACTAGGTTATTTACATTCCATTTCAGTTGGGATGTGAATGTGCAGCCTAGGTATTTGGCACTTTTGACAGGTTCTAAAGTGTGACAATGTAGTTTGTAGTATGTTGCAATGGTATTGTTTTTCCGGCTGATGGTAAGTACATTGCACTTGTCTGGGTGGAAGGCCATTTTCTATTTGGTTGCCCATGTAGCTAGTTTATCAAGATCTGTTTGTAGGTCGTTCAAATCTTTGTAGTTTGATATTGTCAGGTATGCTATGGTGTCATCTGCATGATGGATTTAATATCATCAGTCATTTTGTTGATGTAGAACAGGGATAGGGAGGGCCAAAGGACTGAGCTTTTGGATACCCAAAATTCTACATCAATATGTGATGAGCTCTCTCCATCCACTACTACTGCTTGTGTCGGATGTGACAGGAAGCTAGCAATCCACCACCTATTGACCTTTCCTCTAGAGCACTCAAACTTGTTATATATATGTCATAAATCTACAAAATTGAGTAAAACACACCAATATTTCTGTTGTCAGAATCATATGTAAATTCCTACCAATAAAGTAAATAGTAAATTATTTCATATTTTCACAGAGAACACTTAATGCTAGCCTTATCAACCTTCTTGCTGCCTGTAGTTTTATATGGTTGCATACCATGTGCCAGAAAATACTTCAACTTGACATCTGTGATGTCACATATCCAACAATAACAATGCAACTACATGTAAATAAGGCATCCCTGTGACTTGACTAAAGTCACAAACTAAAAACCAATGGCTAAGTACAAACTAAAGAAGGCTTTATCCCTCTATAATCTTGACAATTGTTCTTTTTATAAAAATTTGAAAGGTAAGGATCCCCTGCCCTCCTCTCGACCCTTTTCAAATTATGCCAACATTTGTGATAACATTTATCGGTTGATTAAAGTCGCACCCATTATTTTTGGCCAATGGAAGCACTTGAACGCTCTTCAGTGTGGAGATGAAAATACAGTAGCATATAGATTCTACAAACTTGGTGCAGCAGGAAATGAAAATATATTTTAAGTGACATTCCATCATTTTTGCTAGTTACGACTGCAATCAATGAAAAATTTTACCTACTGGATCAGTCATTCTCTCTTAATCCTCCTAGGGTGCAGAGGAGGGGAGTGGATCGTAACCCTTGGCCAGTGAAGAAGGAATACTTTGAGCTATGCCAACTTAAGTGATCACTAAAGAAATTAGAATTGTCTAAACTGGCTATACACAACCTTAACTCTGATAAAAAATTGTATTAAGCATTTAAATTAACAATCCTTTGTGATTTTATGGTTCCTGAAATAGTTCAGTTGCATTTTCATGTATTAATTTAATTACAAAGGATATTTTACTGTCTTCTTTTCACAGAATAGTATTTGCATATATATATTGTTTCTGAAATTGAATCAATTGCTACCGGTAATTATTTAAATCCGCTGTTATGTTTTTCCATTTTAGGTTTAGGTCCTTTAGAAATGGCGACTATAGAGAAGTTAATCAAGGCATTTGAAGCCTTAAAAGTCTTTCATCCACAAGGGACAGCTACAGAGGAATCATCTAAGTGAGTTAACTCTTGTCAATTTTGTTGTATGGTCAAATTTACATGCTGAGAAGTTTACATCTGTTACCATTAATTGACTTCTATTATCCTTACTAATAAAGGTATATCAGACCATTAGGAGGCAAATAAAATAAATCATTCAGATATGATAGAAATATGAGTGTTTATGTATATTTTTTAGATATCTATACGTGAAAAAAAAGGATTATCTTTTTATTGTGCTAGTTTTTGGACTTATTCCATATTTAAACAGTTTTATTGCGAACCCAATATGATAACTATCTTACCAGGCTATTTAAACTGTTGTAAGTTCACTTGTCCTATTGGATGAATACAATAGCTACTGTTCTCTGTGTAGTTTATTCACTTGGACCTTTTAAATTCTATTTAACCTTCAACAATGAGCAAAACCCGTATTTTTAACCTATTCTTTTAATTTTCTATTTAAGATAGTAAAACAGTTTCTTTAAAAATGACATACAAATTACAAATCTACTTTAACATTAAGAATAACATGAGAGATGAGGTAGCTACTCTTTAACACATTCAAACAAGATTTATTTGGTGTTGTTGGGTATGTGAAAAGATTTTATTTTAATGGTAATAAAGATACATGTATGTCCTTTTACTTTACTTTTTATACCTCAAGTACTACTATAACATTTTTCTTTTTTTAGGAAGAAAGATGTTGTGGTTACAAAGAAAGATAAGATATTAAACTGCAACATAGTAGCAGATTGCATTTGTGCAACAAACATGAGGTACTTTATTTATTTGCCTATTCAGAATCTGAAGGACTATGGGTATTTTCATGGTTAGTACACCAAAATGAAAATACTGTTACATCATTGGTTGAATTTTCTTTGTTTATTATGTTCTATGCCAATCACAACAATTTGGTATGTGCATTTGAAAATATTACCGAGAATACATTAGGTTCTGAAAGGGTGAATTGAGATGTAATAATATATAAATGCAAATAATGTTCGTGGCACCCACAAATTCCTTGAAAATAGATATGCTAAAACATAATTAGAAAAACTTTGATACCTGAAGTAACATTCTTAATAAATTGTGAACATGCTTTGTTTCACAGAAATGCTAAATTTATATCCAGGCATTCAAATATATTTACTGCAATGAAAATTAAACACATGTCTTAAATAGTATAATAAGAACTATTGAAATTGTATTTCTTTTGAAAAGAAATAAAAAATCATGTTGTCAGAATAGATTATGTTAAAATAAATGGTCAGAATTATTTATAGTGGATGCTTTAATAGCTTCTCTTGCATGTCTTGTTGAATAAAGAAACAACTATAATTTACTGTTTGAAATAACACTGCAATCAAATTGAACATTTGATATAGACCCCAATTATAATAAATTAATTTTTTTCCCCAACAAATTTATCAATAATTTAATCAGTATATGTATACATTATACTTAATGATTTAATTCTTCTGCTTTTAGGCTGTTTTTGTTTCTAATAACTGCATAAATAATTGAAAGATAGAAGTCAAAAATGAAATAATTTCCATAATATTTGTTTCACTGAAGTATTATTTTATATTACCAGAGCAATCACAGATTTTCCCAAATTCCTAGGAATTGCCATGGAAACATTTCTAGGTCTATGTGATGATGCTGAGTCAGATGTACGAATGGTAGGAGATGAATGCATTAACAGATCAATAAAGGTGAGGGTCGTCATGGAGACATTTTTAGGTCTATTTAATGAAAAAAAAATCAGAGATGTATGAAATGAAAGAATCAGATCTAGTAAGATATTTGTCAATCTGGATTTTTTTCTGTGACACTAATTGTTCTGATATTCAAACTTTCTATATTCAATTTGTCTTTTAGTGTATGTAAAGATGTCATTTGATTATTAAACATTCCTTAGGCTGTCTTCCACTAGTGAGAATAACCTTAGAGCTAAAGGCTAGTATCCTACTGTCATCCCAATGTATGTTGCATTTCTGTCATCTTAGGTATTATTCAGCCTGGTGAAAAGCCATGTAAAATACCTGATTCCTGCAGGTTGTTTTTGCAGCCTTGGTTTTGTTCTCCTCTTGCTTGCATTTAGCTAACTATTTTCATAATCCTGAGTTTGTGGCTTTCAGGTGTATTCAATATTTACCCACTTTGGCCCTACTTTGTAAGGAGGTATAGTAGTGTGGAAGATTTTTAAGCTCAGCTACCTCCTTTATAGAATTCTACTGCTTTGTGATAATGAGGCTGAATGTCAGAGTGCCAAATATAAACACTGCTACACAATCTTTACATTAGACATCCCTCTCGTGAATAAACATGATTTATTTATTTTTTGAATGCAAAAAATATGAAATACTGATTAGTCTGTCAGAGTGTTAGACCCTGCCCCCTCAGTCATGGTCTAGTGACATAACTTACATGTAAAAATATTGCTGCTATTTCAATTTCTACATTTGCATTTAACTATCAAAATAACAAAAAGGTGAGACAAATCTCTGTGTTAATTGATTATTCAAATTATATTTAGGTCCTGTTAGAGACAAATTTAGGAAGATTACAGGTAGAGTTATATAAAGAGATAAAGAAGAATGGTGCATCTAGAAGTTTAAGAGCAGCTGTGTGGAGATTTGCTGACATGGCACATCTGATCAGACCACAGAAAAGCAGGTATGACACAATTTGTTTTATTGGTAATTTGTTTTGTAATTATAGATAAAATCTTATGGACTGTACCGATTATCTGGTTTTCATTTAATTCATATTGTAAATTATCAGCAATTTGTATACTTTTCATTTGATCTTACTGCAAAATATTTTAAAGATTACAGACATGGCTTGATAGTTGAAAATATTAGGCAAAGACTTCATGTATCAATGCAGCAACATCACAGCATCAATTTATGAATGTAATGCACACAATTTTATTCATAAAATCAAGCATCTATCCCAATGTTTAGTACTCTTAAAAAAGAAGTTTTACAAGCTATTTCAATTTATTTTATTTTCTTAGCCGAAAAAAATAAATTCAGTGAAGACAATTTGTGGATAAAAAAAATAATGGCATTTTATTTTCTGATACTGACTTTATCACCTTGAATATCAGCTTCTCATAGTGGGCTCGCTTGATATTCTTGCTGATAAAGCCAGTATCAAAAATAAAAATGCCAAAATTCTATATATTATATGAGCACCATAGAAATAATTAGTGTTCACAATTTATTATACAAAACTTATTTGTTTTCTTTCACTTTTCAGTTATGATATTTTTTGTTCTTTGATTATGAATTTTGATACCTAACCATACACACATGTGTATCTTTTAACTTATCTCTATATTTACAGACCATACATAGTGAACTTATTACCATGTTTGGCAAGGATATGCAAGAGAGAAGATGAAGCTATCCAAGAAACACTGTCAATAGCCATGCAGAAAATCTGTCCTCCATTGATGAGCTTTGCAACAGAATCAGAGGTTAAGGTAAGGTTCATTATTTTACTTACTTGTACATGTTAAATATAAATAAGGAGATGTGGTATGAGTGCTAATGAGACAACTCTCCATCCGAGTCAAAATGTATATATAGTTTACTATTAAAGGGCAAAGTATAGCCTTTAACATAGAGCCTCGGCTTATGTTCTAGTATATAACAAACGAGAAAAAAGAAACACTTATGAACCACATTAACAAACAACAACTACTGAACAACAGGCTTCTGACAGTCCATATTCCTTCACTTACATGATAAATGTCCATATACCTGGTAACATGATTTGTGTGCAGTTGTAGTTATCAGAGTTTTCTTGCTTAACTTTTGCTTTGAATGATGTCTCCTATTGCAGATTATTGGTGTAATGGAACTGTTCAAATTTACTCATATTTTATAAAAATTACCCTTGATTCAAACATTAAGTTAAAGTCTTTCAAAGGGAGACAATTAAAATAAATATCCCAAAACCAAACATTATTCTAGTAAAATGATTTTTTTTCCAAAATAATAGTAACACATCTATAACAAAATCCTAAAAGAAAATCTTTGACAGCATCACATTCAAGCAATATAACATCTTATTACCATGATGTTAAATGGTCTTTTTGAGAACTTGGACATTCTTGTTAGTCTTTTTATATTCTGAATGCATGGAAACTTGTTATACAAGGGTGTAGTGCTGATGACTGTTAACAAATATGCAATAGTGAAGGGTGAATTAAATCCATTACTTGTTTTGATATATATATATTATTGTAGGCCCTCCTGAAAGCTTTTTTACCAAACCTGCGGTCAAACCTTGCATCATGTAGAAGGAATGCTGCGTCTAGTTTAGTATTGATCTGTCGTTATAGTAGGAGTCCAGGCTCTTTCTTTAAATACTTACTAGGAATACTTGTTGGTAAGTTAGTTAGGAAATTTGTGGTATAAAAGCATTTATCAATCGAAATTATATTTTTTCTTCTTTTTGATTTTCATTTAATATTCGAATGGCATATAAAATATAATAAAGTTAAATATTCTAAATATGGGAAGGGTTTTTCTTTCAATATGGTTTTGTTTTGAATCTACTTAGCGTCTTTATTGCAAAATTGAGAAGGGAAACAGAAACGTGTCAAAGAGACAACAACCCGACAAAAGAGCAAAAAATAGCCCAACTCTGCATCCAAGTCACATGTATAAAAAAGTTAACAATTATAGGTCAAAGTACTGTCTCCAACACACAGCCTTGGCTCACACGGAACAGTAAGCTTTGTAAATGCATCATGAGCAGGTTCCCATCAAACCTATTTGACATGAGCTAGTAAATTTATGTCGTATTTGATGTTACAGATTATGTAATACCAGTTGAAGGTGATCAGCCACAATACTTATTGCTTGGTATTCTACTGTGTCTAAGAACGTTGACTAACCTACCTGACATAAGTAAGACAATTTACTGTGGATTCATTTATTTTCGTGGGTTTCAATTTTCGTGGATTGATAAAAACCTTCATTTCATGTATATTTGATTTCGTGGTTTTGTCAAAATATGCATACAACCCTATAGACAACTTGCAATTCGTAGAACATTTGAATTCGTGGTTACCTGTTCCCACGAAATCCACGAAAATTGGTATCCAACGAATAATAATGAATCCACAGTATGTTATATTTGATTTTACAGATTATGTAATACCAGTCGATGGTGACCAGCCACAATATCTGTTGCTTGGTATTCTGTTGTGTCTAAGAACGTTGATCCCCCATTTGTCTGACCCTGCCAATCAAGATCATGGAATGAAGGGAAGTTTTGGGAATACAGCTAAAGATAAAGAGGATACAGGAAACAAAGAACAGCTGATAAAGGTAACATACTAACGAATACAATTTAATTTTCTATTCAAACTTTTATGGAAAGATTGTGAGTGCATTTACTCAGTTTACACATCAGTTGACAAAATGTTGACATAGGTTACAAATGTAGTTATAGCAAATGGTCTGTCAAAGTGTAGACCAATTAAAGAAATTCTTAAGAAACAATCAAATAAAAGGATTTGTAGATATGTACATTATTAAAAAAATGTTGTCAAATCAGAACAGAATATGTGACTGTCTTTTTAAATCAAGCTTAGTGCAGCTTCTGATTAAAAAGCTTTTCAATATACACTAAATAAAATGATCTTTTTAAAGCATGTTTGCATGAATCGGCTGTTTCCAAGTGAGTATATGACTCGATTGTCTTTGTGAGTTCTCTAAACCTAATCAACATCCTGAGTATTTTTAAAAATAATAAAAATTAGGGTAATTTTAAGAGGTCACTATAATATTTTTTTTTATCTCCTACATGTAGGTTTTACAAATATTGGTGTTCATGATGAACCATAAAGACCACAACGTTGTGAATGCTGCTTTAGAAGTATGTCAGCAGTTATTTAAACATCCCACACCAGTGTTACTGTCCATACTCAACACTAGAGGGAGTATTAAAAAGACAACTGTGTACAAGGTGGATGTCTTATCACAAACAACTGACCTAGGTACATTGTGCAATTGTTTTATTCAATAGTCATGTTGGGTATTTTTATTGACAATGAAAGTTATTAGTTGGCTTAAATAAGGCTGAAGTAAAAAGTGATTTTTAGTTGGCTAAAATAAAACTTATTTATAGTTGGCTTAAATAAAAGATATTTATAGTTTCTTAAAGATAAAAGTTATTTATAGTTGCCCTAAATATTAGTATTCAGTTGACTAAATGGCAGTACATGAGATAATATTTCCATGAAATAGTAGATTATAGCAAAAAGAATGTTGATATGGAGGTATTAGCACTGTTGCACAGCAGTTAATCATTTATAAATTGCTGTAAGGTTTTTATAGATGAATAAAAAGGCTTGCATTTTACAGCCATGTTAAATCTTTCTTTATAGGAATTGTTTGATATACACTTAAAACCAAAACAATAAATAAAAACACTGACAAGTATCTAGGAAGAAAGAAAAAAAATGTTATGCCATGAATAATGTGGCACAAGAATTACCACACTTAAAATCAGTCCTTATAAAGCACTTCACTTTTTCAATGACTGATAACTGAAACACAGCAACATTATAAACAATAGTATAAATAATTTATTGTAAAATAGTGGTACAGACTTTGTCTGTTCAAGTAAAAAATCATAACTTCTTGTACTTTGTGTTCGAATGATTTTAATACATCTAAACAAAAAATAATTAAAACAAATTTAGCTATGGGAATAAACAAATTTAACATAAAGTAAGGTTTTGATGTGTCAGTTATCGAATCAATGTTAAAAAAGCACAAAAAGTAAAGGCAGAGCAACTAATTTAACAGGTTGAACAAAATATTAATTTTATGCTTAGGTCCTGGTTAGCATTTTTTCCCAGCAAAATTAGGAAAACTCATAGAAATGATGTTTTTTCTTCTTCATAGGGATGAATGCTGTACCAAGTATGTCTAAATTAGAAGACGACATTTCTGTAGATGATGATACAGATATTTCTGAATCCATAGCAGACGAACTTGTTGACCAATCACATCTCATGACAGAATTTGAAAATGTTTTACCTGACAAGATATTGGATGAAGATGATGGAAAGGCGCAGAAATCAGAGAATGTGAAAATAAATAGTGACAGCAATCAGGTTGTGTTTACTACATCAGACACAGAATATTCTGGTCTTACGATCGGTGATTTGAACGATGACAAATCTGAAAGGTCCAATTTATCACAAATGAGAACTGGTAGTCAGGAGACATTAGATAGTGTCCAGAGTCTTAGTCCAACACATCAAACTCAACCTCAGTTGTCTGTTATACAGGATATGAATGGAAATCCTGAAATTGAAATAGAAGTTTCCTCAGAACAACCAGAAAATAGTTTGAAAGATACAGACATTCCCTTAGATCATATAGGAGCTTTAACCGATGATGAAAAACCTATCGTTTTCTTTGCTAGATATATTTGTCGTAAATTTTTACTAGCTGGAGATAAAGGAGAGATAATTACCGACAGGAAAGTTCGTGTCAGTATCAAATCCTTAGCCTTGGGATGTATCAGTTGTATACTTAACATTTTACCAGAAATCTTCTTCCATAATGTGTTCAAAGATGTAGATACTGGTAAGTGTAGTAAATTTATTTAATATCAACCTTGATCAAGCGTTACTGACATTTTGTTGGAAGTAGTAAAGGATTTTTGTTTAAATCTAGTGAAAAGCAATTTCAGATGATCACAATGTATACTGTCCGTGTATCAATCCTTATGATTGTCTTTATATTTTGATAGTTGTTAGAACACTCTTGTGACCTTAAAAAAAATCATGTATTAAAATTTTTGTAGCACCTTTCAATTTGTTCAAAGTCAGAATAATATTGGGTATTGAAAAAATAATATTTCATCAATGAAGGCCTTTAATAGAATTATTTTTATGTCATGACATATAGTGATCACATTTTTTTCAGAACATTATCAGTTGATACAAGATGTTATGATATATGCTAGTCACCTTGACCCACAGTTAAAGGGCAATGTGACATTGCTGATTGGTAACTTTGTTCGTTCAGCCTTGAAGGCAGCTAAAGGCAACTTTAACAAGTGGACTGTCACTCTTGGTTATGATGTTAAAGGTATGTTCCATAGTTAACCAAAGCCATACAGTTACCTATAACTGCTTATATCCACTTCATTTGAACTTTGGAGGATAGGTGTTTCATTATATAACGGAATTTGATGAGACTGTCATCAAAGTGAGAGGGTTAGCGCTATAAAACCAGGTTTAATCCACCATTTTCTACATTTGAAAATGCCTGTACCAAGTCAGGAATATGACAGTTCTTGTTTATTCGTTTTTGATGCGTTTTGTTATTTGATTTTGCCATGTAATTATGGACTTTCCGAAATTGATTTTCCTCTAAGTTCAGTATTTTTGTGATTTTACTTTTTTTTTCATTTACAATCATGCAACATCTCCTATATATAAGCTATTATTCATTTGATATAGATAAGATTGTAGGCTGGTCAGGTCTATATGTAGATGAATTGGATGACGATAAAGTTCACTTTTATTTTCATTTTTATGGTTGACTAGATCAAGAATCAAAGTTAAACCACTTTTGAAGGGGTGATAGGCTACATTGAATTTGATTAATATACACAAAATTAAAAAAATTATTGAAAAGATTTTAATATTTTTTTGTGACTTGATTTAATTAAAAAAACACAATATGATGGGCCGGTGGACAAAGCAAAATCCACCCAAGCTGTAGTGTACCTCACAAAGGGCATCTAGAATAAATTTAATTTAATTTGTTTTTATTTTAACCATTTTGTAGAGGGATAGTGGGTTTTAAGTATTCTAATAATCATAGAGAAGTAAATTTTGTATCTTATTTTTGTAGACAGGTACATGTATTCCATTCTTTAATCAAAAGATATATTATTATTTTTTCAGCTCTTACAATTTCCACATTGTTAGAAACGATCCTTGGTGTGTTAGATGACAGTTCCTCTGTTGCTGTCAGACTGGCATTATCAGCCTTACAACTATGTATCCATGATCTGTTACTAAGTGTGGACAGTAACATAGGTTTACAAGCTTTGCTTAAGTTACTGGAAATCAGAGAAAATCCATACTGGTTAGTCAAGGTAAGTCTACTCTCAGAAAAGAAAAAAAAATTGTACTGATTAATGAAGGTAATATAGAATAAGAAGATGTGGTATGATTGCGAATTAGGCAACTCCCCACCACAGACCAAATCACTTGGAAGTTCACAAGTGAGATAAGAGAAGAGCAGATTTGTACTAGACAGTCCAGCTAATTCTTCTCTCAGATAACAGAAAATTGATGAACAATAATACCACATGTCTATGGCGATATAGAACGATTGGTTGAATGTTAAATTTTTAATGTACATCAGCAAATATTAGAGATATAGAAGACTTTTGTTGTATGATGCAATAATGTATTGATTGTTACATAGATATAGGAAGATGTGGTATGAGTGCCAATGAGACAACTCTCCATCCAAATAACAATTTATAAAAGTAAACCATAAGAGGTCAAGAATACAGCCTTCAAAACAGACCTTTGGCTCACACCGAACAGCATGCTATAAAGGACCCCAAAACTTACTAGTGTAAAACCATTTAAATGAGAAAACCAACAGTCTAATGTATGTAAAAACAAAAAAAGAAACACTTATGAACCACATAAACAGATAACAACCACTGAACATCAGATTCCTGACTTAGGACAGGTGCAAACAATTGCAGTGGGATTATATGTTTTAATGGTACCAAACCTTCTCCATTTTCTGAAACAATAGTATAACATCACAACATAGAAAGATAGACTATAAAATATCAATTGGAATGACCTAACTCAATCAAAAAACGTAGTAACACATTTTAAAATTGATCTGTGATACAATTTAAATACATAGTTGATATAAAAAAATACAGGATGATTAAAGTAAAATTATAAAACTGCTGTGAAATGTTAAACAATTTTAGAAAAACGTAAACTATGAAAAATTGTATTGTTTTCTAGGTAGAGATATTAGATTTGATTGGCTCTATCAACTTCAGAGTGGTTACACATCTAGAATCGTGTTGTGATGATGTACAGAAGGGAGACAACCACTACCTAGGAGTAAGTACACAAGTGAAAACAGAATCAGTTGCCGACCCATTGGTGACCTGCGGCTGTTATCTGATATTTGGTCAGGTTATTGTATCTTTGACATATTCCATATTTCCATTCTCATTTTATCAATCATTAACAAATTACCAGAGGATTTTATCAGTAACAAAAGACTAAAGAAATACCTAAGCAATTCACATTTTTTGGGGAGTCTACCATTGAAAAAGATAATGACAGAAGGAACAAAGGTAAAATGTAGAAATGCCAATGAAATGTTGTCTTGACTATGTTGAATATAAAAAGTGATTGTCTTCATAATTCTAGATGATTTTCCATTGATAAATCTAATATTTTGTAAATTTTTTCTTCAGAAATTAAATTTACAAAAGCGAGTTGTATCAGATATCATCATGGCCTATTTTGGTTCAGATGACATTAGAGTGCGACACAATACTGCACAGACACTTGTCAAGTAAGTTCTTATGAAAAATGAGTATGTCATAATGCTGCACAGACACTTGTGATAGTATTGTCCTGCTATTCAGAGATTTTTTCCTGAGTTTTAAAGATGCCATAACACAGTATTCAGGCTCTGAACATACTCAGAACCAAGTCTAAGATCTAACACTTACATTTAATCTTGGTCTTCATTTATTACAGGATCATATGGAACAACTTAAGTAAGGACATTTTAGATTGTATTGTATTTAAAATCTGTTATCCAAAAGACTATTGGAAGTCCATAGAATGATTTCTTAATTTTCAACATAATTTTAAATTACTCTGAATTTGATACATCTTTGCTGCAGAAGTTTTTGTGCAATCTTGTTTGGAAGTAAAGTAACAACAAAAGCTAAAACATAAACTTTAACTATTTACTTGCTCAATTGGAATATGTTATTATTTTTCAGATTAATTCCCAACCTGTTCTTTCCTGTTGATCATTCCCAACATGATCCTATTATAACAGAATCCAGATTCCAAGTGGAGGGACTGATGTGTCATGTGACAAAAGATAGCAGTCTAGATTTACCTCCCCTTGTTCTGGGTCTAGTCAAACCATACCATGTGATAAATCATGTGCCTGTACAGTCTGATGTAGAGAGTAATTTATCAAGAGTTGTAATGAACTTACTACATATCCTAAATATGTCAGATTCCAAGCAGTTGACGGTAAGTTTACTCAGATGGAAAACGATTTTAGAATATCATAGTTGATACTATAATTCAGAAAGTATTGCGTGCATTTATTATTGCAGTTTTTGAAAAATGGACAAAAAAGTTAGTTCAATTATTGTTATTTCAGGAAAATCTGTATATCAGATAAAAGTTTGTGAGAATTTATTATTGCAATAATCACCAAGCCGCATTATTCACTTTAATAAAAAACCTCTCAAAAATTTCTGAATTTTCTTCATGGTTTTCCAGTCTCTCTCTGATCGTAGAGACATTTAAATAAATTTTAGAAAAATACAAAGGACCCAATTTGTTTAAATTTTTGTGTAAAACTATTGTTGACTAGACTACCATTTTCATTTATTTTGCATTAAAGATTTTTTGGTTTTGGGCACAGAGAACCATTTAAATTTGTGGTTTACTGATACCTTTGACCACAAAATCCACAAAAAAGTAATATCCCACCAATAATAACAAATTAATAAACCATTTTTATATGACTACCTGATACTACCAATGCTATTCCACCTAAGCAAGCGGTAAAGGAACAAAATATCTCTGTAATATTGTGCTTAGTTTGTATTTATTTTTTCCTTTATTGTAGTATGGGTGTTGTCATGCCTTATGTCTACTATCTGAGACCTACCCAGCTACAGTCTACTGCCATTCATGGTGTTGTGGTCCACCTACACCATTGGTACCTAAAGATAGTACAGCCAAACAAACTGGTAAACGTCCTCCATCAAGGTCACTAAGTTCATGCAGGTTAGTGAGTGTAATTTCAACCATCAAGTTTTTTTGCACTCACCATTGTAGTAGTTTAAGGGATAACGGATTAACAAGATAACTTTCTTAAAAAAAAAAAACACCAAAAAATTATTTACCAAGATGAGTAACTCTATCCTGACTTCTGCCACTCATGTTAATTTGTTTTACCTACACAACTAATACTTATAATAAGTCATTGACAAACCTGACAAAGTTCTCGATCAAGTTCATTTTTGAATAAAATTAGATTTTGAGTACATGTTAAATTACACAAATAACCGAAGGACATTTAGAGGTCAACACAGTCTTTAACTATAGATAGATGTCTATACAATATCTCAAGCTGTATTAAAATGATTCAGAATATAAAAAGAAGTGAATAAACTCAACAGAAACAGTCATTAAATATCTTGCATAAATGCTTAGGCCTCCAAATAACCAAAAAATGTTAAGATATGAGATAAGCCAATCACTGACAAACAGTCATAGGGTATAATCTTGATCAGTAATCGTTACCACCTTTTATCGATTACACTTTGCAATATCTGATTATATGTAATCGTAATTTAATCCATTACCATGTAAAATACAAGTGTAATTATTATTTGAATTTCATTGTTATTGTAATGTAATCTATTACATTTTAAAGTTCCCATTCCTACTGACAAAGTTCCTAGCTTCAGACATACACAGATTTTTGTGTCAGGGTAAAACTTATGGTGATTTAACTCCTAATTTCTATTCTTGATGTTATATTGAAATAACCTAAAATATGGCCACTCGATCAGGTTGACTATTGGTTTGCCTTTGTTGATAAATTCATACTCAGACTATATTATTTATTTGCAGTACCCATAGTATAGATGAGATGACCACAGGGTCTGGTGGTGGACTTTTGACCATTGTCCTGTCCTTGCTTACCTCACACATGGTCAGTCTGGACATTAAAGCTCATAGTGATGCTCTGAAGCTGGCAGGAAATTTAGTAGCTGGTTTGTATACAGTCTATTCCATATAATTCAATAGACTTGTAAATCCACCCTCCAAATATATTCCTATCTGTCAAAACTATTCATAGTTTGTGATTGCCTCTGATATACGTTGGACCAATTTCCCCCCAAAAAAATCATATCATTTATACAATAAATTTATATAAAGATAATTCGGTTTTCATATGGATGACAGTGCAAAGATTTACCAAACAGCATTATACTGTAAAAATGTAAAAACATGATGTAAAATATGATCTTAGTTTAATACTTTCAATTTAATATATTCCACAAATTAGAATTTGACACAATCAAAAAATGTCAATCCATCAAGGGGTATTTTTCTGACAAAAATTATTGTATAATACATAAAAATTTAGTCGAAAATGTTAACATTCGTCAAGAAATTATAATATTTACTTTATATCCTTTGTATTTAAAGTAACATATTGATTTGGAAAGATATTATAATGAAGATGATTTCATGCAAAATCTGTTCAAGAATTCAATGAAAAAAAAAATCAATTAATCAACCAATCTAAATCTCTTTTTTCAGGAGCTACATATAAGTCCTTAAAAGTTATAGATGATAGTCATCATACAGAAGAACATCCTGAAACTAAATGGGCAGCAATCTCTGACAGAGTACTGGTTCCACTAATAGATCAACTGTTTACTCATATAGCAAGGTCAGTTATTTCATACCTGGTATTCTGTTTGATAGAATCATGGTTTCTTTGATTACAGATGTTTTCTTTAACACACTCTATTACTGTCTATCAGAATTGCTGATGAAATAGATAAAACTGATTATATTCATATGTACATGATTGCAAAATACTGGTATTACATTATATTGAAATGTCAATTGGAACAAAACACAAATATCTGCTGCTTGATAGCAAAATCAATAGTATCAATTGCAATAAGGAACAGCTTTTGTATTGTATCTGCTGTAGTCAAAGGCAGAAATACGATGGGTTTAATATCAATATTTATTGGTATAACAAGAACTTGAACCTAGAAAATGTAATGTTCAAGTTGATGTGTAATATTATTAAAATCACTTGATCTTCATTTAATGTCGACAGAATAATCAAGAATCTTTAGCAACCGCTGAATTCTGTATTCGTTATAAAAAGACTTTAAAAGTATAGTAAATATTAGAGTTCTTTAAATCTTTGATGACAAAAAGATATGTAGAGTAAATGAGACAGCAACCCAACAATTCAAACCAAGTTACCAAGTTATATCTTAAGTTCAATATGTTAACTTTAACAATAAACATGTATTTGCAATATTTCAAGCACTTAATTTGAGGATTTTTTTTTTAACTGAAAAACATAGACTATCAATGATCTGCCGTCAACACCAAATCCAGTTAATGTATATTTTGACTAATTAGAATATAATTGGCAATGCTTTTTTTTCAGGTTGCTGAACATATTTACTCATGTAATAGAAGAAAATGTGCCTGGTCCTCCACAGATGAAACCAACCTTACCCTCTTTACCAAATGCTCCTTCTTTGAGTCCAATTAAACGTAAATCTAAGGTAGAGAACTCACCAGGTGGCACCACTACTACGCCAGATAAATCAACACCTCAGAAACAAACCAAAGGTATAATGTTCATGTATATAAGTATAATAAATGAGAAATGTGTTGAGATGCACATTTAGTCAATAAATCAATTAGATCTTCTAATTCATGAGATCTTCTAATTCATGTTCAAAATTGAATTTATAACATACAATGTGAGCCATTGAAGAAAGAATAAAGTAAATTAATTGAAAATTGTGTACTCAATGTAAAGTATTTCTTATTGCATGTTTTTTTTTAAAACCTGAAAAAGTTAATGTAAAGACCATTTACTGCATAAAATATTTATAACTCAAAACTTTAATTTGTTGTAGGTCTTTTATGTTTTCCCATTTAGGAACATGTTATTGAGAATTTTACACAGCAAGTATCTGCATAAAAAAAACTCATCATTGTTGTAAATAATATTGTTTTTATTACAGAAAAAGATAAAGAACCAGATAAAGAAAAGAATAAGAAAGATGCAATAGGATTATTTTATAATACTCCTCATTATATGAAATTATATGAAGTGTTCAAGGGAGCTTACTCAAATTATCAGGTAAATGTTCTTTCTTTAAAATGGTGTTTTGTGTAGACTTTTTGAATAGCTTTTACTTTTCAGACAACAGTATCAGGGTCATCAGCATCAAATGTTAAGTTATCTGATTGGGCCATTCTAGAATAAGTACTCTGATACAATATTGGTATCCACTCTCATTTACATTGTACATCCAGTTATATGACAGATTTTAAAATTAATTTACTGTTATGATTTAAATGCAAAGTACAAAGTGTCCACTGTTGCATTGTTTGAATTATAGGTATTAAAAGTACTGATTTTTTAGTATTAAAAAACTACAAGTAGATGCAATTAGTACATATTTATACAGTTTGAAAATAGAGGCAAAAAATATCAAAGGGGCATTTTAACTCATAAGGCCAAAATAAACTGACAAACCCATGACTCAAAAATGGAAAAAATAAAAAGACGGACAACAGTTCGCAAAACACAACATAGAAAACTGAAGACTGAGCCACGCAAACATTTGAATTTTTTATCTGGAGCCTTCTGTATTGTTTGAAGAATTCTTGCTGGGTTGACAGATCTTATGATGAGTAAAGCTCACTTTGTTTAGTGCATTGACAGTGTTTATGTTACATAATCATTCCTAAACTTCTCTTTCATAGCGATCCTTAGACCTGAGTTCTACAGACAAGTTTTGTACAATATTAAAGACAGCATTAGATGTACTGTCACAGATTTTAGAAATATCGACGATATCAGATATAGGGAAGTCTACAGAGGAGTTCTTAGGATACTTGAGAGTGACTGTTTCTCTGGAGCCTACTGTCTCCATCCTTTGTGTACAACAGGTATAGTTCTTTTCATATTAATTGGAAACACATTACCAAATGTAAGATTTGCAAAACTAGAACAGAGGTTAAGCTGTTGCTTATTTAGTTATACTAAAATTCAATAACTCAAAAGGAGGAGGGAATATTACTAAAAAACAAAGTCTGATTTACTGCTTATATCTAGCAGGGATATTGAAAATCTATATCTAAACCATTTATCATACAATTGTCCTAAATTTGGTTTCTCAAACTTTAAAATTCAATAAGCTATCTCATTCTAAGACCATGTTAAATGAAATTTCTGGTTTATGGACAATGACTTTTGAACAACTTGATGAAGGTAGAAAGGTATAATTTGTACTTTATTTTCAAAATGACTTTAGTCTTGTATTTTATGTTTCCATAGTATACACACATGCTATTTTAAATAGTAAAATATTGTAATGGGAAAAAAAGAAATTTTAGTTTGTCTAACTATATTTGGTACTACATGTCACACTCTCATACAATTTCTTTTATCTATTAACCTAATGATATTGACATTGAATTAGATTTGTCTGTCTTTTTTTACCATTGTTTTCTCTCTTCTGTGTTGCAGATGCTAAAAGGCTTATTTGGAACAAACATAGTAAGTCAGTGGGAACCTCAGCAACTACCAAACATTTCACATAAACCTGGAAAGGCCACAAGACTGACAGGGAATGTCAAACCTGGACTGTACCATTACTGTTTCACTCAACCATATGCTCATTTTACTCAGTCATTAGCAGGAGCAACATTTAAAGCTACCTCTCAGGCAGAGCCAGAGGATTCATTAAGGTAATAAAATGGCCTAAAGTCCTCTAAGTTTTGCTCATTTTAAAACTTGATTTACTCAACTGTTTGCTTGATGTGATTATTAAAATTTACGGGACAGGGTAAAACCTGAAGCTAAATGTGACATTCAATGTATCAAAACTAATAGTATTTCATTTAATCAATAACAAAAAAACTATAATCTGTTTTTTTGTGCTATACAAATTTTATTCAGCACATCACTTACAGAGTAACTTTTCAACTATTAATTTTAAATACTATATCACTTGTTTTTGTTGGAGAATGGACATTTTTTTGTATTGATTTTTTTTTCTCACAAAATTATGCATGATGGAGGAGCCACATTGATAAATTTGTTGCGGGACATTTGCATGATATTAGAGCAGATTTTACTATATAGTAGCAGTTTACAAAATATGTCATTAAGCTCCCCAGTTTAATATTTTTTAGAATAATCTAAATCTGTTGTTTTAATATATTATAGTAGTTTGAACTGGATTCGAAAATGTGTGGAGAGAAAGATACCAGCCATTTTGAAGCCGAGCAGTAAAACAGATAAGGTAGACATGTTATGCATTGTTTATTTGTTTGTTGCATGATCTAAATCTATAAAATCTTCAATTGAATTGAGTAGTTCATCAATTCCATACATTGCTTGAAATATAAAAATAAGAAGAAATTGTCAATTGATATCAGTGTAATGCATAAAAGAAAACTGTTGAGGGTAAACAAACTGTTTTTGAAGATCTGATAATGTTTGCCACATTTTTTATATCTAAACAAACGACTGCGGTTTGTGCTGTCTCATGAACTTTCAATAAACCATTAAATGCTTATTTTCCCTTTTTTTCAGTCAGCCATAGCAGCATATATTCGTCTGTTTGAACCTTTAGTGATAAAGGCCCTGAAACAGTACACAGTGACTAGTGTGGTACCACTACAAAGACAAGTGTTGGACCTCCTCTCACAGCTGATACAACTGAGGGTCAACTATTGTTTATTGGATTCAGACCAGGTCTTCATAGGCTTTATCATCAAACAGTTTGAGTTCATAGAGGAGGGACAGATCAGGTAGATAATACAGATAAAATGTATTCAACAAATAGTGCATACATAAAATGCAGTTTTAAAATCTAGGATTTCCAGCTGGAACTTTTATACTATGTTGATTGTTTTACGTATACTTAAAGTGTGCATATTGTTAGAACTATGAATGTTTTAAAGCTCGACTAGCCAGTATTTTTACCCTCAGTTTTTGCAAAACAAAGGTGATACTTTAGATGTTTTCATTTTGTTTCACACTTGGTTCTACTTTCCATTTGAGAGATTCAGAAGAACTTATGCCTAATATATTTAACTTCTTGTTTTACACTTGGTTCTACCATCACTCTCAGGTATTCAGAAGATTTTTATGCCCCATTTATTATGCCCCATTTAGGGGCATTATGTTTTCTGGTCTGTGCGTCCGTTCGTCCGTTCGTTCGTCCGTTCGTCCGTTCGTCCGTTCGTCCGTCTGTCCCGCTTCAGGTTAAAGTTTTTGGTCGAGGTAGTTTTTGATGAAGTTGAAGTCCAATCAACTTGAAACTTAGTACACATGTTCCTTATGATATGATCTTTCTAATTTAAATGCCAAATTAGAGTTTTGACCCCAATTTTACGGTTCACTGATAGAAAATGATAGTGCAAATTTCAGGTTAAAGTTTTTGGCTTCAGGTTAAAGTTTTTGGTCAAGGTAGTTTTTGATGAAGTTGAAGTCCAATCAACTTGAAACTTAGTATACATGTGCCCTATGATATGATCTTTCTAATTTAAATGCCAAATTAGAGTTTTGACCCCAATTTTACGGTTCACTGAACATAGAAAATGATAGTGCAAATTTCAGGTTAAAGTTTTTGGCTTCAGGTTAAAGTTTTTGGTCAAGGTAGTTTTTGATGAAGTTGAAGTCCAATCAACTTGAAACTTAGTATACATGTGCCCTATGATATGATCTTTCTAATTTAAATGCCAAATTAGAGTTTTGACCCCAATTTTACGGTTCACTGAACATAGAAAATGATAGTGCAAATTTCAGGTTAAAGTTTTTGGTCAAGGTAGTTTTTGATGAAGTTGAAGTCCAATCAACTTGAAACTTAGTATACATGTGCCCTATGATATGATCTTTCTAATTTAAATGCCAAATTAGAGTTTTGACCCCCAATTTTACGGTTCACTGAACATAGAAAATGATAGTGCAAATTTCAGGTTAAAGTTTTTGGTCAAGGTAGTTTTTGATGAAGTTGAAGTCCAATCAACTTGAAACTTAGTATACATGTGCCCTATGATATGATCTTTCTAATTTAAATGCCAAATTAGAGTTTTGACCCCAATTTTACGGTTCACTGAACATAGAAAATGATAGTGCAAATTTCAGGTTAAAGTTTTTGGTCAAGGTAGTTTTTGATAAAGTAGAAGTCCAATCAACTTGAAACTTAGTATACATGTTTCCTTTGATAAGATCATTCTAATTTTAATGCCAAATTAGAGAATTTATTCCAATTTCACAGTCCTTTAAACATAGAAAATGATAGTGTGAGTGGGGCATCCGTGTACTGTGGACACATTCTTGTTAATACCTAACATATTTAACTTCCTGGTTATGTTGTTTACTCTTGGTTCTACTTTCCATTTCAGAGTTTCAGAAGATTTAATACCTAACATATTTAACATATTTAACTTCCTGGTTATGTTGTTTACTCTTGGTTCTACTTTCTATTTCAGAGATTCAGAAGATCTGATACCTAATATATTTAACATATTTAACTTCCTGGTTACGTTGTTTACACTTGGTTCTACTTTCCCTTTCAGAGATTCAGAAGATCTGATACCTAATATATTTAACTTCCTGGTTATGTTGTCCTATGAAAAGTTCCACAGTAAATCAGTGATAATGATGCCTAAGATTATACAGTTATGTGATGGGATAATGGCCAGTGGACTGGATCCCGTTACACATGGTAAATATTGCCATTGTTGTCAAATGTGATATTTTTATGCCCCACCTACGATAGTAGGGGGGCATTATGTTTTCTGGTCTGTGCGTCCTTCGTCCGTCCGTTCGTCCGTCCGTTCGTCCGTCTGTTCGTCCGTCCGTCTGTCCCGCTTCAGGTTAAAGTTTTTGGTCAAGGTAGTTTTTCATGAAGTTGAAGTCCAATCAACTTGAAACTTTGTACACATGTTCCTTATGATATGATCTTTCTAATTTTAAAGCCAAATTAAACTTTTGACCCCAATATCACGGTCCACTGAACATAGAAAATGAAAGTGCATGTTTCAGGTTAAAGTTTTTGGTCAAGGTAGTTTTTGATGAAGTTGAAGTCCAATCAACTTGAAACTTAGTACACATGTTCCCTATGATATTATCTTTCTAATTTTAATGCCTAATTATATTTTTTATCCAATTTCGTGGTCCATTGAACATGGAAAATGATAGTGCGAGTGGGGCATCCGTGTACTTTGGACACATTCTTGTTATTCTTTGCAATTACAATATAAGACACATAAAAACTGCAGAATTTAAAAATACATTATCCAGTTTTTGGAAAAATGAAGTCTTTTGTAACAGTTATGTTGTTATCTACATCCATCTAAAATGGACCAAAAAGTAAACCAGAAAAATGGACCATAAAACAACCCCAAAAAATTAATCAAAAAGCAATAGACAGTTTTGAATAATAACTTGAATTTTGATAACTTTGTCCTTGTTTGGCTTCAAAAACTCCATAAACAATATTTTATTGATTTCAGTGCTAAAATATGAAACCAATTTATCATACAGTGATGATATACAAGGTTTAGCAGATTCTAACTATACATGAACATGGCAGAAATATTTAAATGTTTTTTTCAAAATTTAAGCTATTTGACACAAAAGTGTACAAACTTTTGACTTCTGTAAGGCAATAAAATTTAGTTTTTGTGAATTTTTTTGATAAAACAACATTTTGAAAATCATATTTACAGGTCACTTAGAATTGATCCATCATTCCATGAAAAACAATAACAGCATTGAATGTTTTTTGCCAGACAAAACATCTCATATCAAACTTGGTTATTTCAGCTATTCCTGCCTTGAAGCCCATTGTATATGATTTGTTCTTGTTACGAGGAGTGAACAAGGCTGACATTAGTAAAGATTTAGAAACACAGAGAGAAGTTATAGTGTCCATGTTACTCAGACTCATCCAATACTATCAGGTAAGGTTTTGGGATATTTTAGAGACCTTAGTGGCTAAGCGGTCAAGGTAGTTGAACTAAAGCATCATTAACCTGTTAACACTGGGATTTTTGGTTTTAAACCCACACTTAGCAAGTGTGCTTGACTCCAATCTTAATTGATTAGGATTGTGGATTTTCCTTCCGAAAGTCTGTGGTTCTCTCTGGGCACTTTGGCTTCCTCCATCTTTAAAAACTGACTGCCAAAAAATAGCACAATAGGTCGTGTTTAACACCAATCAATCTAACCATGGGACATTTCATGGTAGTTTACTTTGTTAAAAGTTCACAAAATTCTAAGAAAAATTCAAAGAAAAATTCTAAAACACAGTTATGTTGCAAAACTAATTAAACAATGTTTAATCAGTAATTTTCTTTTAATAAAATTGTGACAAACTGGTAATAATGATTTTTTTTGTATTAAGGAATTTATTCTTTCACTTCAAATAAAAGTAGGGGACACTTTGGGTATATGGAACTTTAGGGAAACATCAAATAAAACAAGAAATCATTAAGTCTCTGTTTAAATCTATATAATCCATTTAATATATCAGAATAAGGAAATAAATTCTTTTACAGATACAGACCACTGCTCCAACAAAACATGACAAAAGTTGTTTTTTTTCACATATATTCGGGAAAAATAAATCAGATAATAAATACATAAATGAACATATTTTGTAGACTTTAGACATCCTAGTCATTGTATTACAACAAAGTCATAAAGAGAGTGAGGAGAGATGGAAACGATTGTCTAGACAGATTACAGATGTTATATTACCCTCTCTAGCTAGACAACAGGTTAGTTTGGAGAAGTTGATAGTAGGGTCTGCGAAGACAGGTAAGAAAGGTGAATGACATGTGTTAAAACTGTTTAACTGTTCTAACTGATATTTAAAATACACTCAGATGCAGATTTCCTACCAAGTAAACATAATGTCAGCAACTCAGCATTGATAGCATACATTGGGGGAAAAGATAACCCACTAAAATTACTGGTGTTTTACAAATCTGCCCAGGAAATTGCCCTCCCTGGTGCATTTTGAATCAAATGTGATAAAAAGAGATCTATATTGGCACAAACTGAAAAACAGTAAAACGATACACTAGCAGTAGATGATAAGTGTGTGTGTATTGTGATGGTCACATGACCCTGTATAACTCTGATTATTAGCCTGATTTCATGGACATCAAATGACATGTTTTTCAGATAAACATGGATAATGCTGCTTCTTTAGATGTATTACACAGATTGTTTGAATCCTTGGCTCCTATTGTATTCAGACCAGTAGATATATTGCTGAAGACATTGTTGCAAACCCCTGATAACTTGGTAAGTAAAATAATATCAAGGGAGATAACCAAGATACACAAACTAGCTGCACTGTTAAAATCTGGTGTGCATTACAGTTGGTAGTCCAGATTAATGGCAGAAATTGATATACTATAGATGTTTTTCAATAGATTTATTGTCAGAAATTGTCATACATTATCATTTTTTCAATCAAAATAACAAAAACAAAATAGCACTATAAATAAAGCAGAGGTCACTTCCACACTGGTTCATATCTTCCCATGATGCATTGTTTTTTTCATAAAACATTTGGTAACATTGTTTAAGACTCTGCAGTATCTGAAAAGATGTAATTTGCAATAACTGTTTATGACTTGATACTAGTCTACAAACTCCATGACTTTTTCATAAAATATACTTGGAAGTTCGTATGTCTTGTTACCATGGTCATGTTATCCTTCCTTGTAGCTGTGATCCTCACTGTGTACTGAATATATTTCAGTTCTCCATATCTTTCATATGCACTTTTCAAGGGCTTGGATGCCCTTTGATATTCACTTTTCCAGGGCATGGATGCCATGTATTTGTTGTACATCTGAGTTTACTGTTTTGTTCAGTTGAATGTTCCCTGTTCCAACTGTTCCTTTCTCCATTTAATTCTTCTGTTTTGGAACCAGACTTTAACTTGTAATACAGTCAGGTTGAGGGATGCTGAGAATTCAATTCTGAAATAAAAGAGAAAATTTTAGTATGATTTATACCTTGGATTTATGTCAAGTGGTATTTATCAATGTTTATGAACTTCCATGTTCCACACTTACAAAAGCTCTGGAGTTGAACAATGTAAATCCTCATAATGATTTTCATGTAAAAAATGTTTCATTGGACCATTTACTTGCAATCATTATTAAGCATAATTTGATTAAGAAAACTACATACTTAGATGCAGAAAATTATTTTAAGTTTCAGCTATTAGGCATCAAGATTTCTTGAATGTGTAGGGAATTGTTTGTTGTAAAAAAAAAATTGGAAAAGAAGAAATAGGAGGAGATAAGTTATTCAAATAATCTATGAGCTAATAAACAAATATAGACTAACCTTTCCTCTCCCACTAGGTATTGCTGTTTGGTGAATTCCATTTCCAGAGCATGTAACTGAACTGCTGTAAATGCTGTTCTGTTTCTCTTTCCTTTAGCTGATTTTCCTCCTGTGTGTTGTTGGGTTTCTACAATAATGATACAGTTGTAAAGATTTTGTTATGTTTTTTTATTGGGGGAATGGGTTTTATTTTTGTTAATGTTGTTTATTAAATGATAATTTTTTCTTTGAAATCATGTCAGTTTAATCATGATTACATTTTACTCAAAATTATTAACATAAGATGATACATATTAAAGGAGATGTAGAGTATATGTCCATGTGACCTCAATACTTTCATTGTTTATTGTACAAGGCTGTTTAAGCATGTTTTTTTGTTTCTTTTATGCTGACTCATATTTAATAAGTATATGAAATATAGATCACTTACCTGATAGAAAGGGTACTGGTAGTTGTGAATTAGTTTTATCAGGTGTTGTCAGATTTTGTCTTGATGACAAATATGGGTGTGGTCTATCATGTCGTCTGCTGACAGAAGACATGACTTTCCTACCTCCAAAACAGGAAACATAACCTTGATCATTTGGACTGAAATACCCTTCTGATGATAATAAACTGGTATTCTTTGACTCTGGTGTAGATAAATTGCTGTTGTTCATGTTGTTGCATCTCTTTAGTGAGTTGACAGGAGTCTTGTACATACATTTCAGTCCTGCAGGTGTTCCCTGACCTTCATTTGTCATTGGACTGTAACATTCCTCAGGTCTGAAAAGTCCACCAGTCATCATTGGACTGAAGTATGGTGCAACAGGCAGAAAGTTTTTGTAAGGAAGCTTGTGACTTTCAGATCCATCTTCAGTTTTCAAGGGCAGATAACTGTTTGTATGGCTTCTTATTGTTACTTTGTTGTCTGCTATTCTCATTCTAGGCTCTTGTTTTATTGATGTACCTTGTGGCTTCACAGGTGAAATATTCCCAAAGCTGAGCAGATCTTTAGATATTTGATTACAGCCAGCATACTGTTGTTGTATCTTGATTTTCTTGTTTTCATCTTTTCCTCTTAACAGAGCATCAATAGTGAAGGCTTTGGCCTTGTCGCTTAATGGTTGATTTGTTGGTGCACTTTTATAAACATGTGGATAACTTGCAAATCCAGGTAGACTGTGATGAGATTCGTAGATAAATCCAGGAAAACCGCCATTGAAGAAAGGAGTAGATTGGTTTGAATATTCCATCTTAATGTTTATCTTTAAACACTACTTATGATTATCTGTGATGATATTGAAGTAGAAAATGTTTGTACTGTCATTCTGAAAGTTGTCATATTTATATTAGTTTGGAGTAATAATCTGATGACCAGTAATTAAAGAATAATTACATTGTAACAGGATTTTGAATTGATGGATCAATTTGATTGGTCAATGAGGTGCAGTAATTATTTTCCAATAGTCAGATGATATGTATAGGTGTTAATACAGTATTGGTCAATTAACTAAAGAAAAACACTGCCTGAAGCAGGTTTTTTTCTATTCATATTTTAATTTTACATATTAAATGAACAAAATAGTTTATAAAATATTAAAAATTGCAAGTTTATTAAAAAAAAAAAAACTCAAATTAAAAAAAAATAATATGAAAAAGAAAGTTGTTTAACAGCAAAGAAATAAAAAAAAAATTAGTCTAGTATTTTAATGATAACTGTTAAAAGTGCACATATGTTTTTTGGTGCTATTTTATTTCATTTTAACTGTGAATGGTACTTGTTCAGTGAGTGTGTTTGTTTTCAATATTTCAAATCTTTATTCAAAGAATAATAGTAATTCATTTTGAAAATTTTAATAATATATACAAATTGGAAATAAAGTTTCTTTGACATTTGTGATGATTAAGAGGTTAAAAGTAGCAAAAAAATTCAGATTTAGGAATATTTAAAATAGGTACTTTAATTGCTTTTGTGTACATCTTTTGATGTCAGAATTGTTTATGAGTTAGAAATAAGTATAAGAAGATACATAAGTTGGGGAATGTTGATATGTTTGACAGTTTTGTTGAGAATTCAATTTGCTTTAATAGTTTTTCATTTATGGGGTTACATAATATGAATATATAGTAAATTATTTGTAGAATTAAACGTTCAAAATTTAGACATTTGGAAGTGGTTTCAGGGGTTTTAAGAGCCTGTGTCTTCTGAATTTTAGTAAAATTTATATAATATTTGATTATCTCCCTTATTTGGATTGAAAATTTTTGCATTGAAAAAAAAAAGGCATAATTAGAATTTTTTATTGGCTTGTTCAAAATCAAATATAAACCACTGTTGACTTTAAAGATTGATTTTTTTTTACCACTAGACAATTTGCAAGCAAAGTCATATTTTTTCTCTAGAAAACAGAAAGCATTTGAACAAATCATTGTGATATATACTCAAAGACAAATTACAATGTGTATAGTGGGAAAACAGAATGGAACACAAGGGTGTGTGTATTGGGGGTGGGGGAGGGGAAGAAATAACACACATTTTGGACTTTTTTAACAATTTGTGAAAATGAATATGTTGTTAAAATTTCAAAATATGACTTTTGAATTGTTTTGATAATTAACATTTTTGTAATATGGTTACTTTGTGTGATGTTTATACAAGCATGATTAGAAATGATAACCATATATAATTAAATTCCCATTCCATAAACTGTAGAAAAAATGATTTACTAGTATTAAATTTCACACATGATAAACAAAAAAGGTTGAAGCTGTAGAAATGTAACACTTTATTAGTGGAATAATTACATGTAATTACATGTGTTGTACACTTTATTAGTGAGATAATTGTTTGTAATTATAACAGATAAAATCATTGTTTTACACTAGATTCAATGTCCTCCTTTCCTGTCTGTCTTCAGGCTTTTCCTGTACATTTATTTAATCTTGGATCATGAAAGTTAGAGTATGGAGTCAAATAGACCATAATTCAGTACTGAATATCCAAACTGTAAATTATAAGAGCACTTAAAAAATTGCTGCATTAGAAACATTATATATGAGATTTAAAAAAAAAATGATCAAAACCATACATTATTTTATTTTAACATCGCCTATAAAATCTGTATTGGTTTCTCTGATTGGTCAAAATGTCAAGCACATAGAGATTCAGATTTATTTTGTACAAAGGGTTCTTTTATTTGGTCATACTCTGTCAAAAACTTATACATGCTATGTTTTGTATGTTTGATGTTTGTGAATAACATTATGCTTTTCTCATTCAAAAAATATAGGGAATAAATTTTATAAAATATCAAATAATTCCATATTTTACAAATGATATTAAAACAAAAAAAGATAAAGCTGTAAAAATGTAACACTTTATTAGTGGGATGATTACATGTAATTACATGTGTATAATAGATGGAATCAATGTTTAACAGTATATTAGTGGAATAATTACATGTAATTACATGTGTTGTACACTTTATTAGTGAGATAATTGTTTGTAATTATAACAGATAAAATCATTGTTTTACACTTGTTTCAATGTCCTCCTATCCTGTCTGTCTGTAGGCTTTTCCTGTACATTTGTTTTAATGAAATATGAAAAGAAAGTTAAATACACCACAATTGAATACAAGTACTGAATATCCAAAATGTAAAATAGAAAGTTTCATAGAACAAAAAAAATATATGAGATTACTAAAACAATTTGAACAGAAAATTATTTTAGTTCATTGTCAGCTCTGATTTTTTTCTCTGTTAAAATGTCAAGCACAATGAATTTGAGATTTATTTTGAATTGGTGTTTCTTAATTTTATCATTCTCTGTCTAAAGCCAATATACCCAATGCACAGTACGTTTTGATGTGTGTGATCAATATTATTCTATAATTGTACAAAAATAATTAAGGAACTACATGAGTAAGCAAATATGATAAGATATGTAGGACTCAGAGGTGCGATGGGGACGCTGAAGTACGATGGTCCACGCTGAAGTACGATGGTCCCTATGCTGAGGTGCGATGGAGCATGACGCTAAAATATTGTGACGTTTTCAAATACAACATAGATTCGAAGCAGGATGATAGGGTTGTAGATGAAGGTTTCATTCTAAATGAGGAAAGGGAGTGAAAAAGAAAGTAACGAACATTTCAAGTCCTGGAAAGTTTGTTGCATTACATGTGGAGGCAATTTATTGGAAGCAAAGCGCATGAAAGATCAACTTGACCAGCCAATGGGCAAACCAGTGTTTGGAATTATGCCACAAACTTTTTGCACTATAAATAAAGTATATCTATCTTTTATATATCAACTTTGATTTCTCTTTAAGTAAGCGACATATGGACAACTTAATAAAAAAAAGTTGCTAGTATTAGCAATGTTTTGTACTATCAAGTTGGTATAATGTTGTTTTATTTACGAGATAGATCCTGATTTGTAATAACACCGTCGCTCAAATCTTATTTTATTGTGGCTACTGTGAAAATTGTCTACAACATGACTGGTTCCTACGTTTACTTCTTAGCAATTAGTATCCCTATATTAATGCATGCTAATCGGAAAACATATTTGAAATTAGATTAAAAAACATTAAAAAGAATTATTTGACCTGAACAGAAGTTAAAAGATTTACCAAATACGAGGATGGCAAACTACGGTTGTCAAATCTAAGAGAACGACTGACAAAAAATATATTTTGAATCCAAGATTTTTCCAGTACCTTTATTGTGTTATTTCTTAATATAGTTCTTTTAAATAAATGCATCGAAAAACTATACAAAAAATGTTAGCGCATTGCGTGAAAAACAAATTCTGACAAAGACAAATACCATATCCCCCCTTTAAAAGTTAAATAGTTGCTACTTTAATGATATTGTTTCATTTAAACATCTTGTGTCTATTTTGCTTGTATAATCAATGTCACAGACAGACCATCGCACATCAGCATAACCATCATCACACTTAAGCGTAGCTATCAACAAAGCTAACGTCACAATGCCACCATCACACTTCAGCGTGTAAACCGTTGCACTTCAGCGAGGACCATCGCACTTCAGCGTGACCATCGCGGTTCCCAGTCCTACAGATATATCCAATAATTTGTGGCGACTAATTTAGCTGTATATGGGAAAATCTAGTGGAACATTTGGTCTTCATAGCTTTTCAACTTTTCAAAACCCAAACCACTTACAGATGATTTATTATTATTCGTTGGACACCAATTTTTGGTGGATTTCATGATTACAGGTGAACCAGGAATTTAAATGTTCGACAAATACCAAATTTTTTAATTGCTTGCGTGCAGTCTTCAGCAAAACCAAGAAATTAAATATCCACAAAATTTGGTACCCACGAAAATAAATTAATCCACAGTATGGCATTATTTAATAAGGCTGGTATCTTTGATGATTTTTATTTACTTTGCTTTACAGGGTTCTGTTGAGAGTCTGCAGAGATGGCTGTGTATGGTTTTATCTTTACTAAGAGTGCTGATGGCTCACTCAAAGGAGGAAGTTATTCTGACCAGGATGCAGGAGCTTAAACTAAAGCTAACTGTGTTTAAAGTGACTGCCTCAGAACTATCAGAGGAGGAGAGACTATTGGTATTGGCCTTCACTCCAGAGGAAACTATCGCTTGGTAAGTGATTAGAACTGAAGAAGTTGAATGTGTAATTCACTGATTCTATTTCAAAATCTTTTCATCTTTTTTGATGCATAAGAAAACAAAGTTAGGGAGGGTATGCAGTTTTACAGACAAAAGGGCTGTCATCCTTTGTTGTTGTGATAATGTCTCCAGTTTTTGTTAGGTCTCCATGAAATTAGAAAAGGATTTTTTCAAGCTTAGAAGATTTAAGTGACAAATAAACATGAGATAAGAAAAGCATTTATGAAGGGTGCTTTGGCTTATAGTTGAAACATTGCTTTTTAAAAGTTAAGCATTTTGACATTTTTTCCTGCAAAGTAACTGAAGGGGAAAAGTTGCAACTGGATGAAAATATGACAATTTTTTTTCAAAATTCTGTCAGATATTTTTTCTTTTTTAGGTTTCTGATACAGATAATTGGTAGATGTGTTGATGCCATTAACAGGAACCGTGGGATAACAGGGATGGAGTCATGTGACTTTCTAATGATACAGCTCTCACAACTTCTATTGTATATTACACATATGTTTCAATCAGGTAAGTAAGATATATAGAACAATAACTGAAACTGTTTATTTCATATTTTTCTTGATTAAAAACAATATTAAAGATACATTGAATATGTAAAATTGCTCATTTCCGAAGTGACAGAAATGAAATTATTGCAATATTTACTGTAATACATATCAGAGCATAATTTGGTGTTTCCTTAATATTCTTTTAAGATATTCAGCTTAGAATTTATATAGTACTAAGTTTGCCGTATCAACGGTTTATTCAAAAAGAAAAAAAAACAAACAATAATGTCTTAAGTAAAATGCAATATGCAAAGAAAACACTATATTTTTATATAAGAATAAGGAGATGTGGTATGTTCAATAAGGTTACTCTTCCTGAATTCCATTTTAAAGCCAAGAGTCTGAGAGTAGTGTTATACACCATCAATTAATCAAAACTTTTCATGTTTATCTTGTAGGAATGTTTAGAAAAGTAGCTGCATGTTCTATGCATATATCCAGTCAGGAATCTCCAGAATGTCTGTACAATATCAAACAATTAAACCAGTACTTTCTGTCCTTCTCCATGACATCTCCGACCTTGACATTACAGTGGTGTAACATTCTTATTCTGTTGAACTTTGATGATCAGATCCTGTGGTCTGATGTGATGCAGACTCCCAAAAGATACCTTAAACCTGGAATGAGGTTAGTGTATACATTAGTTTTACAGGAATAAAGTTGTAATTTATATTGAACAAATATATCATGTTATGAAGGGGTATTTGCGAAAAATACCAGTCAACAGACTGTAAAATTTCCCGAGCAAGGCGAGGCGAGGACAATTTGGTCCCAAGACTGGTATTTTTCGCAAATACCCCTCCATAACATGATATATCTGTATAATTACATGGAATAGTTTTTGATTAAAAATCTGTACAGGTGTAGATATATTTTTTTTACTTGAAAGCTGTAATTCATTAACATGTATTTGCATAATTTTGAGGATAAGATGATATTATCATAGAACCGCAGGAATTATACATGTACTTATATGCGTTAGCTCACTGTTTTATGTAACGTCATATCCAAAATATTTTGGCGGGAAGATGCTGGAGAGGGTAAAAAAGGAATATTCAAAATGGCAAATACCACGGTATTTGAGGCAAATTCACCAGCAGTGGTGAAAAACATGCACATTGGTTTGAAATGAGAAAAAAATGTTAGAATATGCGAAAAATACACTGGCTACCAACCAATCAGAATCCATCATTTTTATATATAATGTGTAATTATGATTGTTAAGCTATACTATCGATAAACTTTATATTGTTTCGCTTAAATAACTGTACTTATGTACAAGTGTATTTCTAACTTCAATTATTTATTATCTTTTTATCCCATATTGAAAATATTTTTCAGTAGTATCAATTATATGATGTTGGTTAATTTTTATTTGGGTTAAGGGCTGACTTTTCATAAGCAAAGCCTTACAAAAAAGGAAAATTACATATTTTGGTCATTTTATTTTTCAGCCAATCCTTAAATTTGGAGAGTCCATTGTCACCACTGACCCAGTGTTGTAATCTAGAGATTTTAAGACAGGGTGGATTGGTATTGTTTTGTGATTATGTGGTGAGTTTAACCTTTGATGCATAATCTATATATGGAATTAAAAAGCAAGTCAATTTTTTATGCCCCTTATGCCCCACCTACAATAGTAGAGGGTCATTATGTTTTCTGGTCTGTGCGTCTGTTCATTCGTCCGTCTGTTCGTCCGTCTGTCTGTCTGTTCGTTCATTCGTCTATCCGTCCATCCGTCTGTCCTGCTTCAGGTTAAAGTTTCTGGTCAAGGTAGTTTTTGATGAAGTTGAAGTCCAATCAACTTCAATCTGAGTACACATGTTCCCTATAATATGATCTTTCTAATTTTAATGCTTAGGCCAGAATTTTTTAATTTGTTGGTTTACGGATCCGCCGATTCGATTTTGCCGATTTCCAGAATAAAAATAAAATTCACTTTTCATGCTTTTTTATTCCCGCCGACCGTAACAAATGCATTATCCCTAAAAAATAATTAAAATACTCGTTTTTTTATGAAATGAAATGCATTAATCACTATCAAAATTGATAACACTTTCTGTAGTGAAAAAAATAAAGTCTTCCAGTTTACGTTTCTAAAAATAAACAAATCAATTATAACTGACCTTGAAATGTGGTTTGCGCAAATATTTTTGCGAAACGAAACCTGTGTTTAAAACCAATTACAAAATCAATTTGTTTACCGTATTTGTCATCAGTTCGTAAGATGCATCATCTGATAGAAATAGACTTGTCCAAATGTGGACAGGTAGAAGACGTCAAGTTAGTTAAAGTACTAAATATTAACAAATCATTTGAAATTTTCTTTCTTCATAGATCATAAAAAAATATCGTCCATTTGGCCAAAAAAAACGGGAATGCATGACAACAGATTAATCCAATATACTCGTTTTTCCAGTGGACGAGTCCATTACGTTTGTTGACATGTGTGTTGAAACTTATTTTCGTACGACGTTTTTACATTTTTTCTTCTTTATCAGTTTTCGTGCTTGAAGATCGTAATTCACCAAGCCCACCAAGTTATCGGGAATTGATTAAGAGCTACGCGAATCTGTTTTTCATGTTTGTGAAATGACGATATCCGTGCAGTCCCCGTCCACTTTTTGTTTACGGGAAATTATTAGAATGTCATGTGATGTTTTATGACAGCTGATTTCATCGAACTAAAATCTAAGAAATGATGACAAAATAGCATATTTTTTTTCTTTTTTTTTTGCCGACCGACCGACCCGACTTTTTCATTGGTAAAATCCGTAAACCAACAAAATAAAAAACCCTGGCCTTAATTAGAGTTTTTACCCCAATGTCACAGTCCATTGAACATAGAAAATGATAGTGCGAGTGGGGCATTCGTGTACTGGGAACACATTCTTGTTTTCAATATGTCCTAAGTCTGATATTTGTGTTTGATCTATTTCTGATAACAGTAACTTTGTGATCTTGAGACCATTATAACTGAGATAATTCTGCACCCATTAAAAGGGGGGAATACTATTTTCCAGATCCATCACTCAACAACTTCCTGTTTTATTATTATGTTATTATTTCCACCATTAAGATTATCCACTTTTGGCGGGTGTAACATCAGTAGCTCACAATTTCACTTGTTCTTACTGTTGGACATCGGTTCTTTGTTACCTCTTGTTCTCCTTGAATTATATATTTTGACATTTCCAGTTTTATAAATGTATGCTGGTTAGTATGTTTATTTGCAGAAACAAGTTGTTATTTTCATTTTTCAGTGTGAGAATTTGAGCGATGCAGAACAGTTAACCTGGCTTGTGATTAACCATGTTGGAGATTTGATAGAGCTGGTTCAGGAATCACCAGTTCTGGACTTTGTTAGGTTTGTGATCAATAAAGTTTTGTGCATAATCATTGATGTATTACTTTTAAAACATCACATTTCTTATTTATTAAATATATATTATCTATACATTTCCAAATCAGAATTTAGCAGAACTTTAACCAAAATTGTTACTGAACCTTCTTATTACTTAATAAACCTTAGGCAAACTGCGCCAAAATATACCTTACACAGAGAATTTTCTAATCCTATACACAGCTGAATACTAAATAAACTTATCATAGATACCAGGATTTGATTTTGTGCACCAGAACCAGGATTCGTTTCAAAGATAAGCGAAGCTTGTATAAAAAAAATTAAAAAGATCAAATAAAGCACAAAGTTTAAGAGCATTGAGGACCCAAAGTTCTGAAAGGTTTTGAAATTTTGAATTAATCCCATATTTACATTGTAGTGCTATACACAGAAACCCAGCAGCAAGCAGTCTATTTATCCAAGCCATTCATGCCAGGTGTGGCAATGTAACCAGACCGTCAGTGATAAAAAGAACTTTAAAGTGTTTAGAGGCTATTCATCTGTCTCAGACAGGAGCTTTAATCACTTTGCTAATTGATAAGTTTTTAAACACTCACCATTTAGCGGTTTCTAGGATTTGTGATACCATTTCTTGTCGTCGGGTGGAACTGTTACTGGCTGATAATGTTGAGGTTAGTAACATGTAGTACTGATACAGCACTGGATACTGCATGAGAGCAAGTCTATTGTGATATCTTATTAATACCTTATAGATAAGTACAAATCCGGGAAATGAAGCAGTGGTACTAAGTAATCTCCATTTCAGATACAGTTTTGTTTTTAAATTTTATTGAAATCTATTTATTTGTTCAATGAAAATGAAAATGTCAAGCACTGATACCTTATGATGGCCTTATTAACATTAAATATATATATCTATACACATTGCTGTTAGTATTTGTAAGTTATATGCATACAAATAGGATACAAAGACTTTAATGAAACATATACCTTTATTGAACGACATGTTTGTTCTCTATTATCATTCATTTGTTTCAGCTGTACATTTGATAAATTCATTGATATTGAGTCACAATCACTTTGTCTCTTCTAACATTTTGTTCTTTGTTTCAAAAGTAAGTTCATTATTGATTGAAACCTTTTGTAGGAGGCTAGAATGCAGCTTCCTCTAGAAGATTTAGACAAACTCTTTAGATTTATGGAAACACATTCACTCACAAAGAGGTAGGTTAGATTTACAATAAAAACCATCAAAAACAAGAATGAGTTTTGAACATGTTGAAGGGGTTGATAAAAAAAATCATAATACAAATACCATTTGCTTTCTTTTTATAATGCATGAAGAAGCACTGTTTGCTGCAGAAACTATGTGAGGCCCTAATGGGTAGTCAAGGTTGTTAAACATGCTGTAATTGTAACAATAGTTAGCTGCAATTAATTTTTATGCCAAACATTGTACAAATGTATTATCTTCATACATTTTGCTTATTTGTTTTATTTACAGACATGCGAGATTGTTGTCTTTATTGAAGAAGTTTAGATGTAAAATTAGTCCAGATGACAACGTTTCCTTCTCAATAGATAGACCACATCCCATTACACTTCCAGATAAAGTAACAGATATCCTACCTAACAAGGTAAAATTCCAGCTCAAGGGAAAGTGAAATAGAGACAATTATCAGTGTAAACTTTATAAAGCTTTGATGAAAATCAGTGGATGAGGGGCATATTGTGCTACCTTTATTAGGGATAGATCCAGGTTTTTTTTAAAAGGTGTGGAGGTTGTAATTCTAGAAAATGTAGTACAGTTAACTCTTGTTGTCTCGAACTTGGTTGACTCGAAATTTCGGATGAGTCGAAGTTTTCACATGGTCCCGAACTTTGTTACATATAAATGTATGCAATTCGACTCCTGATGAGTCGAAATTGGATGAGTCGAAATTTCGGTTGAGTCGAACTAAATTTACGATCCCAAGGTTAACAAAGGCATTCAAAATTCATTATTTATCTCAAACTAATACATATATGTCAAAACATGACCTCCGGCATTTAAATAGATAGACAAGTTAATCTGACAATACACGTGTAATTAAATTTCCAGTCATTGACCACTGTACTGAGTTAATGACATGCTATTTAAACGAGTGTTTACCTAAGAATATCTTTTATAGAATTTTTATAAATGATTAGTGATACGTTGTTAATGTTCATGAAAAAGTATTTAAAAAGTTTACAAAACAATTAATTGTGATTTACACTAATGAGCTTGGGTGTGTATAAAGTAAGGATTATGACTTCCGTTGATTATCACCTAAAAACTACTTAATCAGCGTCTTTAATCTTGTTGTATTTTCTTTTGAAAAGAAAGATTGAGATAAAACAAAATGAAGAGAAATATAAATTTTCTAAAATCTCTTGTATCCGAGAATAAACAATTTTATCAACTATAAACGACCTGAATAACGAAACTATCGATTGGAAACTACTCTCTGTGATAAAATCCACAGGAAAAAAATGTAACTGAAACAATTGAAAAAGTAAAAATAATGTTTTTATAATATTGAAAGACCATAACATACAAATACATTGATCTGATACCAGAATATCGATCCCCTTCCCATATTCACCCGGATTTATTTTATCTTTACCAAGGTAAGCAAGAGTTGTTTCCCCTGTTCTGTGAAATCTCTGGTTTTCGTTTGAGTCGAACTATGTGTATCTCAAAATATTTCTCTGGTCCGGCTGACTTCGATATAACGAGAGTGGACTGTATATATTTTCAAAAAAAGATTTGAAGAATTCCAACCACTGAATGTCTGTCTTTTAAACATTTACTAGTATACATATTTGTTTAGGGGCCAGCTGAAGGACACCTCTAGGTGCAGGAGTATATCAATACATTGAAGATCCATTTGTGGCCCTCTGCTGTTGTCTGCTCTATGGTCGGGTTGTTGTCTCTTTGACACATTCCCCATTTCCATTCTCAATTTTACAGTATATGGCTTGTCTGCCTAAATTTACTTAAAAACAAAGATAATATTTTTTTTGGTTAAAGTATAAGATAAACAGAAAATCACATTACCATAGCCTGATTCTCAAGAAGTGAAAGCAGTGTCTGCTCCACTAGTGGTACCTTCTAAGTTTCTCTTAGCAAGTACAATCTGTTGAAATTCTTAAAATGAATGCAAAATTATAATTTCAACCCCAATTTTACAGTTCACTGAACATGGAAACTGATTTTAAGTTTTTATCTGTTGATTTGAAGCAATGTTTGATGGATACAAGACAGTAGGTTTACCATTTTAAACAGCTTCATATTTTATAATTTTAGGAATGCTTTATATCTGTAGTAAAGGAGCAATGTTATAGACCAGACTGTGATACAAGGGAGTGTGCTCATCTGTTAAAACAGCTTGATTATGCTGATATTTTATCTTTAACAATGACAAAGGTAAGATAGAAAGCTGTTGAATCGAAGTAATGACACATTAAAGGAGAGACAACTTGGACCAATATAAAGAAAGAAAAACAAATACTTTAAGGCAAACACACTCCTTATAGGATGTAATGAGCAAACTTAGAAATAAAAAAATTAATAGATAGGGTCTGTGACAATTGTGCAGAAAATGTGTTGTTCTTTCTTCACACAACTTTATTTTACATATGGAAGACAATGATTGATTGAAATAAACTGACTTCATAATTAAAAGGAGTTCTGTAAAATATGGAGTTTGTATTAATGATATTATCTAGAAATCTATATTATGTTTTGTTATCATATTAAGTGAGTAAACTGGTTTTATGATGAATTTGATATGCACTATTTTGATTTTAGATTTGGGATAATTCACTTGATAAAGTGGAATTATATACATTCACAAATAAACAATAAACCATTGTTAAAGTGTTTAAAGAAACTGTTGTCTTTCCAGGAATTCAGTTTAAGTATACTCAGAGAATGCTTATACCTAGGAGCCTATCAGACCATGATGAAAGATAATGAGACGGTCGTTGTATTGGATAACGAAGGAAATCGTGTGTTATTGGAACCAGAGTTTGATCCATTATTTCAGGCTGCTCAACTGACATTGAATAGACACTTTAATAATATCGTCAACCTGTTACCTATTCCACATCAAATATTAACTTTTGAAAAAGCTGTCCTAAGACAGTCACGCTATGAGGAGAAATTAGAGGATATATTAACTGATTCCTCATGGATTGAAATGATATTTTCATTGACAAACTCTTTAACTGTGTACTTACAAGCTTTATCAACATTCCCATGGCAACCAGAGGTGCCAGCAGAATCTGTCTGTGATATTTGTAGATTTTGTGTATTGTCAGCTGAGGTGAGTATTAGTTATTACCATGGCAACAGTGCAATGAAAATTTGTCAGATATTTTATAAATTTGTATTCCATTGGCTTTTCTGAAGAAAAAAAATTTTTGTTTCCATGACAACATTTCCATTTAGCTCTTGTTATGTTTTGTCCCCACAAAAAGATAACAACACCGCACAGTATTGTTTTCTTAGGTCGACATGATTCACCTATAGATAGGTGTCATCAGGACAATGTTGTAATATTTGTAAATATTGGACGCTGTTATCCAGTGTTGATTTGTGTTTTGTTGCACTTAGAAGTGTAATGATTTTTTTATAGAACTACCATCACTCCTCCTAGTTGTGAGTTTGATAGTGCATTTTCTTGAATTGACCATGACCTTTCATGTTTTAATTTATTTATATAGGTTATAGACTGGATGTTACATCATAACCAACTACCAACATCTGAACAGCTGAGTTCTTGTTTACATTGTGTGTCACTTGTCCTACAGAGTTTACAGCTCTCACAACAAGTAGATAAACAAGTCACATGGTTGTGTTCATTGGTATCCATGGTTTATCAGGTTGTATTATCATGTGAGTACCGAAGAAGTCAATAAATTAGAAAAAATGATTTTCATGGATTGAAAATTTTGAGAAACTCATCATGCCAGAATTAAAATTAAAATATGAAATGAAAAGAAATATTGGCTATGATCCTGCAATGCTGAAAATCCATGAATATGGAAGTAAGAGTGTTGATTTTAAGGATTTGGTAACTAGTTAAACAATTTTACCAGCTTTCAGTTTATTACATTTAACCTCTATGACAATATAAGTGAATTTTTATTAGTATTAGCAATTGAAAAAGGACTCAAAATATAAGATATAATGTTATAGATTAGGTATTTTTTTTCCCAGATGAAGTATTACCAGGTGAAAAGCTGATAAAATCTCCAGCTCATGATACATCTGAAGACCAAGATACAGAACAAAGTGGTATGTTGATACAGGATAATAGAGAAATGTTAACCTCTATAGATGTCTTTTGGTTATTTGTGTTGATGGGTTGTTGTTTCATTGAAATATCTATATCTCTCTTGATTAATATATTGTGTCATATACAGTATCTCTCAATTAAATTATAACTCATTGTGATTTGTGTCTGCCAGTTCTTGCAATAATTGGGAAACAAAATAATTCTTGTGTTGTTAGAGGCATAATGTTTTGACGACTAATGAGAAAGGGGTTGTTAAAATGATAACTTCAAACACAGATGTCATTGGTATGAGTCCCAGAGGAGCCAATGATATTTTCTAATAAGAATTAGGCTCTCCAGTTATCTTTTAAATGCACAAACAAACACAAATTATAATGCTCTGACAGTTTAATGTCCAAATTTGAATGGGACAGAGAAAAAGGCACATATAGAGGTAATGTAAGCCAAAAAAATGATATAACAAATTTTATTGAAGTAATGAGAAGCTGAAAACAATCAAACCACTCTTTATTTATGGTGACAAAAATAACATTTCATCAGTGGAAAATAAGGGAAATGATCTGGTTTATTTTAATGTTTAGAACTTTAGGAATCAGTTTTCAACATAACAATAGAACAATTTAGGTATTATTATTTGTTTTTTTTATTTTACAGATTTGCAGCAAATAATTAAAGCCTGTGATAGAGTTTCTGATTTAATTATTTGTCTCCATACCAGATTAAAAGGACCATCTAACTTATTACCTTCATTTGTTGCTGATCACATCAAAAATATCATCTTAGGCAAGTATAGACATTTTGAATACATGGCTCATGCTAAAAGAAAAATACAAATATTTTAATAGTTTATACAATTTTTCAACAAGTTTTCTGAATAAATGAGATAATCCAAAATTGAATCAATGAGAGAGAAAGAGTCATAATTTCATAAAATTTTTCTCTGATTTTAGTCCTTTATACTTTTCACAATTACTCATGGCGGTACTGCTAAGTAAAATATAGAGCATACATATAAATAAGAACAAATTGAATGGGTGCCAATGAGACAACTCTCCTTCCAAGTCACAATGTACGTAAAGTACAGCCTTCAGCACAGAGTCTTGGCTCAAACCTAACAGCAACCTATGCATACATATATATGATTTTTATGCCCAACCTATGATAGAAGAGGCCACTAGAGGGGCATTATGTTTTCCGGTCTATGCATCCGTTCGTCGGTCCGTCTGTCCCGCTTCAGGTTAAAGTTTTTGGTCACGGTTGTTTTTCATATAGTCAAATCAACTGGAAACTTAGTACACATGTTCCACATAATATGATCTTTCTAATTTTAATGCCAAATTAGACTTTTGACTGAAATTTCACAGTCCACTGAACATAGAAAATGATAGTGCGAGTGGGGCATCCATGTACTATGAACACATTCTTGTTGATTTTAGTATTAGTATCAATTTAAATGGAGTCAATTGTCTGCTGTAATATATTTAACATGTGAAATATTCCTGCACATTGTTTTATCTGAATATAAATTATACTTTTACATAGGTTTAAGTAGACAGTCAGTAATCAACAGTTATGCCAGGGTACCTGGGATTGTATGGAAAATAGGATGGACACCAACCCCAACAGGAGAACCTAGGACACAGTTACCTCCCTTACCTCTAGATTTACTGCAGGATAAAGATGTTTTAAAGGAATTTGTCTTCCGAATAAACACATTTGGTAATGATTTTTATTATCAACAAAAACAATTTATGGAGACTGTAGGAAAGTAAAATCAAACATGAATTCAATATATATAATGTGTAGTACATTGTAATACAAGTGGAATTAAAGACAGATTACATAGGAAAGAGATATAGATTGTTGACATAATATACATAGTTTCTATATTTGGACTGTTTGAAGAGGTACAATTGTAATTTTTTAGATTTCAGTATGAACTTTTTTTAGCATAAGCTGACTAGCTGATTTAACTAGTAAGAACCTCTAAAAGGTAACTGCATGCTTGACTGATACAACATGTATACTGAAGCATAAATGATCATTCCCTCTTAAAGGGAAACTTTGCAATTTTTCTCTTATCAACTTATTATGTTCATAATACCATAAAAACATATTCACTAAGTTTTATTTTGATATGAAAACTATTAAAGAAGAAAAAAGGGAATTATTAATTTTATTCATCAAACTTCCTGACTCATGTGACGTAGTTTAAGTCTTTTTGCATGCCAGGAGTGAAATAAATCTCATTAAAGTCTTGTTCATTAACCATATAATAACACGATTTAAAGCGCATCGACGACTTTTGGTGTAGCTATCAACCAACTAAAACAAGTGATAGCCATACAACTTTTAAAATTAGATTGTAGAATTTATGTGGGGATTTTTGATATGAATTTTAGTAATAAAAGTAAATCGTACAATAGAACATTTTTATAATTTTTTTTATACAAATACTTGAAACAGACCAATTGCAATTATATAATTTAGTCCATCCAAAGCGATTTTATTTGCATATTCAGGAATTAATGTTCTCATCAAAATATTTTAAATCTCTGGACGTGTCATCTCACAATACCTTTGGGGGTAATACCTTTAGCCATGCTGGTGATCAATTGAGGGAAGATTGGAATTTAATTAAAAATCACATAAAAGAATGTCATAATGAACAAATTAGATTTTCAAAAACAATTTTCACGAAACACTTTTTTATGATGAACTATGACGTTTTAACTAATTCCAATATAAACAGTTTCATGACAGACCATGGTTATTTAAAAATAATTACATTTTCCGTATCAAGTTACTTAGTCAGATAAAACAACTGTACGATTGACAAGATATCGACACCCAATTACAACTACATCAGGTTACTATAGTTTTGTCACTCTAAATTTAAAATCGATGGTGACCTCTTATCTAGCCGAATACAACTTTAATATCTATGAATTTTAGCATTTTTGTACAAAATGGACATAATATCAATTTTTGATTTTTTTGCGAAGTTTCCCTTTAATTGAAGCCAAGAAAGTTTTCCTTGTAAGTTCTTGTAAGACATGTGTTTGTAGGAATGATGTTTTTTTTTTAAGTGAGTTTATAGAATGCTTGTGCCTTATTTTCTTTCATTAGCTACATTGTGTTTTATTAACAGGTTGGATAAGTAGACAACAGTTTGAAGAGACATGGATGAGTTTGTTACCAATACTTAATCCTGTAAGAGTGGATGAAGAGACTGAAGAAATTAATAGTCCTGAGGTTGGTTTTAGTGTCAGGTTGAATACATAGATTGTTGTGGATATTGAAGCTGGGACCAATATTAGTCCTTGTGATTAGATTCTACTTTTAGTAATGAATTTTCAAAGCATGTTGCATATGTTATTGTTTATAATAATATTGTCTGTATGCTATATGCCCTCCTGGGGCCCTAATTTGGTAAATAAAAATATTCTATTCTATTCTATTCTATTCTATTCTTAATAAGATTACAATATGCTGAAATTAATCTGCATGAAAAATTTGCCACTAGATGTTAAGCAACCAGCATTTTATCATAGAAATTAATCTGATTCAATAAGAAAGCATATTTTGAAACATCCTTTCTCATAAGTGGTACCACGCTCATATCCAAATAATGGAAAACTGTGGATTCATTATTATTCGTTGGATACCAATTTTCGTGGGTTTCGTGGGAACAGGTGAACCACGAATTTAAATGTTCATCAAAATACACATTTCTATTAAGTTGTAACCAGACTTTGGCATAATCATGAAATCACATATACACAAAATGCAAGGGTTCTGCTATCCATGAAAATTGGTACCCACGGAAATAAATTAATCCACAGTATGTAAAAGTGAAACATTGAATACCTTTTAAATGAGGATTTCCATAAATATAAAGCAAAAAACTAACAATTGTAATTCATGATCGAAATACATAATATAGCTACATAGTAATTTGGTCCTTTCAGGAAGAAGTAGAAAAATCACAGTGCATGGTGATAGCAGTAAAATGTGTGACCTCAATGTTACTGCATTCAACTTTGACTCCTGTACCTGGTAACCCTAGCAACAGTAGATTTGAAATGAGACCTAGAGATAAACCACTGGGGTTTTTGCATACCAGGTAGGTAACAGTATTTCCTTCATGAAGTGGTAATGTGATGAAGTAGGTCCATATTTTACCCTCATAAAAGTTCAAAAAAAAGTAAACCCTTTTTATGTTGTTTTTTTCTATTTCAAGAAAAAAAAATTGACTTTCAATCCTGAAAATCATCTTTACAACTGTTTTAGTCTCAGATTGAATTATGTCCTTCTTGTTACCTTGAAAATGTGAATTTTACTCAATTTTATACCCAAGTGACTGTCAGACATGTATAAGAAATAAGTATGAACTCACTTTAATAGATACTCAAAGTACCCTGCAAAATTTCATATACATGCCTTGTTATTAGAATTTGACTTGCATTAAAACTATGATTGTAAATCCAAAAAACAATTGTTTAATTCTAGATGTGGTAAAAAGTTAACGTCTATTAGAGGTGTAATAGAACAAGAAGTACAGAATCTTTACAATAGAAGGTTTGTATTGAACAAAAATAGACTGTTAGAATGAAAACACCGTTGTCATTATTAAGCACATCAAAAATATTCATATCTTTGAATTTTCTGTGTCATAAATCTGTCCTAACATTTATATCTTTGATGCTGGTTTATCTCTTATCAATGATATTGTTGTAACTTTGTTTTCCCAATCATCTGCAATCTACTTACTGACTTCCAGTTAGTTGGTTTTACAAAGAAAACTATCATTGTTATCCTGGAAATATACAAATCAATCCAGAAAACAGGAAGCAGATTTACTTTATATATGTTGTAAACCTCAGAGGTGTGACACTATACAGAAAGCTTATTATTCAACTATTTACCAAAAAGTTTCAATTTCTGACTTTGAATTTTCTAATACCAATAAGCAAAAAACGGATAATCATTACTTGTTTCCCCTAACCAAAAGTATTACTTTATAGATTTCTATTAAATGTATTATAGTGAGAAGAAGAAGAAAAATATCAAAGTTAATTTTGTAAGGAAATGAGTTTTCCTATTTAAAGTTACAATTTCATAAAGGTTCAAAATTGTCATTGTGACATTCATAACCAGTAATGTAATATGATAATGATAAATCTGAGAATTTGATATCTAAATATCATTTAGACCCTGATAACTGACACCTTTCATATTTGTAGTTCCCTCAAATCCATATATAACTAAGGAAAGTTTTCTACATTTTTTCTTTTCAGTAATAGTAGACAATTGTATTATAATGGTGGGAAAGATGATAACAAACTTCTGAGATACATGTTTGATAGTAACTTAGAGAGAGAGTTAGGGGTAGAGAACTTCAATTTAGGGCAGGTAGGTATTTTTAATTACACATGAAAATGAACAGATGGGTCTTGTATCCAATGAGGATTTCTTTGAAGTCCTTTGCATGAATTAATTACAGATAGTAAAATTAAATGCAAGGAAATACTGACAGAAATTAATATTATAACCTGTGATTAAACGTAAAAGGTCATGTGATTCTGCTAGCTTATAACTACCAGTAGAAGATATGCCTATAAGAAATTCTTATATGATAAATAAAGGCTAAGGAACAGTAATGGGCAATGAAACAGACTTTTTATTTAATGATTTTTGATATAAAAAAAAAGATGTTGAATTTAAACTAAAAATTGAAATACATTATTTGTTTTAATTGTTGAGTTTGAATGAAAATTCTTGAAATAAATGCAAACTTATTTAAAATAAAAAGCCTGCTGAATTAAAGAAAATGATATTTAAATTTCTTTTTTTGAAATTCATGTTGAGATTCTTTATACTTTACAGATATCAGTTGAAGGTATTTGGTCTGTAGTTGGAGCCCTCAGTACCAGGATTGTGGAATCTGATACCTCTGAGTCCCCTGATAGTACCCCAGAATCAGTCCAGACAAGTCAACAACAGTTCCCATTGATAACCATAGAGAAGAGAGAAAGATCCATGACATTCAGTAGTATAGATATAAACTCCTGTCTACAATTCCTACTGGACCTGTATGGTCAGTGGCTGTCGAGTAGTGCTAGTCCTAAACCTCCACTCATGTTGAGGAACGAAGTTATTAAATCAGTAAGTAAATCCATTAATAATGGCTATCTAGAAGTGTCATTAAATTGTTGACTGAATGTATAGTCGGGTCTTGATCTGCTTGTCCTAATTCTACAGCCAAGAAATTGGCCATCTAGACTGAACTAGTTTTTAAACTTCAGAAAACAATTACTGAGATTTTTTTGGGGGGAGAGGGGTTCAATTTTTACGACTTGAACAAAATTTGTATTTCCTTGATTTTAATATTTCACAGTTTTGTAAGTATGAATACAATAAAATTGAGAATGGAAATGGGGAATGTGTCAAAGAGACAACAACCCGACCAAAATAAAAAAAAACACAACAGCAGAAGGTCACCAACAGCCTATAGGAAATGTGTTCTTTGTTAAATATATGACTTTCCGATTCACTTTGACCTATAAATTATAATAAATCCACAGTATGAAATAAAGTCAGAAATTTGGTGAATAGTCAGTTTATGTCTGGGTCCTATAATTTATAAACATAATCAAGATATAGATATATGGTGCAGGATAATCTTAAGTGGCATATTTAAAAAACCTAAAACATTAAAAAAAAACATAATGTGGATTCTTTTTAATTTTGTCGTTTCCAATTTTCATTGACTACAGAAAAATAGATTTTCTTGGATATCTGATATTTTGGATTTGCAAATATCTCTATACAAGCTTATAGAAAATTTATACATCATCTGACATCCATTTAAATTCATGGTTAACCTGCAGCCAAGAAACACTTGAACGTTTGTATCCTATGAATAAAATAATGAATTCACAGTATTAAATATTGTCACATGATAATGCTAGCAGTAGCAAATTCTAATAAGAAATGGAGGACAAGATAACTAACTGGTTCATGTCTTTTTTTTAAGGTTGTTTGCCTGTCAGATGTGTATGTTGAGAGAGACCAGTATGATTGGATGTTAAACATTTTATTGGAGACCCAGAAGATCCATCCCTCAGAGGATGAGATGATTAATCAGTATATTAATGTAGGACTCTGTAAAGCTGCTGCAGTAGTGGGAGTGGTAAGTTTGTTAATCTGTGCACATGTTACTTTGCTTGGAAATTGCATAAATATTATTCAAGAAAAAATCTAAAAACTGTAAATTGAAAAATTATTGCATGTTTTAATTATTTCAATTTGTGAAGACCACACCCATACCTGTCAACCTGTGACGATGAAAATGCAGGTCATGACCTGCATTGAAGAATCAAATCTCAGGTCATAACGCGTACGAACTTTTTCGAGCTGAATTTTAGCATTTATGGTACATTTTCTTATAATGTATATCAAAGATACCAAAACATCAATGCATGTTCACTTGGTTAAGTCATTTTAAATCTTATTTATTATTATTTCATTACACTTTTAAAGATTTTTATTAACTTGTGTATCACAGTCTTATGTCCTTTACTTATGTCATCATCTAAAATTTATTTTTCAAATGTATTTTTAAAATGTAAATATACCATGTAGAGGTATTACATGAATGAACTTTCATCTCTCAATGGACAAGGAAATTAGACTTATGATAAAATATAGTAATACAGTTAAAGGAAGTATAAATGTAAAAAATAATTTTCAACTTTTTTTTAAAAATTGTATAAAGGTATAAAAATAATGAAAAGTTATTTTTCAATATGTATTTGAATTTTATATTATTATGATTTAATCTTTTTCACCCATAAAACGTAAATTATAAGGAATAATTTTGAATGGTGACAAATAAGGGGAAGTAACTCTTAGTTGAAATATCTTTGTAAAACAACAGGGCAATTTATTTACGACCTAAAGCTAAGGTAATTGGTGTTAATCAACAGTGTGTTTGACACCAAAGCTGTCAAGTGAAGCCATGCACTTAATGGGTCACTTAATTTGACAGTTTACATAGTTAGATGAACTGCATGTTCATGGAAGAATTACGAATTTGCCGATATTTCAAAGGAATATTACTTATGTCATGAAAATCAATCTCAAGGCTAAGAAATACGGGTGAAATCGGGTCATTTTCGGAATTTCCGGGTTATTTCAATGACCCGGCGGGTGATCCGGGTGATCCCTCAGAATTGTGAAAATCTCGGGTCACACCCGCAGAATCCGGGTCAGTTGACAGGTATGCACACCAAAATGTGAGATTAATTATTGTAATATCTGGGAAAAAAATTGATATAAGTATTTGGTATCAGAATTCAAGTTCTTATAAATTGCATTACTCACCTTGTGCTTTGTCATTTGATCTATTGTGAAGAGTTGTCTCATTGACATCATACCACATCTTCTTATGTATACTTCGATTATTTTAAGTTAAATAAGTTTGTACTGCAATGAAAAACTCCTATGAGGTATCCACAATAACAAACAAGATGTGGGATATTGTGTAATTTACTAATTAGCTCATTACACAAATATCCCTTTACAAAAGAACTTGCAAAGGAACAGCGTGTTCATTGCTACTCTTCATATACTTCATTGTTATATTATTAAATTTACTCACAAGATTGAAAAAAAAAACATGCCAAATTACAGAGTAATCATTGTTTCGTTCATATAAATTTTAATATTTTTTACTTCATTTACAGGACAGTTCTGTTGCATCAAAGATAATGACTATACTAGATTATGGACTGAAGACCCCACACTTACCTAGCAGGATATCAGCATTACATGGGATCCTGTACTTACTGGAGGCAGGGATACAGGAGACCACCAAACAAATCATCCCATTGGCTACTGACTTCCTCTTGAAAAATCTCTCATCTGTTAACCAGTATGTTAATATATTATCTTAATTTAAATTGTGGTTGTTTTAATTGTGATTCATTGTAGTTTGAACTGTAGGAATGATTACTTGTATAATGTCCAGTGGGAAATATATCAAGATGATGATGATGATGTGATATGAATTTAAAGTAACTAATTAGAAATAGTTTTAAAAGGTGCTTATTCTATACTTTGATAATGTTATTCCTGTATAATGTGTTCTGAAGATTGGAAACTACATATGTGTATGCAGTCAGAAATTAGTTCACTTTCATTAATCTTATACTAGTACTGAATCCTTTATTGGCATAATAAATTACCTTAGTGTGGAGTACTTTGTTTGAACATTTTTAAAAAGACCAAACAGCCTATTCATTTCTACCAGTGATTTTTATGCCCCACCTACGATAGTAGAGGGGCATTATGTTTTCTGGTCTGTGCCTCCGTCCGTCCGTCCGTCCGGTTAAAGTTTTTGGTCGAGGTAGTTTTTGATGAAGCTGAAGTCCAATCAACTTGAAACTTAATACACATGTTCCCCATGATATGATCTTTCTAATTTTAATGCCAAATTATAGTTTTAACCCCAATTCCATGGTCCACTGAACATAGAAAATGATAGTGCAAAGTTCAGGTTAAAGTTTTTGGTCACGGTAGTTTTTGATGAAGTTAAAGTCCAATCAACTTGAAACTTAGTACACATGTTTCCTATGATATGATCTTTCTAATTTTAATTCCAAATTAAAGTTTTGACTCCAATTTCACGGTCCACTGAACATAGAAAATGATAGTGGGAGTGGGGCATCCGTGTACTATGGACACATTCTTGTTCTGTAAAATTTTGTGTGAAGGTATTTCATGATTTAAGGAACAAAATATGATGAAAAAAATTGGGGGTCACCGACTTAGTTTTGTCACTATAGCAACCTCAGTTTCGTGTTTTCCTGAATAATTAACATAACATTTGCTTATTATCTAAACTCTCAAAAAATCCTTTATATCAAACCTACAAGCATAATTCTTGTTTCACGTTAAACAGTAGATTTGTAGCTATCAAATACAGGTTCAAGAGAGTAAGACTCATATTGTTTTGATTTTTAAAAATATGATTTATTTCATTCCTGTCAAAAATAAAACGTAAAAATAAAAAAGTTTCCAGTATTAGAAAATATCTACCACTGATTTCTTCATAAAAATTTTAAGAAGGAAAGTGCCATGTATACTTTTCAAAAATAAAGCCAAAAAAAGTGTATGTCACTGACCTTTCAAAAAAGTTATGAGTGATTTTCATGTTTTTTTTTCATTCGTTTTGAAGAAAAGAGTTGTCTTTCTTCATAACATTGCATCTGACATCATAGTACAAACTTTCCTTGCTGGCGCACTATTTGAAAAAAATTGAAATTGGGAACACACATTCAAATTTCCAAGAATAACAACTATATTCACCTACTTTATTATCCAGTAAAACAAGATATTAAATGTATGTATCTTATCAGATCTTATGATGTTGTTGCCGCACAATATTTAAAACCTTCAGAAACACAATCCCTGGGAATGGAAAATTGTTTGAAATAATATTTTACTCCGCTTTTATTATAAAAGTCTGTTTTTGTCCTCTGTCCCTAATTAGCAAAATTATTGAAAATTAAAAAAAAGAAATGAAAGATGGCACAGGCTAACTTACAGAGTATTTGACTATATTACCCTAGATGTGTGGGGGTTTTTTTGGTGTCAATTTCAGAAGTTTGCCGTAACGAACTCATACACTACTGTTGGTAGACGGACACACAAAAGCATGGACAGACTTTTTTATACCATTATTTTTCCAGACCAAGACGAACGAAATTATTGAATCGAGTTTGTGAATTCATTATTTCTGAATATTTAAAATATAAGGAAATTAAAATTATAGGTATAATATATGAACTAAAGTTTTTGATTCTAAAGGTTATACATCTATCATAAAATACAATCCCTGTTATTACTACCTCACATGTTTTGAATAAACGAGACAGTAAATATAAAATACAAAAAGCTTTTAAATCAAAAATTCATTTAGAAATAATTTTTCATTGAAATCTCCAAAGTAACTAAGATTTTTCCAACAGGATAAAATATAATAAATCTAAACTGCTCATTTTTTAAATTAAAACAAAGAAAAAATTTTTGCTGGCATTGAAAATCGAAATTTGTTTTCAATTCAGTCATAGTTGTGGCTAAATGAAAGGGAGAGATTTTATGTTGGATATTATTCTTGAAATTGTTTTTGTCATAAGTTAAATTTACAACAATTTAGTTTTATAGACCGAAAATTTTGATTTTTATTCACATTGGCTAAGTATTTTTAATATGTTTTGCCTTACAGCTAATTTCCTACTGCATGTAGGGTAAAACTTTGGTTGGCTTCCTTGTTTTGTTTGACATAATTAATGTTTATTCAAGCTTTGTAATTAAGATTATATTATCATATATAGGTATGTAAATCTGTATATGTATGATATTTAAATTCAATTGGACGTTATCAAAATATAATTATACAAAATATACAAACAAGCTAACCAAAGTGTTGATCTACATACATTAGGAAATTAGCTGTAAGTGTCAGTGAGATCAGGCGAAATGTTTATCATTTCTCCTTAAGAAAGTTTGAAATGAAACAAATGACAAACGACACTGACCCTTCGTCATAATTATTCATAATTTATTTTTACTATAAGATTTTGTCAAATAAGCAGTGTAAATAAATTTTAACTTCATTGCATGATCAGCCATTATTTTACGAGAATCATCCAGACGTCAGTTATATGCATACGTTGCCAGTATGTTAAAACTTTATTTACTCTATAAATTATTGTTTATCGGCCTAACCTTCTGGATACTCAATTTTTGAAATTTTTGAAAAATTGACATAAGAATTAGAAGGATTATATCATAAGGAACATGCGTACTAAGTTTTAAGTTGATAAGACTTCAACTTCATCAAAAACCAGCTTGACCAAAAACTTTAACCAAAACCTTAAACCTGAAGCGGAACAGACGAACGCACAGAAAACATAATGCTCATAAATGGGACATAACAATAACTTTCACCAATCTAATTAACATGTACACAATTGGCACAAACGAAAGACAAAATCTACTCAAGTGAAAGATAAAAAAGATGAAATGGCTATCGTTGCAAAAATAAGACAAAATCTATGCATGTGAAAGAATAATAAAATGGTCCATTTGTGTTAAATTTCCACAAGATATTAGCTCGACACTTTATTCCTCTCTTCTTGGGAGACGTATTTTTAAGCGTACACCGTGTTGGAATCTGTGAAAAATGCGAAATAGGACGGTATAATTTGACGTTCTTTCATTGCTAGAAACAACGTAATATTGCTTTTATGTCACTACCAAGTTGCGTTAGTTGATGCGTACAAACAATAGGCTGTTTGGTCTTTAATTGTTTTATTTTACAGGACATGCATAACAAGCCAAACATATGTTCTGACAATGTGGGCAACAGCATTCTACATCATGGAAAACTATCATGTCGATCTCAAAGATTTAGAATTCCCCAGCAAAATATTACAGGTAAATGTGTTTCTCTTTCATTGCATATTTTATAGATTCATTGCTAAAAAAGAGTAGAATATAAGTATGAAGTTGACCCTTTTTAGACTAACAATATTTTGCTTTCTGTAATAAAATTTTAGGTTGCTTTTAATTTATGTAAGACTTTGCGCAAATAAGTGTTTGTTCAGATTCAGTGGAAGCAAATTGCTTTTTAACACCTTATAGCTATTTGTCTGCCATTTCCGAACTTAAAAATACAGGATGCCACAAAGCAAAAGTTTATTATTTACTGTTCTGTTAACCCATTCCCGACTCTAATATTTACACAATGGTTCATTTCATCAACCTAATTTATTTTAGTTTGCAGTAACAACAGCTTCTGGAAACGAGGAGAGTGTATCTACTGCTGTCTATCTGGCTATATTGAAAGGTCTAGAGAGACTCCTATTGACAGATGTATTGTCACAACAAGATTCGGAAGTCATCATGAAGTTAGGAGTAGATAGGTACTATAGATTCCTAAAGGGACTTTCACAACCTCTACATATACATAATTATACCAATAATGTAGAAAATACATTATGATTCATCACTATATTTATTGATATGATTGATACTTTTCATAATCACTCTTTCATGAAGGCCAGCACTTCTGTGTTGACATGAAATAACATTGCTATGGTCATATTTATAAATTAAAAGGATTAACTACCCCAAGGAATATATTACCCAAGCTTTATTTGATGTATCAGGCTTCCAAATTATAAGTCCTAGTTTCTTATATTCAACATGAAATTGGAGAAGATAAGCAGATGCTTTTAATTCACTTGGAGATTTTACCACTGGAGAGGTATTACTTTGTGAACGATAACTTTAGGAGGCTATTATATATAAAATGTTTTACATCAAATTAAGTCATGTTCATACTCTAATATCTGACAAAATATATCTTGATCGCATGGAACATTTATAAAAGTATGCACTTCATAAAAATGCCTATCTTCATCTATGAGTAACATAGTACAATGTATGTCTTTTCTTATAATAATATACTGTAAACGTTTTGTAGACTGTGTCTTCCAAGTCCACAAAGATCTTTAGCAGCCCTTGGTTTGGTGTTTACTTGTATGTATTCTGGTAAGTCACAGATCTGCAATAGTTCTTAGTTTGAAGCAAAAACGTTATGTGTTCTAGGAAAGTAACCAGTTTGTAGCAATTTTATAAGTTGCATGTTCACTTGTTTGCTTTTCCGAAAGAAAATAAGATCTATTTCAAAAGTTCTTAGAGAGTTTTTCACTGGATACATGGAGTATTTTTTCTTATTTTGTTAAACCCTGCCCAATGATTGCAAATAATATTAATTTTGAAAAGTAAAATATCTTATCTAACTTATATATTTGTTATATTTTGAATATTAGGTAAGCAGTATGACCAATACAGCCCGTTACCCAGAGATACCTCTAAGAATTCAAGTGCCTATAACTTCGATGCTGTCTATCAGGACCCAGAATCACTGATATTAGCTATGGAAAGAGTTACTGTTTTATTTGATAGGTAAATGAGGACAATATGTTTGGACATACAAAAGATATTTCTCCTACTTCATAGGATTTTAAGGTTGATTGATTGATAGTTGCTTAACATCTTGTGGTATATTTCACATGCAAATAATCCTTATGACAACATGTGAATATTAATAAATGTGCCTTGGTTTGTATCAGACTATCATGCTGAGCTAGATTCACTTGAAGACTGTAAATTCAGAAATAATAAGGAGCTTTTATTTGATACAAATAATGCAACTTGGGGATTATTGAAAAATAAGAACTATCATTCTGATATGCTTGCAGATTGTCTGATTTCACAGTAATTAATCTCGCATTTTTGTCCAATTTTTTCAAAAACCATAATGAAACCAATGAAATTCTAATTAATAGTTGAAGATAGATATAGGAAGATGTTGTGTGAGTGCCAATGAGACAACTCTCCATCCAAATAACAATTTAAAAAAAGTAAACCATTACAGGTCAATGTACGGCCTTCAACACAGAGCCTTGGCTCACACAGAACAACAAGCTATAAAGGGCCCCAAAATTACTAGTGTGAAACTAACGGTTTTCAACGGAAGAGTATGTATCTACCGATGTTTGTCATCATACATTTTAAACTTTGTATATTTTCATTACAGGTAATTTCCATTAACATGTTCAATTTTAAAATATTTTTAACACCATTGATAAAGCTATACTTTTGTTATATTTTAAAAAAAATATCAATTCCTATGTATTTCTTTAAAGAATAAAGAAGGGTTACCCATATGAAGCTAGAGTGATAACTCGAGTCCTTCCAACATTCCTGGCAGATTTCTTCCCACCACAAGACATAATGAACAAAGTTATTGGAGAATTTATTTCTAGTCAACAACCCTACCCTAAACTTGTAGCTCAAGTTGTTTTTCAGGTAATATATCATCTTTTCACTTTTAAAATTCAGAATTAAAAGTAAAATGAGAACAGTTGTTTATATTTTTTGTGTTTTTTACCTTTCATTACTCTGCAAGTTTTTCAGTAAGTTTTATTTTTTGTAGTTATTCACATATCACGTCTAGGATTCATTAAAATGCATTTCTGGTTTTCAGTAAATTTTCAGATTTATAGAATTCCATTAAATGATATTGATTGATTTACATATTTCATGATCTCTTTACTTTACACACTTTATGTCTTCAGGAATTTAAATATTTCATTTAAGAATTGAATGCTTCTTTTTGTAAATTTATTGGGGTGTAAAAGCGTTGACCGAAGTACATTTTGTATGAAGCGTGGAAGCGCTTCATTCTAAAAATGTGCGCACGGTCAATGCTTTTACAACCCTATAAAGTTACAAAAAGAAGCATTCAATACTTATAATTACATTTTTTAGCTATGATCATGAAAACACGAATTTTAAATATTTTTTTTTTTAATTCACCTGTGCACTTTATTGTTGGACCAAGTGTTATCATGAATGAAAAGTTGTATTGAGCAATGCAACTGCTTACGGAATAACATGTGATGTGCAGTTAGCCAATCAGAATAAAGTATTATAATGAAACATACATCTAATGTAATTATTATTGAGTAATTTACATTTTAGCTTTTCATATTATAGGTTTTCAGCAATTTACATGACCAGCAGCAAACGTTACTGGTACAAGACTGGGTTATGTTATCATTATCTAACTTTACACAGCGTACTCCTATTTCATTGGCTGTATGGAGTCTGACATGTTTCTTCATCAGTGCATCAACCAATCGATGGCTTCGATCTCTGTATCCTTTATGATAAACTTATCAAAAATATTTGGCTTTGTTGAAGAGTGATAAGATTTGAAAATTAAAGATTATCAATGGTATTTCAAACTCAAGGGTGTTTCTCAGCTTCAATCTCATCTATTTGCAGGTTAGCAATTCATGACCATAGAAGTCTCTTTGTTTATTTGTATGCCCCACCTACGTTAGTAGAGGGGCATTATGTTTTCTGGTCTGTGGGTCCGTTCGTCCATTCGTTTGTCTGACCGGCTTCAGGTTAAAGTATTTGGTTAAAGTTTTTGGTCAAGGTAGTTTTTGATGAAGTTAAAGTCAAAGCAACTTGAAACTTAGTATACATGTTCCTTATGATATAATCTTTATAATTTTAATGTCAAATTACAATACTTACCCCAATGTTATGATCCACTAAACATAGAAAATGATAGTGCAATTACATCACATTTTAGGTTTTATGATTTTAACAGGAATTACTTTATTGCATTGCATCAATATATTTAACAATTTCCTTAACTCTAGATACAGATTTCCTCATGTTGTAAATAGAATGGGTAAAATGGAAGTTGTAGACACTCGGTTATTCTGTGTTGCAGCAATGAGTTTCTACAATCAATTAACTGATGATGCTCAGCTTCGAGCTTTTGTATCCACATTCCAGATGGTCATTTCATTGGGTGCACCATATACACAGTTATTAGAGCTTCTTTCTGATAGTAAGAAGTGATATCTTCTATAGATGTGCATTTATGTGTCTATTTTGATACAATATTATTAAGGCTAACATATAGGACCAATAACCAAGATGTATTTAACCGTGATGATAGCTTAAGCTGCCATATTGCTACACTCGTTGTATAATGTTGTGACTTATAATTTACAAACCTGTCATACTGATATTGATATATTGTGGATTATTGTGGTATACTAATTTTCATATGTTTTGAGGATAAGGGTGAACTACAAATTTCAATGTTCATCAAAGTTTAAATTTTCAATAGGCTTGTTTACAGCCTTTTTTAAACCACATAATCAAACTTGAACAGAAATAGCTTTTCCTTTATCCATGAAAATTGGTAAACACAAAAATAATTGAATCCATGAAATAGTACTAGAAATTTATTACTTTTGAGTAGCAAAAGTACTCAGGGTCATTTTTTTACAACTGTTTCTGTTTGTTTTCAGTTTCATTCTAAAAGTTAATGGATGTGCCGTAAGACTGTGGAAAGTCACATTGTTTCGTACTGTGTACACTTATTCTGTTTCAATTGATACTTTTTCTTTTTAATTCCTTTAAATTAATTTAATGTTGCTGCACTTTGTGAACATTGGTTTTATGGATGCAATCAGAGTCAAGTTATAATGTTGTCATGTTAGTTGCTAGTCATAGTGGTGTATGATATAAGTTGTCTTAGATTCAGGAAGATATCAATAATGGTAACATGTCAATTGATTTCCTAGTCACAGACCAGTAGTGTTTCATTTAAACATTCTTTAGAATGAATTTGTAGAGAGTTCCCTTTTGTAGATGATCTGCTATCTTATGTTTTCGTGATTGAGAGCTTTTTTTGGCATAGATAACTTTGGATCCAGAAAGTTGTGTCTTGGAACATTTTGGATCATAGGTGGCGACTTCAGTTTTTCTGAGGCTTTTAGGTCCCACAAAAAAACAAAAAAAATCATTATATTTTGACAATATGTTCATACAACAATGACTTTAGACCATATAAAATAGTGCTATGAAAAGATTTGTTTTATTTAGTATTAAGGATTGGTAAAAGATCCGTTTAAAAACCAAAGTGCTGCTTTCTTGATATTTTATGATTAGGTAGAAATTCAAGGTCAAGTTTGTAGCAAAGGTAAACCTGATGGTTATTTGTTGATGTGATAGAAAGGTGGGTGCATAATGAGTTGTTTGAGTGCTATTAAAGGGAAGTAATTAGGGTATGTTTGCTTTTTGTTAATTTTGAAAGTATTTGTTTTTGTTTTGTCTTTCCTTCTCAGAAGTTGTCCAACAATTGTTGACTTTAAAATTCTGTGCAATATATATTAAAGTGCTAACTTGTTATTTATTTAATTTTGTTTTGTTTGCATTAGAACTTTTAGATAGATATTTTTTAGAGAGAAAACTATGATATAAAAAGAATGTTCAACAATACTTTTATACAGAAGATGTACTAATACTTTCTTCATTCTAACATTGATATAGTGCTGTAGATTTATAATAGTAAATACATCATAAGCCTGATTTCAAGATTTGTTAAGATTCAATCACGATAGTCCATGAATTGCATTATTGGAGTTCTAATTCTCATATTTAATAATTCAAACAAGTTTTATTTTGTTCAGGTAGGTGTTCATTAACATACATCTTAAATCTCTTATTATTCTATATTATACTCAAGATGAGACGACCCCCCCTTTCCCCCTTAAAAAAATACATCACTTTGTTCTCATAAATTTTTAGATAAGAAAAATTTGAGTTGTCCCAAGTTCTTTCTTATAAGGACATTATTTATAGCAAATGCTAGCTGTTTCATATAAGAACTCTTATCTCATGCATTATTTTGTAAAGTAAGTTTCTAAATCATTTTTAAAAATGGCTTTTTAAAATGTTGTACAAATAATTTTTTTGCAAAAGGAAATTTTCTTGTAATTTCAATGAAAATTATCCATCATCTATCAATGAAGTTTTTATAATTTCTACATCAAAATTATTAGATGACGTAAAAATGTACTTTTTGTATTGCTATCATCAAAAGGTTAATCCCCTTTCAGTTAGGAAATTTACTTACTTTTTTGTTGACATCATATGTTACACATCAATCTTTATTTTAGGATTATTTCTATTTTTAGCTTTTAACATTTCCTAATTTGATTTTGTACTTTTGTTAAAGCTTACCACAAATAGAGACCAGGAATCAGAGGTAGCATATATGTTTGACAATGTTTTATGAATACTCAATAAGAGAAGTCTTTTTCATGGCATAATGAGATTTTGATATTAAAGATTATTCTATGAAATAAAACTATAATTCATTGTAATTTAAGTGTGCAGTGGCGAATATTTCCTGCATAGTAAGGACAAATGGATTAAGGATGGAATATTTATTTAAAAAATGAATGCTAAAATCAAAAGCATGCAGTTTCCTTCACTTTCTGTTTTCTGTGTATTGACATTTTTTAAGCATTCTCTGAAATAATATTGATTTTCATGCATGAACGCATTGTTGAATTCATGCTAGTTCAAGCATATGACGATACATTCACGGTGGTTTTGCTTTACAAGGATAAAAGTGATGAAAAATAAATGTACGTTTTCATCAGTATGATAGGAATGGAAGCTGCAATAATGTATCTTGATGCTTGATATAATCAAATGTTATATCGATAAAGGTCTTGTCTTGTTTCATGTGATGTTATAGATTTTTATACTACAGCTAAAACACTTCATGTTGTCTTTATGACCAATGTCCATGCCATGTCCACGTTTCTTCACAATCTGGAGTTTGTATAGGGGTTGACAATAATTTTATTTTTTGTTGTATTTTTCAACAAATATAATTGCAGTAATTGTGGACTGCAGTATAAAAACTAAAATATGTTTTCTAAATCTTGAATTTTATATAGGAAGAATTTACAACAGGAAGACAACATTCATTTTGAAGCTGAGAGGGGATTTTGATAAAAATTTCTTTCCTGTTTTTGCTGTCTCATATGTAATTTTGCTGTATAATTCTAGCTTGTTTAATTACATTGTAAACATTGTAAACATCTTATTAATCTTGCATTAAATGTCAAATTCAACATTGTTTATTTGTTTGTTTGTGTGGTAATAATTGATTATTTTCTAAAAATAGTTTTATATTTTGTCTTTATTTACTATGAATCATTTTTCTTGTCTATACTGCAGAAGTGACCTTGAAAGACGATTGATTCCGGGAATATCAATGTTAATTAGTTCTGAGTAGTAGGACTTGTGGTGGCACGGTAGTATTTCCTGGCCCATAAGGGATAATAATAGCCTTTTTAGAATTTTCACCACTTTCTAACACTGCAAAAAATTCTACATTCACAGTTAACTGAAGTACTTTCATTTTACTATTCAGAAATGAATTTGAATATGTATCATGACCGTTTACTTTTTTTGCTATTTTTAAAAACCTAAGGCCACTAGTACTTTTAGGTCTTTTACGGTGCAGTGAATACAAAATTTAAAAAAATTCTCAAAAATTCATTTTCATCTGTATGTAAAATTATTTCATATTTTTCTACACCTGATTCATCCCTCAGTTTGGGAAAGTATGTTCAGTTGATACTGTAATTTTTGTCCAATCACACTGTTTAGATACATTTACCTAAGTAAGGTACACAAAAGAGCAACCTAAATTCTGGAATGCAAATACTACCGTGCCACCTAGTGGTGGGCTGCATTTTGTAAAATGATGCATCAACCTTTTGTTTACAATGGATTGATTTATATTAGTTGATACTAGTTTTCGTGGATTGTGGAAAAATGTAATTTGTTAGATATCTGATTTCCTTGATTTGCCAAAGGATCCACCCAACCCTTTATTAAAGATTACACTTTGTTGATCATTCAAAATTGTAATTCACATATACCCACAATATCCAGGAAAATTGGTACCCAATGAATATTAAGGAGTCCAGAGTAGTTTGTAAAGCTTTATTGACTTTGAAGACTTTAGTGAATAAAAGAAGATTTGGGGTATATATCTTGACACAGCATCCCAACAACACAAGAAGACATCTAGACGTATATACATGGTCTTCAACAAATAGACACATGCCTATGAAGATTTATATCACCCCATATCTAGAATAGTAAAATTTAATAAAAAAAATTGGCCATCAACATCAAATAATGATACAAAATTAATTTCTGAATTGAAACTTTGCTAAAAGAATATGCATGCACAATAATAGAAATATGGTGTCAGTAACTGTACAAGAAAACTGCTAGAGTTTCTGTAAGTTATTTCACAAAAAGACAAAATGATACAGATAATATAAGCAAAGATAAACCTAAAGATAAATGATTCAATATAACTTTTCCCGATGAGAGGAGACTTATCGATCAGATGTTGTTTTTGTGATTTATAATCACATTTTACTTGGAGGGATAAATGATTGGACACTGATTAGAGAACGTGACCACAGATTTGCTCACAATTTGAGTAATGGACATGATTTAGAGATGTGTCAATTTAAGTCTAACATATAATTAGAAGGTTGCTTATGTCAAGGAAAAGTCATAAGAGAAGATAGACATTAACACTTACCCTCACCAAACTTATATTATAGGTTCATAACAGCAATGTCTTGGAGGAGTTTGAAAATCAGTGTCAATAAATTACTTTTGAAAGAGTTATTATAACTTATACCCCTTGGATTATTGCATAGGTGACGCCCTCATATGTATAATTTTGGCAGAATTATATAAAACTTGAAGATGGGTTTATATCAGCAATGTCTCTGACGAGTTTAAACATCAGTGCTGATATAAAAAAAAATGATAGAGTAAAATAATAATGGAAATCATATTGCATTGCTCAGAAGCCTTCAATTCTCTACAATATAAACCCTTATAGAACAAAAAAAAATGCCAGTTTTAGTTATTGCCATAGTACATTTGAAAGATGAAATTTGTGCAACACGGAGACATTGAAATGCGGTTTATTTTGAAAATTTTTTGGCAATAATACCAAGAAAATATTCTTATTTCTATAATGTTCAGTTAATCAAGATCTTCAGATAAGTAAATACGGCATAAATTTTAATAAAGTTTCCATATGTCAAATGTCCATTGTCCTTGACCTAATTTTCTTGGTTCAGTGACTACTTGAAAAAAGTGAAGATTTTTTGTTATATTAGTTTTTCGCTTATAAGTATTATATAACTTTGTTAGTATGTGTGTGCCTTGCAAGGTACTCCTGCCTGTCAGACAGTATTCAATTGGACTCGACCTCATTTCATGGATCAGTGAACAATGATAAGTTTCCAAGCTCAAGTCTACATCTCAGATACATTAAGCAATAGGTCTACTATATTTGGTGTATGGAATGATTATAAATTGTACATGTCATCTGACCTTGACCTCATTTTCATGGTTCAGTGCTTAATGTTCTGTTTTTTGTGTATTGGTCGATTTTTCTAATACTGTTTGCAATAATTAAACTATATTTGGTGTGCAGAAATATTGTCAGTTTGGCAGGTTTCATTTAACCTTCAACTCTTTTTCAAATTTAATTGCTCAAAGTTAAGTTGAAGTGTTTTGTATGGCAAGCCGTTTTACTATTTATTCGAATTTCAAGATATCTCCTATTAGATATAAGATATCTTATATAATTTCATTTTTATAAGATATTTCATATATTATATAAGACATCTTTAATGTTATATAAGACATCTCATAAAGTTTATATGATATCTTATATACTTTATAAGATATCTTCTAAAGTTTATAAGATATCTTCTAAAGTTTATAAGATATCTTCTAAAGTTTATAAGATATCTTATAAAGTATATGAGATATCTTATAATCAATTTTTATATAAGATATCTTGTAATCAATTTTTATATAAGATATATAATATAATTTATAAGATATCTTATATAGTTTATAAGATATCTCATATAGTTTATAAGATATCTTATATAGTTTATGAGATATCTTATAAAGACAATTATATAAGATATCTGATAAACTATATAAGATATCTTATAAACTTATACAATATATAAGATATCTCCTAAAATTTATAAGACATCTTAGAAAGTATATGAGATATCTTATAAACAATTTTTATATAAGATATCTTATATAATTTATAAGATATCTTATATAGTTTATAAAATATCTTATATATTTTGCCTACACTCAGTAATGACACTTATATTATACATATTATATTGTTCCTCATTAATGTTTCAGTTAGTCATAAAATTCTCTGTGAACAGACTTTTGATAAGTTTTCATTTAGGTACTTACTCCTAACCCTACTAACATCCTCAAAATGCAATACGGAATTTGCCACTGGACCTTAAGCTAGTAACAATCAATCAGTATTTTGGAAACCTACTGCATCATATCAATGATATTTCATGGATAAGTCAGTCATAAATATACTGCAGTCGATCAATGATATTTCATAAATAAATCGATAGTCAGAAACCTTCCGCAGTATATCAATTATATTTAACAGATAAGTCAGACACTTGTTAAGTCTGTGGTATATCTATGATATGTCATATAAGAAAGTCAGAAACTTATTATAGCATATTAAAGATATTGCACAGATAAGTTGTTACTCAGAAAAGAACATTTACTGTAACAGTAGTAAATCAAAGATATTTCACAAATTAGGCGTTATATACAAATTGGCTGCAGTATATCAACGATTTTTCACAAATTGGATGTTATTAAAAAAATAACTGCAGTATATCTACGATATTTCACAATATGGGCGATATTCAGAAATAGACTGCCGTATATCAACGATATTTCTCAAACTGGGCGTTAGTCAGAAATTGATTGCAGTATATCAACAATATTTCACAAATTGGGTGTTATTTAAAAGATAACTGCAGTATATCAACGATATTTCACAAAATCGGCGTTAGTCAGAAATTGACTGAACTATTTTAACGATATTTCACAAATTGGGTGTTAGCCAGAATTGACTGCAGTATATCAACGATATTACACAAATTGGGCGTTATTCAGAAATTGATTGCAGTATATCAACGATATTTCTCAAATTGGGCGTTAGTCAGAAATTGATTGCAGTATATCAACGATATTTCTCAAATTGGGCGTTAGTCAGAAATTGATTGCAGTATATCAACGATATTTCACAAATTGGGCGTTAGTCAGAAATTGACTGCAGTATATAAATGATACTTCACACATCGTGTCGTTAGCAAGGAACCTATTGCAGTATTATAAATTCAATGATTTCACAGATAAGTCTTCAACCGATAACATATAATTATTGCAGTATCAACAATGCTTCTCTGATGAGTCGTTAGTCAGAAACATGCTGCGGTATATCTACGATATTGTACACATGAGTCGTTAGTTAGGAACTTATTACAACTAATCAACGATAGTTTTCAGATAATTCAAAAGTCAGAAACCTATTGCAGTTTATTAATGGTACTTATATTACACAGGTTAATCGTAACTTCGTCAGGACGTTAGCTATTGCAGTAATTCAATGATTTCACAGATAAGTCTTAAACGCGACTACTTAGTATATATCCATACAAACATCGATAAATAGACACCCCATACCATACCCCTCTCAGCAAAAACTGTTGTGATGCTTATTCTTGTCCAATTTTAATTGTAAAATTGTGATTTATCGCTACAACTTTTATGACCGTTTCATTTATTCAGAAAATCGGTCTCCGTTCTAGGTTTGATGGTTGAAAAACCCGTTGTGCATTAAATCATATTTTAGCCTAATAGGCACCACTTAAAATTTTATCAACATTTAACATGTAAAATATAATATATGATGATGGATAAGGGGACAATTAACGAATATAAAATTGATATATAGTACTTTTGTTTTACATTCAATTGCTCTGAATCATTGTCATTCATTGCTATCACGTCAAGTTTGGACTACATTGTTCATATGCCTTCAACCCCTCGGGATATAAATGTGCATTTCTTATTTAATAAATAAAAATTAAATATGCGGAAGCTTTAAAGAAACACTTCTCGTAATTGATCAAATACTTGGTAAAAATTCTGTCAAAATTCAAAAACTTAAAGACTTCAGATTGCATTGCATAATTAGGTCTTTTATGACTCACGACAGACAGCGTCATATACTAGTTGATACAATTTCCTGGTGCTATGTTAATGGAAGGAACATATGTTATGCATATTAGGAATAACAGAAATACATTTGTACAAGAACATTTTTGACAGTACAACAAACTTTAAACCACACTTAACATCAACAACGGACTCCTTTGAAAACATATACGTAATGCACACAAAGATGAATAGCAGCAAACAACGCATATCACAGATAGTCCGAATCCAAGAAAAAAATGAAATTTAAAAATGTTTCATAACTCATTTAGGACATCCTGGAACATTTCAGGACCCCCACAATTCGATTTTAGGATTGCCTCTAATACAATAACTTTGAATATATCCTCGTCTCATATTTCAGTGAATCATATAAAAGGATATTGTATGAAACCATTCATGCTTAATACTGATGATAGCATAAGAACTCGTAACATAAAAAAGAAAAGTGAACAGATAGTCGTTACTTTGTTTCCGTTGACAGCAAAACGACAATTTGGAAAATTTACAACTTTGCAACATGCTGCCTTGATTAAATTTCGGGCCTTACAAAACATTAGATATTTTCACAGAGTAAGTGCAATATTGATGATAAATATTTTTCTCACGTCGATCAAGAAATATAAAAATACCACAAACAATACAGAAGTTACATAATTGCACAGAATTGAAAATTTTGTGACGGAATTGTTTTTTGTTGTTGTACACGTGTATTCATAAACAGACGTAAGCGAATTTGTTACCGAATAGTACTTCTTTAGCTCAGTAGGTTATAGCGCTGACATCAAACACAGAGGACCCGAGTTCGAGTCCCAGAGGTGACAAGGTGATTTTCGATTAAGAATCATGCTCGCCATTTACACTTTTAGAAGAGTGAAGTTCACTTGTAGACCAGGTTAACTTTGGTGTCTTATATAGTATTTAAGGATTGCTCAATATCAAATTATGAATACAAATAAGACAAAACGATATTTTATTCCCTTTATACCAATTGTTCAGTAGAGTAAATAATAAATTATGTCTGTGCCCATGTACATTTGACACCTTGAGGTAACATAAATACGGATTCATCTAGTGGTCCACTTTCAACAGACAAAAACTCAAACAATTCGGTTTCGACATACATCCTGCAAAAAAAAGAAGATAATAAATTGTATTCTCTGAGAGGATACATTGAGGCACGGAAGTGTATACATATCAAAAACAACTCAATTCCATTTAGTTTTAAGACCCAGAACTCGAGACAATGGTGAGACATCATTAATTTCTCGACATTTTTTAACAACCCTTAAGAATGTTTATAAATCCTAATTTGAAAAGAAATATTATCACTTACTTATACGGCAGACCTGACTCAGTGTGGAAGAAATAGTCCAATGTAAAGAGGAAGTATTCTGCTTTCCAATGGTCAAATGTTGTAACGTTATCACGTGCCTGTCTTACAAACTGTATTCCTGGTAACAGAGGATTTGGAGGAAATATTTTAGGAATCTTCCTGTTAACAAAAGATATATGACCATCAAATCATTTTCATAAATACGAGTTAATGTGGATGACTGGAATGTGTGTTTAAAGGGAAATAGCACATGTGTTATACATACGTTTATGTAAAAATTAAAAAAGTATCATTTATTAAAAAAAACTATTATTACAATAGGCCGAGTGTAGATCTTTATTTCAAAAGTTCCGACAAACAAACTAATGAACAAAACAAAACAACATGCATATCAAAACGTCCAAGCTTCTATGCATTTTATGTTGAATGAAATCACAATCGGAAGTATCTTTGCCGATACTTGAATGTATAAAGGCGTAATTTCTTTCAGCAGTAGATTAAATACTCTGAGCATGGTTTAAGCAACTGTAAGTTCCCTTTATATGTCATAATTTGGATAGTTGAAATTGTAACAAGCGTTATTATGTAAAAGTTTGGGTCTGAGTATATTAAATGATCTACATGTATAGATTAGACCGTTTGTTATCCCGTTCAAATGTTTTTACACTAGTAATTTTGGGGCACTTTATAGCTTGTTGTTCGGTGTGAGCCAATGCTCTGTGTTGAAGGCCGTACCTTGACCTATAATGGTTTACTTTTATAAATTGTTATTTGGATGGAGAGTTGTCTCATTGGCACTCATAACACATCTTCCTACATCTATGTACTCAGTTATTGTATAGTACATATGGTGGTTGTATTATATAACATTATCAGTACATACATAGCTGTACACTGGACATATGGAGGGTCTGGAGCAGGAAATATATTAAACTGAAGTCCTTGGCTATAGTGGTACAGATACATGTACAATGGTTCACCAAGTTTATCACAGGCATAATCGTCATCTGTGTCCAGAAGATAGGTCGTATTTGATTCTGGAAGATGGATTACAATAATACAAAGTTTATCTCCGTAAAAGAACAGATAAAAAATCTGTTGAAGTTTTTTTTAAAGTGCTTCGTTTGTCTTCAACTTATCTAAATCTTTATTTATCTATATAATTATGTTTTTATCTTGCAAAGCTGTCGCCTGAATGGAAAACGCTTATACACATATGAAAAAAAAATGTATGAAGAACTACGACATCAGAAAGGAAACACATTATCATATATATCTAAACTCAATATCAATAAATATTCGGATATGATATATCTGCGCGTTGCGTTTGTACGAGTTTTTGTTACGATTGCACGACAAAACGTTTTACGTTTTTATCGGTTAACCGCTTTTTAGTGGTTAGCCCAATATTTAATGTTGGTTAGTCGCTTTTTTCTTTATCGATTAACCTTTTGATTTTTATGCGTTATTAAAAAGTTACGGTTAACCGATAGAAAAAGTGTTTAACCGCTAAAAAATACCAATTGATCACAATTTTAAGGTGAATAACCGATAAAAATACCCCTTAAACCACACTTTACACCATAATCAGCAGCCTAATGAAGGAATGGAAACAATCATGACATCGCAAGAATGGAATGAAATATTTTTTATATGCATTTGAAAATTATTCTTTCTTTAATGTTTCCTTTCTGTTTGATAGATTTTGAACGAAAAACGTGTATTATTTTTTTATTTTGATAAATTACCAGAAGGGACACCATAACTGTCAAGCCTCATCCATTCGTTGTGACTATCAACATACCATCCAGTGGTTAGAAACTCACGTGTTGACTCGAAACGTACGCATGCCTGAAATAAGGAAAACACATATTGCTAAAAATAAGAATAAGAAAAAAGTTGCAATGCGTCAAAACAAAAACCAGTGAAAAGGAAAACAGATGAACAGTTAATAAGAAAACCTCACAAAAATGGGGATAAATAAGAAAAGGCAATTTAATAATGTTTCCTCTTTTTGAGACCCCCTTTTATATTTCTTGATTTCACAATGAATTTGATACCTTGTAGACCTCCGGCCATTCTGGAACGTTCGGAGACCAATAGTCAGAAGCTGTGCATACGTGTAATATCAATACACAACTTATCCATCGAATGTCCATAATTGTTTATGTTTATATTTACTTTATCTTGTCTGTACTTTGTACAATACTCATCATACAATTCATTACGTATCTATATAAAATATTTTTGTCGTTACCAATACATACTACCTTGATTTTAGGATTTTTATTTTTATTTTTGCAACAAAAATTAACCTTTTGTATTTAGAAAACTGAAATTAAGACCCTCCATGCGAAGTTGACCTTAGAGGAATAAGGCTATTTTCGGTCCTTTGTTTACCATATTCAATTGATCCTAAAGTTTCTACGTATTTACCCAACTCTGATTTTCAAATGTTCCTAGGGTTGAGATTTTCAGGTAATTTTAAACCTAGAAAAGCGTTTATGACGCACGAAATTTGTCGTGTTGCAAATTCTTTTAACATTATCATACAAATGAAGCAGAAGGATATGGTATGCCAGTAATCTTCTCTTTGAAATTAAAGGCCACAGAGATATATAAAAGAGTATCAACTACACTACTGAAACTGTCGGCTTACTCTTCAGACGCATGTGAGTTCACCATCGCATTTTTTTTTTGTAGGATTCATGTTGCTCAACCATATATTTTCATGGTCTGTTTTGTAAACCTTTGAATGCCGTTAAGTATAATGACTTTGTTTTTTTCTGTGACTTGCAGTTTGATTTTCCCTCAAAGTATATTCGCCCTTTTAAAGTTAAAAAAGGGTTTCTTGGGTTTTGCGTGTCCACAGGTGGGATCACCTTAGTTTCTTTGAGTGTTTGATATATTTTTCACTATTTCATACGAATTTGTCTCTAGCAAATCAATCTAAAAACTCTTTTCCCGTTAAATATATATAAAAAAATGATTCATTCGGAAACATATAAAATGTTGATAAATAGAGATGTGGGATAAATGTAAATGAAACATCAACCAAACAACGAAAACAAAACCAAAAGGAACCATAGTATTAAACAATGGATTGGTGTTTGTACATAATGAAAAATTCTAAATCGTACCAAATATATAAAAAAAAATGTGTATGAATTAAACAGAAACAAGCAAAAACTGACTTCGGGACAGGCACTTGGACATGCGTTCGGTGAAACTAGTCTTAGTAGACTCCCAATCTCGATAAGTTGTTTAGAAAAAGGACCATAAAAAAACATACAATAAAATCAGTATACGAAAAGCACTTACTGATCTTTTGCTTCAATATATTGTATATTTAGGCGTTGATGTACTAATAGTAAAGTCAGTCAGACGAATTTATCATTGATAAAATGTAGTTGTTCTTGTTAACAGAGTTACTGTTTATTGTCTACATTGCATGTGTAGGCTCACAATTTCCTGTTTACTGCTTGCATTGCTTGTACAAGTAACAATTCGGAAACTAGCACTACGCCTGCTGAACATTAATCCGTATCACGTAAATAATTTATAATTAATGAATTTGTGTACATTCATTGAAAAGTTATGTACCAGGTACAGACTAAAATGACAAATAAAGAGATAGGTCTACACCATTCATGACACGTTTCAGGGAAAAAAGGCCAACAAATTAATGTTCGTCTTGTTAACATAAATGTTACGAACATACACACTTAGATATGTAAGGATGCGTGGGTTTTTCTGATTACTTCAGAATGTGTAATAAATAGTAAAAAAAAAAGTAGGAAATTGTCTAATTTTAGTAATTTCACACATGACCTTTTTATTGACATCGATGATGAGTATGCATGTCTGAAATTTGTTTACGGAATTCAAAAAGTATATAAACAATGGTTCGACTTTCTTAGGACATAACTTCAACAGCATTCAAGCTACACTTCTACTATAGAACCAAAACTTGTGTCTATATCTACCGTAAAGATGAAAGTAGCATTTGTTGTATGTTGTCTCTTTGCTGTTGTTTACTATTGCAATGGATCCTGTTGGGTGATACCTCCTACTTCAGGTAAGGATATTTATCATAAATGATTATTTTACAATCCGGTATTAAAGTCGCCTCATTGAATAAGACAAAATAACAACGAGTGATAATCTGCCTATATCACTCTTTACTAAGATATTGTACTAAAACTGGATTATTTGAACAAAATGCATGCTATCTAAACATTCATATTTTCTGTAAATGTTTACACAGTACAATTTGACTCGTTGCTAAAAGGTTACCTCTGGTTTTGTTTTCCAAATGAAACAAAAAATATAATAAAACTTGATACCTTATCAAAATACTATATGTTGATTAAAAAGAAGAGACAGTAGTTACTATTGACAACGATGATACTGACCAGTATTTCATGTTAAATTAGGATTTTATGTCGACAGAAATATCTATTGATCTGTTTCCAAAATTTATAAATTTTGTATTTCAGGTCAGAATAACATTTATGACACATGTTTCTTTGCTGGCGAAATAATATATCCCGGTTCTACAATTACAAGGAACTGTATGAGTTGTTTCTGTGGACATTCCAGTGGTGGATATCTCAAATGTTGCACGTAAGTAAAATCTAATCCATGAAATGTTCAATTTAAAATCGCCTGGTCTGGTACATTTTACCATAAGGACTTTTCAATATAAATCATAACTAATTTCGGTCCTTTAATTGCAAGAAATCTATAGGTTGCTGCTTTGTATATCCTAGATTCCTTTATGTCACCTCCGTCACTAAACGTATATATATGAATTGTTAGAACCTGATCACTCACTGATCTCTCTGTTCTTTTTAATAAGACTTAATTTTAAAAGTTATTGAAATAAGTTACACATTTAATATAATTGTTTTCTTGCCACTTATAATAGAAATATCAACATTTCTTAATTTCCAGCTTTCATACGAGAATCTAATGTAGAAATCATGACATTTTATTATAAGAAAGTATTCTTTTTTTCTTCAGGTTTATAACCAGGGTCTTGTGATTCGTAAATTTAATTTGCTCATTTTTTTACATACTAAGACTTAAAAAGAATATGTAGGTCATGTAGGTGAATACTTCAACTGAAAAAAAAAAAAAAACCCCACTTCCCAACGTGGTCTTTTTAATTATCGCCTCACAATGTTCTAATATGTACACCATTTAATTTCAGAGTTGGGAATAAAGTTAAAAAAATCCCTGATGACTGTAAAAAGATAGTGTCTCCCGATGGTTGTTATGAACACGTTGTTAAAGCATCAGACGAGAGCAGCAGTTGTGAATATGGAGTTTCTATGGTAGGACGATGATAAAGATCTATGATGATGAAATCCAAACTTCTCAGGGATAACATTGGAAACAAGTAGCCGAGCCGAGATATCGGTCACGTGAATGTCACCAGTGACGTTACCAGTGGTGCCGTTTCCAGTTAGTCTTTTTTTCTACAAATATATTTATTCGTACATATTTATGTTGTTCTCTTTATATTTATATAGATAGATAGAATGTGTGGTATGTATGTACACCAACAAGACAGCACCCTCTCAAAAAATATAACCAAAATGCAGCAAACGGTCCACGTCAGTAGACAGACATCTGTATATGTCAATATCAAAATTACAAAAAAAAGTCTTGTTGAAATAATTTCAACAGACTATTAAAGAATTGTCATTAACACAAAATCATTCAAAAAAAGAAAAAAAAAACTATTTAGAATATGGCAACAGATAACTACTGACGAGAAAACCCTCACTTGGAACAGTCAGTGGGGACTGGAAAATAAACACGTTGTAGGGTTCGACATACTCTTTTGAGAACTAAAAAGAGAATAGTGTACCAGGGGGATAAAAATTCCTATTCAGAAGAAAAACGGACAACACAATGGTAAAACGAACAAAAATAAAATGAACGGACAAAAGAGTTCATAAAAATAGCTAAGGAATTAGTAACTCGATACCCAGTGGCGGATCCAGAAATTTTCGTTATGGTAGGGGGGCACTGACTGCCAAAGAGGGGGCCCGCTCCAGTCATGCTTCAATGATTCTCTATATAATCAATCAATGAAAAAAACTCCACCTCTGATACCAGGGTTAAACTCTGAAGATTAAGGAAATCTTCATAATGGCAAGTAAAAATCATTTCATAATGGGAATGGTGTGGGAAAGATGATACTAATTTGTCGACGATAACAGGAACATACCTTTCTGTTCAGCAACAATCCTCTCGCAGCAAACGCTTTGGAATGTCATATTAACTCGGAGAGGAATTAACAATCAATCAATCAATCAATCAATCAATCATTCAATCAATCAATCAATCAATCAACCAATCAACCAATCAACCTGCACTGTCAATTTCTAAATCAAGATATGTGAAGCAAATTTAACTCTATCTGTGATATCCGTTTTCAATGTCAACAGGGTAGTTACATTTAATGTAACAAAGTCAACACATTTTGAATAATTCAGTTAGAGGACACCATATACATGGCGGCACATGCTGTTAAAGGACAATGATAGCTTCTTTTGAAACGTCTTGAGAAGGCCCTGTGTCAACAGCAAGCGAGTAAAGTAACAAGTCAGATAGCCGGTCGATTCTCATCTAATTACCAGTTTTCTGTAGTCCTCTTCATCAAACAAATTTCATTGGTTGCTCTGTTTTATTTGTTCTTCGGTTGTTGTTTTAAGCACAAATTATACGGGTTTTTTTTTCTTTTGAATTGTTCCGTGCACATTTAGTTACCGCGTATGTCGAGGCCTTTGATATATTACAATTCGTTGTAGGTTTGGGTTGGATTTTGTTCATTGTTGAAGGACGTATAGTGACCTATAGTTGTTGAAATCATCGTCCTTTGGTCTCTAATAGATAGTTATCTCATCAGCAATCATATTATCATATCTCATTTTCTTTTATAAAAGTAAGTGTGTTACTTGTTGGCAATCCAACCACAATCATCTTATGGTATCAGTTTCGGAGATTCGTTTGTTTGAATCGGGTTGCTTCCTCAAAATATGACTTGTCCGTATTAAAAGAAGACATTTTTATATAGATAAGACCGTTTGTTTTCCCGTTTGAATGGTTTTACACTAGTAATTTTTGGTGTCCTGTATAACTTGCTGTTCGGTGTGAGCCAAAGTTCCGTGTTGAAGGCCGAACTTTGACCTATAATGGTTAATTTTAAAAATTGTCGACATGGATGGAAAGTTGTCTCATTGGCACTCATACCACATCTTCTTATATCTATATCTGTACCTACGTACGTCGGTCCATTTTGTTCACGAAACAAACTTGCTAGATTAATTCTTTCAAGTTGTCTTTCAGTTTTGAATGAGGAAAATCTGTGTAAAGAGTAGAGCAGCGAACTTTTTTTTATAGTATTGTTGAACTCCCCCTTTTAAGCAGCAGGACAAAAATAGGCACATAAAATAATACTCTATAAAAATCAGAAAAATAAAGTACTAGTACTTGAATCCTTCATGCTCGAATGGTCATTAGCCTGTAGTTTTTTGTTGTTGTTTTTTAAATCTCTTTAAGCATTAATTTTAAAGGACATGCATACGCATTCTGATAAAATGAAGTTTAAGTATATAAAATGTATGACTTGGATCTAAACCATGGAGTTAAATACTGCTTAAGCAACTTTTCAATCTTTGTTCTCGGCTTATGTTTCATTGAGATATCGAAATAACTGTCCAGATAGACAGCAGCAACTTAAATAATTAAATCAATTCTGCCAACAGAGAGAAAGAGAGAGAAAAGTTCAAAAGACCAAATTTTCTTCTTTGGTTGGTCCTAATATTTGACGTCTTCAAAAAAAATATTTAAGAAGAGCTATCAACTATAACAACATACTTTGTAACCATTCATGGGGCTGAAGGGAAAACAATTTTTTTTAAGATATAACATGGTTAGGTAAATACATACTATATAAAAAAAACCCACTTAACAATTAAAACTTTTAAAAAGTTTTCAAGTTTTAGTTTTTTAATTTTTCATCAAAGTTCGATTTATTTTTTCTTATTGAAGTTTCTATAAATTTATCTATAAATTTTATTTAAATGTTAGGCAAAAATGTCACCAAAGGGCAATAACTCTAATAAACAGTCTACTGACGATTTCAACCATGCAGACTTATTTGTAGAACTTGACTTACTATCTTTTTTGCATTTTAAAGTTATCTCTATCTATTATAGTTTTCAAGATAATAGGAAAGAAAAAAAATGGCAAAATTTGTCATTTAAGGGCAATAACTCTTATAAGAAGTCGTTTGACAGTTTTGAGGTATTTGGATAATTGGTAAAGCTCAACATTTTGTCGGACCCCAAATTTAGTACATTCGATATGAATCTTTCTATCATATGCCTCAACAGAGAAGAAAAGCATTTTAATATGGAAGAATCAACACTCTGAAGATTTTTGCTTTATTCGATTTTCCATATTTATAACGGTTTTCAAAATAATAAACAAAACTTGCGTTTTATCCTTTTGTTCTTTTTTTTTCGCCTTGTTGGACATCTTGGTTTGCAGGTGGGGACACATTTTAGACTTCAAATTCGAACATCGACATTTAGAGTATTTTTAGTAATCTTCCATCTGCATTTAGGACTTTACTGTCTTCACTCCGTAATGAATAAATAATTGCTCATTGCCATTTTTTGGCAAATTTTCTCCTTCCTTTGAATATTTTAAAAACGACCATTATTTTTTGTATCTTATGCTGAGAGATGGGTAAACTGCGTGATCATAGAAAGGTAAATTCATAACCAAAAGGATGTTTGAACTCTATAAATTATTGTAAAATGAAAGCAGAGTTCAAGACCTATTGTTATTTTTCCTGTTTTTTGTTTAAAACTTAGACCTTATTAATGATATTCAAAATCCTGATTGCACATTGGTCATGTTTAGAGTCGGGGCAGATATAAGTATCAATATGAAAGATTCATTCTATCGACAAAGTTTATTTAACAGACATGACAGATAGACGGACGCCAAATTGGCCGCCAATTTGGCGTCCGTCTATCTGTCATGTCTGTTAAATAAACTTTGTCGAGGCTATAACAAATAATACTAAATTATGAGGAGTAAAACAGGTATATCAGGGAGAACGCATATTAATTGAAAGTTGTTAGAGCTACAATTTTTGGAATATAATTCATCAAAGGGGGCTAAGATGTAACGGCCTACTTTCATCAATAGTGTAGTGATTTGAAAAAAAATAATTAAGTAAAGGGAGTTCCAAACCATGGGAGCACCCCCCTTTAAACGTCTTGATACATCAATTAATGCTTTCGATTTATTAATACGTTTTGTGCTTATTATACGTACGGTCCCTTATTTTGTAATTATTATCATTATAAATAAATAAATTAGTGCATAAATAAATAATCTTTATTTCAAGAGGATGATCCCATTAGTTAAAACTAATCTTTCTGAGAGTCCTCAAAATAATAATAACATATTTATAAGTACATACAGTTTTATAATGATATATTACACCAGAGACATATAATACAATTATATGTTTCTGATTACACACAATATACAATTGTTTCCCAATAACAGAGACATATATGTGTATATATGTCTCTGCCAATAATAATGAAAAAGCATATTAATTTGCACAATATTATTATTATTATTATTATTATTATTATTATTATTATTATTATTATTATTATTATTATTATTATTATTATTATTATTATTATTATTATTATTATTTATTATTATTATTATTATTATTATTATTATTTACAATATTATTATCAGAGACATATAATACAATTGTATTATATGTCTCTGTTATTATTATTGACACGTGTTTTGCTTGATAAACATTAATTTGTTATAATATAAGAATTTTTAATGAATCCAAAATATTTATTACATGGAACTTTTTAACCCGGAACAAAAGTCGTTTACACGTTGTACCGGGGAAAATGTGACACGCCTATTTTTTTACACCAAAGTCACGTGACGTCGCCATTTTGTGTTTACGATAGCAAGTTCCATGTTTCGATAAAGAAACAAAATCTTGTATTTAAAAACCCGAAGGCAAATTAGAGCCATTTCCCAAATAAAGAGAGACATATGCTTTTAAACAAAATGTGGAAGATACGAGAACTCACAGATAAAGTGTAAGTTATGCGCTAAACACGAAAAGCCGGTTTGTACTGTAGTCTACAGTGTCAGTGTAGATGTTGACACTGTTGACAAAACGATTCAAGTTTACAAACATTTTAAAGTTTTATCCCTTAAATTTTCCCGAAAAAAATAGGCATTTCGTTTCCTCGTTCTCTCAGCAAATTATACTGAAACCTACACACTCTAGTCTTGTTTGTTTATTTGAAGAGAATCTCAGTAAGTGAGTAATTCTTGTCAAACCTCTGAAACATATTGAAGATGCAATTCTGGACATAATTCCACATTCTAATATGACATACTTCTTTCACTTTGTAAACAAATTTATACCATTACCTTGATAACATTCTCGTTATATCTATAACTAGCGCAGACTCAGAAATATACATTATAATGGATGTTACAAAATGCCTCCCAAATACACATGTAAACTACTGTAGTCTGACATCGTAGTCTAACACCGGCAGTGTTCTAGGATTCCCATTACCCGTTACCCGGGGTAAGTGGATTAGGACAACGGGTAAGTCATTTTTTAGCCTTTGTCACCCGGTGGTAAGTCAATTATCAAGTTCGGGGAAGCCGAAAAACTCTTGAAATTTCCCGGTCCTCTTCAATTTTCCCATATCTGCTTTTTATTTTTATTAAATCACGAGAAAAAACTTTGATAAAAGATCGAAGATTTTGTCGATGTCTATCGGCGCTTTTATTCAAGCACTCGTTTACTAGGTGTAATCAAGCGCAAAAGAGACCACATTCTTCTCCTATCATTCTAAAAGTCGGTCACGGTGTCGGTAAAATCGGAAAATCCGGATTGATAACTGGTGCTTAAATCGGGACATAAACGATTTTTTTTCTTGTCATCGGAGGAAAATAAACTTACAGTTGCATTTATTATAGCTCTTAATAAATGACATAGTAATAACTATAACATATTTGTCAAATTTAGTAAGAAATCGTTTTTTTTGCGCCGTCCGCATTGGTTGGCGGATTTAACTTTTAGATGTGGGTAAGTAATTTTTTTATTGATCTTACCCGTGGTAAGTCAAGGTGCCAAAAAAATCCTAGAACACTGACCGGTCATCTTGTTGATTCGTTCAGTATTTGTGTTCGGACTAATCACACTGGGAAACTACACATTGACATCACTATGCTACTACATGAGCGTCCAAAATTAATGCAGAATACATTTTTTTACTCTTATGAATAAAAAAATATTTCTAAAGATATGTTTTCATTGTAATTCTAAATTATTGCTAAAAAATGCCAATTTTCTAATGGCCGTTTCAAACCTGACTTTCAAATGCCAAAAAACATTTCAGAACTTCACAAAACTGCACTTCCAACCTCCATTGCTTTTTGTACATTCCATTCAGCGTCATCAATCTTGTGGCAGACAACACAGGTCAAGCAAATTGAATTATTGTAAATTTCAAAATGACAACGTCTTACTGTACGTCTTACACAATTTTCCTTGACAAAAACCCATCCAAAAAAAAAAAAATGAGGTTTCCTGTTGAATAAACCCCCAAATTATTGCAAACTATTTCAAAGCAATATCACCATGATCACACAAACAAATAATATAATTGCCTTAGACTGAAAAAAATCACCTATTGGACAATACATGTAGAGCAATTTGATTGGGTAGAACAATTTAATACATCACATGATTTTGACGCCATTGGAATTTGAATGTAAACAGACAAGGTCACCAGGTTCCGTATGGAACAGCATCATACATTGAGTGACTGAGAAACAATTATGAGTAACCAAGCTTGACAATACATGGTAATAAAAAATCAAACCTAAGTCTACAGAAAAAGTAAGAAAAAAATGTCCATAGGTGAATGACTTACCAACATAGCTGGATACTGGAACCTATTTGCCAAAACACTATGCCAATTTTATGTTTGGAAAATTGCAATTATAAAAAGACAACAGAACTTTTATTCTTATTCCGTTGCATAACAAATAGAATTAATGCACAGGGAAATCTACAAATTCCAAATAAAATAAAATTCTGCAAAAGTCCATTACTGTTTTCGGCGCATTAAAATCGTTTCAAAACATGACGTCATACAAATGAAAACCCTAAAGCTGACGGTTTTTCCATTTTATGGACCATTGAAATTCGTAAAATATTGCGTTAAACATATTAAATGCATTTTTGTGGTAGGTTTTGTTTTGCTTTCTATTCTATTGCATTTTCTTATACATGTTATATGAACTGATTTCAGCTAGTCAACAGGTCGTTTCTAGTTACAGAATGTCTACTTTAGATTTGACGGTAGCTTACGAGAAAAACATGTGAATTAAAAATGGCAATTGTTTGGTTTGAAAATTTAAAGAATTAAAACCATTTTTCTAGTTATTAACGAAATAATTTATGTAAGCTACATATTTATTAGGATCTAACAGGGAGTACAAATGGACAGCCCTACGCATGGGGCATACAAACTCTCGCTTCAGTTTTTCAATGACTGATCTTTGAGTGTTAGCAAGAGATATAATTAACGAATATTACAGCCCAGGCCATGTGTTAATTTATAACAACAACAATACTTTATTTTAAGAGGGTTACACAGACTGACAGTTAGCTATATAAGTAATCTTCCCTGAGGCCCTCATCATGAAAAATCAAACAAAATGCAAACATATACATTGCATACATTAGTATAAAAAGTCAACTATGATAATAATGTTCAATACAACTTAATAAAATGTGATGAAAAAATAAAAATGATGACATAATCAGTTTTTAATATTATTTATACAGCTAGGTTGATTTCAATAAATAATCTGTTATTTTGTATTTGAAAGAATTAACATTTGTAATATTTCTTAACGGTATTGGAAATTATTCCACAAGAATGGTCCAGAATACATAAAAGATTTTTTGAACAATTCTGTTTTTGGTTTAGGGAGTATGAGGTTTCCTTGAACAGCATTTCTCAAGGGGTATGGATTTCTGTCTGAAACATAATGAAACTTGTTAGTAAGATATGATGGGGCATCATTTTTAATACACTTAAAAGTCATTACAAGCTTGTGATATTTTATTCTCTGTTCAACTGTCATCCAGTTTAAGTGTTTGAATAAGGGCGCAGAAATCTATGGCTTCCATGAATTATTTCGTAATCGGATAATGACAGGTAAATAAGTCCTTGGTTAAAAATTAGTTCAACAAAACTATTTGTTGACTTTGAATTGCTAAACTTGTACTATTTAACAATTAAAAAAGCAGACATGAAAACGGTTTAAGACATGGGCTTTCACATTGCAACGGTCTCACTATTGTTTATTTAATATTTTCAAAAAATAAATCTAAACACATGATAGAAAATCATCTGAGTATACTAAGCCTGCTAAGGGTCCATAAGAAATATAGTAAAATGGCAATTGAAAATTATAAATTATAAAAAAAAACATTTTAAGCCCAACCTAGGGGCATTATGTTTTTCTGTCTGCGTCTCTCGTCAATCTGTCTGGTTTTAGGTTAAAATTTTTTTGGTCAAGGTAGTTTTGATGAAGTTATAGTTCAATCAACTTGAAATTTAGTACACATGTTCCCCTATGATATGAGTCTCTCAGAAAAATGTATGTCATGTACAATGTATTTTTATATTGACCTTTTTAGTCTGGTGAAAAAACGAGATAATGTCATCTTTTAATTTGGTTTTGAATCTTTGATATATGAATCGTGTCGACTGTACATAAATATTGATTAATTTTTCTATAAACTATGTTCTATTACCATTGAAATCTACATTTATGACAGCAGTACTAGTCTGTGCCAAACTCACAATTTGCTGTAAATTCAGAAATTATTGTGTGCATTTTTTATTGCCATTTAAATTGTCACTTTAGTCTAAAATGGATTGTAATTTTGTGACATTGAGAAAAATCCTGTTTAATAATATTCCTGTTCATATTAAACATGTTTCAAAATGTGAGTTTAAATTATTGCAATTGTAAATCTGTCCCATTTTTGGCAATATTAAAAACATCCCAATTATTTATGAATTTACAGTAAATAGAGTTGACAAAACAACAAAAAATGTATCGAAAGGTCATATCATGCCCTTCATTAATAAGAATAACTACACGTACATTTGTACTACTGTATTAGCTGTAACCCGATTCAATCTCCTTTTCCATAGATACATTTGTACATTATAAAGACTTGTGATTTCATGTATTAAATTTGAATATACAATAGAACTATATGTACATTAAATCAAAGCCTCGAATCAAGAAGACCTTATCAACCAATTTATGAATCGAATCAATTTCAGAGTATAAATAATTTATCGATTCAAGCCTCCAGTTTTGAAGAAGCCAGCATCTTTTTTGTAAGGATCATTAAAACTCTTTTCATTGTCATTTCAAATAAAGATAATAGAAACCATTCTGTTCTGACATCCCATCAACGTTCTTATGAGTTCTGTGACCCTTGCTAAACAGCACCAGTGTGAACTTGTATGTTTAATATTCTGGTTTATTTTTTTACAGCACAAATGTTGTGATGAACTACTCTGAAGTTGAGACCAAAGTTAGAGAAGCCACAAATGATGATGCCTGGGGTCCACACGGCTCACTGATGAATGAAATAGCCAGATTCACATTTACATATGAACATTTTCCTGAAGTGGTGGGAATGTTATGGAAAAGAATGTTACAAGATAACAAAAAGAACTGGAGAAGGACATATAAAGTAATTTTACAGTTTGTTTTAAAATTTAAATATTTTATTGAATATTATCAGTTCTCATATAAGAAAATCTGAAACCAAAGTGATTAAATAAATGAAAGACTTTTTTTAGTTGTGTAAATGTACAAATGTATATCCATGCAACTTCTTACATTCAATGTGAAAAAAGTCACCATTATTTATTTAAATGCATAAAAATCAATAAATACAACTAAAAAAAGTTAATTAAAACAATTTAAAAAAAACAATTTAAGAGGACTTCTTAGATAGATTGATTGCTGACTGTTTAATGTCAAGTGGTAAATATTTATGCATATTCTTTACAACAAATGACTTACCGCAAATACACTACAAGTTACAAAAGCAGACCATAATAAAGCTGCGACAAAATTTCAAATTGTGAAGCATTTTGAGGGTGACGAAATATTCTATGGTCGTCTCAACTTGATTGCTTTTCTCACTTTTGTCGTACAGGCTCAAGCGAGAAAATCAATCTCGTTGAGATGACCAACGATAATCTATAATTACATATATGTTGATATACCAATATAGATGGGTCATGTGTTAGACACATAAATGTTTACTGTACATTTTTTTTGTACATGTATTAAAATAATAATTATATAAACACAGTATTCCTGATATTAATTTGATTATCTCCCCTGTATGTATTCCTGATATTAATTTGATTATCTCCCCTGTATGTATTCCTGATATTAATTTGATTATCTCCCTTTCAGTCATTGTTGTTGTTAAATTACTTGATAAGAAATGGATCTGAAAGAGTAGTAACAAGTTCACGAGAACATTTATATGATCTGAGAGGATTGGAAAACTACACATTTACAGATGAACATGGCAAAGATCAAGGCATTAATGGTATATTTACTCAATGATTGAAATATATTGAGGGGGGGATTGTTGTATGTGTTTTAATAGGTGAGATTATCAAGTGTAGTATAAATTGACTGATGAGCATTTCAAGGATCTGAGCAAATATTTTTCCAGTTGGTGAAGCATTAAGGTTTATTGAAATTATTCCTTGAATGCCAACAACCTTTGATCCACCGGCAATTTACCTGTAAAATTATGTTGGCATTGGAGGAATAGGTGTAAGTAGTTATCACAACAAAAGTGCATGCTTATCAAAACAATCCTACTAATTAAAACAGATAGGTAAATTACAGTAGCTAAATCTAGTTCATATATAAAAAAGAAGATGTGGTATGATTGCCAATGAGACAACTATCCACAAAAGACCAAAATGACACAGTTATTAACAACTATAGGTCACCGTACGGCCTTCAACAATGAGCAAAGCCCATACCGCATAGTCAGCTTTAAAAGGCCCCGATAAGACAATGTAAAACAATTCAAAAGACAAAACTTACGGCCTTATTTATGTAAAAAAATGAATGAAAAACAAATATGTAACACATGAACAAACAACAACCACTGAATTACAGGCTCCTGACTTGGGACAGGCACATACATAAATAATGTGGCAGGGTTAAACATGTTAGCGGGATCCCAACCCTCCCCCTAACCTGGGACAGTGGTACAACAGTACAACATAAGAACGAACTATAAAAATCAGTTAAAAAAGTCTTAACTCATCAGATGGACAAAAATACAAGTGAACGTGGGCGGGTACTTATACATCCCGACACAAAAAGACACAATGAACAGATCTGAGAGTACTCGCAGTTATCTGACAGCTACTTCAAAGCCACTAACAACTAATAAAAAAATCATGCATCTAAGACTAAACATGTTTGTCACGATGTTGATAGTCATTTTTTGCTGTTTATACTGCTTGAACAAATATGGCATGATTCTCTCAAATGAATGAACGAAACTTTGAAAAGTGTCGCATCAAACAGTCAACATGTAAATATTGTCAGGAATTTCAGTTTGCACAAGTTCTACTATAGACTCTTTGGACTTTGATGTTTCTTTTCAATACTTCTATAGTTGAGTGAGCTGTAATATGCTCCCATATATGACTTGAAGGAATTTCTTGAAACTTTGTATCTCGTGTTAGATTACTGTTTTATTATGTGAAGTTGTTTTTTAATACTTTGAAGAGTTGTGGAAGATATTTTCATACTTCCATAAAATTGAATTAATTCTTTAATAAAATGTTTCCTTTAGTTCATATTAACTGATAAGATATTCAAACAGATATGGAATATTATTAATCTGTAATATATTTTCTTTGTAGCTTGAAATAATTGTATTTAACTAAAATGTTTTTAATATTTCTAATGTGTCTCAAGTTTATAAACATTTCCATTCCAAAAATATCATTTTTTTAAATAGAAAGAATTAGAAATGTTTGGATTTTTTTTAACTCTTTAAAACTAATAACAATTTGAACCACAAAAATCTACTAGTTTTCTATAAAAAAAAAGTGATAAAATGTCGCAGTTTCCATCAAGTAAGCTAATTATCTTTAACAGTTAAATATTTATAAAAACATTTAAATAGTTCTAAAAACACCTATTGTTATTATATAAACATCTATTGAAATATTTTTGTTGGCATTCAAGGAATGGTGTCTTCCCGATTGTCCCACTTTTTGAAATTACAGGTAAAAAGGTAATGAAATTTTGTGATGTCCCAAACCAGGAGCCTGTAAGTCAGTGGTTGTCGTTTGTTGCCGTGTAACATATTTGTTTTTCGTTCAATATTTTGTACATGAATTATGCCATTAGTTTTCTCGTTTAACATTAGTCTTTTTGGGGCCTTTTGTAGCTATGTGGTATGGGAGATGCTCGTTGTTGAAGGCCGTATGGTGACCTATAGTTGTTAATTTCTGTGTCATTTGCTTTCTTTGGGAGAGATGTCTCATTGACAATCATACCACATCTTCTTATTTCTTATGGAAGTCTGGCTCTTCTTTATAATTGGTGAAGAGTCCTGTTAACTGCAAAAACAATGGGAAAATTGGAAAAAGAATCTTTAATAGTGATTCTTGGAAAGGCTGATCTGGAAAAATTCTAGACAGCAGCAAATTTAGAGAAAATAGATATGGGTACAAGAAATGATTTTACCAGAAGCATGTGCATCCCATATAAAAAAAATCTTTCAAATTTCTCAAATATGTATTTTTTCAATCCATTATAACAAAGAAGTTGAAATAATAAGATTAGTGTTCTAAAAAAAGAGAAAATTCCAAAATTGACAAATTGACAAATTGACAGAATGGTCAATTTGACACAAAACAGCAATAAAATTTTAGAAAACTTTCTTATATTAACACCTACTTCTATTTTTTTTTTTAAAGTTAGATCTATTCAGATTGGTCCATTCTATCTTTATTGAAAGTATGAAAAAAAATGAAGTTTAATTGTGAAACTGTGATTTTTTTCATGATAATAGCCCAAAAATGGATAACATTTGATGAAAACTGAGAAAATCATCAGAATTGGGTACTTTCAAATGGCTGTAGCAAAAATAAGTGCACCACCATATGATTTTTGTCACCAATTATTTTTCTAGAGTCATATATAAACCCAAAAATCAGGTTCAGAAAAAAAGTTTAATTCAAGACCTTAAAAGATATTATTTGATAAATCAGAAATATTATATTTTTTTAATCAAAAGTGTATCAATCTAATGATTTAAAAAACATTTTTTTATACTTTTATAAAATTAATATTAAATGTGCAATAATTAATTCTTGTTTATTTAGCAAAACAAACAACAGTTACCTTGTTTATCTAAGAACATTTTACTACATAAAATTATGTGGGACAATCAGAACTTTTCATGTGGGACAATCAGAACTCTAAAATTTTAAAAAGTGGGACAATCGGGAATAAACCCAAGGAATAGGTAACATATAAAATGTTGGCATTCGAGGAAGACACCAGCATTAGATATTTGATTCATGACCAGTTTGGTTTTAATCAATTAGTGAATATCATATGAATATTTTATAAAGTTCAGGTTTATTTCTGAGTGGTGAATCAAATCAGGAATTGAAATGAAATGAGCCTATGGGTCATGTGCATTTTAGGAAAGGAATCATTTGACAATTTTTGAACGTGTAGTGGTTTGTAGAAACAATTACTCTATCTTGTTTATTCACATTTAAACATTTTGTATTGCATACAAATTTCTAGTTTTGAAAACAGTTCTATGAAATTCTTCACTTGATATTAACGTAGACATTACAGTGTTCCAGCTAGGATTTGAAAGTAGAGGGGCGCGTTTTTAAAAAGGGCACTTTAGCGCGTTCTCACTGAAAAAAATCAAATACTTTATGTTACCACATAAAGACATAGTTTTAGCAAGCATGTAGCTAAGTTAAATAGCTATTATATACAAGTTTAAAAATCATTTATTTAGAACATATAACATGTATAAGTTAAAATCAAACTGATAGCAATAATAGACATTACTATATTCATTTCTCTTTCAGAACAATATATTTTTTCAAAGAAGAGTTCAAATTCAAATAAATAAACTTTTCTTTTTGAAGAAGGTTGTCACACATTGATCAAGATTTTGTTCAAATTTAGTTTCCTCACAGTTTAATTTTACCGTTAATATTTTTGTTAATGTCTCTGTTTTCAAGTTTGCCCTAGCTACCTGTGACTTGTCTTTATCAATTTGACCTGAGAGAATATTATCTCCACCTCTGCTGTACTGAGTGGTTGTACATTGTACATGTCATATTGCAACACTGAATAGTTTTGCAACAAGAGGGTACATAGATAATAGGTTTTTATCCTAATGACAAGGTGAATGAAATAGCTCTAGCAGACTAGATAAGGAACGATCTGTAAGTTCTGCTGATGACACAAGAGCTATAAAGTCCTGTTATTGAATGGGGAGAGTTTCAGGGTCCATGTCAAATGTATTTGCCAGAGCTTCTATCTCTGTATAACCATACATTGTTTCACTGTTGTCTGTTCAATTTAACAAGCATCTCCGTATATTTCATGTTGAGCGTATCTAATAAAATCAATAAGTTTGTCAAAACGGATTTCAATCACAGGCACTTGTTCATTGGAAGACCCCTATCAACGTATATTTACGGAAATATACATTGATAGGGGGTCTTCAATGAATAGAAACAAGTGCCTGTGATTTCAATAAGAAAATTGATACAAAAATCGGACTTTCGAGAGCTCCGTAATCGGCACAATAATAAATTGATTCAATTTTGTAAGTTTATTATCAATTCAACAAGCATCTCCGTTTACTTCATGTTGAGCGTATTTAATAATATCAATATTAAAGTTAGTCAAAACGGATTTCAATTTAAGAAAAAATGATATAAAAATCGGACTTTTGAGTGCTCCGTAATCGGCGGAATTTACAACAGAAGAACAATTGCGATATCTGATAGAAACCTTTCTTCTTCTCGATTTTTCATAAAGGTAAAGAATTAAATATTTGTTTTACTGTTGATGGTCATTATTCTTGAAAAAAAGATGTAATAGACTGGCAAGTCTTTGATATTTTCTTCTTGTCATTTCCGAGTTGGTCAATTTTTCTTTTTTTCGTCGGCATTTTGCGTGTTGACCTATTGGAATGATTCTTTTTAAATGAACGTTATTTTACAAATAACAAATACAATAGAAATGAACACCGTTCTGCCGTTCACATTTATTTTATAAATTCTATTTTGCATCGTCAGGTGTTAAGATAATCAATTCATTTAACTTCGATGTTTGGTGCTTCAGGGCATAGGGATTAGACAGGGTCGTAAATTTCACCTGATTAAGTAATTGACTCTAATCAAATAGGTGATTATATACAGGTAACAAGTGTCAACAATTTTAATCTGTTGTCTTAATGAAGTGTGTGTATAAAGACCTCAGCAAAATGGCGACGATATGAGGAAAAAAGATCGTTTTTTAAACTTTTTTTCAAAAAGGCACAGAGGGGCGCAGGGGCGCTTAAAAAAGGCAGAGGGGCGCAAAATTTCGGGGGCGGGGCGCGGCGCCCCGCCATTTCATGCTAGCTGGAACACTGCATTAGCATGATTAACTGTTTGATATACACTTTTATACAACAGCTCATACAGATTAACACTTTGCTGATGACTTTCCTGATAATGAAGGCATAATAAACACTGCATGTACATGTACTAATTATTTCTTAATTTTTAAAACTACATGTTAATAATTTTCATATTTAAAAAATTTCAGTGAGACAAAAAGTAAAAGATCTGATAGATTTCATCCAGGATGATGAAAGATTGAGAGAAGAGAGACGAAAAGCAAAGAAAAATAAAGATAAATTTGTTGGATTGTCTGGTGAAAGTAGTGGAGACTTTAGATATAGTAAGTTTTAACAGCAGAAAGATTGTACCAGTCAGGGCTAACCCTGGTCCTCTAGTCCTGGGCTCATACAAATATTTCTGGACTCATTATTTACAAAACTGGCGAGTCCAGAGATACGCCAAGATTGTTAAATGTTGTATCAACTAAGCACATTTATGTGTATCAAAAGAGACTGAAATAATATATTATGTAGCAAATTCAAAACAACATATGATAGAAATTTCATTTGTTCTCTTTAAAATTACATCTATAAATTCGCCAAACCAAAATGAAAGATGAAACATTAAACAAGTCACAAGAATTACAACACTGGCAAATTTGGCTACAAGAAAAAACTATTATATAATAAAGGATATTAGAAAAATATTTAGGATGTTAGAACATGTTAGATTTTTATGCCCCACCTACACTAGTAGACGGGCATTATGTTTTCTGGTCTGTTCGTTCCGCTTCAGATAAAAGTTTTTGGACAAGGTAGTTTTTGATGAAGTTCAAGTCCAATCAACTTGAAAATTAGTACACATATTTCCTATGATATGATCTTTCGAAATTTAATGCCAAATTAGAGTTTTGACCCCAATTTCATGGTCCATTGAGTGTAATACTATTAGTCTATGTTAAATTGATATTTTTTTTAAAAATTGTACAGTATTTACCTTTATTTCAACCAAAGAAATACTTTGCATAAATAAAGTTTAATCGTTTCCAAAGCTACAGTGAAAATTTCACACTACATTTCATTGCATATAAGAAAGTAACCATCACCTAATGTAAACAATTCAATTTTTTACACTGTTATTTACTGGTTACCTGCTTTGGTAACTATGTAACGTAACCTAAACTTTCCAAAATATTTTATAAGACCATCAAATAAAAAAAGAATGATGCTTTCAGACACCCAACATACATGTTTGTGACTCAGAAAAATTGAAGTGCATTGAAATGCAGGGTTAATTTTCTACAACTGTCAAATTCAAGGGAATATTTTTTTATACCCCCGCTTTAAAAAAGGGGGGGTATACTGTTTTACCTCTGTCTGTCAGTCCGTCCGTCAGTCAGTCCGTCCCATGAAACTTTCGTCACATTTTTCTCAGGAACTACACATCCACCCTTTCTGTAATTTGGTATCAACATTTATATATGTCAGCCATACCGTGTGATGCGTTTTCAGATTCATCACTTGACAACTTCCTGTTTACCGAACACTTGTCTGATTTTACACATGATAGCCAAGTTGAAAATTTTCGTCACATTTTTCTCAGGAACTACAATACAAGGATTTCTGAAATTTGGTTTCAGGATTTATATAAGTCAGCTATACCGTGTGATGCGTTTTCAGATTCATCACTCGACAACTTCCTGTTTACCGAACACTTACATATTTTTACACTATTAATATTATCCACTTGCGGCGGGGGTATCATCAGTGAGCAGTAGCTCGCAGTTTCACTTGTTTAGACCTACTTTCGTATACAACATGATGTCACTTACCATGATTTGGTGGTGTTACACCTAAACTTGATCACAGAAAATGATAGTGCAAATTTCAGGTTTAAAGTTCTTGGTTAAAGTTTTTGGTCAAGGTAGTTTTTGATGAAGTTGAAGTCCAATCAACTTGAATCTTAGTATACATGTTCCCTATGATATGATCTTTCTTATTTTAATGCCAAATTAGAGTTTTTTCCCAAATTTCATGGTCCACTAAACATAGAAAATGATAGTGCGAGTGGGGCATCGGTGTACTATGGACACATTCTTGTTTAAATCAGACATTATGAAGCATGAAATTAAACAAGTTGTACATTGTAAAGTTTTAAAAAAAAAAATGGATATTGTCTTTATCTGTGTTATCTCCTTTTACTTTCCTAAGGTGACAGATATGAAGAAAAACCAAAAAGGAAAGATCAAGATGGTAGTATGGATGAAATAGATGACTTTGATACAGGACGTAAGAGTATAACAGAGGAAGCTGTAGATAAAGTCAAAGGCCTGTGGAATAAAGTTCAAGGCAGACATGGGCCAGATGATATCGTAGATTATAGGTATAGTTACACTGTATTTTTTTTTCTTCTATTTCCAGGTACTTTCTCTCTTTCTATCAGTATAATAATAGCTTTTGATGTGACAAATTCTTCACCAGTTATTATGGACTTTTGTATTAGGTACCTGTAAATATAGCTCTGACTGAGTGTTTTTCAACAAGATAGTCTTCCATGTGGCTAAAAAAGTCAGGTCAAATGTATTATCATACCATGTATTAAGACCAGGTTAAGACAGAAATCATTAAACCTCATATCATTTCTCATTTCAATTGCAAAGAAGTTCTAATCTTTATCTCATAGCAGTTATTCATTTTTTTGCTTGTAAATTCAAATAATGTAATATAAGCACATATATATATATATATATGGCACAATTTGGAACTGTTTTATAGATCATTGATCATTTTCATAATCCAGGTTTGATTCTGTAACAAATGTTCTAGTGATAGACAGAAACTATATAAGGGAAACAACATTCCCTAGAGACTGATACTATATAAGGGAAACATCATCCCCTAGCCCTAAAAAAAAGGAAGAACATAAGACATTAGAAAGTGCATGAGATGGTTTCAAGTTCAGACAGTTCAAAAATCAATATGTAAACTCTATATATTTTTATGCCCCACCTATGATAGTAGAGGGGCATTATGTTTTCTGGTCTGTGGCTCTGTTCGTCCGTTCGTCCGTCTGTTCATTCGTTCGTCCCACTTCAGGTTAAAGTTTTTGGTCAAGGTAGTTTTTGATGAAGCTGAAGTCCAACCAATTTTAAACATAGTACACTTGTTGCTTATGATATGATCTTTCTAATTTTAAAGCCAAATTAGACTTTTGACCCCAATTTCACGGTCCACTGAACATAGAAAATGAAAGTGGGATTTTCAGGTTAAAGTTTTTGGTCAAGGTAGTTTTTGATGAAATTGAAGTCCAATCAACTTGAAACTTAGTACATATGTGTTCTATAGTATAATCTTTCTAATTTTAATTCCAAATTAGATAATTACCCAATTTCGAGGTCCATGGAACATTGAAAAGGATAGTGCGAGTGGGACATCCGTGTACTTTGGACACACTCTTGTTTATGTATATTTTTTTAATTTTTTTTCTACATATTTGAGAATTAAAAGAATCAAAATGTAAAGGCTCTCCACTTATTTATTATTGATTAAAGTAAAGGAAAAAAATCTCAATAAATCCATTTAATTATCGTACTTTTTAAAATGATCATTAAGGAGATGTTACACTTTCATCATTTGTGACTAACACCATAGGCATGCTTCTAAGACTCATGATACTAACCCCATTATTATCATGCCATGTATATTCTTTAAAACAATAGACCTATATTTTAGTGCAAGCAGGTCACAAGATAGTAAAAACAGCCAACCTGATTTTAGGTGAGGAAATATTTGTATATTTTGAATGCAGAAAATTTGGCATGTCCTAAATGGAAGAAGTTTGCATATTCAGTAGTTTTAAAATTAATAAATAGAATTATATATTTTTTTGTTTGAGTTTGTGTTGATAATGTTGTTTTGTTTTGAAAATTGAATTGTTTTTGCAGATTTTGAGATTGGCACTTTTGAGTTGGTTATTTTAATTATAAAATTATATAAATCTTATTTTCTAAAATCATGGAATGTTTTTTTTAAAGATTTTTGGTTTCTAGATATTACAGAATGAGTATATTTTGTTTCTTTATGATTTTTTTGGTCATGAAATAAGTTTGAACATAGAAATATATATTTCCTGTATAGTCCCATTTGTTATCTCCCTTTGACAGAAAAAAATGTGCATATTATTTCAGTTGGTGTTCAAATATAGTTTACCAGCCTGCAGGGGAAGATGTCAAGGCGTAAATATCACATTCTGCATGTTGTCATTTTTATTTTCACATCAATATTTTGTATTTTGCCTGATTATTTAAAACAAGCAAATTATTTTTATTATATACCTGCTTTTGTAATTGCTTTTCAGTCTATCATCATTCGATTTTTTTTTTTATCATTATCCATAGAAATAAAAACTTTTAATCTAAAAAGTTGCTTTTATCAGATAGTTCTAATTTTCATTTTTTATTCAAATAGTGCAAAATCAGTTTTCCCTCTCTAATTTTTCCTCCATTACCCTAGGTAAGGAAATACCCCCAAGCATTAAGTAAAGAGATATTTGCTCTAATATTCAAAGTCTGTCATACTGCCTTCACATTTCTTGTCCTAGGCTTATCCTACATTGATGGAATTTTCTTATTTCTTTACTGGTATTGTGAATGCTTTTATTTAAATATGAATTTTTAACTAGATCTTTTTAGGTAAAAATCAGCTATTAATTTGGGGATGTTATTTACATGTAGCGAAATTTAAAATCAATTGAAATTTCTAATTGTTTGTATAAATAGGTTCTGTGTTATGTCTTGTTGTTGCTTTTGTTGTTGTAAAATGATAATTTTTTCTGCAGAGTTTTCTTTCTTATTCTCCGCTTAAATCTCTCAATCATTCATCTCAAATTTTGTATATATGTTTTGGTATTTTTTTTACATTTTTCAAAAGCTATGTCATTTCTTCATATTACATACAAGATTTGTAAAAGTTGTATAAGAATTATAAACATTTTCTGGTGTTAGTTTACAAATTTTTTTTTATCTATGCCAAATATAAACACAAATATACATACATTTTTATATAGTGAAATCTGTTATACACTTTATATATATTATGTATACTTTTGTTTTGGCCCATAAAGTATGGCTTATGTTGTGTGTTGCATTTATTACAGAGCATGCCGCAAACTGTTATATTTTAATGATAAAAATATTTTGAGATAAAAGGAAGAATTTGATAATTACCATTATCAAGCCAGAATTTACTTACAGGTTTCAATATGAGTTATAATTTGATACCCCTTGATATCATCCAAGTTATTTAATTTCAATAGTAATAATAAAGTACAATGGTATAGATGTATAGCATCACCTGTGTCAACTTTGAAAAGTAATTTCTCTGTACCAATAAACTATCTGAAATAATTCCTCAGGGGCATAAAAGTTGAAATTCTCCCTTAATTTTAAACAAAATTTTCTTAACAATTTTTTTTTCTTAAAAAGTATTAGATAGATTTTTATAAAAAAGTAGACCTAAGAGTAAGAATTTTTATAAAAAAGTAGACCTAGCGTAAGAATTTTTATAAAAAAGTAGACCTAGCGTAAGAATTTTTATAAAAAAGTAGACCTAGCGTAAGAATTTTATAAAAAAGTAGACCAAGGGTAAGAATTTTTATAAAAAAAGTAGACCTAGCGTAAGAATTTTTACAAAAAAGGAGACCTAGCATAAGAATTTTTATAAAAAAGTAGACCTAGCGTAAGAATTTTTATAAAAAAAGTAGACCTAGCATAAGAATTTTTATAAAAAAGGAAACCTAGCGTTTGAATTTTTATAAAAAAAGTAGACCTAGCATAAGAATTTTTATAAAAAAGGAGACCTAGCGTTAGAATTTTTATAAAAAAGTAGACCTAGGATAAGAAAGTAGACCTAGCATAAGAATTTTTATAAAAAAAAAAAGACCTAGCGTTATAGACATGGATTACTTAATAAAATTTCTAAGATGATTAATGATCAAATATAGAAATGGTAATATTGTCTGGTATTCGAAAAACACTTCCTCTGAAATAACTTGAACAATAGACCTTACCTTGATAAGAATCTGTAGCAATACATACTTTAAAGAAATAAATGAAACAATTTTATAAAAAAAAAAAAAATACAGCAATATTCATTAAAAAAATTACGATAAGTTTCTAGACACAGTTATATTCATTAAAAATGATTGGAGTCTCTAAGGCCAAAAAAAATATATATGTCTGTTTACAGTTACCCGACCGACCCTAATTTTAGCCCTGACCCTAAGCCATTTTATTTCTGTAAAGTGAAAAATTAATAGAACTTGTGTCAAAAGCGAAGTAAGGGTTACCAATGAATTGAATCAATTGCCTGATACATCCCGATGTTCACAATCAGCGAATATAACAGCTGTTTGAAGGAAACTCGCAACTCGTGTTATGAAATAAAAACTTTGCCACCATTTTTTCCAACCAATAACCAAGGAAAATAATCCAATCATTAAAAATACAGGTAAACTCTGGACAACTCGGACCACGGCAAGACTAACAGCACAACTCAAAATCATGGTGCAAAAATAAAATGGAAATACTGACCTACCTACCCTATTTTTTTTGATGATGTAACCTTAAACAAACATATATTTTTATACGACCGCAAAATTTGAAAAATTTTTCGTCGTATATTGCTATCACGTTGGCGTCATCGTCTGCGTCGTCGTCGTCGTCGTCGTCGTCGTCGCCCGAATACTTTTAGTTTTCGCACTCTAACTTTAGTAAAAGTGAATGGAAATCTATGAAATTTTAACACAAGGTTTATGACCACAAAAGGAAGGTTGGTATTGATTTTGGGAGTTTTGGTCCCAACAGTTTAGGAATTAGGGGCCAAAAAGGGACCCACATAAGCATTTTTCTTGGTTTTCGCACCATAACGTTAGTATAAGTAAATAGAAATCTATGAAATTTAAACACAAGGTTTATGACCATAAAAGGAAGGTTGGTATTGATTTTGGGAGTTTTGGTCCCAACAGAATAAGGGGCCCAAAGGGTCCAAAATTAAACTTTGTTTGATTTCATCAAAATTGAATAATTGGGGTTCTTTGATATGCGGAATCTAACTGTCATGACTGTGTATGTAGATTCTTAACTTTTGGTCCCGTTTTCAAATTGGTCTACATTAAGGTCCAAAGGGTCCAAAATTAAACTTAGTTTGATTTTGACAAAAAATGAATCAGTTAGGTTCTTTGATATGCTGAATCTAAAAATGTACTTAGATTCTTGATTATTGGCCCAGTTTTCAAGTTGGTCCAAATCGGGGTCCAAAATTAAACTTTGTTTGATTTCATCAAAAATTGAATAAATGGGGTTCTTTGATATACCAAATCTAACTGTGTATGCAGATTCTTCATTTTTGGTCCTGTTTTCAAATTGGTCTACACTAAAGTCCAAAGGGTCCAAAATTAAACTTAGTCTGATTTTAACAAAAATTGAAATCTTGGGGTTCTTTGATATGCTGAATCCAAAAATGTACTTAGATTTTTTATTATGGGCCCAGTTTTCAAGTTGGTCCAAATCAGGATCTAAAATTATTATATTAAGTACATGTATTGTGCAATAGCAAGTCTTTTCAATTGCACAGTATTGCGCAATGGCAAGAAATATCTAATTGCACAATATTGTGAAATAGCAAATTTGTTTTTAATTAGAGTTATCTTTCTTTGTCCAGAATAGTAAGCAAGAAATATCTAATTGCAAAATATTGTGCAATAGCAAGATTTTTTATACGACCGCAAAATTTGAAAAATTTTTCGTCGTATATTGCTATCACGTTGGCGTCTGCGTCGTCGTCGTCATCCGGCGTCCGAATACTTTTAGTTTTCGCACTCTAACTTTAGTAAAAGTGAATGGAAATCTATGAAATTTTAACACAAGGTTTATGACCACAAAAGGAAGGTTGGTATTGATTTTGGGAGTTTTGGTCCCAACATTTTAGGAATTAGGGGCCAAAAAGGGCCCAAATAAGCATTTTCTTGGTTTTCGCACTATAACTTTAGTTTAAGTTAATAGAAATCTATGAAATTTTGACACAAGGTTTATGACCACAAAAGAACGGTTGGGATTGATTTTGGGAGTTTAGGTTTCAACAGTTTAGGAATTAGGGGCCAAAAAAGGGCCCAAATAAGCATTATTCTTGGTTTTTGCACAATAACTTTAGTTTAAGTAAATAGAAATCAATGAAATTTAAACACAATGTTAATGACTACAAAAGGAAGGTTGGTATTGATTTTGGGAGTTTAGGTCCCAACAGTTTAGGAATTAGGGGCCAAAAAGGGACCCAAATAAGCATTTTTCTTGGTTTTCGCACCATAACGTTAGTATAAGTAAATAGAAATCTATGAAATTTAAACACAAGGTTTATGACCATAAAAGGAAGGTTGGTATTGATTTTGGGAGTTTTGGTCCCAACAGAATAAGGGGCCCAAAGGGTCCAAAATTAAACTTTGTTTGATTTCATCAAAATTGAATAATTGGGGTTTTTTGATATGTCGAATCTAACTGTCATGACTGTGTATGTAGATTCTTAACTTTTGGTCCCGTTTTCAAATTGGTCTACATTAAGGTCCAAAGGGTCCAAAATTAAACTTAGTTTGATTTTGACAAAAAATGAATCAGTTAGGTTCTTTGATATGCTGAATCTAAAAATGTACTTAGATTCTTGATTATTGGCCCAGTTTTCAAGTTGGTCCAAATCGGGGTCCAAAATTAAACTTTGTTTGATTTCATCAAAAATTGAATAAATGGGGTTCTTTGATATACCAAATCTAACTGTGTATGTAGATTCTTCATTTTTGGTCCTGTTTTCAAATTGGTCTACACTAAAGTCCAAAGGGTCCAAAATTAAACTTAGTCTGATTTCAACAAAAATTGAAATCTTGGGGTTCTTTGATATGCTGAATCCAAAAATGTACTTAGATTTTTTATTATGGGCCCAGTTTTCAAGTTGGTCCAAATCAGGATCTAAAATTATTATATTAAGTGTTGTGCAATAGCAAGTCTTTTCAATTGCACAGTATTGCGCAATGGCAAGAAATATCTAATTGCACAATATTGTGAAATAGCAAATTTTTTTTTAATTAGAGTTATCTTTCTTTGTCCAGAATAGTAAGCAAGAAATATCTAATTGCAAAATATTGTGCAATAGCAAGATTTTTTTTTAATTGGAGTTATCTTTCTTTGTCCAGAATCAACTTAAATCTTTGTTATATACAATATACAATGTATATTCACTTTTTACTACCAACTGATAAATTATAATAAATAACATTCAGTGATAACAAGCAGTTTTTTTTACATCTTAATATTTTATGATGTATTTAAATGAGTAGTTATTGTTGCAAACTCCATTAGAAATTTTAATTGAGATTAGTTTTGGAATAAGGGAAAGGGGGATGTGATTAAAAAAATTGGGTTCAATTTTTCTCATTTGAAATTTCATAAATAAAAAAGAAAATTTCTTCAAACATTTTTATGCCCCACCTACGATAGTAGAGGGGCATTATGTTTTCTGGTCTGTGCGTCCGTCCGTCCGTCTGTCCGTTCGTTCGTCCGTCCGTCTGTCCCGCTTCAGGTTAAAGTTTTTGGTCAAGGTAGTTTTTGATGAAGTTTAAGTCCAATCGACTTCAAACTTAGTACACATGTCCCCTATGATATGATCTTTCTAATTTTAATGCCAAATTAGAGTTTTTACCCCAATTTTACGGTCCACTGAACATGGAAAATGATAGTGCGAGTGGGGCATTCGTGTACTGAGGACACATTCTTGTTTTGAGAGGATTAATATTCAACAGCATAGTGAATTGCTCTAAGAGAAAACAAAAATTTTAAGTTCATTAGAACACATTCATTCTGTGTCAGAAACCTATGCTGTGTCAACTATTTAATCACAATCCAAATTTAGAGCTGAATCCAGCTTGAATGTTGTGTCCATACTTGCCCCAACCGTTCAGGGTTCAACCTCTGCGGTCGTATAAAGCTACGCCCTGCGGAGCATCTGGTTTTTAATTGGAGTTATCTTTCTTTGTCCAGAATCAACTTAAATCTTTGTTATATACAATATACAATGTATATTCACTTTTTACTACCAACTGATAAATTAAAATAATCTTTACCATTCAGTGATAACAAGCAGTTTTTTTACATCTTAATATTTTATGATGTATTTAAATGAGTAGTTATTGTTGCAAACTCCATTAGAAATTTTAATTGAGATTAGTTTTGGAATAAGGGAAAGGGGGATGTGATTAAAAAAATTGGGTTCAATTTTTCTCATTTGAAATTTCATAAATAAAGAAGAAAATTTCTTCAAACATTTTTTTGAGAGGATTAATATTCAACAGCATAGTGAATTGCTCTAAGAGAAAACAAAAATTTTAAGTTCATTAGAACACATTCATTCTGTGTCAGAAACCTATGCTGTGTCAACTATTTAATCACAATCCAAATTTAGAGCTGAATCCAGCTTGAATGTTGTGTCCATACTTGCCCCAACCGTTCAGGGTTCAACCTCTGCGGTCGTATAAAGCTACGCCCTGCGGAGCATCTGGTTTTGGCTTATATTAAGATTGAATCAGTATTGTTGATACCAGGTGAGCAAAAAGTCTTGTTGAGACTGCTTAAAAAAAGTATTCCAAAATATCAAACGTACAGTTTTACTGATGATATTTTCATTTCTTATCCCAAGTTGAATTCAGTGTTCTCCCATGGGCTTTTAAGCATCATGGTAATGGGATGCTATATTTCTGAATGTGATGCTATCTGAATTGGTTTTCTTTTAATTGATGTTATGGGTGAGAGACTATAATTTTTAAAGACAAAATGGTATTTCAAATTTCTCTGTGTACCATGATGATAAATCAAATATAGTTTATGCAAGTCTACCTCAGAGCATGATACTGTGGAATCAATTATTCGTTAGATACCAATTTTCAATGGTTTCATGGGTACAGATGAACCACGAATGTAAATGTTTTACAAAATACAAATTTCTATTAGGTTAAATGCAGACTTTGTCACAACCACGAAATCACAAATCCACGAACTGGCAAGTTTTCCGCAATTCACGAAAATTGGTACCAACGAAAATAAGTGAATCCATAGAACCAGTGGCACCAATGTGTATAAATTAATGATACTGAATGAAATAATTTGTTTGTCTTTACAGTGATGACATGGATAATAGATATGATGATGGTAATAAATCAGATAGATTAGACTTCAAAGACGAGGAGGAGTACACATCTATAGAAAGATCACACACAACACATACAGAAAAAATTGTAAGACGATCACAATCTGCTAAAAAATTAGATCTAGGAGCTGCAGCTTCATATGGGAAAAATAAAAATCCTGATACAATTGTAAGTAATGTATAATTCTTTCATGATTGCTTATACATGTATCTGTTTTGATACAAAATTAGATGTGTCAGAAGAGAAAAGTTCATCTTTTCTATTTAAACAGAGTCTAAACAACAATATCACAGCCCTAATATGCTTCAGTTTAATTTGCTTTTTCTGATATACTGCATGGTCAGTATAAACTTTCTAAAAAAAAAAAGAACTAGCAAATACAATGATTTTTAGGCAGTTAAGCTGCCTTATGCGAGCAAGCACCCTAGATTTGTGGTCTTCCCAATAAATGCTGATATACGTGCCATTGTTATTATCTAGCTGGATGTTATGTTATTTATAACTAATTGGACAGTTTATTCATACTTTTAACTCAGGATTACAAAAAATATGACCAGAAAACCTTAAATGATCGTTGAATCACCCAAAAGTTTTGAAGTTGCACATAAGAAGTAGAGAACATTAGGAATCCTTATGTAGTTTATTATCCCCCAAGCTTTTGGCTAAGATGTCAAAGAACAAATGTATGAAATATTTAATCGCTGAAAATCTCTGAAGACAAGTAGTTTAGATTTCCCAAATGGCAAAAGTCATAGGAATATTGTTTGTCTTCAATACGTAGTCAACTACGTCAGTAGTCTATTAAAATAAGTTCAACTGTTCATGCTGTTGGCGGCAATTTTAAATTAGAAGACGAAATTTTGGTATCTTTACAATTTGGAGGCAGGGGACCTGGGTTCAAATAAGCGGTGAACCTTCCACTTTTGCAGTCAGACTTTTGACTTGGTTACTAGCTACGCCCGACATGCCCGACGGACTTTCCACTTGAAAGAAAATAAACAAATAACTTTGCAAACCTTGTTTCCAAAGTCTCCTAATAAACAATCTCAAAACTTATTTTCATCATCATTATTCATGACAGTGATGTTCATTTTGTTCAACCGCTAGCTTTATACAGAAAATCCTCGACAAATAATGTGTATATTCGAGTAAAATCGTATCTGACAAAAAACAACATTGAAAACAAAATGGTAGCCACGAGAAGACAATTACAATATCCGATCTGATTCCGGAAGCGGATGCATGATATATGTAAAAGAAAGAAAAAGCAAAAAAAATATTTTGTACAGAAACTAAAAATTACTTTTTGACAAATTTTCAAAATTCAATACAGTGTGACAGCTGGGAACAGTATATCTAACAATATATATGTTCCTTGTGACAGTATTAATTTTCTTTATCAGTGATAAATGTTGTAAATGCATGTTAGATGCTTTTAAAGTGTATATATATTACTGCAGTTTCAATTGGTATTTTTTTCTTAATTTTGATGGGTCAGTTCGAAGTTTTTACTTTATTTTCACAAATAGTGCAACTAGATTATATGATACCTGAATGTAAGAAAATCATATGATATATAGGTGGAGTCCTTTGGGCCACTCTACCCCTCCTGTTTGATAACTTTGAAACGGATTAGATCCCCAACCCTCAACCATATACATTCATGTATGGGACTATATAACTAACCAATGAAATATAGGGGGAGTCCCTAGGGTCACCCCACCCCATTATGTTTTAGAACTTTGAGACAGTCGAGATCCCAACCCCTAAACCATATATATTCATGTATGGGACAATATAATAAATCAGATGAAATATAGGGGGAGTCCCTGGTGATCACCTGACCCCTGTTGTTTGAGAACTTGTAAACTTCGAGACCCCCACCCCTAAACCATATATATTCATGTATGGGACAATATAACAAATCATATGAAATATAGGCAGAGTTCGTGGGGCCACTCAAATCAAATGAATTATAGGGGGAGTCAGTAGGGTCACTGTACACCCTCCTGTTTGAGAACTTGGAAACAGTTGAGATCCTAACCCCTTAACCATATATACTCATGTATGGGACTATATAACAAATCAAATGAAACATGGGGGGGGGGGGGGGGGGGAGAGTCCCTGCGGTCACCCCATCCCTCCTGTTTGCGAACTTGGAAACAGTTGAGATTCCCACCTCTAAATTAAATGAAATATAGGGGAGTCCCTGCGGTCACCCTACCCCTCCTGTTTGAGAACTTGGAAACAGTCGAGATCCCCACCTTTAAATTAAACCTTATATATTCATTTATGGGACAAAAGAAGTAATCAAATGAAATGTAGGGAGAGTCCTTAGGGTCACCCTACCCCCGCGCATTTGAAAACTTGATAACATTAGAGATCCCCACCCCTACACCGTATATATTCATGTATGGGACAATATAAAAAATTATGACACAGGAAGGGGTAGAGTGGCCCCACGAACTCTGCCTATATTTCATATGATTTGTTATATTGTCCCATACATGATTTACAAATTAAATATAGGGGTAGTCCCTAGGATCACCCCACCCCCTCATGTATGTGTTTCGAGAACTTGTAAAAGACTGAGATACCAACTCCTAAAGTAAACCATATTCATTCCTGTTTGTCATTTCAAAAAGATTGAATGACATACAAGGTCAATCTCATAGGCGTCACTGGTGTCACATATGCATATCACTTTGCTAGACCTAACCAATGTGTACTAGACTTTGCCCAATGTCAGGCGACCATGGGAATGAATAATCATAGGAGTTTTGTTTGGGAGACTTTGTAACAGCATTATGTTACAATTATTTCTTGTTTATTATAACATTTTATTGTTGGAAAAAAATGAGTAGGTTTAAAGAATTTACCTTAATTATATTTTGAATTATTTCTGGTCCTATAAAAAATTTTCATCTTAATATGGCTCATTTCAAAGAAAACTTTTTTCAAGCCCAAGAATGTTTGACCAACTGTTTTATAATTACCTAGATATAGGAAGATGTGGTGTGAGTGCCAATGAAACAACTCTCCATCCAAATAACAATTTATACAAGTAAACCATTATAGGTCTTCAACACGGAGCCTTGGCTCACACCGAACAACAAGCTATAAAGGGCCCCAAAATTTTATTCCAAACTTAGACATCATGGACTTGGGGTGAAGGTTGGGATAATTTACATTTACTATGGGCAGGTCAGTCAGACCTCACCAATGATCCCTGTAGTAGTAAACATTTGTCTGATTTGTGTCTCATAACTTTTGTACGGTAGGCTTTGTTACAGGCGTACTACAAAATTAAATGATCAACCAATAACAAATTTTCTATAGGCTTGTATACAGACTTTGGCAAAAAAACACAAAATTAAATAACCACAAAAATGTAATTTTTCCTTGATCCATGAAAATAAATGAATCCACAGTATGTTTTTTGTGATGAATTATTCACCACATATTTTATATTTTCAGTCACAGTCCAGTAGTAATGCACCAGATTTAATATCAGGATTTGATGAATTTAAAAGTGCCAATGATTTTGATCCCAGAGCCACAAATACAACAGCAGGTATGAGGACAATATCTATATTGATGATGGCAATGTGACATTTATTTTAATATAGCTCGATCAAAATGTTATGTAGGATAGCTATACCACAGTTAGTAACATTGTTTTTGATTGGATGACAAACAGGGCTATCAGTTAAACCACAGTTAGTATCATTGCTTTTGATTGGATGACAAAAATCAGTTTCAACTATAGTTTTTTTTCAGAATGATTGAAATTTTTAAGATCTGTTTTTTTTCATAACTGCTAAATCAGTTAAATATAATAATACTGCAAGTTGTATGTATGGTTTTTACAGTTTTATTCTACTTTGTAAAACTAGTTATGATATGCTATGTATGTGTTTTACCTTTTATTTACATACAACTATTTTTTATTTACAGTTTCATCAACATCAAATGGTTTTGCTGATTTCTCACAGTTTCAAGGTGCCACATCACCTAAAAGGTAAAATTGAAGAAATTAATACACTTGTTAACACTAATTTATTTGTTGAATTTGTTTTTAATTATTTTTTGAAAATAAGGTAGAATAGTAATAGCTTGTGCTGAACTCTGAATTAAGGGTTCTACCTGACCAAAAAAATTGATTTATGGTACAAGTATATTGGTGCATTACATTTGTTAAAATTTTCCAAAAGATTAGATTCACCAGTAGTACAAAATTAAACTGTCTCTCTAAAAAAAAAAACCAATACACTCCTGTAAAATTGGACTGAAAAGAATGTTAAAGTTGATTTGAATTGGTAGTCACAAGTCAATTTTGTCAATGAGGACACCAAACTGATGGCATTTTGAACAGACTGAGGAAAAAAAAGATAGAAATGAAATCAAAATAAGGGTAAATAAATTAACAAGAGTGAGCTTGCTGCAATACTGATTATGTGAATGTTTTGATAGTCAGCATCCTTTCTAAAACTTAGTCTTTTTGTTTCAGTTCTGAAGGTTTTGCAGATTTCCAACAGTTTAGCGCTGCATCATCTGGTCCAACCCAAGCAGCACCAAATTCTGAATTGTTTGATGTATTCTCTAGTAGTGGCACATCATCGCCTGCTATGCAACCGTCCAATAATCCCATCCAACCAATGAACAATATGGCCCCCATGATGTCAATGTCATCTCAGCCAATGATGTCATCTCAGCCTATGATGTCATCACAGCCAGTGGGAATGATGAATCAGCCAGGAATGGGACAAATGTCTCAACCAATGGGAATGAACCAGCCAATCATGTCAACACAGGCACCCATGGGAAACATGAACCAGCCAATGCCAAACATGGGTCAACAACCAATGAACAATCCAAACATGGTATTGTATAGTTTAATTTGTTTTTCTTAACATGAACTATGTTTATCAAAGATACAAAATTATAGGAGTGACATACTCTTTGGAAGTAGGGTCTATGATGGTTTTAAAAATTTATGAAACTTGAAGTACAGCACAATTTTACCCTTGTCTGTCTGTACGTCCATACGTCTCAATTTTTTTTTCATTCTCTAAATTTATTTTGCCTGAACCAAATGTTATGAAACAATGCTTATTACTACAAAACACAGATCGATTTTGGTTCCGTCACTTTTAACATTCTAGAGTTATTCGCTTTTACAAAGGAACTTTTTTCCATTCTCTTACTTTAGTTTGTCTCAATGTTATGAAAGTGTTATGAAATATATACACAATGCTTATTTCCACAAAATTCAGATTAAGTTACTATCTTGGTGGTGTCACTTGAACAGCTTTATCCCATTATAATGTTATATGCAATGATCACATTTCCCATTTATTTATATACAGTGAAACCTGGGTAAACTGAACCCTGATAACTGTATTTCAGATTAAACCGAACAATTTTCAAAGTCCCACAAAATTTCCCTATCAATTAACGTTAATCTAACCTGAAAAAAAAAACAAAACCCTATCAACCAATTCCAAACGCTTTTTGAAGGCTATTAGTAAATAGTATCTAAAAATTACCTGTCAAAATTGATCGATAGCAATCAAAACAAAAATGTTTTTAAAATTATTTGCATGATTTAATTGAAAACAAACACAGGATGACAGAGTATCCCCGAGGGTATTTGAGGTTTGATAAACTAGTGATTTGTTTCTACAAACTAATTAGCATGTGTGTGTGTATGTATTCAGTGATCAAATGATTTGTTTGTAAAGAAACGTTAAACTGGTCAGCTGCCCTATCGACGAAAAGGACAAGAATGGCATTTTCCCTTTGATCAATTAAATGCACGTTACTGAAATATATATGGTCACAAATTCGTAACTGCCATTTAGTTGCTAAACTGATTAATTAGATAATAGTTTTAAAGCGTGTCACTTGATTACAAAATTCTTGCCACACAAGGTAAATGACTTTCAATTATATTTACGGGATGCCGGATTCCCTTTAGAGGCCCTATACATATATGTATATATATATTCTGATGCTCCTGCAGACTTCCGCTAGCTATTTGTCAACGATTAAGGCTGAGAATAAACTGGACCCCTCAGTGTTCTCTCCATGCCGTTTAAGCGTCGCGGTACCGCGACGCTATATTTTTTCACCGTGATGCTATAATAATTCCCGCGATGCTATAATTATTCCCGCGACGCTATAATTTTTTTGAAGATGCTATTTTACTTGTCCTCAATTTTGAACTTTCATCTATTATCGATTATGATCATAAAAATTATATCACCTTTAATTGTAATCCCTTTAAGTCGGACACTAAAGGCAATTAAGAGATTAAATAGCCAGGTTTTGATTGCCCTCAGGGTGATAACTGTTTGGATGCGAATATGCCAAGCTGACACTTGTGACATGACTAATACCACGTGTCTGCATTCACCAATTTCGACATGAAAATTGCAATTACAAAAACAATTCGAAATCTGTTTTGTATTACGAAATTTCGAAGATTAAAACGATTTTTTTTTAAAAGTTCGTTTATTTGTACAACTCTCCAAAAAATACTTTCTTTCTCTTCCGGTAATACGAGAGCGAGAATTTTTGTTTTGAGCTAAAATAAATTTTATACTTCTGTAAAAAGTGATCATAATTGGCTTAAGTTTATGTTTAATTCATTTAATACATTAAAAGCGTCTTATTTTATTCACAATCTCTTGTCAAACAATGTTTATTCTCGGACTCATTTTCGTAAATTTTCTACGGCTACCATTGCACATTTTTGTGTAAACTACGGATCGGAACCGGACCAGATATGACAAAAATCTGCATTTTCACGATATTGACAACAGACAGACGGTAGACAGAAAAAATATACCAATAGAGAAAACTACGCATTAATAGACTATTTGTTAGATAACTTTGTTGAAAATACGTATCATTTTGATGTAAAGATAAGAAACAACAGGGGCTAATTCATTCAGTGCCATGAAACAATGAATTTCATAAACATGATAAAAAAAAGTTTTTAAATTGATATTTTTTTTTGCTACTTTTGCTACTTTATCTTTACTTAATATAATATAAAAAAATAGTTAATTTTGTGTACTAGATATTTAGTTTTGTATATATACAGGTTGCACTATAACGAACCATTCATTCATTTGACTTATTGTTGGGTAACTGAAAGCACATATTTATTTTTATTTGGCACAAGAGGAAAAAAATAATTCTGTAACTATAAATGAATAAAGAAAACATAAACTGAAACAACTGTTTTTGTTGTTATAGTTTAATTGTATTCTCAGTTATGAATTGAACAATATAAACTAAAACATATAAAGGAAATAGAGCATCAACGCGACGCGACAAATGACATTAAAAAAAAAAAAAACATTTTTTTTTACGCAAAAAATTTCTGGGGAGAACACTGCCCCTGCACTTGTTTCGCTCTAATCTTGTGAGAACTCACATGTTCAGATAATTGAAAATGACGATCTCCATTCAACGACAGAATCGTCTTTTGACATTGACTGATAATCTGAATTGGTCAGTGAATTAACAGATTAGAAAATAATCATAAAAAGCAAAATCGCTCCACGTCGGACATCATTGACTGATTAATACCTTTACACAACGAGGAGCGTGATTGACGGAGCAGCGTTTGAGTTATAAGAAAAAAGGAACAAAAAGTTTATCTTTATCTACCTAGATTTTACATTTACATCTAATTATCATGAAATAAATTGTCGTCTGTTGTGTCACCTATTGCCCTTTTCAGTAAGTGCCAAAATTATTTTGGTGTCGACTTCCATTTACCTCTTCAATCTGAACACCTGTGAAAACCGAACTAAACGGAAAGACCTGTGGTGTTGGGTTTGGACAGGTTTCACTGTATATGATTGACACATAAATTAAATTGTATAATGTATTTGTTGCTATAAATGGTATTAATTTTGTTCTTAATACATTAACCATTTGACTAATTGCTTACAGATTGTATGAATGTCAATACATATATACTTTGTATGAAATGTATAGAACTTTTTAATCATTCAATATTTTGTGTTTTATTTTTTAGATGGGAATGATGAGTCCAGGTATGATGGGCATGAACCAAATGGGAATGAACCAACAGGTTAGTTTGACCATAGGTCACATTGTGCACTGAGTGTTCTCTGTGACATGTGCTTTTTGTATTGGTGTTCATGTACTGTACCGGTAATTTGATTTTTTGTATACAGTGTTCTTTGTGAGATGAGTTTCATGTTTTGTATTTTAAATGTACTGTCATTTTGATCTGTATTTGATCTCAATAGCTCATTAAAGGTCATTTATGAAATTGAAACAAATTCTGGGTTTATTTTCTTTCGAATTGAGATCTGAATTACACCAAATTGAATGCAAGGTAAAAGTCTGAGTCAGTGTTTTCCCACCATATTTTAAAAACGAAATAGCTATAAAAGGAGATCCATAACCTATCAATATTCTTAGCTTATTTTGTTTCTTACCTTTTGCCCTTCTCACTTATAGTATCAATTTTAAATTCTTGTTTTTATGCCCCACCTACGATAGTAGAGGTGCATTATGTTTTCTGGTCTGTGCCTCCGTTCGTCCGTCCGTCCGTCCGTCCGTCTGTGCCTCTGTTCGTCCGTCTGCTTCAGGTTAAAGTTTTTGGTCAAGGTAGTTTTTGAAGAAGTTGAAGTCCAATCAACTTGAAACTTAGTACACTTGTTCCCCATGATATGATCTTTCTAATTTTAATGCCAAATTATAGTTTTGACCCCAATTTCATGGTCCACTGAACATAGAAAATGATAGTGCGAAGTTCAGGTTAAAGTTTTTGGTCAAGGTAGTTTTTGATGAAGTTAAAGTTACATCAACTTGAAACTTAGTACACATGTTCCCCATGATATGATCTTTCTAATTTTAATTCCAAATTAAAGTTTTGACCCCAATTTCACGGTCCACTGAACATAGAAAATGATAGTGCGAGTGGGGCATTCATGTACTATGGACACATTCTTGTTTTTCTTTCCATTTTCACCAAAATACATCCTTAAGATATGACATACAACAACTACTTTTGTATGGTTGCAGGGAATGTTTCCACAGCAAGGCATGATGGGACAGAATGTTGGCATGAGTTATACCCCTTTGCAACCAGGACAATCTAATATGGTAAGTTATACATCAATTCCTACTGGTTGATTTTGTACTCAGATCAGTTAGTTTGAAAAAAAGTTATTATTAATCTTCCATTATCTCCCCTGTGGTCAATCTAACTGTTGTTGTACAACTGGTATCACTTCACTCATTTCTTTATAAAATGTTCAAGAGGCTTATTTTTACGCTCTTATTTCATCTTAGTTAGTTTATTTCTTATTATTCTTAAAAAACACATAGTTTACATGGCTATTTTTGAAGTATTTGTGTTGGAAGGCACCTATTATTAATAATAAAGGTGTAGAACTTCAACTTTCTCCTATCAGAAAAGATAATAATGAATTAGATTTTGAATAAAATTTATATGGGTAGTTGTCAGTCTTAGGTAAAACATGTTTTCCAACCCACCTCACATTAAATTGAAGAATAAGTTTTGGTGGTATATATAATGTAGGATAAGAAAATAAATGAATAAATATAATTCAGAAGAAGCCAGATGAACCAATTAAGGTAGGCATGACACCAGTTATTACATGATTAAGAAACATATACAGCAAAAATATAAAATGCATACCCTCTGTCTCGTGTACATGGCTACCATTGTAATGTCTTGTCGCTGTACCAATCAAGAAACAAAATATGTATTCTGCTAGCATACAGAACCTGGTCTTATATATGTATATAACATGATCATGTGAGAGAGCTTTAGTAATGTTAACTGGAAAATGTACTTTCTGATAAGAAGATTGTAGTTTAGTTGGCTTGCACAAGAAGTTGTGAAATTAGCTTTGTGTAACTTATGTTGCTTTGTATCCATGTTAACACTTTCTGTTCCTCTAGTTTGTCAAAATCCCTGTAGATATATCTGTATTGTCAGTTATTGCATGTTGTTTTACATAATGTATATATACAATCTTATACTATAGAGATATGGTTACAATACTTATATTTTTATCAGTTTCCTGAAATGATGTTACTTAAAAATAGTTGAATATTATGAAATTTTATTATTCACCTTTAATTTGAACTATATCAAATTTCATAGTATTATCTGTCAAATTTTTAACTGATATTTACAGATCAAGTTCAAGGTCAATTTTTCTAACCTGGAAGTTTACCAGTTAATTACCTCTATTTGGTAAATTCTTAGTTGAACTCTAAGACATAATTAAGTCATGAACCAACTTTGAAACACAGTTGTCTTTCTTACTTTGTGATATAATTTTAGCTGAAAAAACAGCATAGAAAAAATGTTAAGCTTTTTTTTTTTGACTCTCTGCACTCGCCAAACAATTTATTGGCTTGTCCCTCATATCAAAATCCTCCCTTGGTGCTTAAAATCCTCTTTGATAAAATAGCTCCTTTTTGAGTGGAGGTCTTTTGCACTTCTGCTGTTTTGTTATTGTATATGTACTAGGAAACAGTGAACTCTGTAAATATTTTGGGAGAAATTCTTGAATATTTTAATATAAATAAAAAAGTAATGAAAAACTTGTCAGACCATTTTTATCGAGCCTTCAACTTAAGTTGAAAAAGCGAGACATAGCAATCCTACATTCTGTCGTCGTCGGTGTCGTAGGCGGCGGTGTCCACAAATATTCACTCTGGTTAAAGTTTTTGAAATTTTAGTAACTTTCTTAAACTATTCTGGATTTCTACCAAACTTACACAGAAGCTTGTTTATGATCATAAGATAGTATCCAGAAGTAAATTTTGTAAAAATAAAATTCCACTTTTTCCTTATTTTACTTATAAATGGATTTAGTTTTTCTGCCGGGTAACATTACATTCACTCTGGGGTTAAAGTTTTTAAAATTTAAATAACTTTCTTAAACTATCCTGGGTTTGTACCAAACTTGGACAGAAGCTTGTTTATGATCATAAGATAGTATCCAGAAGTAAATTTTGTAAAAAAAGAATTTATTTTTTCCGTATTTTAATTTTAAATGGACTTAGATTTTCTGCCAGGAAACAACATATTCACTCGTGGTTGAGTTTTTAAAATTTAATAACTTTCTTATACTATTTTGGATTTGTACCAAACTTCGACAGAAGCTTGTTGATGACCAAAAGCTAATGAAGTATTCAGAAGTAAATTTTGTTAAAATTTCGTACCTGTGTATCTGTATTGTACTTATAAAAAGACTTAATTTTTCTTCCAGTTAACATTACATACAGTCTGCAGTTAAAGTTTTTATACGACCGCAAATTTTGAAAAAATTTTCGTCGTATATTGCTATCACGTTGGCGTCGGCGTCGGCGTCGTCGTCGTCCGGCGTCCGAATACTTTTAGTTTTCGCACTCTAACTTTAGTAAAAGTGAATGGAAATCTATGAAATTTTAACACAAGGTTTATGACCACAAAAGGAAGGTTGGTATTGATTTTGGGAGTTTTGGTCCCAACATTTTAGGAATTAGGGGCCAAAAAGGGCCCAAATAAGCATTTTCTTGGTTTTCGCACTATAACTTTAGTTTAAGTTAATAGAAATCTATGAAATTTTGACACAAGGTTTATGACCACAAAAGAACAGCTGGGATTGATTTTGGGAGTTTTGGTCTCAACAGTTTAGGAATTAGGGGCCAAAAAAGGGCCCAAATAAGCATTATTCTTGGTTTTCGCACAATAACATTAGTTTAAGTAAATAGAAATCAATGAAATTTAAACACAATGTTAATGACTACAAAAGGAAGGTTGGTATTGATTTTGGGAGTTTAGGTCCCAACAGTTTAGGAATTAGGGGCCAAAAAGGGACCCAAATAAGCATTTTTCTTGGTTTTCGCACCATAACGTTAGTATAAGTAAATAGAAATCTATGAAATTTAAACACAAGGTTTATGACCATAAAAGAAAGGTTGGGTTTGATTTTGGGAGTTTTGGTCCCAACATAATAAGGGGCCCAAAGGGTCCAAAATTAAACTTTTGTTTGATTTCATCAAAATTGAATAATTGGGGTTCTTTGATATGCTGAATCTAACTGTCATGACTGTGTATGTAGATTCTTAACTTTTGGTCCCGTTTTCAAATTGGTCTACATTAAGGTCCAAAGGGTCCAAAATTAAACTTAGTTTGATTTTGACAAAAAATGAATCAGTTAGGTTCTTTGATATGCTGAATCTAAAAATGTACTTAGATTCTTGATTATTGGCCCAGTTTTCAAGTTGGTCCAAATCGGGGTCCAAAATTAAACTTTGTTTGATTTCATCAAAAATTGAATAAATGGGGTTCTTTGATATACCAAATCTAACTGTGTATGTAGATTCTTCATTTTTGGTCCTGTTTTCAAATTGGTCTACACTAAAGTCCAAAGGGTCCAAAATTAAACTTAGTCTGATTTTAACAAAAATTGAAATCTTGAAGTTCTTTGATATGCTGAATCCAAAAATGTACTTAGATTTTTTATTATGGGCCCAGTTTTCAAGTTGGTCCAAATCAGGATCTAAAATTATTATATTAAGTATTGTGCAATAGCAAGTCTTTTCAATTGCACAGTATTGCGCAATGGCAAGAAATATCTAATTGCACAATATTGTGAAATATCAAATTTTTTTTTAATTAGAGTTATCTTTCTTTGTCCAGAATCAACTTAAATCTTTGTTATATACAATATACAATGTATATTCACTTTTTACTACCAACTGATAAATTAAAATAATCTTTACCATTCAGTGATAACAAGCAGTTTTTTTACATCTTAATATTTTATGATGTATTTAAATGAGTAGTTATTGTTGCAAACTCCATTAGAAATTTTAATTGAGATTAGTTTTGGAATAAGGGAAAGGGGGATGTGATTAAAAAAATTGGGTTCAATTTTTCTCATTTGAAATTTCATAGATAAAAAAGAAAATTTCTTCAAACATTTTTTTGAGAGGATTAATATTCAACAGCATAGTGAATTGCTCTAAGAGAAACAAAAATTTTAAGTTCATTAGAACACATTCATTCTGTGTCAGAAACCTATGCTGTGTCAACTATTTAATCACAATCCAAATTTAGAGCTGAATCCAGCTTGAATGTTGTGTCCATACTTGCCCTAACCGTTCAGGGTTCAACCTCTGCGGTCGTATAAAGCTACGCCCTGCGGAGCATCTGGTTAAAACATTTATTAGATTCCAAAACTATCCTGAATTTTTACCAAACTTGGACAGAAGCTAGCTTTTTACAATCAAAAGGTAGTATAAAGAAGAATATTTTTATTGATTTTTTCCTTATTTTTGTTGACCCTGCGATTAACAGCAAAAGTAGGCGGGACATTGGGTTCCGTGGAACCCTTAAGAATTTTTTCTGCATGAAATTTTTAAATTTGTAAAATTATTTGTTAAACAACAAGAAACAGTAACTATTACTGTAAATTCTGAAATTATTACGATTTTTTAATTATTGCGAAAATGCAACAGTGTTATAATTGCAATAATTTAGATTCAGATTTTGAAATTTTTTGTATGAATTTAACAGGATTTTTCGCAATATCTCAAAAATTAAAATTGCATTTAAGTCAAAATCGCAATGATAAGTGCACACAATAATTTCGGAATTTACAGTAAAAAACATCAAAAGGCTCTATAAATCATACAGAATTCACTGTATAAATTATATGTTATTATGCTTCTGCTTTAGTTATCTACCTCTTGATATGTATATACCTATATCATTACTGGTTACCTATTGATATTTATATACCTATAGCAATACTGATTACCTGGTTACCTCTCTTGATATTTATATACCTATAGCATTACTGGTTACCTATTGATATTTATATACCTATAGCAATACTGGTTACCTGGTTACCTCTCTATTGATATTTATATACCTATAGCATTACTGGTTACCTATTGATATTTATATACCTATAGCAATACTGGTTACCTTCACAGGTAGTATATATATTGATTTCAAATATTAACTTAGATCTCACAGCTTTTTTAAAAAAAGTTATGTTTTCTTTCTGTTTGAATTTTTGTTATGCTGACTTGAAATCAAAATTGTAAAACTTTCTACCTGTTGCATGTGTTTGCTTAAATTTCAACATGATTATTTCTTAAAGAGAATGATATTGTATTGTTCTAGAATTTAAAAAAATGTTATTATAATTTTTCTGAAAAAGTTATAGATGATTTCTGAATTTTTCTTCATACAAATGTTCAGAGATATAAAAGATGAAGATTCGGTCAAAATCAAAAAGTTCCAAATAAATTTAGAGACTATTATCTTCACATCATGTGTTATTTTGATTTCAATACACAGGCTTTCACTTTCAGTGTGTTTTAGTTTTTTACAAATTATTCCTAGTTAACTTTGATGTTGTTTTAGCAGACGACAGTTTCTAAGGAAGAAACTGTAACTAGCACTGAGGTCAAGGTTTGTTACTGTTTTTCTCTCTAAGCATGGTGAAGGACAGTTTTTCATCGCTCATCACAAAACTTCCGAACAGTATTCTATACAAAATTCATATAAGTTCATAAGGAAATATTGAAAGATATTTCATTCATACAAAATTTTTAAAAATTAATTATATTTAAAAAGATGATGAGCGATGAAAGAAAATAATTTAAAGGTTCAGTGGCAAAGTTTTTGCTGACCAGTATTTGTTTCTTGTCTCGCTTGACAGAGTTTCCTTCAAATTTGTCTAGCTGTATTTGTGTTCAACTTTGGAAATTCCATTATCATATATAGATACCCTTGAATGCAAATACTTTGCCAAACTGTACAATGGGATAAGAATTAAGTTATGTGTTAAAGAGAAAAATATGTTCCATTATATTCAGTTGATTATTAGCTTAGCTTTTCCACCTCTTTCCATAATTTTACCTTTAATATATGCATGGATTCCTCCCTGTCATGTGATAAATGAGAAAAGGAGTAGAATATGTCTTATAACCAAAGTCATACTTACATTTTCAATTTTGTGTAAGTCAGTTGTAAAAATATATAATGGTGATTAAGTGTAAAAATTTGGAGTAAATCTCTGTACTAAATAGACTCAGGTAAATCTAATATTATTTTGAGACCTATATGTTTTTTTAATAGTGGAAAAAATGAGAGAAGTTTATGCATAAATAGAAATGACTCAGTTTATGGTATAGCAGAAAGTGTTGACTATGATGTTTTACTCATGTTTACAAGATTTTTGATAGTTCTACAAATGCTTAAACCAGGAGGTCACTAAAATATACCATCTATTTCTTTCTTTGTAAACAAAGATATTTTCAAACAGTTATTCTTTCGTATTCTTGAGTAGTAAACAATCTAAGTGATAAAGGTTTACTTTTCTGAGCCAGATTCCTTAAATGTATGCATTACTTTTCAAGTACACTATGTTTATGAATCTTGTAGAATTAGAAAGCACATGTTATTATGATGTTGAAAAGTCATGAGAATTGTTTCTTTTCTCAATTTGACCAAGCTTTTGTTTTTGAAAACAGAATTCAAGAGAGTGAATTGACGCTTGAGTAAATACCTTATATATCCTAAAGAACCCTTGCAGCTAACACTGCATATTTATATATGTAAAGTAAACAAACATAATTTCAGGCAAGCATGAAAAATAGGCGATGTTTCAGAAACTAACAACAGGTTCTTGCATGGACAAAAATGGAATGAAGGGATTACTGATAAAACATTAAATATTTCGAACATGCAAATTATGTTTAGATTGTTGTGTAATGGATAAATGTCTATTTTAATTCAGATAATGAAAAAATCTTTTTTCAATAAAAATTGAAATACAGATATGGGATGTAATGGAGCAAAAAAAATCAAATCAGTCTAATACATTTCAATTAGCCAGAAAATCACATCTTGCACTGTGAATGGTGCTCAACACGTATTGATGATTTTAATATTTGACATTTTATTTATTTTAGAAGAACTTGAATACTTGGTCTGGTGAAGGTAGTAAGGTGAATATTGACTTAGATGCCCTGAGTCCTGCTAGTAAATATCAAAGCAAACAACATCAACCATCAATGAACCAACTACAGACTGGGCAACCCCAACCTGGTAAGTCAATATACTACAGACTGGGCAACCCCAACCTGGTAAGTCAATATACTACAGACTCACTGGGCAACCCCAACCTGGTAAGTCAATATACTATAGACTGGGCAACCCCAACCTGGTAAGTCAATATACTACAGACTGGGCAACCCCAACCTGGTAAGTCAATATACTATAGACTGGGCAACCCCAACCTGGTAAGTCAATATACTACAGACTGGGCAACCCCAACCTGGTAAGTCAATATACTACAGACTGGGCAACCCCAACCTGGTAAGTCAATATACTACAGGCTGGGCAACCCCAACCTGGTAAGTCAATATACTACAGACTCGCTGGGCAACCCCAACCTGGTAAGTCAATATACTATAGACTGGGCAACCCCAACCTGGTAAGCCAATATACTACAGACTGGGCAACCCCAACCTGGTAAGTCAATATACTACAGACTGGGCAACCCCAACCTGGTAAGTCAATATACTACAGACTGGGCAACCCCAACCTGGTAAGTCAATATAATCCATCCATTAGGTATCAGTTACAACAATAGATGGAACAACAATAACCTTTTTAACCCTGTATGCACCACCATCATGAAGCAAATACAATATGAACAAGTCATCAACAAAAAGTAAAAATCACAAAAATACTGAACTCTGAGAAAAATTCAAAACGGAAAGTCCCTAATCAAATGGCAAAATCAAATGATAAAACACATCAAACAAATGGACCTCAACCTTCTATTTAGTTTACATTCACACTCTTCCAATGACTAATTACTTCCACAATGCATAGTATAACCTCAAACTTGACAACAGGAGGAAACATATACAATCAACCACTAAACTAAGCACAACATAGAACAAAAACAACCAAGAACCTATAATATTTTGTTTTAGGTGTCAATCTAGTTTTTGCCACCAATTTATTAATCAATCTAATGAGTGCATTCCAACTCTTCCCTCCGAAACAACTTGTTTCTTAAATATCTCTTGCAGCAATGGAAGATAGGACAACTAGGAAACACCTTCAGTAAACTAAATTACAGTAACAACACAGCAATAAATCATGTTTCAATAGTGATTACAACAAGAACTAATTGATTACAACTGGAATAACAATAAAACATGATTCATTAGTGATAACAACAAGAACAATAAATAATAAAAAAGGAGTTCCGCAGAAAGTAATATACTAATAAATTCCATCAAGGAGTCAGTTACATCACTAAGAATTATCAAGATTATCTTGTTGTCTTTTATAGGAATGGGTATGATGGGAAATCAAGGAATGGTAGGAAATCAAGGCATGATGGGAATTAATCAAGGAATGGCTGGTATGTCTATGAACCAACAGCCACAAGGAAATATGATGGGACAACCAAGACCTATGATGACTGGAAATATGGGTAGGTGTAAACAAACATATTTTTGTTCTTCATTATGAATTACATAAATTGGTTGTTGAACTGTTACAAAGACTGTTTAACAGCAAATTTGAAAATAATCACTTTAAGAGATATTTAGTTATCAATTATAAAGCTAATTTGATAATGCTTGTAAATTTCAATGTGATATAAATAATGTCCTAACTGTCATTCAAATGTTAAAGACTATTATATTATCTATGGGTACCCCTCTTATTAAAAACACTTAACAGTCTTTCAAAAGTGAATGCAGTATACATGATATCTACTGACAAACAAAATATGGCAAGTGTTTTACCATGGATGGCTTTATGGATTTGTTTCATGCATATGTATGCAACATTATGAAAACTTTACAATACACTAGATTCCAATTTAATTTTTTTTGCTTGAACTGCCAAGGTTGACTTCGGGTCATTTGTGGAAAAGTCGTTGAACATTGTGACTTAAAGACAATTGCTTTGTGACATTTTTTTAGGGTAAAAGCACCAATTGGAAGATCATGTTTTGAAACTCTTTTTACAAATTTTTTTATGAGTACTGGTATATTTTGGTGTGGACTTTTATAGATACTTTTTGCATGTAATTAGAATAGAATTTAATAACTTTGTTATTTTTACAGGCATAAGGTAAAAGATACAACTCAGAAAATTTTGACCCAGCCAAGCTTTTTAAAACATTCATTTAGGTGTTTCAGTGTGCTTTTCTTAAACTTCCTTTCTCAAGCTAGAAAACTTTTTTTGCATTTTCATTACTAGTGTTTTTTTGCTAGATTCAAGTTTTGTTTTTAAGTGTTGTTTGGTGGCTGTTACATGGACATTTACAACGTTCATGTTCTATTTATAGGTATGATGTAACAGAATTCATAATTACTGGCTAGGAGGACTATAGCAAGTTTACTGTCTCCCAATACACCAATTGTTTCCTAACTTGAGGCGGAGGGGAATAGTCTCAGTGGTGGGGGACAGAAAACTTGCCTTTGTCTGAAAAGCCAGTAAAAGTTCAAACTTGGAAATGAAAGTTTACACAAAAAATACATTATTAAATATAGATATATAGCATGTAAATTTGCATGACCATATAGGATATAAATACACTTCTTAGTATTTTGGCGCATGTACAGTGGATCTTTGGGGTTAGGACTAGGAATAGGGTTATAAAAAGAAGTTCCATCAGCAGTCCTTTTCCATGCACAAATTAAATGATTAAATGTCATCAGTTTGTTACTTTTTAATTTCCATCATAGGAATTTTATTATTGTGAAATTTAGTGCAATGTTAACTTTTGAAATAGCTATTATCAATGAATAATTTTAGTACTTCTAGGAAAATAGAGACATTGATGGCTATATTAGGTACATAATTTACAAACAGACAGGCTACTTGTAGTATCTTGTTGGTTTAAAAAAATTATGGGCAAAAGAAATGGCTTTTCCCAGTAGTAGTAAATTTGACTAAAATCTAGTAGTTAAATTTGAGTATGTTAAAATGATTACATGGATTTGTTTGCCAATGATTCAAACCACCCAAGTGGAATTCATTATTGAATCATTTGATGTTTATATAATCTTAGATATTTATGATGCAGACTCCACTATGTACCAGTAAGATGAACAATACTGGACTTAGTTTCTTGTTTTGTGTGGCATACTTAAGCTTAATTCCAATGTGACAGCAAAACAAATGATTGATCTGTAGTTGCTATTAAGACTAAATGTTGTACAAACCCTGCTGAAATAAGACAAAAGATATCATACCCAAAAGTCATTCATAATCAAAATGTAATGGTTACCTAATTACCTGAAGAGAGTTATTGAATAAATTTTTTTTTTTTTTTTAAATATTTGTAGTTTAGCTACTTCTCTATTTTTTATGACTTTGGTTTATTTAAAGACATAAGATTATATAGATTAATTTAAAAAAATACAAATCTGGTATATAGTGTAGAACATTACAGATTTCAGTGAAAAAAAATACTTTATACATGTATGCCTTATCACTGTATATTCATAAACGCAGCAGTAGTGAGTGCCATGATTTATAGTATACTAATCTTTTACAGGTATGATGCCTAACATGGGAATGATGGGTAATATGTCAACAACAACGATGGGTAGAATGAACATGACGGCTAACGTGTCAGCAAACGCTGCATTCCAAAAGAAGACGGATCAAGCTTTTAGTGCATTCGGAAGCTTTAAATAAACTTAATGTGAAAATTGAATCCTATCCTAACTGTTATATCTAACTGTTTTCAGTGACCTACACTCAGGTGTCAATCAAATTGGTTCTTTTATCTCATTGGACTGGTTCCAACATTATGATTTTTAATTGTCCATGAAAATTTCATTGTCCATCTACTAAATGTTTTTGTAAACTTCTGAATATTGTTAGTGACAATTTGGGCATTATAGATCATTATGGACCATTTCTAGATTGTAACTTGGTTGTTGTCACATATTTTTGTTTAATGTTGAAACTGGCTGAATTGTTTTCTGTTATGATCAGCTGATTTCTCCTACTGTGGAATTATTAATATTTTTGTGTTACCAATTTTCATGGAATTCATTGGTTTTGGTAAATAAAAAAATTCAACTGATCAACAAAGTTTAAATATTTTACAGTTATTTAACAAAAATTGGCAACACTGGTGATTATCCTCCAAAGTAATTTTTTTCCTCCATCCTCAAAAATTGGTAGCCATGGAAATAATTTAATCCACAGCATCTATTTGTGTTATTAAGTATAGCTTTTAGTTGTTGAATAGAAAGAAAAAAAGAATATGTAAAAGGCCAGGATAATGGATAATAATCAAACACACTTCAAGAAGCTTTAACCTTCAGTAAAAGTACCAAGAATTACAGATTTACTTTAAACAAGTTATGAATTATGCAAATTAAATTTTAGTTCTTAAAAACTTGGTTTCCTGAAAGTAGTGTTAACTCTATTCCTTCCCATTGATTTACATAAAAACTTGTCATGAAATCTGAAGATGCAGAAGCAAATTTGTGAAACAGATCTTAAAGTCAATTAAATTTATGTCATCGCTAATCATTATTTTGTATTATCGTGATTTTAAATCTGTTAACTCTATGGTTTCATGCCTCATTATGAATTTTAATGAATTTTATTTTGACTAAAATGAAATGAAATTATTTTTTTTCAGCTATGTAGTAATTTTGATTACGTAACATTCCTATATCTTTGATTTAATTACTTTTTCACATGTAATGAGATTTGCAATGTTAGAATTATATTGTTAAATCAACATTTGAAATTTCTTAAAACAGATATAAATATTCATTTAAAGAACAGTTCCTGGGTTAAGAAATATAATTTCATATTTTTTTGCAAGAGTTTTGGTTTCAGCTGTACATTAGATAATTTTATGCTTTTCTATAAAAGTGCTATATTTATTGTTGATTTCTGCAACAGTTTGGGATCTTCTGATAGCAGTTAGAGATGTATTCATGTAATGCTTTTCACGTAGAAGTACTGAGTTTGTTTTAGGGAAATTTCAGATTTGAACTTAGAAAAATGGTTTCATTTGTTCATTTGATTAGAAATCCTGCTTCTTTATAGAATTTATAGGAAATATTAGCTGAAGGGTTTCAGAAATAAAATTTGCAGAACTTTTATTTTGCGAAATGCAATATTGTTACTAATCGATTGGACTGATGACTTTTGTCATTTTACTTTCGTGGTACCAATTATAGCAGACTCTGGTCAGCAGTTTTCAAACCTTACATTCCATCTTAAAATCGCCAATTTTTAACAGATTTTTGAATCAATATGTTCAATCAATTTGTTGTTCAATTGCCTAAAGTTTAAGAGAAATCATTAGAAAACACATCAAATGGGCATAATAGTTACTAATCTACATTTATTCACATCACTTCTGGAAAACGGAAACAAATTTTACATAAGTACATTGGCATTGTCTTTATAATTTGTATCATGTGTATTTCGATTAAAAATTGCACCTTATAAGAGCACCAACTGCATCTTTGAACATTCTTGTCATTAAGGAATTTGTTTTTAGTATAAATTCTATAGTTTTCACAGTTCCATTATTTATATACTACTTAAATTTGACTGTGATAAAATGAATTTATTTTGGAATTTGAATAGGCCTGAACACTGAAAGTGTGTAGGGTGCAATGGCATGGTCTTTCTGTCACAAAAATAGGTGAAAATATAGGAATTTGTTACATGTGAAATTACACTTATTTTGTGTAAACCTTGTTAAGAATTCCTCAGTATTAAGCCTAACTATGTTGGTGGAGGATAATTCATATTAAGTTCAGTATTTGGTTGAATAAGTGCTGTTTATGTATAGAATAAATTATTTTTGAAATTTTTAAGTTTATTTAAATTATATTTGATGCATGTATTTATTGTTGGTGGATATAAAACAGATTGAACAAACTTTTCTGTGAAAGGTTTAAGATAAATAACCTGACCTTATCTGCATTCAGATGGCTTTGTATATCAGTATTCAGTAACACATGTGAAGTGAGCTGTTATTGAATTTTTACTACACCGGTTGAAAAGAAATAACATTCCAATATAAAGGGAAACAATCCATTCATTATCTGTGTATCATTTATAATGTCTCTCAGTAAAACAGAACTTTGCCATCAATATTGTTCATCTAAGAAGAAGAATATAATGTTTTATTAGGAAATTTAAAGATTAATGCTATCTGAATCTTTTGGAAACTGCATATATTCTTAATTTCCCTGTTCTTTTATTATATAAATGTTTTCCTTGCTCATAATTTATATTATATATCCTGCAATATTATTTGTCGTGCCCTCTTTAAACTGATTTAATTTCTCATGAATTTCAGCAAATTCAGTTTATATTTGTATTCAGTAGATTTTCAGTTAATTGAACATTTTCCGTTTATTAATCTCCATCAAAATTAAAGCTATCAAGGAATCTTTTTATGATTATTTTAAAAAAATCATTATTTGTTATTCTTTCTTTATCATCTAAGAAGTTATTGTATATTATAGGAAAAATATTTGTTATTTTTATGAAGAAAATTGAAAAGTATATATAGAGGTTTTGTTTTTGTTTTATGTAATTTTTAACACCTCCATAAATTATGGCTTTGAATTTTTCTGCAGTATTCTGAACAAAGAAATAAATTAAAAAAATATTAGCGTGTGAAACTAATCTGATAATATATATATATTTCAAATGAGGGTTTTTTTCTTGAATATTCTCTTACTGATATGAATACAAAAAATGTTTGTTCTACTCAGCTACTATTCAGTTTGTAAGGATTTCAATTTTAGTATGTGCTTGGTTAAAGACCAAAAAAAATCTAAAAGGAGTAATATATTCTTTGTAAAACATCATATTAAATCTGTGATTAGGTGTAGTTGTTATATTTTGTATATATCTGTTTAAATGGAATTGTTGTGTAAAAGGTACGAGTGAATGATCAACGAAAAAATAAATAAAAGTTGAATATTGTATTCAAATGTGTGTTTTAATTAAGATAACTATCATTTCTCTGTATCCAACTGAATTTTAATGAAACAAGCACATTACAAATGATTAAAGAAGGATCACAAGAAACCACAGGATGAAAATGTAAATGACTTTATGTCACAGTATGACCTTCAACAATGAGCAAATCACAAATTATATAATAAATGATAGAAGGCACCAGCCATTATGACAAAATTTGGTACAATTCAATTGGAAAACCAATGCTAAAACAAATAAAGCAGCCAGTCTTGAATGATCACCACTCTTGTTACTGCTCAATCCTCAACAAGCTTATCATGCTTATGACAGGTTAAACCACACATCAATGAAATAATTTGTAAAAGTCAGTGGTAGATAGCTTGACTCATCAGAGCAACAATTAGATGATAAAAACAAAAATCCCCCCCCCCCCCAAAAAAAAAAAAAAACCCCACAAAGTACTGATCTTTAACTAGTACTCACTGTTATGAAAGCTATTTCAAACCCCAATTTTATTCACCAGTCCAAGATAAACCCTGGTTTTCCCAGACTTAAATTGCAAAAGGTACAGAACTGATAGATTTTTTGTAAAGACATCAGAAACAGTCTGGAAAAAGTATGACCTGGTGCATGTGCAAAAATATAGATATCGAGAGAATGAAGGACTATTAGTGTTCATTACTAAATTTGTATAGTATACAGAAATACTTATTTGATAATGTTTTTATTTATTAAAAACAAAATCACTTTTAGTACTTATTAAGACAATGTTCCAAGTATTAATAAGAAAAAGTTCATTCGAAAGTATATTCAGCTGTTAATATTACACTCACACACAGGATACATGTATCAGATGTTAATTTACCTTGCTTTGTACTAGACTGAAGTCCTATATCACAAGGTTATAGTCAACAAGGAGACATGTCACTCAAAGAATATCAGTCTTTTTTCTAAATGACATAGCTTAATAGTCAAGTAGCAAAGACCTATTTATATGACTCAACTGGCCATTAATAGACTTTGCCTAGCATTGACATATCTCTTTATGTTTTTCAATTATACTAAAAATGTGTGACCCATTTTGGATATTCCCCTGTTAAAATATAGAAATTATTCAAAAAATTGTGATGAATAACTTTTGCAACAACAGTTTGTCAACCATTGGTTCCAGTAGGTATTGTAACTGCAACAAAAAATATCAAATATTGTTGATAAACCTTGTTATTAAAAAAAAAAAAAAAAAAAAAAAAAAAGACGCTTCCAGCCTTTGTTTTAATTTGTCTGCCAGTCTGCCATACTGATGGACAAACGGTCATTTGAAACATTTCTTTAAACACATTGTCGCATGACCAATTACACAAATATCCAGTGTGTGGCCACAACAAAAAAAATATTAAAAATGAAAAAACTTCAGTGCAAATGAACTGTAATATATACATTGTGTACTTTAGAAAATGTATTTGTTAAATCGAAAAATAGCACTGTGTAAATCAAGAGCATGTAACTAGTAAGGACCTGGCAGAGTGTTGCCAATTTAGTGCGTATTAGCCACTCAGGGGACAATTTACACCGAAATCAAGCAATATAAAGTGAAGTTAGATGCTAAGTAGTTATCAAGTTATCAGGTCAATTGATATTAACGAGAACCTGGGACTATCATTCTACCTTCCATTCTTTATTCCAGAAACAGTATTTGTCTCTGTTTCACTTCATGTCAATCGAACTTGTTTGCTGCAATGTGAGGGATATGTTCAGTTGTGCATTTGAACCTGTTTACTATTGTATTTTAGTAGTCTTAAGTTTGAGTTAACCATTTAAACGATTTATATTATATCATCATGTAGGAGAGAACATTTATAACGCTAAATAGACAACAAAACATAGACTAGTTTTTCAGTAAATCTTTTCTTGAAAAGGTCCTCTTAAAAATCTCATTTTCTTGTCTATTACGTAAGTCTTAAAACAGAGAATTTGGAGTCATTGGTAATGCAAGTGAATCATTTCATTGATTGATTGAGTGTTACCAAATTGTTTTTTTTTTGTCGAGCCTGCGACTTCTGTCGGCGGGGATCAGGCGTCAGTGGACACGTCGGCATTAACTAACTTCTTTAAAGCTTTATATTTTAGGAGGTGGACGACTTGGATGCTTTATACTTTGTTTATAAATGTCTTATGTTATGTTATATGTCCATTGTCCTTGACTTCATTTACATAGTTTATGCGCATAACTTGCAATGTCTTTGTGCCTGTCAGACAATTTTCATCCGACCTCGACCACATTTCATGAATTAGTGAACAAGGTTAAGTTTTCGTTGTCAATTCCATATCTCAGATACTGTAATTCTACAATTTTTTGGTGTATGGAATGATTGTACGTTGTATATGTCATGGTGGTAGGTGTCATCCGACCTAGACATGATTTTCATGTTTCATTGATTTAAGATAATTTTTTGTGTTTTTTCGTCTTTTCTAATACTATATGCATTAGTTCAACTTTATTTGGTATATGGAAATATTTCACGGTGTACATGTCAGTCTGGCAAGTTTTATTTGACATTGACCTCATTTCCACGGTTTATTACTCAGTGTTAATTTTTTTTTGTCTGTTTAAACTATGAGTAGTTAGTCAACTATATTTGGTGTTTGGAATGACTGTAAGGTGCATATGTCTGTTAGGTACATGTAGGTGTCATTTAACCTTGACCTCTCTTTCATGGTTCATTGGTCAATGGAGAGTTTTCATGGTTTATTTGTTTCTTATAAGCAATTGGTCAACTAATTATTATGTATATGTCGTGTACAAGTTGCGATTTTGTACAGGTTATAACATGTACAAAAATATTGTACATGTTATAACTTGTATAATGCAAAAACACAAGTTATAACATGTACAAAAGTACCTCGTACATGTTATTGCTTAAAAATGGTTTTAACTTGTACAAAACCGTAAAATAAGGATATGTTTATATTATCGCAACAGATGTTATTGACCTCAATAACATTTTCATAAAGTTTTTATTATTCCTTCATGTTAGTGTGTTTTGTCCTTTTTTGATACAGTTAATGTCCAGGGGTCTGTATTACGAAGCATTCCTAAGACTTGTCATAAGATATATCTTAGGACATGTCTTATGATCCTCTTAGGCAGCAACCATTTGATTTTCTGGGGGGGCTATGGTTTTTTTTGGAAAAAAAAGTTTGTTTCCAGTTTTTGGAGAAAAAAATAATTTTTGATTCTGAGAAAAAAAAATTGTTTGTTTCACCCTCAGCTGCCACTATATGTAATGCTAAAATTGAAAGAAAAAAATTGTTTTCGACTTGTCGCGAAAAAAATAGATTGTTTTTCGCCGCAGGCGAAAAAAAAAGTTTGCACAGAAAAAAAAACCATAGCCCCCCCCAGAAAATCAAATGGTTGCTGCCTTATGACTATCTATGGACATATCTTTATTTGATGAATTATAATTGTGAGTTTCCAATTTGAGGGCAATAGTAAAATACTTTCATTCTAGTTAATTGACACTAAAAGACATAAGAGGATAGCCATGACAGATGTGTCTACAAATAAAATTGGGAATGGAAATGGGGTATATGTCTAAACGACAACAACCAGCCCATGGAGCAGACGACATCCAAAGGACACAAATACATGCTTTCAAAGTAGAGGATATATATTTAAAACATGAAAATGACATCTGCCTCATGCAATGATCTTATTATTACTATACTATATATAAAAATATTAATTTTCGCGAACCATTTAGGTCACGGAAATTCCAAAATATGGCATCAGTAAGGAGAGTTGTGCAAATAATGTGAATACACAGAACCCCCATCCAAATTATCTTTAGCTAAAAGTATTCATCATTTTCTATTTTATATGTACTAACAACATTCCATTTTTCTATAATTTCGATTAAAATATTCCAAAATCTGAGTTAAAAAAAGTCAAATGCCCAAAATAAACATTGTCTGATTGGTTGAAGTACTGTGGCGTCAATGATAAGCATAGCAAGCCTCGATGTAAAGCACACGCTTCACATGAATAAGGAGAGTTTTACAAATAATGTGAATACACAGATCCTCCATCCTATTTATATTTTGCTGAAAATGTTGCAATGTTCATCATTTCTGTTTTGATTCTGCTAACAACATTCCATTTTTTCTTTAATTCCGATTTATATATGTGGAACCCGCAATAAAAATAGATGGCCTCAATGATTTAAACGCAACGCAAAAAATTCCGTTGACCCTGAATTCAACGGATCGATAATAGCATCATCACCATCAACAAAATGTTTACCGTTATCTTTGTGAAATTTCAGTTATATAGTTCTTTAATTAGAGAAATTTTGGTAAGTATTACTTATTAATGTTAAGGTTCTACTGATGTGCTCCTCTAGACCTTTTTGACGGTCCGTTTTATCCCATTTATCTCAATATTATCTCCGATGACAGTAATGTCAACCCGACCTATTCGTGTCAAAAGTGAAAATCGCATCGATTTATTGAACTAATTTCTTCTTAAACTGTGCATGCATTGTTTCTGTATTATATGATAACCAATCACATTCACGTTGCATGTTTGCATGAAAATGGTCATGTATTAGTGAATTGTAAGGGCGATGCAACTTGAGGTCAGTGCGCGATCACGTGACATTATTATTTGTAAACAAATTTAAAACATGCTCCCCGCGTAACACGTGTCTGAATTATCCTTTCAAAGTGTTATGAATCTTTCAATCACTATTTTATGAAATATTTCTAGGTTTGCATATCAGTAGTCAAAGTGAATTAAACGTAGTTCTTAGTTGTGTTTTTTTTATATAGAATTAGAAGGTAAATCTACATAACATGCATATTAAGGGGGTCTCATTGGGATGGGGGGGGGGGGGGAGGGGGTGGTGTTCTGATCCCAGATCCCACTTACTGTTTTGTCAGATTCCCATATCCCGCTTACACTATGTACATGAGCAATTTTCATTTTTTTGTCATTTCCGGGGTCCTGCAGAACCCCATTTCCCGTTTTCACGACAGACCTCATTTCCCGTTTTCATGACACAATAATTTGACTTTCACGTTTCACGCTTGCGAAAAATTGTCAATATTGGTCACGCTTAGACCCAATGAGAACCACACACTAGTCAGTATTTAACTTCACCCAAAAAGATGACTCAACTTCCCTCTATATTTAAAACCTGCATACTAATTTAAATAGCATTTGCTCCCCTTGAACACTATTTGGCCCCTTCCGTGTCATTTCCCTTTAAATTTGCTGAAAAGTCATACTTTAATAAGTCCATTTACAGTAACGGCTAATATTTGATTTTACCATCTTAATTTCAATTTTCATATTGAACACATTTGACCATTCAATATGAGTTCCCATGTATTTTTGTCATATATGAAGGAGGTTTTAGGTCATGTTTTCCTAAACACCTTATTGCTATTTGTCTGTCTGGATTGTTAAAACCACAAAATCAAATATTGATGAATATGCAAGTTTTCAACAATCCCGGAACATTAACAAAGATGTGTGTGAGAGGGTGAAAATTACCCTTCTGATGTACTGATATTTTTAGCACCCCAAGTGAGAATCTAACTCAGGACTTTCAGCACTGTAGCCATCGGTCTTAACCACAAGATCACGAACTCACATTTGATGAACTAATTTCTTCTATATTAACTGTACGTGCATAAATTCTGTATTATTTGATAACCAATCACATTCACGTTGCATGTTTGCATGATAATGGGTTCTGTATGAGTGAACTGTAGTGTATTGCAAAATTAATGCAAATTGTGACGTCAGTGCGCCTTCACGTGACATAATTATTTGTAACCAAACCGGCTTCTCATGTAATGTAACGGTTTATTTCGTCCTCTGTGATATTTTATCCTGAGGATAATTTGTCCCGGTAATTTTTTTCCAGGCATGGTATTTCATTTCACAGGTTGATTTTTCCCAGAGGAGTGAAAATCTATCAGATTTCTGTGTTATGCGGATAGTATGTACGGGTATATATTTGCCGTATTATATTTCACAGAACCGTGTGAAAAAGAGTCCCATTAACTACTATGTAAGTTACTCTTAATCAATATATACTTGACTATAATTATAAAATGTTTACAAAGGTAAGCAACTGTCTAGGGCCAGGTAAGGGAGGGGAAAAATTAGTATTAGTACTATTTCGCAGAACGATAAACAGATGCATAGACAGACCAAGGGGGTGGGGGAAATTTAGCTTATGACATATATGTAAGAAATCATTGAAGCTTGATGGGAGTGGGCAACCCTCTGGTCCATCAGAGCCCCCACACCTTTTTGAAAAGTTCTGGATCTGCCACTGAGATTTGCAGGTTTTCTTAGTAAAGATACCTTAAAATATCACAAACTGTGTGCTTTCCAGACCATAGTTTACATTTTTTTTCATATTTTGCCGTGTCAAAATAACCTAAATTTAAAGGACAGTATATAGACCCAAAAATGGTATATCACATTCTACACATCAAGATTTTAGCAGGAAAGACTGCCATTGGAGTTTTTAACCATTGTGACTTTTTAATTTGATCTACTCCACTAATTAAAGTCATTGAAGTAGAATATTTAATGTAGGTTTGTCCACATTTTGGTATATATTAATACATGTTTAGAAATAATGTTGAGCCTGTTCCTAGATGCCTGTTATAGACTTCAATATTTATTGTTTATTGAAAATAAATGGAATCAATTCTTTCAGAAAAGTTTAATTCTATGGAAATGTATCCCCCCTTTTATAAGTTGAAAAGGCTACATAGAGGTCAATATACAGTCTCCAACAGAAAACCAAAAAAGGAAAAATAAAGTGAATTTTGGAGAATTATTAAATGTACATGCATTTGAAATATTTAAGATATATTGTTTCAATTTTTTTAGTTCTAGGTTCCACATAACTACCATTTTAGAAAACGATTTCAATGCTAAGTCTATTAGAGGGATATTTGATTTTCATTGGTTGTAAATATGGAATCTTATTCAGTGGCAAAGGAAATAGACACTGACAAGTCTTAGATAACATTTTATATAGTTTTGAATTTTTCTTCGTCAGTTGACTAAAATTAGATGGAGGTGTGTTCTAATTTCCAACAGAGGAGCAATCAACCTATATCAATATGTGCATGAAGCAAATTGATAGTTGCTAGATACTGAATGATTATATCCACAATAAAGGTTTAACCTGTGCATATATACTTAAAACAAGATAAAAAAAGTCATGTCTTTTTCAGGACTTCTGAATCCAATCATGTAGTATGGAATGTTATTGAGATATGGTTTGGGTGGATGGATGATCATGAAGGACCTGTAGTACAAAGTATATCACTGGATTTAGCTCTTTGTCTAAGTGTATTATTAAAGTACTTTGCTTTGAGCTCAGTTCATTGTTATGCAATTCATTCTTTGTGAAATTAAGATTTGACAGACAACTCTAATGGACAAGGATTTGTCAAAGTAGTATCATCTCTATGTACAATGTAAGTATTCAGGAGATAAAAGCATTCTATTTTGATTTGAACCATACATTTTATAAAAAAAAGTGGGAACAAATTTACCGGACAATGCTACTCCCACTACTAGCAATATGATGCTAGGTTGTTTTAATACATCTGTATTGCCTGCTGATGACTCGGCCCTGAGTGTAAACGGTCCTTCAATTAGGAGGGGAAAAAATTATAAGGCCTATCCAGTCTAAGGGAGCTACCATTTGATTTTTATGGGGGAGCTAGGATGAAATTTGAAAAAAAAGGCAGGACAGGATTTTGAGTAAAAAAAAAAAGCAGGATGAGTAACTTGGCAAAAAAAAAAAAGGCAGGATGACAATTGTTGTAAAAAAGTCAGGATAAGCTAAGAAAAAAAGAGGCAGGACCGAATAGACTGAAAAATAAAAAGGCAGGACAGAGATTACAACTAAAAAAAAAGGCAGGACAAAATTTTTCATCCTAGCCCCCCCCCCCCCCCCCCCCCCATAAAAATCAAATGGTAGCTCCCTAATCGATTTCTAAAACTATACTTCATTGCACATGTTCAACATTTTTATACAACCACAAAAAATTTGGGGTCGTAAATTGGTATCCTGTCCGAAAGATGGTTTCTGGATAATAACTTTATTATAAGTCAACAGAAATCAACAAAATTATAACACAACGTTTATAACCACAAAAGGAAGCTTGGGATTGATTTTGGGGGTTATGGTCCCTAAGGTTTAGGAATAAGGGGTACAAAGGTGCCCAAAACAAGCTTTAATCTAGTGTCGGCTTAAAAAGTTGTGTATAAGTATTTCAATTGTTCTGAAATTGTACCACAATGTTTAATACCAAAAGTAGAAGATTTGGATATATTGTGTGGGTTATGGGACAAACAGTCTAATAATTACGGACCAAAAACAAACATTTTTGTAAATTCAAGACCCTTAATTGGAGTTTGTCCAGAATGGTTCTTGAATTACCTAATACCAATGCTTTATGAAATCTTCTTTGAAAATTGGAGTTATCCTTCTTTGTTCAGTCAACTTAAATCAATTATACAATATACAATGCAATATTCACTTTATTACCAACTGATAAATTAAAGCAGTCATTAATAACCATTCAGTGATTGCAAGCACTTTCTAGGGTATGCCCTTTTACAAATGGAAAAATTATACATTTTTTTAGTTTCTGATCTCTTAACTGAAGTTTGTCTCCTCTAAATGTTTCTCATTTCAGAAATTATAAAGAAAATTTCTTTAGATATTTTTGTTTGAAAGGATTAATATTCAGCAGCATAGTGAATTGCTCCTAACACAAAAGCAAAACAAATATTTAAGTTCATTAGACCACATTCATTCTGTGTCAGAAACCTAAGCTGTGTCATCTATTTAATCACAATTCATACTCAGAGCTGTTTCCAGCTTGAATGTTGTGTCAATACCAACCCCAACTGTTCAGGCTTCGACCTCTGCAGTCGTATAAAGCTGGGCTCTGCGGAGCATCTGGTCCATTCATTTGTTTATTTTTCAATTTGTGTGAATTAACATAGTTACAGTAAATGCTAATTACTGCACTTTCATACCACAACAAATATTGTATTGGTACATGTATCACTCAAATGTGTATCCATATAACAAAAAAAATGAAAAGGAATAATTTTGCATTACCTTTTGAATACTATGACTTTTTAGATATGTAGACATATTAAGACTCATTAGTAGATGTTGATAATATTGGCTTAAAATGCTTGAAATTCTATCAGATTACTTTTGGAGCAGTTATGAGTTTTGAAATTAGAAAGATCATATCATATGCAACAAGTGTAGTAAGTTTCAAGTTGATTGGAATTCAGCTTCATCAAAAACTACTTTGACCAAAAACTTCAACCTGAAACTCCCACTTCCATTTTCTATGTTCAATGGACCGTGAAATTGGGGTCAAAAGTCTAATTTGGCTTTAAAATTAGAAAGATCATATCATAATGAACATGTGTACTAAGTTTCGAGTTGATTGGACTTCAGCTTCATCAAAAACTACCTTGACCAAAAACTTTAACCTAAAGCGGGACAAACGAACGAACGGACCCACAGACCAGAAAACATAATGCCTATCTACTATTGTAGGTGGGGGCATAAAACATTTAATAAATAACACTCATAATGCTCAGATTGGTTGTCATCGTGCAACATAGTTAATAACACCATATAGAAAAAACATAGAACTCATTTTGTCATAAGACACTGTCAAACATCCATACATACTATCCACACTCATCTGTGTCCACACTTGTAGTTTATATAAAAAAAATAATTATAAATTTACATAAGTCATGCTGAAGGCCAAAAATGTTAAAGAGTAGATCCAAAGATATTGATAATGAAGCGTGGTCCAATGAAAACTATTTCAGTTCTCTCTTGCTTTTACAGAGTAAGCATATAAGACATTGTTGAAGTCTTTGCATGCTATAAAACGAGAGGGAGGAGTATTATTCAAAATTTTTAGGCATCGTTCTTAAAATTTTTGGAAGAATTTAGTTACTAGTATCTAATGTAATTGTCATTGAGAAAATGCAAGCTTTTAGTAAATAGTGTCACACTTATTTAAGCCATGATGGACTATATGAAACATACAATTACATGAAAACACATTTTGCCAACATAAGGTATGAAACATATATTTCTGAAACTTTGTGAGCATTGTCCTCTACAGAAAAAAGACACGTTCTGGCCTATTTATTTTTGTTCTTTATGCATTGGTGAATTTTTTACATTTTACTTCATTAAGATTTATCTTAAATTTTGTACAAGTTAAAACCTTTTTTTAAGCAATATTTTGTACAGGTTATAACCTGTATGAGGTACTTTTGTACATGTTATAACTTGTATTTTTGCATTATACAAGTTATAACATGTACAATATTTTTGTACATGTTATAACCTGTACAAAATCACAACTTGTACACGACATATACATTGATTGTAAGGTTAACATAACTCTTATTATTCCGTAGCTTTGTCTCAGCTGATTTTTTAAGATTTTGAACAAACCTATTCCTGGCAAAAAAAGTTTAAGCGTTTGATTGATATCCAATTCATTGACTCACGATATCTATGTACACATGCAAGTTGTTCTGAAGTCAAGTCATCATATCAGTAAGCAGTCTATCCGAATACTGTAAGGATTTGCGTTCCGTCGATAAATTTAGTTCTACAATAAAAATCAAATGTTCAAACTTGTCACACTATCCAATTGAATTGAAATAAATTATATTACATATACTTTACTGCAAAATTGTATCTTCTTACATCTACGCAGGAATTCCATAATACGTATACACAAAAAAAAAAGTCTAAACGCAACAGAATTAGTTCTGACAAGCTGGATTTATTTACAACACAATTCTGATTTTCCAGTTTATTTTTTAGTTTCCTTTGCAACTTGTTACAAAGTGATAATTCTCATTCGAAAAAAAAATGGTTTAGTTGCATTAACAATTGGGCAAGGTCATTTTAAATCAGGCGAAGTGTCTGAATATTGCAAGCTATCTTTGAAAAATTAAATTCTACACCAGTGCTATCAAGAACTTATTTGACAAAAACTGAAGACCTCGTGTTTCATCGGTAGTGATTGAGGGTTGCTTCATGTCTCTTTTCTCATATTATTTGACCAATTTGCTATTTTCATGTTATATTTTGTTCGTTTTGTTGCACACATTGAGTGTTTAAGTGTAACAGCAATACACAATGCAATAATGTAATGAAATGGCATTCAAAACAAGAGAGTGTGTTGCATTCAGGTTATTTTTTTCAATTTATACATTAAATATTTTTTTAAGTTACAATTCCTTTCAAAGTGGTATGAGAATTATATTAAACTGAAACTGTAACATATCGTTTGTGCCTTTAAAAAAGAAAAGAAAAAACTAGAAAAAAAAACTCCCAAGAATTGAAATGAGCTGAGTTTTTATACTGTGTAATGCATATAAAGATTATCCATACATACCGTTTAAAACGAAGTTCTTACAGACGAACAATATTAGAATATGAAATATTTTGTTCAAACATAATAGCAAAAAAATTCTGAGTATTATAGAATATATTCCCAAAATAATATAATTGTTGAATATGTTTTTAAAAGACAAATACCTTTTCAATAGGCCACTAAGTATTTCTTATTCTAAATCGAAATTAATTGCAATCATAGTTTTGCCTAACACGATGTTTGTTGTTTTTACAACGAACGAGGTGAGAATGACTTCCTACTCAAGCTTAAAATGCTTCAAGCCGAGTTCTGAATCGCAGAGTACAATATTTAATTACTACTAATTATAGACTATGACATTTTAGACTTTCTATATATATATAACCAAAAATTACAAAACAAAATATTCATATTTCTATTTTAGTTTCACGAAGTATCTACAAAGGTAATTTATGTTTTTTTTTTCTAACTTTAATCTGTTTTTTTCCCCATTTTTTAATGGTTTTAAAATTCTGATTTTGAGTTTTTCACTTTTCCTGTAAAACGTAATACACATCCCTTGAGTTTACAACTTTTTGTTAACTGCGTTCTATATCTGTCCCCCCCCCCCCATCTTTTCCATTGAAAGTTAGTAAACAATCGTTCTTTTGACGAAATATAATGAATTTACAAAATTTAAAAATCCTTAGAATTACATTTTTTCTTTAAAAAAGCATGACTTATACTGTTATACAATGTTGATTTAGACTAATATTCCGGTTGGGCAATTAGACCTATAGGGTTATAATTAATCATGAACCAAGCTAGTAAGCATTCGTACGCTTACATTGAAACTCGAAAAGGAAATTACTGTAACAAAGTTATACAAAACGTTTTATTTTTATTTTTAAAGAAACTGAGGTTTTAAATTCCTCAGAAAAAGTTGACCTTAGCTGAATTTTGCTATTTTTCTTTTAGGTATATATATCAAACTAGGATGACAAAAATAAAAATATTAAAGAACATGTAAAGTGTTGGAGTTTTCTTTCTGTCGAAATAATTTTAGTGATGAAAAGAACCAGACAAACAACATAATCATATTTAAAAAGAAGAAAAAAAAATTGTGGAACTTTTGATTGTAGATAAAAACATGTACATACAATTATTTTACTAGATAAATTCAAAATAAGACTATCAGTGTCAAAATTAAGAAAGAAACTGGCATTCCCACAAGACTTCTTTTTAAAACATTTTTATGACATGTAAATTTACTTGTAGAAATGATAAAACGGGTAAAAACATGTATTTTATGGCACGGGTACACTCTTATTGTTGCAAAACACGAATCCCTGATAAAATCGTCACTTAATTTGGTGTAAAACACAAAAACATATTGCTTCCAGAAACTGTCAAAACATGTCAGTATCCAATACATAGATTAACTTGTTCTGATCTTTATCTTTCCGGACATGATATATCTAAAAGAAATAATCAAAAGTTTTCATTATATTATTTGAACTTACAGATTAAACAATGTCTAGAAAATCACTATTTGGAAGAAAGAAATCTTTAGATTTTACAAGTACGTGTTTGCAGGATTCTGTAATCCAGGAGACAGCACTGAAAAGTTCTGTCGTACTGTGTGACGAAGATTCCGGACTGGGTATGGAAGAAACAATGCAGGTATGTATCTTTGTGTATGCTTTGTCTGGCTAAATATACGGGTATTTAAGGGATATGAAAGATCATAAAAAAGGTTTACACAGGGACTTCTAGCTTACTGCCAATTTTATTTAAAAGGAATATCTAAACCATTGCTTATATATTAGAAAGACAATTACTTTTAAAAGAATTGATTGAATGTTGATAAAAAGCGTTTTATTTAATTAATTAAAAACATACGAGAGCAACACGAACAAATAAAATTCATCATGAAAACTATGTACCATACATTATTTTTTTGATCTTATAATCCTGCTGAGAACTGTTTTTATTTGCGACAAAATTCCACAAAACATGATTTATTTCAAAACAAAATGTATATCAAATGCACCGGACCGAATGTTTTTAACTTTACATTCACAAATCGGTAGATCGTGAAAAACTTTATTGTAACTTGAGACAAGATGGCCAAATCCTGTAATATTATTTTGTGTTTCCTTTTCAGTCAACTGAGAGTCCATTTCTGTGCAGTAGTTTTGGAGGATTACTTACAATTTTTGACGAAGAAACACACGACACAAGCTTATCCGAGGTATGCATGTTTTGCCTTATTTCTCTTTAATTATGGATTTGTTTTTAAGGGATAACCGAACATTTCATACCAGAGAATAGCTTCTGTATGTGTTAATTTTAGCCAAATGAATGAATGGTTTAGTCAATAGTCTTAGTTGGTTTAAATGTATCAGGTTAAATTTAACAATTTCATTTCGACTGCATTTTCTTAAACGATGCAATTTCAAATATTTATCCCTGGTTCCGTATCATCGCTCAGTGGCTTCGAGGATGAACAGAGTGATGATAGTGTGCGAAATTTACTCGATAGTTCGATGGATTGATTGTTGGTTGCTCAACGTCAAGTTTATTCAAGTCCGACATTGAAAAGATATGAATTAACTATTATTAAGACGATGATGCTTACATATATAATATATTTTTTAATTAGTTACAAGGTAAACTGACGAAATTTAAAAGTGGAGAATCAAAACTAGCCAAGAGATCGTTATTTCACCAGAAACGCCTTCTCGACACAGACACTCCCAAACTGCCAAGCAAAAGACCATGTAGACCTAGACCTCAAAGAATTTTGAAGAAATCTTTATCGTTCGGGGTAAGAATCTGTTTCTATAACATTCTATTTTGAATGTATATAAAGTAGGAGAAGTATCAAAATAATGAAAGAATTTTAAATGTTTTCTGTTACTGTCATATGTCGATTTATTGAAAAGTTAATTAACCGGGATTAAAATAATTTCTTTTAGTGCAAGTGCTCTTAAAGTATTTGAGACTTCAATATTGCAAATAGTTTTCGAGACAAATATTTTACATGTGCTTATCGGAGACTGAATCAAAGTAGACTAACTATTGTATATGACCAGTGTTTCAACTTGTTTGTTCATCCTTTTTAATTTTTTAATTTGTAATAATTTTATTGAAGGACTCTCCCAAGAATAATGCCAATATATCAACTGAGGTTGTGAATAAATTGTTTGAAGTAGATCATCTTGTTGCTGACGGCAGCCGACCATATTGTTTACCCACAATCCACGGCAAAAACAAAGATTTGAAAAGTATTACACCCGAAACAGTGAGTAATTTGTATTCTAAATATATTTGGCTTGAGGGAATTGATTAAAAACAATAGCAAGTAATGTATCTTGAAACACAACATGGAAATAGACCAAGACAGTACAATTTAAAGCGTTCATTGATATCTTGAACAGTTTATCTATGCGAACATTGCTAGCTTATTCGCCACGATTTGGAGCCCTTGTAATTTCTAAGTTTTCACCTCTTCCTTATTTGTCTGTTTATTCCTGAACTAAGGATACTAAACATAACCCTAGAATACTACCTCGATCTTACGGTAGCTTATAGTTTAAAAACAAGTTGGCCAATAGATCTCACTTTAACTAAAAAAAAACCAAGTGAACCACAACTTAGGTCAAATGAAATAACAGATAAAAGACAAAAAATGAGGTCTATCTTCATTTTTTTTAGAGTTATCAATTTATTACTTTTCAAAATTTGTGTTAGTAACGGTAACTAGTTTTTATTTAATCTTATTCCTATAACCACTTTGGTATCGATACTATTTTATTTTTAAATTTGTTTATACCTTATATTTTCATCAAATATACTTTTATACAATTACACTTCATTATGTTAAATTTCCTATTTAGGTTGCCGATTTAGTATCAGGAAAGTTTGACGACAAAATTAGTAGCTACAAAATCATCGACTGCAGATATCCATTTGAATATGATGGCGGACATATTAAGGTATGGTGTAAACTCTTATCATTTCAAAGGCAAAAGTGAGAAACGTATAAACAGTTTTTGAAAACATAAATTATTAACATGAAAACATAAATTATTAACATGAAAACATTAAATATTAACCTGAAAGAGTCATAGCAACATGATATTTACCATTTCATTTCACGCTCTTACATTTTTGCGAACGACTGTAACTAGTCTCAGACCAACGCCGTTCGCCCTTCAGTAGACTTATAGTTCACATGTATTCTGTAGACTTTGTAATACTACTAGTTCGGATGTATTGTTCACAGATTAATATCAAACAACTATATATCTATGTTAAAAATAAAACATCCATCTCCCTTTTATATACCTAAAATAGAAACATGCAACTAAAATTATAAACGTGATTGCCATGATGTCTGAGCATACTCACTGAAAGACGGATTTATAAAAGTTTAAACTTGTTTCCGAATCCCATATTTGAATTTCATGTAATATTTTACTACTTTATTGTTGTCATTTTTCAAAATAAATACTGTCTTAAATAAGCATACAAGTGAAACGTAATTATCATTATAGGGCGCAGAAAATTTGTACACACAAGAAGCCGTTACAGCGCTATTGGAACAGAGAAATGTAGCAACGGACAGTTCTGAGGAAAAATCAAATGTTTTGATCTTTCACTGCGAATTCTCATCAGAGAGAGGACCAAAACTGTAAGTTTTATTTTACGTACCACAATATGTTTTATTTTTTAATTTCTTAAAATTACTAAATCTTCACAATTCCAAACTGAACGAGGAGTATATCGTTCTTATCATTTTGTAGACAGTTTGTTCATAATTTATTTTGCCGTTTTCAACATATTTATCCTTTTTTTTTTATAAATCATTGCATATTGACAAGAATCGTGAATTTTGTAGACCATATTCCTTTAAAAAAAAACTATATTAATCAGGCAAATTCCCTTTATCCCATTTATCATTTTGGCTTAAAAAGCTTATATTTTCTCATGTGTATTGCTAGACTATCTTGAACCAAATTAATGTAACTCTTTGGATAATGGCATAACAAAAACTACACATTTCAAAATAAATTGCAGGGGTAATGTTACAGGGAAGGATAAGAATTATTCCTCACTGGAGAATTGCTAATGACTAAATGAACTTTGAGACCAACATTTATCATTCCAAATAAACACATTTTTATTTAATTATGTTAGATGCTTAATGGTTTTATGTCTTATGTTACTGATGAAATACCTTGAAATATTATCAGAGACGGACCTTGTAAAGTAAATAAATGAGGAAACATAACCCGGAAGTCGGGGTGCGCCTCGTATTGAAAATAAAATATAGGTTTTTAAAGCCCAAATGATTCCAAATATACACAGCCGTAAAATTATTTTTGTCAGACGTGAAATCAAACCAGATGCGAATATTCTGCTCATTAGGCTATAAAATATAGATATATCTTTGGTGTAAAAATAAAACAGAGATAAAAAGGAATGAAGAGGGTGGGGAGGTAAAGTCGTCCACAGGTACTCTGTTATATACAATATAAACATAAGGAGATGTGGTATAATTGTCAATAAGACAACTATCCACCAAAAAGCTTATCAAATAAAAAACTATTATAAAGTATATTAACAACAAATTTACTCGAACGAACCTTCACAAGTTTTAAAAAATCCCTTTAAGAGAAATCTTGATAAGATCAAAGGAAAATTTGTGAAAATGTAGTTGGATTATAATTACTAGAAAACCAACCATCTTCGCCGAATACTAGTAATTGGCTCTTTATAAACTTTAGAAACATCTAGATTGTCTTCTTGTTGAAGCCGTACACAATGTATAACTATATATACAGGGTCGTATAAGTTCCTTTAATTACATAGAAAAAGTTTAAGTATCAAAACCAAATTAAATCAGTGTTCGTAAAGATATCATAAAACATTAAACCTTTGCTAAAAACAGAACCCACATTTCTTGAACTTACACAACGCATAACCAGCAAAAGGAACTGGTTTTGTCCCTTTTATCAAGGACTATACATTAGTTCTCAATTAACCTAAATAAGAATGACACAGTGACATGATTAAATTTCAAAGTAAAACTTAAAATACAGAACATGAAAGATTATGCACGAACATCTATTACACAACAAAACAACAACTTCATTTGTCAGAAACGATCTTTGGGCGATTTTCATGAAAACAGTATAATAAAAAAAGATTATACAAGCAAGTTGTAAGCTCAGATGAAATCATTTTCAGTGCAGTCTAAGTTTGATCAAATCACATACTTTTATGGAAGTATCACTTTAACTATACAAATAGCAATGCATTGAAACCCGGTCCAGATTTGCCCATAGAAGATTATCCCTATATGTACATGTTAAGTGTGAACCAAGGCTCCGTGTTGAAGACCGTACTTTGACCTATAATGGTCTACTTTTACAAATTGTAACTTGAATTGAGAGTTGTCTTATTTGCGCTAATGCCACATCTTCTTATATCTATGCATTTGAATTTTATTACTAGTCTTATCTACTTTTCAGATGCAGGTTTTTAAGAAATAAAGACCGAGAAATAAATGCTGAGAACTATCCACATTTGACGTATCCAGAAGTATATCTTCTTGAAGGTGGTTACAAAGCTTTCTATCCAGATCACATGGTAAGATCACTTAAACAGTTTTACTTCTTAGTATTGATATAGGTCAATAATAATATGAAATAAAATTAAGGATAGAAACGAGAAATGTGTCAAAGAGACAAAAAGAGCAGAAAATAGCCGAAAGCTACCATAAACTAGACCCCTGTTGTGTTCACTTATCGCTACACTAACTTTAGATTGAATGGCGGACCAGTTTACAGGACACCATGGGTAATCAACATAGCAAGATAATCCTGCTTTAGCTGGCCCCTAAACAAAATGTGTTCTGCTATAATAAAAAAAAAAAAAATGAACTAAAATTTAAAATCAAACAAGACTAACCAAAGCCAGAGGCTGTTTACTGGGGACAGTCGCAAAAATGCAGCGGGGTTAATTTTTTTTGTGAGAGTTAAACCCTCCCCTTATATCTCTAGCCAATGTAGAAAAAACAAACACGCAGCAAAGTACATAATCTTTTTCGAATCTGCTTTTTGAACTTGTGCAGATGACTTATATCTTAAAATATCTAATTACTGCCTTCCAGACACCCACAAGGAAGTAAAGATGATGACCAATCTATTATTTATCTACATCTATTACAGAATATGCGTAGAGAGTACTTTATAACATTGTAATATCTGGAATTTCTATTTACTTTTTATCTTTAACTGTGCTCAGTGTGTAATTGTCTTGACACATATTCCTCCCTTGGGTACTAATTCTATTCTAGAGCAATAACGTATACGAGTTTCTTTAATATAACGTGGAATAATGTCACTGTCCTATTGTAAAGGAAACGTTAATTAGTCCAACGATTTGGAGAAAGAAGCTTTAATTTTTCTGATTTTTCTACTGACAAGGGAAAGAATTGAACAACTCATTTTGAAACTGTAATTTTTGTCAGTTGGTAAATACATTTTCACTTTGAAAGTAAAAAGTGTCTACAAACATTTTCCAAAACAAATATCTTTTTCCAACATGTAAATTATGGTGCTGTTTGAAACAATGACACACCGTAGACGATGTCACCACACCAATTAAGAATAAGACGCAAAAAGTAAATTAAAGGACTCTGAACACAAAATTAGACGCATGCTATTTACATATTATGTTTACTTTGAGTAAAATACCTGCTAGAAATAAAAGTGTTACAGTGTTCAACATGCTAGAATTCTAAGTTACGTGATTCAAGAGCTTTATGTTCAAAATTTAAATACTTTACTGGATGTAACTTTTTCGAATGAGCATGATTGCATGTATTCTCGAACTCATGTGTTGTGGTTATCGCACAAAATTATGCTATATGTTGGAGTCGAGTGTATTTATGATTCAAAAACCATTTCACTGTATTTTTTCAACGAATGAATAAGCTCAGTTGTTCATTTAAGCACCTTTTATTTGAGCCGGTTCTTTAATCTTCACCTTTTTTTTTTACAGATTTTGTGCGAACCAATGAGCTACAAATCAATGTTTCACAAAGATCACACTGAAGATGTACGTCACTTCCGGTCTAAGTCCAAATCCTGGACAGCTGGTGAAAAGAAGAAACATTTGAACAGAATACTATTCTGATCTCAAAGTTCATCTGATACAACAAGATAGTGCTTAATATAAACTGAAATCCATTTAATTTATTTGTAATGTATTTTTCTTGTAGGATTAATTTGTCTGAAGTTGAATATTTATTATTTTGTGTTTGTATGTAATTTATTATGTATTGTTCAAATACTGTAATGTAGCTTTCTTCAATAAAGTTTGATTAATAAGACGTTAGTTTTTAAGACAGATTAGGTTGGTGCTTAGAATCATTTTAATTAGTAACCTCTTAGCAGACTGTGGTTTATTATAAAATACTCAATCTTAAAGCTTAATTAGATTTTGTAAGGCAAATCACTCAAAGGAAATTCCCAGGAAAATGTAAAGAATCGCTAAAATAGAGTAGATTAATTGCATGTCAAATCATTATGGATTCAAGATCAGAGCTCTTCATAATCTGGTGCTTCGAGATGTTAATGACATTACAGAAGGGTAAAACACTAATCTTACAACAAACCTGAAACAGCTTTGTTATGAAAATGCTCTGTTCAAAATAGATTTATATAAAGACATTGCACTGTTACTTAACAAAAAGAAGGTCATTAGATCTGACATACGAGATTAAAAATCAAAAATAGACTTTTAAATTTATTCTACGTGCCTCCTCATTACTTGATGTAAATTAATTAACTTAATTTGTCAGAATAACACGAAAGACCTATAATGGTTTACTTTTACAAATTGTGACTTAAATGGAGAGTTGTCTCCTTGGCACTCATACCACATCTTCCTATATCCATTCACATGTAGGGGAGGATCTGCTTTGACTTCCGGATAACCTGTGATCTCCCCATTCATGTTGCTCAATTTTTTTTTATGTTGTGCTGCTTGTATACTGTTGGTTGTCTGTTGGTCGTTTTGGTTTTTGGCCAGAGTGTTGTCTGATTGTTGGCAAATTATGGTTTTGAATATCCCTTTGGTATTTTCAGTCTCTCTGTTTAAACGATATTGCACTATTGATGCTTTTGCGTGTACAACAATGATTCCTGTCTTATTATATGCCAATGGACCGTTCAAAGGGTGTTGCTGATTAAAGAATCATCAAAACTAGCCTTGACGACGTATGAATAATTAAACTATGAACAAATTGAGAAAAGTTTAATACTTTAAGATTTCCCATGCAAGTGTAGATTGAGATTTTATTACGGTTAATTGGCACAAATGTAACATGGGTTTTCAAAGAACCAATTGACGCATAACATTGTCTTTCTTCCAACTGAAAAAGCACACAAAATCTTCCTGTTTTTCTTTTTGTTCATAGCAAGGCTTAGCAACAAGACCGTTTGCATGTAGGAATTAATATTGAAAATTCACATTGCACATATGCAAGACGTTCGGATCTTCAGGGTATAGCTTGCATTCAGTTCATCTCACTTTAGTGTTATCGCAGGAAGTCGTATTTGTAAAATCTGTTCTTATGATGTAATCATCTTCATTTGACCTTGGAACTTAGGACATCGAGCTTACCTGTAAAACTTAATATTCCAGAAACACTAGTTGTACAAATCTCACAAAACGTAGAATGGTAAAATTTCTTAGTTTACTATAGAATTAAACATCAAAAAGAAATTTATTGGTTTATAAACGTGACCAATTAACTCACAAACAAATTAAAGTCTTGACAACACAACTGAACTGAATGAAGACCGAACTATGAGCATTCTAGACAAAATACAAAGATAAAGAAGGCCAGAAAAAAAACCATAGAAACATACAACACCATAACCAACAGAAAGTACAAATATACAAGTAACAGTCAACAATAAACATAAAGAAAGTCTTTAACTGAGCAACACAAAACCCAAAACAAATTTGGGGTGTATTCAGGTGTTCCGGAATAATCAGAAGTTCCTTCTAAACTAGTAAAGCACATTTTGTTAACCGTGTTGAAATGCATACATGCCAATCATATATGCTGATGAGGTTTCGAGTAATAGAAATATACTATAAATTGTATCGTATAGTCATTGTTGTTGTAGGTCTTATTCCTGATTGAAACAGTTTGACAGTGTAGATTCGCATGGTAGGTGACGCATGCATACTAGCAGGATACGCCGGTCTTGTTTCTTCTGAGTTCATGCGATTCCCTCATTTTGTGTTTGTCATACATTGATGTGTATCTTATTGATATGTTTTACTAAATTTGAAAATCGGTAAACTACTATTGCCTAAGTTCATCATAATTGGAATAAGAATTATCGATATCTAGTTAAAATTGTCTTTGCCAAAAAAAGATCTAAACACACTTCGTGCAGAATTAACAAGAATGTGTCCATAGTACACGGATGCCCCACTCCCACTATCATTTTCTATGTTCAGTGGACCGTGAAATTGGGGTAAAAACTTTAATTTGGAATTAAAATTAGAAAGATCATATCATAGGGAACATGAGTACTAAGATTCAAGTTGATGTAACTTTAACTTCATCAAAAACTACCTTGACCAAAAACTTTAACCTGAACTTTGCACTATCATTTTCTATGTTCAGTGGACCATGAAATTGGGGTCAAAACTATAATTTGGCATTAAAATTAGAAAGATCATATCATGGGGAACATGTGTATTAAGTTTCAAGTTGATTGGACTTCAGCTCCATCAAATACTACCTCGACCAAAAACTTTAACCGGACGGACGAACGGAGGCACAGACCAGAAAACATAATGCCCCTCTACTATCGTAGGTGGGGTATAAAAATCTTTGGGGGACTTTCAAAAATGCAAAATCCTTGTAAAAATGAATTGTAGTGAAGAGAATGACAACATTAATCAATAGTTCTTATGATAATACCATTCAAAATTTCATGAAGGGTGCAACACAAAGAACAGGATACGCCTACCTTCCAAAGCACCTGATTTTACCCCTGACTTTTTTGGGAAATTTTGCTCTTTATTTAAAATACTATGTGTTTTTTCATAGAATGTTGTTTGTCAGTTCTTTTTTGCCATAGTGTTGTCAGTTTCTTCTCTTCTTTTTAACGAGTTTTGAAATCCCTTTCGATACGTTCAGACTTCGTTTATGGGAAGATAACAGTCACAAGTGCACGTTGTTGAGCTAATAATCCCACATTCACCTATCCTACTCATACAAACTGCTTGATAATTGGTTATTTTTCGAACTTTTTATCGGTCATATACAGGAAGACATTTGATTACAAAGGCTTTAAGCCACGTTAATGCCACCTACATTATTATGATCTTTTTCAGCGAATGTCAGTCTGTCCTCCTAGGACTGAGACACCTCGACGTGATCCCGGTCTTGAATTGTCAACATCTTTAACTGGCACACTACTTCCCCTGTTTTATAAAGATTGTGATTGCTTCATCAATTAATAATTTTATCCAGCATCGTATAATCATTGCGTTGTCCCATTCCAGCTGGTTGAAACAGTTTGACTGAGTAAAGATCCATGTAAAGATGAAATAAATGATAAAATATAGTGAGTAGAAAGACTGTATTAATCAGAAGTCATGATAAAACTCATCATTAAAATTTCACGAAGGGTGCCACACGGAAACAGGATATACCTACCTTCTGGAGCACCTGATGTTATCCCAGGTTTTTGTTGGGGTACATTTTGTACATTATATAAAGTTCTGTATGTAGTATTTTGTAGACTGTTGTTTGTCATGTTTTTTTTAACATAGTGTTGTCAGTTTCTTTTCTGCTCAATAGTTTTGAAATCCCTTTCGGTACGTACAGACTTCGTTTATGCAAAGATAACACGTTTAGATATTTGGATGATATTTTAGCTCTCAATAATGACGACTTCAGTATGTATACTAAAGACATTTATCCTGTTGAACTTACTTTAAATAAAGCTAATACTAACAATGACCACTGCCCTTTCCTCGATCTTGATATATATATCATTAACGGAAAGCTTAATACTAAAATTTATGATAAAAGAGATGATTTCTCATTTCCTATCGTTAATTATCCATTTTTAGATGGTGACGTTCCCTTGTCACCATCTTACGGTGTTTATATATCTCAACTTGTACGATTCGCTCGTATATGTACCAATGTTTCAGATTTTAACGAGATTTTATGTATTACTGAAAAATCATTACACCAGGGTTTTCGATATCACAAACTAGTCAAAACATTTACTAAATTTTATCATCGGTATAAGGACATAATTCGTAAATATAGCTCAACATGCAGACTTCTTATACGTTCAGGTATTTCTCATCCAATATTTTATGGAAATATTCTTTATAGAGCACAAAAATGTCAGTATTCATCTCAGAAGCTAACAAAACCTTTAAATAGACTTATTAAGAAGGGATATAGTTACGATACTGTTGTCAAGTCATTAAAGATTGCATATTTTGGCGTTAATATTGATTCACTTATAGGGTCTTTGCATCGGAACTAAACACATTTATTATTAATAAACCAGTTGTTGGCATGACACGGGTTATGTTCTTCTCATATATGTTATGATGGTATGATACTAAACCCCTCACGGGGAGGATTGTGCCTGATATTCATATGATGAAGACATAATTTTTCAATCAGTTTAATTGAAGTCCGGAGCTGACATGTCAGTTAACTGCTAGTAGTCTGATGTTATTTATGTATTATTGTCATTTTGTTTATTTTCTTTGGTTACATCTTCTGACATCAGACTCGGACTTCTCTTGAGCTGAATTTTAATGTGCGTATTGTTATGCGTTTACTTTTCTGCATTGGCTAGAGGTATAGGGGAGGGTTGAGATCTCACAAACATGTTTAACCCCGCCGCATTTTTGCGCCTGTCCCAAGTCAGGAGCCTCTGGCCTTTGTTAGTCTTGTATTATTTTAACTTTTAGTTTCTTGTGTACAATTTGGAGTTTAGTATGGTGTTCATTATCACTGAACCAGTATATATTTGTTTAGGGGCCAGCTGAAGGACGGCTCCGGGTGCGATAATTTCTCGATGCATTGGAGACCTGTTGGTGACCTTCTGCTGTTGTCTGTTCTATGGTTGGGTTGTTGTCTCTTTGGCAAATTCCCCATTTCCATTCTCAATTTTATAACAGCAACAAGTGCACGTTATAATGCTAATTACCCCACATTCGGCCATCCTACTCATGAAAACTGCTAAATAAATGGTTACTTCTTGTACTTTTTTATCGGTCATGTACGGGAAGACATTTTATTACAAAGGCTTTAAGCTACGCTAATGCCACCTACATGTTTTGTTTTTGTTTTTTTTTCATCTTTTTCAGCGAATGTCAGTCTGTCCTCCTAGGGCTGAGACACCTCGACGTGATGTCGGTCTTGAATTGTCAACATCTTTAACTGGCATACTACTTCCCCTGATTTATAAAGATTGTGATTATATTCCACTATCTGGTCCATCAATTATTCATTTTATCCAGGGAATGAAAACGACGATGATTATAGGAGATAATATGTTGTATACTAAATCAAGTCCATGGTCAGCTCTAACGACATAACTTGTCAATAATATGTGATTGTATGATTTTGCTTCATCCTCATTTCCAATCACAGAAGAATCAGCATTGCAATCAAGTTCAATAAACGTCCACGGTAAAGTTAAATCAAATCATAATTAGATATATACTCTCCAATTTGAGTCCTCATAGTAAAATTAAAGATCTTAACGTGACAATATCGTTTTGTTTTTTCCAACATGTATCTAATTACTGTAAAACTGATTTGAGTGTAATTACAGTGATCCTATCATATATCAATTTACTACTGAGAGGACAGAAAATTGTAAGGCTTTTATTGATGTCTTGAAATTCTATAGCCCCTTGAGGATTGTTCCGTCTCGTTACATCATGCAAAACGTATAAAGGAAGAAGGACTGAAACAATTGTTGTGATTTAAAGATCAATATCAGAAGAGTTTTTTTTCGAAAGTACTTTTTGTTTGGACATGTTGTTTGGAGACATCTTACTTTAATCGTTCTGCACTGATATCACATAACATGTAAGTAATTTGAACTTGTAGGCATTTTTGTATGTTTTCATTTCTAGGAACCCTGTTCAGTGTTGACTATAGTGTTTGACTTATCTTTATTTTATTTTAGAAAGATTTTGTAATGTTATTTATTGAGTGGGTCAAGTGATTAATACTTGACCTGGTGACTTTGATGAATTTGTATTACACCCTATTCAAAACCACTGCTATTTGATGTTTCATTATTTAGGCATCGCTACATATAACTTACCATCCATTTGCTGACATGGTATACAATTTTGCTGTAAATTTACTGTTTATTGAATATTATCAATCGAAACACTGAGGTTTTCCTCACCAAGCATTAACAGTCACATTCTAGTGGTTTAACCTTTGGTTTTGGATGCTCTCATAAAACGCAAATTACACTTGATAAATCTTATTTGTTTGAAGCGCTGTTCTGGTTGTACCTTCAACGGGAAATCTCAAAACCAAATACTTGCATTGGTTTTAAATGAAGTGGTTTATTGTTTTCTATTTTGAATTGTTTTTCATTTGCATGTCGGCGCCTTTATAGTCGACTATAAAGCATGAGTTTTTTCTCATTGTTAATAGCCATAAGGTGATCTACAATGGCATGCTTACATTCACGTCAATTGAAGTCTTGTTGACAGTTGTCTCATTGTCTCACTATTCCACATACTAAACTTAAAGCTCGACTGAAATAACTCGTCAGCTTATGTTTCTTTAACAAAACGGGCACTGGACGTTTTAAATATCTAGTTTTGGGCTGGAATTCAGCTTACTTTGTGAAAAATCATACGTCATAAGTCAAGGAAATATATACCGACGAAGATATCTCTGCCATGCTGGACTTTTTAATTGACAACATATTTGTTGAATTTGGAGGTTTGGTCTTCCAACAGACTATTGGAATCCCAATGGGTACCAATTGCGCTCCTCTACTTGCAGATTTGTTTTTATATTCCTATGAAGCAAAATTTATCCAAGGGCTTGTACAGAAAGGAGAATAGAAATAAGCCCAGTCTTTTAATTTCACCTTTCGGTATATTGATGATGTACTGTCTCTTAATAATAATAGATTCAGTGATCACTTAAATTTAAATTAAAGATACTACCGACACAGATAAATCTGCTTCATATTTAGACTTTTTTCTCGAAATAACTACTGATGGTAGGTTGAATACCAAAATTTATGACAAACGCGATGATTTTAATTTTCCTATAGTCAACTTTCCATTTTCTGTGTAGCAACATCCCAGCGGCACCAGCATATGGAGTATATGTGTCTCAATTGATACGTTACTCTACAGCTAGCTCAAAGTACGATAAATTTGTTGGACGAGGAATGCTGCTTTCTCAAAAGTTGCTAAGACAGGGCTATGAATCAATCAAATTAAGGTCATCACTTAAGAAATTTTACGGTCGCCATCATGAGCTGATTGGCCATTATGACAAAAGTGTGTCAGAAATCATATCTGATATTCTTCCTCATAATAACCTTCCATCATTACCGAACTGAACAAGTGAAACTGCGAGCTACTGCTCACTGATGATACCCCCGCCGCAAGTGGATAATATTAATAGTGTAAAAATATGCAAGTGTTCGGTAAACAGGAAGTTGTCGAGTGATGAATCTGAAAACGCATCACACGGTATAGCTGAATTATAAAAATCCTGAAACCAAATTTCAGAAATCCTTGTATTGAAGTTCCTGAGAAAAATATGACGAAAATTTTTAACTTGGTTATCATGTGTAAAATCATACAAGTGTTCGGTAAACAGGAAGTAGTCGAGTGATGAATCTGAAAACGCATCACACAGTATAGCTGACTTATATAAATCCTGAAACCAAATTTCAGAAATCCTTGTATTGTAGTTCCTGAGAAAAATGTGACGAAAATTTTCAACTTGGCTATCATGTGTAAAATCAGACAAGTGTTCGGTAAACAGGAAGTTGTCAAGTGATGAATCTGAAAACGCATCACACGGTATGGCTGACATATATAAATGTTGATACCAAATTACAGAAAGGGTGGATGTGTAGTTCCTGAGAAAAATGTGACGAAAGTTTCATGGGACGGACTGATGGACGGACGGACTGATGGACGGACTGACAGACAGAGGTAAAACAGTATACCCCCCCTTTTTTAAAGCGGGGGTATAACAAAGAAATAACGCGACGGGTGCCGTATACGGTGCAGGAAATGCTTACCCTTCCGGAGTACCTGATTTCACTCCCGGTTTTTAGTGGAGTTCGTGTTGTTTCTTAATCATTATTTATAACTGTTAATGTATATGTCCTTTGGTTTAGTGAGCCTTTGTTTACTCCTTGGTTTTCATTGTTATTGTCTTGGAATCATAACACAACACATGCCCGTATTTTTAGACTATGTATACTTTTGTTTACTGTCTTTTTTAACAATATTTAATCAATGTAATTTAAACATATGGTAACAATTACTCCAATTACTTCTACTTCTTTGCTGGAAACGATTTCCGTCAACCCCTGGAACATTGTTTAATTGGATTTGTCTTTTAATAATTTCCTTTAGGAAAATTGATTTGTTTTAAATTTTCGTGTAAAGTTTAATTATTCATAACTTTTCAATTCTTAGTCATTTAAATTATTTGTACACATTGATTTTTACAAATCTATATATGTACATATATGTAATATTTACACTGACATCAGAAATGTGTTTCATGCAGAGGTGAAAATGTTTTAAAGAGCAATTCATATATGATTGTTGTAATTTGATTTCGGGTGTTTCTGCTATGAGATTGTTCCAATCTCTGAATCGCCTCCGAAAGAATGAAAATTTAAAACCATCTTTCTTGCATTGTATTTGTCTGCAAGTTTTGTGTAGTTTCAACTGGCCTTAATTATATTGCGTTCCAATGAAATAGGAAAAAATATGCAGATATGATTGCCAATGAGACAACTATCCAACAGAGACCAAATTACGTGGTCTGTATCTGTCATCATTTGCAAAGGTGTATGCAGTTGAATGATTAAAATTGACATATCCCATTTCCATGGAGATATTTTGGTGTCGTCTGGTCATTTACGGTCTATTGTCTTCGAAACTTATCAATAGTTTAAACGTTACAATTTATGTTCTATTTAGGTCAGTTTATTTTGAACCACTTAATATCTGTATTGTAGCTGTATAATAATCGGACCATCTCTTTTCTATGGAGATAGGCACCATCAGTCATGATCCATTACCTTTGAAACTTTTGCTGGTGGACGTTTCGTCCCCGAGGGTATCACCAGCCCAGTAGTCAGCACTTCGGTGTTGACATGAATATCAATTATTTGATCATTTTTATAAATTTTCTGTTACAAAACTTTGAATTTTTTGACAAACTAAGGATTTTCTTACCCCAGGAATAGATTACTTTAGCCGTATTTGGCACAACTTTTGGGACTTTTGGGTCCTCAATGCTCTTCAACTTTGTACTTGTTTGGCTTTACAACTAGTTTGATCTGAGCGTCACTGATGAGGGTTATGTAGACGAAGCGCGCGTCTGGCGTAATAAATTATAATCCTGGTACCTTTGATAACTATTAACATGTTTGAATTTGTTATTAAGTCAATTTTTGAACTAATATAGCGTAAATATGAGGACGGGGTATGATTATTATACAGCGTCGCCATCGGCCGGAGTGCATGAGTAAGTATTTGGATGGCAATAGTCTTTAACTATATCAACGGTACCTAATTTTCTGTATCCGATGCGCATTTCGACAATACATTCAGGGATGCTCGTAACCAAAATATGTTTATAAAAAAAATATGAATAGTTTTTAATCAAAAATGACAAAATAGTGTAGCTTAAGTCGGGCAAGGAATCACAGCTTTGCGTGAGGCAAATATAATTCCTTGATTTAATATAATTTCCTAAATTTTGTGACAGCAATATTCGAAGTACTGACTACAAGGCTGACGATACCATCGGGGACTAATAGTCCACCAGCAGAGGTATCGACCAATCAGTGGTAATACCATTAAAATTGATCTAGACAAGCTAGATAAAAGTAACCTTGATCAGTAGTGTCGCAGTTTTTTCACCTTGTTTTGTTTAATTGATGTTTGAAATCGGTGTTGAAAAACAATTCTTTCTGTAACGCACAAATCTTAAACTGCTTTAACATTATTTCATGTATTCTATGTTATAGAAAACTACAATTCCCCAGAACATGTCTCTCTATTAATATTATTCTTGTCAAAGTAAGACAACTAGCTTATCTCTTTCGTGAATATTTATTATAACCAATTATATTGAGTGAAATGAGGCAAGAATGAAAAAAAAGAAAGAAAAATGGAATCATAAATTCAATTACGAGCTGATATAATAACTCATTGTATTCGTATCTTGATAAGATTTCTTGATACTGAATGCCAAAATTATCTTGTTCTCACTGATATTGTAATCGGAAAATAGCGAAACAAGTTAACTTGTCCTCAAGGAATTCTTCAGTTTCATTCTTATTAAGCTCAGAAAAGAGTTGAAAAATGTTGCATCAAGTTATGTGTTTTCTGCAGTAATGCAATTACTTTGATATTTGAATAAACTTGATTAATTTGATTTGCTCGTGTTCATTCTAAACAAATTACCACAAAAGACAGTATACGATGGCGTCCTAAGAAAATACAATGTTAGAACAAAATCATTAATTTGCACTCTTCTTGCAGTATTCAATGTAATATTTTCACAAACATTTTGCACTTCAACAAATTATGCAAATGTCAACCAGGATGTTAGTAAGCGTAAATAAGTACAGATTTAAACTTGTTTTCTAAAAAATATCGGTAGTTCTTAATTAGCTCCAACATCGACGGTTGTACAAGATTGTGTCACCTCATACACACGTGAGCCGGTAAACAGTCTTTACGGTATATGGGTGCTGCTGAACGGTGACATATAACTACTGATTTTTTTAAATGCGAAAAATCACTGTGTGGGATGTATGAATACGCAGCAACCACCGTTCGGAAGGCATCATTAATGTATGCATAAAGAGTTCGCCGCTCCCTGTAAGTTTAAGAACCGGTGCTACAGTTTTTAGACGAGTCTGTAGGTTTTCCATTTCAGGTCATCATTTCTGTCCCTACATAATCATCCTCGAACAATCCTATTCTTTATTCCCGTCGCTCTATCTAGCAGAATGTGCATATAAGATATGCGAAACAATTCCCCATGTTTATTGCTAAACAATAGAGCAATTTTGATATTCAATATGGATGACATCTAGCTATTTTGATTTTGAAAGACGGTTTGTTATTTTTGTAATTAAGTCTATTGACATATATTTCGTACATATATATGACGAAAGGAAATAAAAAATCCATTAAGGAGTTTTTAAAGACTCGGTCGAATATGACAAGGGCGTTAAATTCATACTACTACAAGGAAATGATGGCATGGTAGACAGAGGAAGACATTCTCTTTATACTGAAGTCACCGATGCGACCGGACGTGGCTGCGTATTTATACATCCAGAACAATAGAATGGACGACCCTTTTAAAAGGGAGTTAACAGCTGAAGATGATAACGTTTAAATGGCCATACCGAGTCAAGCATTCGGTTCCTGTTGATTGTATGACATCTAAATATATATTTTCTTTTCTTTTTCACTTGAGTCACCGCCTCACCTTTGGTTCCTGTTGATTGCATGACATCTAAATGCATTTGTTCCTTTGAGGGTTTGATTTAGAAATACTGCATTGTTTACCCTACCTTATGTCATCATTGTTAATGGAAACTATTTGCATCGAAACTTTAAGAAAGAAAGTTCTAGTAAAACATGTTTATAACACCATTAATTTAACCCCATAGTAAGAAAATAAATGCAAGATGTCGATGTGGGTGCGATGTAAACGTATTCATTTATAGTAATTTTGATCACTCATGCCTAAAAATAAACTGATTTTATAGATTCAAATCGGTTTTTTGTGAATTATTGTGACCATATGCGTGTTGCATTTCCTTAATACGCCTGTAAATTCAATTGTATATTTAATAGACGCAAATAATTTGAACCCAGTGTGAATTAAAGATCGTCAGCTGTAGCAACCAAATTAATTCTTTCGTGTCCCAGAGTGCAAAATTAGCACTTAATAAATGTCAGACCCAGCAGGTCATCTGATTTCGTAATCGTATCAAGTTATACAACGTAACTCATTTTCCCGACCGCTGTATAATGTTGTGTTGACTGTTTGAAATAGTTCACCGCTTCTGAATGTTATATTTTGGGCATCAATGCTTACACAAGATTTGCTAGAAAGGTAACTGTTGTAAATGCACTGTTGACTGTTTGAAATAGTTCGCTGTTGCAGAATTTTATGCATTCTAAGCACTCAAGCGTACATTAAAATATCGTGATATGCTAACAAAGTCACTCACATTGGGAAATCAACCAATGAAGTGACGTAATTTTTAAATTCAGGTACGATCAATGAGATCAGCTATATATTGCTTTAGATTCTAAAACGCCAAATGAATGTCCATCAATCAAAATCAGGACCATTGCCATTGATATTCTGCAATGACTTGTTTTTGCATATATATTTATAAATGCTATAGCTGATAGAAATTCTGTTATGAAAAGATTTGTGAAATCTATGTTGTAATTAATAGATGTATGTAAACCATTTTATCTTTTGCCATTCAAAATTTTACTTTCGAAAACGGATGTTACAGCATTTTAAGTGCCCCAAACAAAATCTGAACATATCATAAGCATCTATACTATTAAATAAAGGCAACAGTAGTATACCGCTGTTCGAAATTCATAAATCGATAGAGAAAATCTGTAATGGCAATGTTAATTAAAACATTAAAATGAAAACATTACATGACAGGACTACAATACAAATAAATGGGAGAACAAATATGACAGAGAAACAAACGATTAATAGCCAACAAAAGGTACTTTGTTAAAATTTTAATACGCCAGACGTGTGTCACGTCCACACAAGACTAATCAGCGACAGAACAAGTACAAAGCTGAAAGGCATCGAGGACCAAAAGTTTAAAAAGTCTCGACCAACACGGCCAAGGTTATTCACATGGGACAACAACATCCTTTAATATTTTTTAGAATTTAGAATAAAACATACCTTTGCAAAGAGTAAATTTTATAAAATGACTATACAATGGATAAACATGATAAAACTGAAGTGGTGACTAGCCACAGAACAAAAACGGATAAAATAAAAGTGACGTCACATTTGAATTAAAAAACGAGTTCCCAAAAGTTAAGAAAGAATTTAGATGAAGTTCAAGATTAGATTTGTATGACTTATCTAATGCTTATTATTAACAGTGAAAATTACAATACTAATATTATCAAATTGTAGTAGCAGTAAGACAACCAATTGTATTATCTAGCTATGTCGGTGTTCCTCTGAATCAAACTGTAAACCAAGTATATAGTGTAAATTTCGTTGATCCAGACTAAAATCTATCAAAAGAACTGGATGATCAATTATCTTTACCATAACTCACGAATACAACAGAAAAAAATAATAAGACGTATAACTTTAAACGTTAAGACATTCGACAAAATCCGATGACAATAACAAATATAACATCAAAACTAAATAAATGAATTTGCCAATTCGGATGGAAAAGTACCATGCCACGTCTAATATCAAAGCGAATTCACACTCAGCAAAACAGTCACAATCGGGAAAAAGTCACATTCGGTAATAAGAAGATGAGACGACCTCATTTTGTGTGTCGCGTCTCTTGGGTCCACAATAAATTAATCATCCTGCCTCTGTGTCCTATAAGTACCATGCATAGTCGAATTTGTCGTCCACTTTTATGATCATTTAGTTTGGGTTATTTTTGTAGAAAAACGAAAATATGTCTCCGATACTACGATTATACTACTATACTATATAGAGACTCTATATAATATAGCAGTGATCGCCATGGAACAGAAAACGTAGAATTAATAGTTACTGTAATAGCAAATACACTTTATTTATAATATATATACGTATGTTCATAGAATACAGAAACGCGAAAATAATGGAATATAACAGAAAAAAAAAAAAAAAAAACGGAATTCCAGACATAATATATTTTACTAAAATTAATCCTACAACAGTTGTATCTATGATGAGTTAATTTACATACTCCAAACAAAGCTTAAAATGCCCGCGATTTCGCGGTTGTGTTCTAGTATTGTTTTATACAAAAATCCTCGGAGGACGATTGGTATAAGTAGTCCAACAATTGTATAACTAGCCTGTCAAAACTGAAGTTGATAGTTCGAATCTTAATTTATCTGCCAAACAATGTTCGGTAAAAAAATGCGATCACCATAAGTGAACAGGAATGAGAAATTCAGACGACAACAAGAGAGTTTAACGACAAAATTGAATTTTTATCAATAAAGAACTATGATCAAGCGAAATACACGTTGATCAGTAGATAAAAATCCCAGGGTGGAAGTAAATTGACAGGGGAAAAATCAATCCAATGGGGGAAATTAATAGACAGGGGTGAAACCAGTCGACAGAAGGAAATCAATCGACAGTGGGAAACAAATCGACAGGGGGCAATCAATCGACGGGGAAAACATCAATCGACATAGGAAAAAAATCAATTGACAGGGAGAAAATAAATCGACAGGGGAAACAATCAATCGACAGGGGAAACATAAATCGACAGGGATAATATCAACCGACTGGAGAAAAAATCAATATCGACAGGTAAAAATATAAAACAGATTAGAATTTGCAATTTATTATTTGTACTTCAGGTTAGTGAAAAGCTAAATTGATATTACATAAGAATGGTCAAATACGAAAGCATTGCCAAACTAGAAAACAGAATATACAAGCTAAATAGAATAACATATAAAAAGTCACAAAGCCTTCAGGAAGATAGAATAAAGTGAAATTATACTTATTGTCTCTCTACTTAAACAAATATAACTCTCCCTGTTCTCTCCAAAATAAAGCTTAATTTTCGTATTTATGTCAAAATTTTGTTGCATAAAATTACGCTTTCTTCATTAAAACTGTTTACCAATTGATAACTGTCATTTGCTATCCACGAGGACAAAAGACTCAAATACTACATTTACAAAACTTTTTGAGATACATGTATATATGTAACAGTGAATTTGAAAAAAAAAAATGAGATTTTTTGTAAAATCTCTGAAAGTATGGCTAACCGTTATCAAAGGTACCAGGATTATAATTTAATACGCCAGACGCGCGTTTCGTCTACATAAGACTCATCAGTGACGCTCATATTAAAACAGTTAAAAAGCCAAACATATACAAACTTGAAGAGCATTGAGGACCCAAAATTCCAAAACGTTGTGCCAAATACGGCTAAGGTCATCTACTCCTGGGGGTAAGAAAATCCTTAGTTTTTCGATAAATTCAAAGTTTTTTAAAACAGGAAATTTATAAAAATGACCATATAATATTGATATTCATGTCAACACCGAAGTGCTGACTACTGGGCTGGTGATACCCTCGGGGACGAAACGTCCACCAGCAGTGGCATCGACCCAGTGGTGTAAATAGTTATCAAAGGTACCAGGATTATAATTTAATACGCCAGACGCGCGTTTCGTCTACATAAGACTCATCAGTAGTGACGCTCATATTAAAACAGCTAAAAAGCCAAACATATTCAAAATTGAAGAGCATTGAGGACCCAAAATTCCAAAACGTTGTGCCAATACGCCTAAGGTCATCTACTCCTGGGGGTAAGAAAATCCTTAGTTTTTTTAAACCATTTTTCGAAAAATTTACACACTGAGAATTAAAAAAAACTAAAATAACACACTGAGAATTGAGAATTACACTCTGAGATTTCATACAAACGCATTGAGATTACAAAAAAATAGAATTACACACTGAGAATTGCAAATTACATAATGAGATTTCAAAAAGACACACTGAGATGAAATAAACTAAAAAACAACCAGTGAGAATTTGAAATTCCACACTGAGAATTTAAAATAACACACTGAGATTTGTGCGAACTTTTTATGCGCACAAATTTAATTAGCATACTTAATCTTAATCTATTACAAGCTTAGAACAACTAGGGGACATAACTTGTTAGTCCTTCAATTTGGCGCTAAATGTTTAATAACATTAAAAATACAACATATAGAAAAAATACGTTATTAATGACCAATAAAACAAGAAAAATACCCACTTACTCTCATTACAAAATGTAAAAAACTTTATTAAAATTTTAAGAAAACATTGGAACAAGCTGCAAAAATACAAACAATGCAGTGAAATTTCCCCCAAAGTGCCTATTACAGCATATGTAAGTAACAAATTATAAAAGATTACCTTGCGAAATCATGGTAACAGTTGAAAGACTTTTGAAAATGGACCATGCTTAAACATTTTTAAGCAAAAAATCCAGATATATGGTTAGTATTAACTGAATTATAGGCAATAATCTTATGAATATGAGTTAGCAAAAAAAGTTGTTAAATTTATTACGAATGTTGGTTGTAGGAACCGCATTCATTATAATGACAAGAGTTCGGGAGACCAAGATATTTATCTGTTGAATTATTCATCTCATGCATATTCTTTAGTAATATGCATATTAATCTCAGTGTGTATTTTTGAAATCTCAAACTTTGTACTTTTTTGGCTTTTTAACTATTTTGATCTGAGCGTCACTGATGAGTCTTTTAAAGTAGACGAAACGCACGTCTGGCGTAGTAAATTATAATCTTGGTACCTTTGATAACTATAAGTGATTTTTACAACAATCATTTAATATTCCAGGGATTTTACAAAATCCCTTCTTTTACAAATTCTCTATACCATATATATTCAAGTGATATATATTTAATTGAGACAACTGTCTGTTTAACCAACTGTCCTGTCAACAATTGCAATCACCTGCACCTCGGCTAAAGCTAAGTTTGTCATGTCTTTCTTCTGTATCCTGACGTAACGGCCATTTATTATCGGATTGCATTCAAAGGCCAGGTGGTATCCTATCTTGGCAGGTCCAATATAAAATTTACAACGCGTCATTAGATTATGTGATGGACCTGCAGTTATATCCATCTGACGGATTAGTTCACCTGCAACATAAATCCATGAACTTATTGTTGATTAAAAAATAAATTTGAGATTAACAAATCTCCAAATTGATCTTTTAGGTGTCCAAACTTAAGCTTTTTAATATCAAATGCAATTGACTTTATAATGTTTAGAAAGGATAAAATTGAGAATGGAAATGGGGAATGTGTCAAAGAGACAACAACCCGCCCAAATAAAAAACAACAGCAGAGGGTCACCAACAGGTCTTCAATGTAGCGAGAAATTCCCGCACCCGGAGGCGTCCTTCAGCTGGCCCCTAAACAAATATATACTAGTCCAGTGATAATGAATATATAATAAAGGAGCAAAGATTGGCGTCCAGGAATATATTCTGGACGGAAATGCGCAACATAAGAAAAAATGGTCTGCTTTTAAGCTTCAATAAGTGTTTCGGTTTTTGTACATCTTTGGCTTTCAAATAATTGGCTTTGAGCATCCCTGATGAAAGTAAATCCAGAAAAATGCTTTGAACGCACAACTTTATAAAATACATAACGTATTGTTTTCATTTTTTTACAAGATATCTTATTTTTTGAATAACACAATACTATTCCAAAATCTTCCTTTGTTATATTATTACATCTGATTAATGACAAGTCAATGAATACATTTATGTTGAAATTATTTTTACTTCCTTTTTAGCTTTATGCATTATGAATCATTAATATTCATATGTGTCAAAGCTCGGTCTCAACACTGGCAATTATTGCACATAAAAATTATACTTTATAAACGCATATAAGGAAGTGTACTTTCTTAATCAATCAAACAGCTTACCACAACAATCTCTCCTTGCAAATATTTCTATCTGCCTAATGTTGTAATCACGACCAAGGTCAACCATCCAGTATGGCGACTGTTCTGTAGTGGTGTGCGAAAACGTGCTTATGTTTCCGTCATTAGCATATCTAGCCCAATGATTTCCATGTAGCGAACTTTGAGTGGCTGCCTTTCCTTCTGCCACCTCTTGCAACATTTGTACATCAGAAGTGTCTGGAAGGAGTAAAATATGTGTAATGTAATTGGCTAATGACCTTGACAATTAAAATTCATTTTAATGCATCAACAATAATATGCAGATAAATCGTACACCATTCGATAGCATATCTTCTGCAATACGTTATTATACTAAATATACATTCACATCTACATTGTGATGTTTATTGCAGTAATTATCAATTAGGTCAATCATTGTAACTGATTATATGCTCTTTAGTTTATTGGCCCATATAATTTTGAAATACAAATTATCTAATATTCTATTGTCTTCTACTCTGTTCTAGAAGGAAACAGAGCAAGACTGTACGCATTAACAACTTCTGAGATGGAAGTTAGAGCACTTGTATAAGCCCCTTCCATTCTTTGCAATTCAAACGAGTTGCGGTCAACGGCGGGATAACAGAGTGCTAAACCGTTAACACATCATTCAGATAGCGCACTCCTCTAAACATAGCCAAAGTTGACTCACTTGGAGATTAAATAAACAATTACCATTCATTTTACAATATTATACAAATATAGCCTTTGTATGAAGTCGATGCAAGGATATATTGACCTGAAAGAAATATATTGACTGAGGACGAAGTCCGAGGTCGATATACTTCTTTGGGTCGATATATCCTGTATTGACCTCTTACAAAGGCTATGTTTGTTATATTATTAATTTCCGACCATATTTGTATCATAATCGTCATTTGATTTTGTTGGAATTTTATAGGTATTATATTGTCTACTTGACAATAACAAAATATTAGTTGTTATTTCAATTGCTTTTTTTTGGTTTGTTTGTCATCTTATGTATTTGAAGATTTTTTTCGTCAAATAATCGATCACTTATATCATTTGTTTCAAAACGTTTAAGATCGTTTAACAATATCCTGAAATTCATTACATGACGTCACAAATATATCGGTTTTTAGATACATATTCTAAAAAGAACCGTGCAGTATGCTTTTTTGCTGTGCAATATACTTTTTGCTATGCAATATGCTTTTGCTGTCCGCCATTATCTCTCTACCTTCGAAAATATAGTTTAACATGTGAATATCCCTAAACGAATCAAATTTGTTAAAATATACGAATTAATAATATTAAATATTACAAGAGGGATTCCTACTTTGGCTGGGAATATATCCATAGGGGTCAATACTTTGATGATTGAAAATAATACGACTGACACAAAATCCGTAGAAAGAAATAGAACATCCTATTATAGAAGATAAGACATTGTGATTTAAAAGTTTTCTTTTTTTCTAGAAGGAGAAAAATGTTTACGAATAAAACTTTGACTTCTATTGCAATCTTCAAAATTAACATCTAAAATTTCTACGACATAACTGTGGTATATGCATCCCGATTTTTACTAATGTTTTGACCCAAATGAAGGTAAAATCTCAATGATGATAATTTAAAATGAAACAAATGTGGATTTCTATAATTACCTCTATCTAAATTTGCCAAAATTTGCTGCAAAATGGCAGTATTTGTGTTTATCTGTTGCTTCAAGATGGCTGTATTCGTGTTTATTAGCGTCGTCAGGTTTTCACATGTAATTGGTCCTATGGCATTTGCATCCAGTGTAAAAATGCGTGAAAGAAAAACTAAGAACATCAAGATACTCATTTTGTGTTGCATTTCAAAAGTGAATGATTCTCCCGACTTTAAAAATGTCCTTCAGACCTTAGCGCCTATGTTCATCACGTGTTAATTGTTAAGTATCACAGGTTAAAACTTGATGGACACATAGTGAAAAAAATATATAAAAACAATTTTCAAGTTCCGAATCATGTTTTGATTTTCGATTACTAAATTTGTGCACAAAGCAAAACATACAAAATGCGCAATATAATCGAAATTAAGTTAAAAGTTTTACCACAAAAAATCCTGATAACACGTGACGAAACCAAAAACAACGAAACAATATTTAAATTGGTTTTAGGTCACCCTGAGACCATCAACCTCAAAAAAGAGATCCGACATCAATCCCAAAATCCCTTAATATTTGATAATTGGTGGTAATTAAATTTACAATATTCTTAATGCCTCAGTCGATTTTGTATTTGACATAGTATATTACAGTACTCTAAAGTACAGATCTTAAAGTACTGGCAGTTACTGAAAAAGAAAAAAAAAAAGAAAAAAATACTGAACTAGAAAGGTTGATAATCCATCAAAGACAAATTTCAGTGATGAAGCACTAGCTTCTTGGTTGAGAACACAGTTCATCAGCAGTGCTTACTTGCCAGTGCTAGAAAATAAAAAGTATTTCGCCATTTAAACGCTTTTCTAAATTTACCTTCATCAGGAACGAGAAAAACGATGAATGCCAAGGATGTAAAAAAAATGAATGACCACACTATTTAATATGCGGATAAGAAAACCAGAAAGCAATTTCAGCACTTGTAATTAACTGTCAACAGCACATGGCTATTTTGGTATTTTTGTCATGTGATACAGTTATATCTATGATCATTGCCAGATACAAAGCGCCAAGAGGTAAGCAAACATAAATTTACCCTTAAATTACTTTTAAAATGGTGTTATTTTTCTATAAAATTTTTCGTACGCTTTTTACAAAAAATAAACATGCTTAATTGTATTGAGTGTAGATGACAGACCAAAATTGTTTGTTTGTAAAAATTAGATGGAAAATGTGTGTAAATAAAAGTGTTGTATTCTATATGTTTATAGTTCAAATTTCCAATTTAACTAACTGGTGGTGTTTAACAACCTTGACTGACTGGTAAGCCCTCGCACAGTCGGGTTCCAATAATAACGTTCTGACAGCAACCACCATACTTTTTCCTCAAGTATATATACTTGGACAAATAGCCTTATCATGTTTCGCATTGGTTGCGTGATCTCAGAGCAATTTCAAGTAAAGACCTTTGATACTTTTAGAGATGTTTCTACTGCTGACAAGAGAATGGTTTTAACACTTAACATAAACTTTTACATTCATTTGGATGATATTTTTTTCTAATTCAAAAGCGGAAATGAAAGTCCCATTATTCAATGCAATAATGTACGTCTGTTCAAATAAACAGCGACCTTTTCAAAGACGACCGCAGTAATATTTTTTTTTTCTAAGTAAAGTTTAATTCCGTCACCGAAAAAAAAACAATTTGCGAAGAAATGATTTTAGTGATATAATTTGTATTATCGTTAGAACTTTGTAGAATAGATGTCATTCAAACAGTTTGAAAAGATATACAAATTTTTTAACGATTAATTCAATTCTTAACCGTATCGGTAGAAGCAATTTTATTTTCTACTTAGTAGTCCACAATCCTGTTAAATTCTAAAGGTTATTGTCGCTTTGGATATATAACTAAAGGGATGAAGGGATGTGACATGCTGAATTAAATACTAAAACAATTCAAATAATAAAGAGACCCCTGTTTTATTTCTGATGCTTGAAAGTGGACTTCAAATAAGGATAGTTATGATGAATAACAAATATACAGAGCTATTTGACCATAAAAGAAATATTTTTAACAAGGGATAACTTACCATCTTGCATGCATGTATAATGATTAAACCCTGAAATAAAAACACAATTTATTGTATATACTAGCAATAATTCAAATTTGTTTCATAACCTTAAACGGTTTACATGATATTTTATCAAGTACCAAGTCAATAATATGACATTTGTTAATTCGTTTGATGTGTTTGAGCTTTTGATTTTGCCATTTGATTACCTGCTTTCCGTTTTGAATTTTCATTTTATTCAGCTACTTCTTGAAGATTCATTTTAAATACATCAATGTTCCTAAATGAGATTGTGAATAATTAAAAGGTATGTTAATTTGGCATTTAATCATACATTTATCTCTTTCTTCTTGAAAATAAAACAATGGACATTTTTTCGCTTTCTACATTACGCACTTTTTCTTGGTTTTATTTCAAGAGAATCGGCTGCAATTAAGAAAAATCAGTAGGTTGTTGATTTTCAGTTCTCGAATAATTTCATTTTCAATGCATAATACAACTGAAAACACCCCCAGAAAATTACACACTACAAAAAGGAGAGAAACTACGTGCGTCGAAAGGGGAAACATCTCTCCCATACAATTATCAACCGTCATGCGAATCGAGAATAACATGTAGCGATATGATTGGACTTTCTAATTTTATACAGTATCATTTTCATTTACCGATAATGGTTCGCTGCCACTGTTGGTGCATTTTAGTTTAAACAACATTTTATTTTTCAAAAGTGCACGAAATACAATTATACAATAAAAATACTGGGGTTTGGAAACAAGAAAAACTCATATAAATCCGTCTCCCTTTAAAAAATATGACAAAATTAGGAACATAGTATAAGAAACTCGTATAGTATAATTTTCAATTCACATAACATGTTTACTCTGTGGTTTGCCTGTTACTCAGAAGTCAGTTTGATCGAAAAAAGTGATCAACTCATTTTTTTTTATAATTCTTACATGAAGCTGAGAAATATGTAAATGTTTCGAAAATAACGTAATATTAAATAAAAGTTTCAACATTTAAATCGACATAAAAAAATTGTTTATGGACCAAATCTCCCTGTTCTAAAATAAATCTTTGTACAACTTTAAACATATTTTCGTTTTCCTCAAATTGTTAGTCCTAGAGGGTATCATCAGGTCAGTTGTCAGTGCTTCGGTAGGGACAACATTCACATGTAATTTTTGGGCCCTTTATAGGTTGCTGTTCGGTGAGAGCAAAGGCTCTGTTTTGAAGATAGTACTTTGACCAATTATGGTTTATTTTTACAAATTGTAAATTGGACGAGAGCGTTGTCTCTTTTGCACTCATACCACATTTTCTTATATCTATAATATATTTATCTAACATTCCTGGTTTATATAAATTTAGTAAACCCTCAAGTAAACCTTATAAAGTGTCTTCTTGAATTTAGAAATTACAAAGAAACCAAGGTTCCAACTACCTCCACCAAAGTTAACTTCAGATGGAAAGTTGTAATTCATTTTTAGGTTCTTTTACATCCCTGGCATTGGAATGCTTTGGTTTCAGTTTCGATGGGAACGCATTGAATTTTGAAGTTTTATTTTCATGACTATTTTTAATTTGATATGTAAGACTGCAAGCCATCTTGTATGCTGTATGAATAAAACCGTTGTTAACCACACGTTTATAAGAAAAGTAGCTGTAGAATGTAATCTACATTGTGTATATAAGATACAAAATTATTATAAATGTAGAAACTGTTCACCACCAAAATTAGACCTAAAATGTATTCGTTCTGTAAATATCGACTCTAAAGGTGTCAGACAAATATAAAATGTAAGACCTGCACGGAGATTGCATTTGTAGTATGTGAAGGTCTTAGAGACATACATGTTCTAAGTCTGGAACTTACAGTTGTAGTTTTGAACACCATTCCCTGATCGGGGTTATTTATGTTTTTACATGTTATTATCTAAAAGTGGGACAAAAGATACCAGAGGGATAGTCAAACTCATAGCGAGTATCCTATTAGATCTTCTTAAATTCATGCAAAACTGCAAAAGTTTTTTATACTTTAAATTTTACAACTGTGTGTTACAACTGTGTTTTTTTCAGATGTGTGTTTTCTCAAAAGACTTATCAATTAATCTCTTATCTTCAATTTCAGCAAACAAAATAGTTACATCTAATCTATATTTTAATCCCGCATTTTCCCTTTTTAGGCAATGCACTCAGTTAGTCAAAAACTTTTTATTGCATCTTTCACACATACATTTTTGGATTTTTTATGTTGCCAGATATCTCAAGAACCACAATCCGCTCTTTTTTTGCAAATAAAAGTGCCTTTGTTGGTGTACTGTATTTGGTATTGTCATAAAGATCACAGTTGCTTTTTTTCAACTAATAAAAAAAAATCAGGACCCAAAAGAGAAAAAATAAAAAGGCAGGACAATGACTACAACATTTTTTTTTGATATCCTAGCCCTAACACCCTCCTCCCATAATAAAATTAATGGTACCAATTTTTTTGCACCAGATGCGCATTTCGACAATACATGTCTCTTCAGTGATGCTCGTGGCCAAAATATTTGAAATCCAAAGCGTATATAAAAGATGAAGAGCTATAATCCAAAAGGTCCAAAAAGTGAAGCCAAATCCGTGAAAACATATGGTAGCTTCATTGAGAGAGGATTAAGATATAATTAATGTTGAACTGCAATTATTTGATACACTAAACACAAAATGGATACATGTCTAAACCTAAGCTTTATGCTTTTAGAACACGTTTACTATCTGTTGGTATCTCTTACTTATTTTGAACAGACAGTGATGTTGATATATTCTAACGTTTTATATTTATATTGGACTAGCCACCTCTGAGTTTACCTTTGAGTTCAGTATTTTTGCTTATAATTTTTTCAGTATTCAAAACCACATAATTTGGAGTGTTTCCTCCCGCCTTCCTCACACACATTTCAACTTTCATTCAAGGTTACAATTCAACCTGTTCAAAAGAGGGACGAAAGATACCAAAGGGACAGTCAAACTCACAAATCTATAACAAACTGACAACGCCATGGCTAAAAATGAAAAAGACAAACAAACAACAGCACACACGACACAACATAGAAATAAAGAATAAACAACACGAACCCCACCAAAAAACTAGGGGTGATCTCAGGTGCTCCGGAAGGGTAAGCAGATCCTGCTCCACATGTGGCACCCGTCGTGTTGTTTATGTGATATCAAATCCGGTAAATAGTCTAATTCGGTAGGTCACATTCATGAAAGGGAAGGGGATTGTAGTTACGACGTAAGGAACATATCCGATATCATTTGTGAAACGGTTATTCCATAACGGTCAACCAACTCGTGATGGCGTCCGTAAAATTTACGAAGGGATGATTTCAACTTCACCATTTGGAACTCTTGGTTTAATAGCTTTCTTGTGAGCAGCAACCCTCTGTCAAGAAAATAATGATAGGAAATGCAAGCACGGGAATATCGAAACAACCTTCTGAGTTTTTATTCATGTTTTCGATATAAAAGCATTTAAATTTTCTGCGAGAAAGTTTCGATATAACATTTGTTCTGTATCGAAACTCCAAATTTGAAAGTAGTATTTCAATGCTACTTCTCCTTCTCAAGGGCGGCCAACAAGTTTTAATCAGTGTTTGTGTAGAAACAATTTTTGAAGAGAAAAAAAACCCTGAGTTTGTATACCTACAATTAAAAAATATCCAAATGGCAATATTCTGTCCCCCACTTGATGTGAATGCTGAGTTTCCTTAAAAATATTACTAAATTCTGTCTACAACATCACTTCTATTATTTACTCTTTTTTTCGGATATGAGACTGATCGACCACCAAACTTCAAATACAAAACAAAAAGTCAATTCTCATTTAAAAATACGGAAATAAAACACCAAAATTTTTAATGACACAAGCAAGCCGATAATACCTTACATAATTGCTAAACAGTCTTTTAGACTTCAAACATGTCAAAACAAACTCTCTCTCTTTCTGTCCCTCTTTGTATCTGTCTCTCTTAAATTTGATTCTCTTGTATAATGTTTAAAGTGAATATAACTTTACGTCGTATACTGTATCACATTTTTAATTTTGTACTTGTTTTGGCTTTCAAAATGTTTGATCTGAGCGTCACTGATGAGTCTTATGTAGACTAAACGCGCGTCTGGCGTATAAGATTATAAGCCTGGTACCTTTGGTAACTATTTTAATGTTAAAAAAATTACATACAAATTTCTTATTAATATGATCATCTATGTTTTTAAGTATTAGTCTCAGGAGTATGAGATCTAATGAGGTATTAATAGCATGTTCGAACGTTATTAAGGAAATTTTAATAGTGTTAAGTAAAGACTTATTTTAGTTAGGATTTAGAATCGTGTTAACTTTGTAATAATAGTATACTGCTCTCTAAACAGTAATTTGATTTGTAATATAGGACACAGCATACCTTTTCTTGTGTTCTTAAAACAAGAATATAAAAATCTTAATGGTTTGGCTTCCAGCTGATACTTTACGATGGTGATATAGAGAAAACCTAATAATCTACAGTCATTTTCACTAGATCAATATAACTCGTGATGGACTCTAAGTTCCCCAAGGTATCAAGTAATTGGTGTTTTGGCGCTGACATAACTCAAGGATTCATAAAGGTAATTAAGGATCGATAACCTTTAGTTCTGTTTTGTTTTCATGCATCAAAATCATGTGTTTCCCGCTCTCAAAATCAGTCGAAAATTATAAAACATATGCCTTCCATTTGCATTACCCAGTTTGGGATGATAAAGTCTTTGATTTAAATACAATTCAACACCACATGTGTTAATCCCGGTTTTGGTGAAGATTATGGTTTCAAATCTTCATTTTTCTGTTTTTGTCTTCTTGTCTGTTTTCTTTTGGTCATTATATTGTATGTCTTTATTAAGCATGATATCGGACTGAACATTGTTTAGTTTATTCAAATTTTGTGCAGAATGAGCACAACGCACATCGGTGCAACGGAATTATGATAAATGCAATATTGTTTTTTTGAAATCTGAGCTAAATGAAGCACTTGATAAATGGAGTAGTTTTATAATTCCACCATTCTTGTTTTGTCTTGCTTCCTGCTGTATTTATTTACCAAAAATAGAAACAAAGTGATATTTCGTGCAATGTCGATTTCATATCACGTCAATCATTCTTAAGGCCACACAAATTTGATTCCTTGTTCGACGGACCCGCCCGCACCTATTTTTTTTTTAAACAGATTTTTTTTAATTTTTTTATATTGTCGCTTCCCGCATCCGGAAATGTAATCATGTCCATTTCCCGCACCGTTTTTTTTGTAAATATTATAAAAAGATCTCATTTTTTGTTTTTAAAATCACAGTCTAACCTGTATATAACGATTTTAAACATAAAAGCACCCCATCACACTGTGTAAATATATGTGAGAATATTTGTTTCATCATGAAACCTGTTTATCCAAAGTGAGAGTGCTCTGATATAAATTTATAACAGCGGAAATACCTGTAAAGAACAAAAAATTGGTTTCTTTCCCCCTTACTTATATTCCCTATCAAACAATTTCGTTATTAGAATAAAGTACAAAGAACTTCTGAAGGATTTGCCTTCAACTGCAATTATATTGTATGCTGGCGAAACAAAACTATCCATAGCCGCTTCATGTTTATGCACCTGTCCTGATTGATTCGGGGGCCTGTCGTTCAGCAGTTATCGTTTGTTGATGTTGTTCATTGGTATTTTCCCGTTTGGATATATAGATTAGATCGTTGGTTTTCCTGTTCGAATTGTGTACGCTAATAATTTTGGGGTCCTTTATAGCTTGCTGTTTGGTCTGTATCAAAGCCCTGTGTAAAAGGCCGTACTTTGACCTGTGTTTGTTATTATCAGGTTGAGAACAACCCTCCCTCAGACAAGGGGTCATTTTACTGATGTAGAAAAGAAAATATAATTACCAAGGATCTGTACAGTTCTTATATACAAAACCTTTGAAAACTTAGAATTTTGTACTCAAAAAGAGGAGAATTACTTTTTCTAAAAAAGGGGTTCACTTATTTTTAATAATATTAAACTATTAAAGTAAATGTGTTATAAACATGGTTAAAGTCCAGGTTTATTACAAAATTTTTGGACATGTTTTGACCATTTAATACCAGATAGATATATAGTTCTTTGAGAAAATATGAGCCCTTTTGTACAAACAAATATATTATAACTTATATTGATCCCTCATAAAACATGTAAAAGGGATATTTATAACATTAAGGGGTTGCCCCAAAACTGATAATGACTTGGATGGAGAATTGTCTCATTGTTAGTCACACATACATAGACCAGATTTAATTATTTCTTGGTGAACAGGGAAAAATACTTCAGAAATTAAAGAAATGTCAAAGTAGAAGTGATAAATCAAGTTTTAATATTGTCAAAACCTACTATTTTATGTTTACAAAAAAAAATTATAATCGCTCGCCTTTACTTTTCAAGCTTCGCCTCAAAAATTTTCAAATTAAATATTTTTTTATTAAAATTTTCAAATCGCTCGCTCGCCCCAAATTTTGGAGTCCAAAAATCCGTAGAACAAGAAATTAAAATGGTGTGGCCTAACAATCTGTGGTTCGTTTTGTTAGGGAAGTAAGCTTTTCTTTTTGTGTTTATACATTTTTATAACGTTATAACTATAAATGTAGTAAATTTTAGCTGATGTTTATTAACAAGGTTACATCAAGTGTCAGAAATATTTCAATATTTTTGTATTCGACACGAAAACTATTAAAGGCTAAAATACTAAAAAGTAAAGTCACAAAAATACTGAACTCCGAGGAAAATTGAAAACGTTCCTGATCTAATGACAAAATCAGATGACAAAACACATCAAACGAATGGCCAACAACTGTCAATCAAATTTCCATCCTGGTATCTATGATGAGTTTATAGAAAACGTCGCCTTTCACCAGTTTATATCTACAGATAGTTGATATTTTTCTGACATTGACCTAATATTGTATATGTACGCATTTGACAATCAAACAGGAAAACAAATATAATGAACAAGAAACGTACATTACGAACGAAGGAAACAAAGATGACAGCTAAATGGAAAAGTCAATATGTAAGAGAAAACAAAGCATTTGTCTTGATTTTCACGTCAGAAAGCAGTCAATAACTGTTCCTTCTAAATTCATACACTTGAAAGGTCACTGGCAATTAGCTAAATGGTTTGGACTGTTACATAACTTTGATTTATGTTCCAATACATCAGCCTGTAATGTATTTGATTTTTTGTGGTTTCATTATTCCTAATGATATGGTTAAATATAAAGCCTGATTTTAAGAATAACGTTGTCCCAAACCAGCCAATTATTTAAAGTATCAGAAAAATGACGATTATTTGAAGATTTGTATTTATTTTTTTTTATTGAATGAAATTATAATGCTCTTCAACTTCGTACTTTCTTTGGCCCCTTTTTAACTTTTTTTTATTCGTAGACAAAACGGCAAATACAAAACTGCAATCCTGGCATCTACGATGAGTTAATTGACTCATTGTTGATGACCGTATGATTACATCTACAGGGTTTTTCGGGCTATACATGATCTGATTGCGGTATTATTGATAGAATGAAATTCAAAACAGTGTAGCTGTGGCCATTGATTGACACATTAAAATCATTCATTGACTGGGACAATTTAGGTGAACGTTTGTATGTAACGACCAATGCTCACTATGTTCTTTTTAAAGACACTTAAACTATGGGGTCACCAAAGGTTCTCAACACCTAAATAAAGTAATTTGAAAAATTAATCAGAAATAAAACGATATTTTGATTTATATCAATTATATAAATCAAAACACAAAGGTTATTCCTGATTAATTTTTCGAATTATTTTATCATTAAAGGCGTTAATAAACCTTTGGTGACCCCACAGTTTAAATGTCTATCGTAGGTACGTCGTGAACAGTGGTCGTTACAGACAAACGTTCACGTAAATTGTCCCAGTCAATGGATGATTTTAATGTGTCAATCAATGGCCACAGCTACACTGTTTTGGATTTCATTCTAATTTGCTAAAATATCATGTACTCATATTAAAGAAAAAAATATTTAAATGTTTAAAGATATTCCCAAAACTATGCACAACAGTATTTTCGAGTCCTTTCCAATAGCATTATTTATCCAATCAATAGCCAGCTCAAGTACCAACTACTTTTAACGATAAACCCAGCAAACATATCTTTGTTTAAGAAAAAAACCTGATAAGTGATGATGCACTTATTCTAATTCTCATATATATTCTAAAAATGCAATTATTGTTTTCTTGCAGAATGCATGTTTAAATGAATATTATAAGTAAGTCTATACCCATAGTTATCATATCTATATTTTATTGAGATACAAATCCAATATATCATGAAAAACCCCTTAATATTTTGCCGTCATCAAGCATTAATGACAAATATATTTTCCAATTGTCTACAAATTTATCAAAGAGAAAATAGGATGCATAAAGCCAATCTGATGAGAAAATACGATGGAAGTCAATTCTCCTTAGACAGCTTAGCTATACTCGCCACAATGACCCATGATCAAACTGTCGGGTTAATTCATGTTGTCTCTCATCAGCTGAAGACCTTAATGTATAATTTGTTTGTTTTATCACGATTCCTCACAACTAATAAGAGAAATATGAATTTGAATTGTGTATTTATGAAATGTCCAGGGTATTTAATGCTAAAGTATTTTTTTACCACGTGACAAACTGTTTGTCTGTTGAGCAAAGAGATAGGCAAATGTTTATTGTATTTCTGTATACATTTTGTTTTGTCTAGAAGAATGGATAAGAAGTTATTATATTTAAAGTTAAATAATTTCCTATAGCTGCAATACGATTTTTCTATATTTTAGAATCAGCTGCTGCAATACGATTTTTCTATATTTTAGAATTAGCTATCAAATAAATATTTTACCAAAATTCAAAAAAAGGAAAAGGAAATGTCATACATAAATGTTTTTTTAAAAGAAATTTAAAGGTCAGAATAAACCATTTAAAAAGTTATAAAAGTACCAGGATTATAATTTAATACGCCAGACGCGCGTTTCGTCTAAATAAGACTCATCAGTGACGCTCAGATCAAAATGGTTATAAAGCCAAACAAGTACAATGTTGAAGAGCTATTTGGGTTTACTATCAACCAAATATACGATTCATGTTTTTGTAAGAAGTAAGTTACAAGAAAATGGCGTCGATGTTCTCAAACGGCCTAAAGCTGCTTTTTTACGTTTATCACTGATAGTGTTATTGTCAAAACTGTTCGAAATTTAGGGTCCTCAATGCTCGTCAACTTATTACTTTATTTGTTGTTTTTTTTTTTTTATTTTCTGATTTGATTCTTTTGTAGACGAAACGCGAGTCCGGCGTATGCAATTTTAAGAATAATGTTTTAGAGTTATTTAAAACACCACTGGGTCGGTTCTTATGCTGTTGAAGTTTCTTCCGAGCGGGTATCTCGAGCCCAGTAGTCAGATTTCAGTGTTGTGAAGAATTATCTTGGATTTGTACAGAACTTTAATTTTTTCGTACTACTAAGAACTTCTACCAATGAATAAATTAACTCAGCTGTATTTTGCAAACCTTTTAGAATTTTGGGTTCTCAATGCAATTCAATTTTTTCTTTTTATAACCGTTTTGATTTTTTTGATTCGAGCGTCACTATTGAGTCTTTTATAAACGATACGGTTGTCTTGCGTACAAAATATTTAGCATACTAATACCACTACTTTTACTACTACTTTTTACATGTATTATTTTGTGTACAAGAATTTACAATCTATAGTTACTAGTATTATGTTTGTGTTTGTTGTGCAAATGATCAAAAACTTAAAAAATATATTGATAAATAAAATGAGGAGCGGGGATATGGCGCCAAGATTGGCATGTACATATCCCAAGGAGCTGTTTTATTATCTTTATGTTCAAATGTCATTTAGACAATTTGGTATCCCCATCTTAGTAGTTGCATCACACGATCAATTGGAAGATACATATGTTTCAAATTAGATATATTTCAATTATGTATTGAAATTTGTTCATATCACTACCAAACAGACAATTGATATTTCTTTGAAATGTTTAATTAATGTTTACAACTAATTTAAAACAGATTTTTGCTAAACAGATCATGTTTTCTTAACCAATATCGAATATCAGCCTCTGTCATCTATAAAAATAGAAGCAGAGCATGACTCATCATTTGTCATCTTTATCATTTGACAAGAAAACAGTTTTTTAGCATGACGCCATGGTTAAATCATGGTGTCATATTAGTTGAAAAACGTAATAACACTTATACAAATTAATTTGAAAACTGAAAATAAACTCATCATAAATACCAGGATTGTACGCCAAAAGCGAGTTTTGTCTGCAAATGACCTATCAGATAAGCGCGAATCAAGAAAGCAAATAAGGCCAACCTAAGTTGGAGAGTATGGAGGACCAAAAAAATCACTAAATGTTTGGTCAAATAATAAGATAACATATTTGTGGGGTTGAAATCCCTGAATATTTATAATCATGACCATATCAATGATAATTCATGTCAACACAGAAGTGCTTACTACTGGGCGGGTGATACGATTTATAACTTACATAATTAGGAACATTTTTGTGACAACTGAACTTTTCTCTTCACTTGGCGTCCTTCGTCGACTGTCGTCTGTTAACTTTTACAAAAATCTTCTCCTCTGAAACTACTGGACCAATTTGAAATTTAAAACTTCTTCCTTATTGGTTTTCACTTTTTTCTTTCATTTACGTCACCACGTAAAAATCTAATTCCCAGCGTCAGTAAAATTTTAACTAAATAAAGGAATAATTAGTTTATAGTCTGAAATCTTGCAGAAAATGTCTTTTTCGTGACTATAATAATTAGTTCCTGTCGGTATATGTTGCTGATATACTAAATAAATTTTATTTCCATATATCAAACTTTAGTGCCAAAGGCCTTAATGTTATTAACACTGTTTCGTCTGACAGAGAACAACAATTTGTAATTAGCTGGTAAATTAATTGGAAATATCACTTTTAAATTACTGGTCGAGAAAACAAGTGTTTTCCTTCCAATTAATGCATACCAAATAACAAGACCACGCGAAAAGCAATCTTAGTTCGGGTAAAAAGATGCAATGACCAAAAACAGAACATTAATGTCATCATAACCATTTCATAGGATTCAGACTGTATAATCAATGTTTTTACAACATACATATGTTTTCGTTTTTTATTTATTAATTTTCCCTCTGCAAGCGCTTCCGACGTTTATTAATTAATAAAGTGTTATTTTCATTTTCTAGCTCTAAGTTAATACCACTTCTGGTAGGCTGCTAGTCCCAGATATAAGTAGTACGATACTGACATGGTTTATAACATACTTTTCACCTAATTTTTTAAGTTCTTATGGAATTCCCATTTTTTTAATGAAATAATCATAGAGTTCTGTATGTTTGTTATACTTTGTTCAGCAGTATAAGAAGCTGAGGTTTTGACTAATTTACACAAAGCCGACCTCAGAGGGAGAATGATGGTTCTTTAAGTCTCATGTTCGCATAACTCTTTCTGCAACATGCAGAAAGTATTTATTGAAACTCTTTCCTATTCTTAGTTTAAAAGTAGACACAATATTTTAAAATTGTCGCATATTTGATACACGATAATAGTCAACATCCGTTGCTGTTACAAAAGGGTTATTATCAAGGAAGAAGTTCTTTAACGTGTATAGCCTGTAAAATCATGGAACACATAATTACCAGCAACATCATGGCTCACTTGGACAAACATAATATCCTAAATTCTATGCAGCATGGGTTCCGCAAAAAATTATCATGCGAAACTCAACTCATCGAGTTAATAGATGATATCACACAAAACCTGGACGAAGGAAAGCAAACTGATTGCTTAATAATGGACTTCTCCAAGGCTTTTGACAAAGTAAGCCATTCACTACTGATCCATAAACTAAGGCAATACGGGATTGATGGAAAAACCAATAGATGGATCCAGAGTTTCCAAAGTGGTAGACAACAGTCAGTAGTGGTTGAAGTTGTAAGCTCTGGCTTCATTGATGTAGAATCAGGTGTAACACAAGGTTCAGTCCTTGGACCAGCACTCTTCCTCTACTACATTAATGATATGCCAGAGTGGGTTCGATCTAGAACACGATTGTTTGCCGACGACACAATCATTTATCTTACAATAACATCAGATTCAGATACCACAACACTGCAAGAGGACCTGAACAAATTATCAGACTGGGATGAATGAAGTTCAACGCTGAAAAATGCAATTTCATGACCATCAGCAAGAAAAGAAATCCAACTTGAATAAAAAAAAGATTATATCCTTCATGGCCATGTTCTGGAGAGAGTATCGGATGCAAAATATCTTGGAGTTACCATCAGCTCAGATTTAAATTGGAGTACCCATGTACATAACATCTGCCAAAAAGCAAATAAAACTATTTTAAAAAGAAATCTAAACATCAACAACACACGTGACAACTGAAAGAAAATGCATACAAGTCATTAGTAAGACCAACACTAGAATATGCAAGCGCAGTCTGGTGCCCCCATCAACAAAATAACAAGAACAAAATTGAGATGGTACAACGCAGAGGGCTAGGTATGTTACCAACAAATACCGTAACAAATCATCAGTAGACGCCATGATAAAGCAACTCGAGTGGCAACAATAAGAAGAGAGGAGATCAACAACAAGGATGTGCATGATGTACAAAATTACTAATTGCCTAGTTAATATAGATGCAACATCTAGGCTTATTCCAACAAGCCGAGCATGAAGAACAACTCGGACTGGATGTTTTCAGGTTCCTCTTTGTAGAACTGATATAAGAAAAATGTCATTCTATCCAAAATCAAAACGGGAATGGAATGCCTTACCACTTTTCACTACCACCGCCCCGAGTCTTGAATGCTCCAAGGCTCGGTTAACAAAATAGACAAAAAACACTTGTTTTTAAAGAGCACCTGTATATAGGATTTTAACAGTTATAAAATTCAAATATAATTAGATTTTCTTTGGACTTTCATACATAGTGAAAAATAACTATTAGAATCCTGACTTGTTAGGCATTAAGAAAATTGTGAACTAAACCTGGTTTTGAGTGATAAAGAAAACTGAACCGGAATCATTAAGAAGATGAAATAAACGCTATCGACCGTGAAACGTTAAACAAAATCCATTCAAGAATGGGATAAAAAACATAGAGACACAGTTTTCATTCGGAATCGTTTTTTATTCTTTGGTTTGGTTTCTAAGGGAATAGATCCTAATGGTACTATGCACTGAAGGAACCTCATTACTTTTTGATAAGACACAGCATTAGATCACATCCATCAATCTGCCTAATGACTCGTGAATTGGAAAGTTGGACACTGACCACAAAAGGAAAATTGAACAGAAGGGTGTTATTACGTAAAATTAGTTAATCATGTATGGAATTCTTCCTTAGGATAAGTTCAATACACGCAAAATGTAAACAATCATGTCAGTCAAGACTCATATTGTTTGTCAACTAGTCAGATGAAAATCTGAAGTGACAAGATATTGCCCTGGTCTTCTTTACATTTAATTATTTGATAGAAAAGCATACATTTAAGATTTGAAGCGTGCTACAGTAAAGGTTTTAGGTATAAAGTGTAACATTTATTTAGGTTTAAAAAATTAACCACTACACACAAGCGATTAAAAAATCATTACTAAATTTAAAGTAAAACATTTACGTTACAACATTGCCGAACATTTTCATTACCAAGATAACCTTTGAAAGCCATATATCTTGATTTGTCAATCGACCTCTTTACAAGTACCGGCATTGAGCGGGTATTCATAGATTACCTTAACTGTATTTGGCAAAACTTTTAGGAATTTTGGTCCTCAGTGCTCTTCAATTTCGTACTTTATTTAGACTTTTTAACATTTTTTTGATTCGAGCGTCACTGATGAGTCTTTTGTAGACGAAACGCGCGTCTGGCGTATATACTAAATTTAGTCCTGGTATCTATGATGAGTTTATTCAAAGGTCAAAATCAAATACAAACAAGATAGTGATATTTCTTAAATTTAGGGAATAGTAAAGCAAAGAATAGTAGTAATTTTGTTGAAATGTTTGATAAAGAAGTCAAATCAATCGTTTTATATATAAAGGTTTCAAGTTGAACAGAGATCAAATTAAAGCCAATGATTTTGAAAATTTAACGAACAACAGCTATTTTTGTCCATCTTCGATTTGAGGTCAGTTGTATTTCCATTGTTATAAGTAACATTGGTTTGTATGCAATTAGTTGAAGTAATTATTTCAATCATTGTGTAACAATAAAAAGACGATTTGGCATTGAGCCCTTATAAATAAAGGCGACTTTGCTCGCTGACGTCACGAAAAAAAAAAGGATTTGTTTAAAAATAAAACCCAGAAAAAAAAGGTTTTGAATAAATGTTTTATTCATTAATTTGATGTAAGCATAAACTTATTTCAGAAGAGAGACTTCCTCTCTCTCCATGAACAATGATTACTGTGTCCTTTTGACTTTCTCTACCGCCATAATAAAGTAAAAAAGCCCCAATACAAAATGTATGTACTGGTTTTACCCAAAAAATAAGTTCATGAGAAATTTGATTCAGAAAATAAAGATGATTTTACTTACTAAACTTGACGGATCTTGACTTCTGATCGGACTTGATTATATCTGATAGGATATTAAATATGATTGATAAACTATATCAATGCATTTTGAACTTAACCAGAAGTTAGATCTTCTGACTAACAGATATCTTGTCGGTATTCAGGCTTTCTTTACCGCCATAATAAAGTAAAAAGGTCACTGCAATTGTCATTAAACAGACAAAGCAAACAAATGACTATGCGATATGGGCTTTGCTCATTGTTGAAGGCCGTACGGTGACCTATAGTTGTTAATGTCTGTTTCATTTTGGTCTTTTGTGGATAGTTGTCTCATTGGAAATTATACCACATCTTCTTTTTTATATTGAAATAATAAAAAAATGTACAAAAGTATAAACATATCTATGAATCATATATGAATAGTTGTATAAAAAATAATTGTACTTGACAGCACATCTTAATATAACGTGTCATTATGGAGTTTTATACGATTTCAAGAAAGTAACAGAAGTGCAGCTAATTTGTACTTTAAGGCTATTAAAACGCACCAAGTTAATCTTGCATGATTGTAAATAGATATATATCGTCACATTCCACTGGGATAACCTATAAACATTTGTCACGTATCTCCGCATTTTGTTGTACGGCTTGTATCTAACCAGCAAGGGAGAAGAAATACATACTATGTTATACATATATATTAACTTATAAACTACAATATTTGACAAGACTATTGATAAGTGAGGTAAATACGGAACCCAAAGGAATGTATAAAAATAAAATACTTCTATTAAGCTTCACCACCTATCTTCATATAATCTATTTTCCACATACTTGTAAATTATTTCTGACGCCGTGGAAACATTGTTTTGTGTTGTATTAATCGCGTTATTACCCATCTATTGAAACCACTAGCACACGAGATCAACATCGTGCTTAAAATTTCAAAATAACAGATGGAAATACAGTCATTTAACTGTTTCAACACAATTTTTGTATGATGTTCCAATGTTAGTTGATTTACAATACAATTTATATACTTACTAAACAGAATAAATATTAACTAAGCTAAGATGAATAATCAAATGGTTTTTGTTTATATCGTTTTTTCCCTTTTATTATTATAAATTGTTTCTGCTAAAACAATTTTCTACAAATTACCAAGCTTCCTAGTAGATGACCAATAACATCTCCAACTACTAACAAATATGTATTGATACTTTTGTTTGATTATTGTATCTTTCTATTATCTTTTTGTCCAGACAATTGTAATTCTAGGCAGGAATTTATTGTAGGTTATTTATTAGACATCATTATTTGACGGACATTTCAGAAAGGAAGCAGACAAATATAGTTTGGTTAATGGCAAAGTATATCCTTCCGTCTGATATTGCTCCAATTCAGACGCTGACTGACTTGTTTTTGTCTCTGGCTTATGAATTAAGACACTCATTTTGGTTCCTTTTAAGTCTATTGGTAGGTTAGGGTCGTGTACATTGTTTTCATTGCATTTTTATTCTTGTATCTGTAAATAATATAGAAATCGTTTGTTAACTAAGTAACATTTATGACTGTTTTCCATATAGATATATTCATAATAATATAAACACTGGAATATATGAATGTAAATTTATCAAGAAAATAGGTAATTGATTCATTTAAGACACGTTAATCCAAGGCAGTTGAATAATTCTATGCAAAAAGATAGCAGGCAAAAAGAACAAAATATTAATGCAGGCTTTCAAATATTGATATCACTTTAATTCAGGCCAAGATAAAAAATATTTGTGAATACAGTGCTGAATATTGAAAATGAAATTTAAGGTCCTTAATGCTCTTCAACTTTGTTCATTTATTTTGTCTTTCCAAATGATTAGATTCCACAGTTACTGATTGGTCTTTGATGACGAAACGCGCATTTAGCATACACTGTTGAAATCCTCCAAGTTTTCAAGTTGTGTCCATATATATACATTTTGTGCATACCAGAAAAAATTATACATTTTAATCTAATCTAATGCGAAAATAGTGTCAAGGACATTAAATCAGATTTGCGTATAATGTGTTTAATTTGAAATAACAATTTTTTTTATATATATAATGAACATAACGTGATCATTTGAATCCTAAACTTGAAATCGGAATCATACTAGTAATACTGAATACTGAACATGGCATTAAATTAAATTTTTACTGCGAGATATCTAAAAGAATACAGATGTATGTACTGGTTTAACTTGAAATAAAGATCAAGAGGAATTGTATTTAGAAAATAAAAATGACTTTTTACATACTAAACTTGACGTCTTATCGGACTTGATTATATCTGATAGGATATTAAATATGATTAATGAACTAAATCGATGCATATTGAACTTAACCAGAAGTTTGATCGTTTGAAGAAATAAAAGATAACTTAATTTAAAATCAAGTAGGACGTTTGCTTTCTCCGGTGAATAAAAAATCCGAATTAGTGTTCGTTGACCGAAATTTAATCACAAAGCCACAACTTAATTTGAAGGAAATGGGATACTAAACTGATGAAACATCGAATTTCAGTCAATGTGAAGGCATGAGTTTTAAAACAATTATGCATGATACATACCGAAAAAAAATTAAGATTTTGAACATAAATAGATATCTTTTGACTCGGTATCTGAGTTGTGCTAACTAGATTGTCAAGTTGTTAAATTTTTGTATATTGGACATGATGAATTCAAGAATACATACATAATTTACCATCTGAAATTGAAAATCCACCAGAAGAATGCTGGAAAGCTGTTACGGCCAATGAAATATATATTTTATCCAATAAAAAAAACCCTGAGAAATGATAAAAGAATGTACTAAAATATCAAAGACTGCACTCGAATCCATTAGAAGCGCACCAACCAAGAAAGATGTTTAGTTGTAAAGAAAACTTATTAAGAGAATTTGTTTTAAAATAAATATAACGTTTATAGATCTTCTATATTTGTGTTTCCTTGATAAATGATAAGCTATTTTAAAATATATTCATAAAAATTTAATAAATAAAAAAAATGGGAACATTTATAGGAGTTTCCTAAATAGAAGTAAATATGGATAGCGCATAAACGTTTGTTCTTCGATTGGACAGTTTCTGAAAGAGTCTTTAATCTCAGGTTTAAAGTTGATATCTGTTACTTAAATGTCTGTAATATTTGCTTAATATTAGGTGTAGTTTTACGTGGTATTGAAATATACGAACCTTCTACGAGAGATTTTACGGACATCAATTATGAACTATTATGCATTCAAATCCTTGACAATACAGCAAGGCAGAAATCATTCGATTTTTAAAAGAACAAGGTATTTGTTCAAACTGAGACCATTCAAAGGCTATGAACGACGAAAAGTATTAAAAATCTACATTTCAGTTATGTTGGAGAAGAAGTTGGCAATATCAGTATTTAGTTCAAATATAATCTTAAATCAATCCTAATTCTATCTTATTCATTCAAATGTGACGTCATTGTTCATTTTTTGATGATCTGTTTTACAAATTCAAATGACGTCATGTTTTTGTCTTTTTTTACAATTTCAAATATGACGTCACTTGGCGTTCAGGTTTAAACCTATTCGGATTTGTCTACATTTTGTGTTACAAATGTCTGGTTATGTAATGTATTTCAGTTGTTTCCTGTAATTAGTTAATACTTCAGTCTTATCATGTACATCTTTTGTATATAATTTTATAAATTTACTGTTTCCAAAAGTATAAATTATTCTAAATAATAGGGATGTTCTGGTAACTAACAGAAAACCCTGGCCGTTTTTGGCACAACTTTTTTGATCTTTTGGTCCTCGATGATGTTCGACTTTGTGCTTGTTTCGGCTTTCAAACTTTTGTATCTGGGCGTCACTAGTAGATCTTGTGTAGACAAAATGCACTTCTGGCGTATTAAAATTTTGAACTTATTGACTTTTGTTGGCTGTTGTTTGTGTGTTTCTTTGTCGATTGGTCTCCAATTTATTTATATTGTAGTCCTGTGGTGTTGAGTTGTCATTTTAATGTTATATTTCAAATGGCTATAAAAGAGGGAGGTTTGGCATGCCACAAAACCAGGTTAACCCCACCATTTTTTCCTGTTAAAAATGTCCTGTTCCAAGTCAGGAATATGGCCATTGTTATATTATAGTTCGTTTCTGTGTGTGTTACATTTTAACGTTGCGTCGTTTGTTTTCTCTTATTTTTGAGTGTAAATTCACATTGCGATAAGACGTGTCACGGTACTTGTCTATCCCAAATTCACGTATTTGGTTTTGATGTTATATTTGTTATTCTCGGGGATTTTTTTCTGATGCTTGGTCCGTTTCTGTGTGTGTTACATTGTAGTGTTGTGTCGTTGTTCTCTTATATTTAATACGTTTTCCTCAGTTTTAGTTTCTTACCCCGATTTTGTTTTTTGTCCATGGATTTATGAGTTTGAACAGTGGTATACTACTGTTGCCTTTATTTATTCGACATCAACAACATTATAGACTATCTTAAAAAAATATAACCATCAAACTTTTAACTTTGAATCTAATTTTTTTCAACTAAGAATACTACTCCCGGGCTTTCGAAAATTTGACCATACACATTTAAAATTAAACTAGAAATACGCATACTGGAAGTCATCATACAAATTATTATGAAATTGGATTTATGACTACCTCTTTTTTATACACGAAAATGCATTAGGATTGATTGTAATGTTCAAACAGTTGGTTTGCCTACTTTTTTATGCTAAATTGTCGTTATGTATGTTTTCAGTGGCATTCCAGTTTGTAGGAATTGTTTTTCTATCTTTATGTTCAAAGTGTCATGACGAACAAGTAAATACAAGCAGAAATGTTAATGGTTTGTTCAATTTACCGAAAAGATGCAATCATATACAGATAGGAGACCAGTTGAACATAGAGAAACACATAAAGATAATAAAAGGTTTGAATTTACTGAGCTATTAAATTGGTAGCACCTATATCATTCTAAAATTCTTTCTATAAATAAGTATGTTATATTGGTAAAAAAGTGTTATTCTTTAACCTCAAACAAATAAGTCTTGATAAATTTCAAAACAATAATCGTGGGATGTTAGAGTTATATAAATGTCAAAAATGCCATTTAAGGGACCTAAAATTTAATTTTCATGAAGCAATTTTATTCTATGCATGTATAAGCAGCATTACAGTTGCATTCCTGATTTGAGTTTGAATGTTAAAATCCTATTTCTCCTTTTTTAATAAATTTAATATGATTTGTTTTCTTCGAATGGGTATTGGTTATTTCCACTCTTATATAGTTTTCTGATTGACAATTACATAAAACGGAACATAGTAAAATTAGAGCAATTACTTTGTTAAGAGTGAATAGTACAAATGAGAAAATTTTATGAAGATATTAACGGTCTTACATCTTAAGTAGACTTGGAATTGCCCATAAAAATGGTAATTGTATAGTAATCTGTTCTTATGCAAATGTTTTGAGGATAGAGATCGAGACAAAACCGAATGTCTAATGTGATAAATATGACAATGAACTTGCTTTTTACACAAGATCACATGATCAGAAGATACCGCTGACAACTCTCGTGCTATAAGAAGATTTAAATAAACGAGATAGTAGTTGTTATGCCGAATATGTACTGGTAATAAAAGCTGAAGAGTTCTTATTAAGAAATCGGAATCTTAATTGCTTTTTGTTTAATTAATTAAAACAAGACTGTATTTGCATTACATTGTAATTGCACTGTTGAATTAGTAGAAGATTCAGTATAATGAAGAGTACCAGAGGGACTGAAGAAAGTCAGCAGACCAGTTAAATGAAATTGAGCAAATTATAATGAAAGAAAATTAAACAATTTGAGTGCATTTCTAAATTAAATACTGAAACAAGTGTTGAGGCAATGAATACAAAAATGATATATTGAAGAACAATAACTATAGAGAGAATTTATTACCTTAAAATAGATTTTCATGGAATTTTTACATCTCATTAAGAGAGCCATAGTTCAAGCTAAGAGTATTCAAGAACTATTCCTTTTAACTTAAACTGTAAAAGCGGTCTTTTCGAATCTTCAACAGAGCAATAAAAGTCGGCTAAATGTTAAGTATGACTATTGTTGGTTCGTTTTTGGTAAAACATTTACTCGTTTATGGAGATAAAGTATATTATTATACTATTTCAGATGTATTCATGTTCAGCCATAAATCACAATTTATGGTTATCCTTTTAAATTCTTACAGTCTTACATTTTTTTCGATACGTAAGGCACATTGTTTTATCGTCTTCAATTAATTCTTTTGGATGTGTACAGAGTAGTATTGTAGTCTCGAAAATATAATTTATTTGTAACTTTAAATTGGATTTGATCTAGCTGTCAATAATTGCGATTATTATTAGATCGTTACTAGTCTATTTTGTTTGTTTTGTTCATCGTTGCAATATAATGAATCAAGACCTTTTCAACCGATGTTATTACAGGTTGCTCTTATTTTTTGCTGTTACAGTGCTATCACAACTAAGAAGAGCTTTGAACACTTCTTAATATGTTAAACACCGTGTATTAAGAAAGCAATATCTCTTGCACGTACGTAAAACACCCTTGTAGATTTCATAAAAGAGCAGGATAATGCCACTACAAGACAGCAAGGGAAATGGATTTATATAAGTTGCAATAGCTTGTTCTGTAATCCACTAGAATTAAAAATGTTTAAGTAAAAAAAAACAAAAAAAAACAAAAAAACACTGCGTTAATATTCGTTTGCCTGTCCCAAATCCGAAGCATATAATTCAGTGGTTGTATAGGTTACTGTGTTATTTTTGTTTTATTTACTTAATACTTTGAGCATAAATATAGCCGCCGGTTTTATCTTTAAACCTGGGAATGTTAATTTTGCCAATAACGATCTTTCTCACAATATATGAAAACGAGTTATTAGGGTTTTAAGAGCAACAGCCTGACAAACAAAATATGTGCAGTTGCAAAGCTAATTAATTCAAATATTGATTGAAATTTTTAAGATTTATGATAATTGTATAATTGTGATAAACGTCCATCATAATGTTTTGTTGGAAAAAATGAAATTCGTACTGTATCTAATAGTCTTCCGACTGTAAAGTCTTATATAGGTTTTTAAAATGACATTTAAAATATAATAAAAAAATGCTTCAATGAATATTGTACACAATCGTAAAGCAGAGGTGACAAATGCAATAAAGTATTCGTCTCGTCGTGTCTTGTCGTGTTAAAAAAAAAATGATAAACAACTGTGCCTCGTGTGTTCAAATTATCATCACAGACTTTTTGTTTTCTGACATAAACTTGCATTAGAAGACACAATTTCCACTCAAAGAAATTAAAAAAAGAAGAATGATGGCAATGAAAATAAATTTATCGCTTAATAAGAGTTTTTGAACTTTGTATTTTCTCACGTTTACACAGTTTATTCATTTGGCTGTCAAATTTTCTTTTATTTAAAAAAAACCTGGTATCGCGTACACTAAAATCTATATCACATATTATTTTATTTCTAACAGAATTGTTGTGCCCTCTGTTTGATATTCGAGACTTTATTATGTATTATTTTTTCGCATTTTCATCTACTTGAATTGATAGTCAAACATAACACATCATAGCCCTACACAAACATACTCAATGGGACCCTGAGGGTTTTATTAGACATAATGTTGAAACAGTTTATGTTTTAGACTTTTGAAACTATTTGTCTGAAGTGTACTTGGATGAAGTATTTTTAAATAAGGAAAAAGGAATCCACAGTTTAATTTCTAGGGCGAATTATATTATTTCATTTTATTTTAATTCTCCTGTGTTTGATATTCGGTAATTTTTATAATATATTTTCTTTCATTATTTAAGCTACTTGGATATATCTAAAACATCTCATCATAGACCTACAAATAATCCTACTTATGTTTTATCTGAGGTAGTTTATCTTTTTTTTTTTTTTTATATAAAAACCAACTAATATAATGCGATTTTAAGGATCGTTGATAAGAATCGTTGTTTTCCTCTTATAGTTGATGTGTTTACCTCAGTTTAAATTTGTAACCCGGAGTTGTTTTCTCTCAAATGATTTATGAATTTTGAACAGTGGTATACTACTGTTGCATTTATTCAAGAATCAAAGCTTAGATAACATAATTCTAAAATGATCACGTAGAATTTCAGAATTTTCCAAATACTATTGTTTTCTATTATGATTAGATTCTGTTTATACATTTACACTGAGGGGTTTTCAGTGTGTTGTTTCATTGTCAGATGTTAGTTTAATGAATAAAGCCGAGGGCTTGCAATTATTAACAACATTTTTAACCGAGACATATCTGTCTTTTTCACAAACAAGTTGTTCATTACTCCATACTAGATGGTGCTGTATAATAATATGATTATTTCCATTTTTTCTTTGCTAAAAAATCTTGGCTAACAAAGTTATCATCATAAAAAAATAACCATGAACTAAATAAGCCGTAACATAAACTATTTACATTGAAGACGATGAAGGTCCTAATAATGATTACGGAAAGTCATTTAAGGATACAATAACATCATGTAAATGTGAACGGACACTCTTCACATCAGTGTGAATATAAATCACAGGGAACAGGCAATAATTCAGATTTGATAAAACTCACTATTGATTGTCAGAACGGTCAGGAACATTACATCCTTTGACATTGCATCAAATTATTGTTTTCAGATGATTTTTTTTGTCTTTGTATCTGATAAGGCAAACGAATCCCGTCACTTTTGATTAAGAGTATGAGCTTTTCTTAGGAAATTGCTGTACAGTGATATTATACAACGAGTATGTTTGAGTGAAGTCTTCTTGGTAATAAAGAAGATGGAGATGGAAAAACAAATCAATTATAGTTATGTTGTTTGTGTTGTTTCTGTATTGTGTTTATGCAATGCAATCAAATTTGTAGTTCAAAAGACTATTTCAGTTTAAATTATATAACTTTTAGATGAAAACGGTCGATTGAATAAACGACTACTCACGAATATATAATTATGTTAAGATAGAGAGTTTTACAACAGTTCATCTATTGCAAACAAACAAATTTAATAATAATAACAACATGTTTCATATAAAATTCATATACCATCACGAATATGACAGCTATTTCCAAATGACTGCATCTATTGATAAGTTACAGTTTTCCCGATGAGTAAGCTATTGAAATAGAATGATCCTTATATTTCATTAGAAATAAGCTTTTCTGAATTTTTATCATTTGATAATAAAAAATATACTCATCTGTAGAGACAGCTATAAACAAAATCGTTCGCTCACTGATTGAATGTACATAAATAAAATATAATGTTACAACGAACTCTACTGATAACAACAAAGTAAGACAGTTTTTTCCAAAAATTCCTAATATAATTTAGACTGAAGACATTAAGCAGAATATCGTACGATTAAAACAATTCGAAATAACGATATAAAACGAAGCGAGTGCAAAAGTTGCATTCATTAGCAATACATGTTTATAGTTACGGAGAGCATTAAAATAATATTGATATATCAAACATTCTTTAGTATGAAATCAAAGTAGAGGTGGTATTATTATAAATAAGACACAATTCACCATAGATAAAAGTGTAGAAAAAGCATGAAACAACATCGTTGCACCAATGCTTATGCTGGTTCATATTCTGGACGCCAATCTTTGCTCCTTTATTGTATTATTTTAATTTTAGTTTCTTGTGTACAATTTGGAAATTAGTATGGTGTTCATTATCACTGGACTAGTATATATTTGTTTAGGGGCCAGCTGAAGGACGCCTCCGGGTGCGGGTATTTCTCGCTATATTGAAGACCTGTTGGTGACCCTCTGCTGTTGTTTTTTATTTGGGCGGGTTGTTGTCTCTTTGACACATTCCCCATTTCCATTCTCAATTTTATTACAAGAATTTATCACCAGTGAATCAACACAGGCAAAATCCCAGAGGACTGGTAAAATGCTAACATTGTACAAATGTTAAAAAAAGTTTTTCGTTCAATACCATCTAACTACAGGCCAGTGTTATTACCATCTATGGCACCAAAAGGACTTGAACACATTATATTATCACAAATTATGGACAATTTATTTGGACGATCAATATATCCTCAATGAAAATCAACATGGTCTAGAGCAAAAAATGCGCAAACATCTGATGACATACGACGACATCACCAAGTGACTGAACAACAATAGTTTATTCGACGTACTAATGATAGACGTTGCAAAAAATTTCGACACAGTTGCTCACACAAGGCTATTAGAGAAGTTACAATATAATTGCATTGGTAGAACAGAACAACCAGAACATGGATTGACACATTCCTCAGCAACAGGATACAAAAAGTAGTTATAGGAATATTCCATGTATTTCTTTGAAAGGGTTCTCAATGGATCTGTACTTTGACACACATTATTCCATATGTTCATCAATGACATCGCAGACAATCTTCATTTCAAGAACAATCATCATATCAGGTATATGGAACCAAATACCACCACCTGTGATAGCCATCCCTGGTTTGGACGCATTTAAGGTGGCAGTCAAGGGAGTATACTGTACTTCCACATAATTGTACAGTGTAAATACGTGTATTTTGTGACGTTTTTAGGCTCTGTTACGTGCGTGTGTAGGTTGTCCTTAGTGATGTGTCTGTTTTTAGATGTTACTAAATAACCAAATCGAAATTGAAGTTGAAGACGAGGATCTAAATAACAATAAGACCATGATCATCATTCATCAATTAGCAAAACATATAGAGTAAACTATAAAAGGATCCGAAATGTAGAGTCTGAAGAATATATCCATCATTGGTAAACATATCACATCTCCTTATCTAAACTTTCAAGAACCTTAAACGTTTGACACTGCAAGTGAATCAAATACAATGAACATTGATCCTATCCCTGTCTACTTTAATTGAACATTTGATGACACAAACTTTTGTCTTGAAACATTTTACACAGGACAATAGGAAACATAATGGAATTGGTAATCCGTAGTGTTAGTTTTTACGACGTTTAAAAGTTTCCCTTTAAAGTATCAAACCTTTGATAACTTGTCATAATGTACATAATAAACACTTATTTGACCTTTAAATATCTTTACCGATGAAAAACACCGTCATAAAACTTTTCATAACATTTTTAATTGATAGCCATTCATTACTGTTTTATTCAAGAAATCTTTCTGTAAAACTCTGTTACCAATATAAAATATGAGGACAACGAACTGGTTGGAACTGGTTGAGACAAGTCATTATGATGTTTAAACATATTCAATTATAGTGGATTGGGAAACAAGTTTTGCAACCCTTTCCACTTTGCGGGTGCGAGTGCTGCCTTGTAGCGGCATTAGCCTGCTCTTTTTCGAAATCTACAAGGGTGTTTTTAATGTGCAAGAGATATGACTCTCTCTTAACACGGGTCAGCCATTTAGCCGACGGACTATCATCGTTTCCTCAAGACCATACTCGCAAATGGTGTCAAGGGAGCGTAGAAAATTCAGTCCCTGAAATTTTCATCGCAGACGGGAATCGAACCAGGAACCTTTGTGTTAGTAGTCTGATGCACTAACCACTACACCACGGCGGCTCATTATCAAGTTGCTTAATTTGCTATAAGAATTTGGAAAATGGGGATTAATATCAATCAAATAATCTAAGTACACCATATCAAGTGAGTGTTAATTTCAAATTAGATATCATTTTACGTTTTTCCATGTTAACCACTTATATTTCATCTAACAGAGCACATTGTTTTTAGGAATAACAACTATTTGATATATTCGAGGCTAAATCAAACGATAACATGACACACCGATGGTTGTAACTAAAATCAATTAGACATCAAATGGTCTCCGAAATATCAGAAACCATTGCATTCCTATACATCATTACAACACCAGTGTATCTAAACATTCACTGTGACGTCTATACCGTTCCCATGACAACAATGTCTCGTATATCCTTTCTTGTAGACATCATATTTCATTTTAATTTTGGTACATGCCTATTTTTAGTTCTTTTACTCGAATTATGAAACATCTAGAAAACCAATGCTTAATAAAACGATCTATATACATAACGACGTATTTTGAAAGTCTAGTTACTTTGCATCACTTTTAACATGCATGTCTGTTTCTATGGACATTAATAAAGAGAAAATAAAATTATTACTTTCTCGGGCTTTTTGAAGATGAATTCCAAAATATACACGATTTGCATAAATGGACCGCAAAATTGAAATTAAAACGAGTTGATATATTTGGTATAAATTGAAGAAAGCTTAGCGTTTGTTTAATATACTTGATAAATTTATTGACTGATATATAAAGTTCTTCCTTTGAATAACCGAAATATAGTTTTTGCTTCATTGATCACTTATGTTCTTCCTAATGTAAAAGTCAGTTCAATTTGCTTCAACATTTTGTGTTTATTATGTTTGACAAATGGTTAAACCTATGTTGAGTTTATCCAAATAATGAGGGGGTTTCATTGTAATCATATGGCCAAACGACTTGTACCGCCATCATAATCAATCTTCAGAAGACGTACAAGGCCAGCTCGACTGCTAATGATCTTATTAAGGTTAATGAAGTTGACAAGACCCTATATTGAATACTGATGTTCATATCAAGCTTGGTATAAAATAATAATCAGACGAAATGAGACATTGCGATGCTATTACAACCTGTTAAACTCCTGTAAAACTATTGATCTTAGTCTTTGATTAATGCAAAGATTGTTGCATGTTATAATATTATTAATGGACTGGTTGCATGAGTACTTTACACAAGACACAGGTCAATTTTCCATCTTCGACATGTCCATTATTACCTTCGCAAAACCTAACTTTACAATTAACAGAGTTATCATGCTCACACAGTGGTAAAGTATATAAGATATAAACATGCAAAGACGGCACTAAATCTAGACAAATTTTGCTTTATTGTAGGGGAAGGATATTAACCTCAAGGTAGAACAGTTGTTTATAGATATAGATATAATCAGTGAAGGTAAGTACAAGATTAAAGCCGATTATGTATCATAGATACCAGGATCAAAATTTTATATTTACGCCAGACGCGCGTTTCGTCTAAAAAAGACTCATCAGTGACACTAAAATGTTTAAAAGGCTAAATAAATTTCTATTATATTTGTTTTTTTTTTGTTTTATAGTCAATCATGTTTTATTGATAGTTTTCACATTTCTTAGTGGATACATCAAATACCAGTACCTTATCCCGGCCTCATTAACCGTTAGTAGTATATAATAAATTTTGTGAGTACTTGTTAGTTTATATATTTTTTCTATTTTATCAATTTCCTATTTATAAGCTCATTGAGTTAATTAATTTGACCGACTTAATCTTGTTATAAAATGTGATGTTCCATAATTTATCAGCTTTTTAAATGTTTAAGATTTTTGTTTTGTTTTATAAGGTCTCCTTCGTTTTAAAAAGCTTTGAATTTTCAATGCTGATATTGCGGCCTCAAGTAGTTTTATTGTCGAAATGCCCATCTTGTGCCAAAAATTGGTACCATTAATGTAATCATAAGATCAAACATACAGTTTGATGAAGACATACTCTTTCAATCGGTTTAATTGATGTTTTGAGCTGGTATGTTAGTAACGGCTAGAAGTCCTTTGATAATTTATGCACCATTGTCGTTTTGCATAGTGTTTTCTGTGACCTATTCTGACATCGAACTTGGACTTCTTTTGAACTTAGTTTGAATGTGAGTATTGATGTGTGATTGTTTATTCTACATTAACTAGCGGTACAGAGGGGGTTGAGATTTCACTTAACATGTAAAGCCTTAATAAGCACCACTTTTTTTTTAATTTATGGTCCTGGATACTTTTCAAATTTATACCTGTTTGATTTCTAAATATTTTAATCTGAGCTTCACTGATGAGTCTTATGAAGACGAAACGCGCGTCTGGCGTATCAAATTACACTACTGGATCGATGTTGGGTCAATGCCACTGCTAGTGGACGTTTTGTACCTGAGGGTTTTACCAGCCCCGAAGTCAGCACTTCGTTTTGACATGAATATCAATTATAAGGTCATTTTTATAAAATTACTGTTTGCCAAAGAATGAATTAATATGAAATTCTAAGGACTTTTTTTTACCTAGCATAGATTATCTTGACTTTCTAACTTATTTGATCTGAGCGTCACATATGAGTCTTATGGTAGACGAAACGCGCGTCTGGCGTATCAAATTATAAGCCTGGTACCTTTAAGAATTATTAACCCCGCCGCATGTTTGTGCCTGCCCTCAGGGAGGAGTCTCTGGCCTTTGTTATACTATGTTTTTTTTTACATTTCTATTTTAGTTCTTTATATAAATTCTCATTCTTAATTTTATAGTTTTTTTACAGTTTAAAAAAACGTTATCATCATGACGGAGATCATGACAAACTTTAAAGAGTTTCATTTGAAATGAAGAAATTTTGCCACTAATGTCCCTATATGAATACATGAAGCACTGAAATATGTTTCACAAAAACAGAAAAAACTTCTACAGTTAGAAGCCAAGCTAATAAAGACGTAAAGGAAAATTCTCCATAAAATTGTACGAATTGTAATACTTTGTATGAAAAGAGGATATTAGTGAAGATTTAAAATTTTGGCATTGAAAGTTAAATGGAAGATTGTTGACCTTTGACCTTCACAAGTGAATCAAAGACAGGAACGGTAAAACATCGACAAGAACTAAATATAGATAATTATATAAGTAACTGTAGATGTTTCTGTTATTGTTACATGTTCAACGAAAACCTACAAGTACGGATTATTTCATTTCAATATTTCCCTTTATTTCAAAGACTGCACTAGAGAACTACACGCATATTTTGTAAATAAGAGTATCTTCGTAACTTCATTTTGGTACAGATGTCCGAACTTGTAAATGTTAGGTATTGAAAAATTTGAATACAAATCGACTAACTTATTTACCTAATACGAATCTAAATATTACTAAAAAAAAGTTAAATATCTTAGATTTACAACCCCAAACAAATATTACACTGATATATATTTAACTTAATGTATTTCAAAGTAAAATTTCCACATATGTTGTTGTTGTATGTTTTTTTCTTTCAATTTAGAAAAGAGTGAAGCAATAATACGTTTTTCGAAAGCTGTTTAATCAATCAGCTGTGATTTTTAAAATAACCGAAGTTCTTGTTTCCGATTGACCTCTCGTGTTTCTGTTGATTCATTTCTATTCGTGGGATATCATTTTTCCTTAAGATGTTCTTGTATCGATTACACAAGAATTTAAATGTACAATGAATTTGTAATGTCCTACAGATTTCTCAGAAAATTTGTAAAAACCACGTTATTAAATATCTACAAATATACAATCGCATTTCAATTCAGATTTTTTTTACCCACGTGTGACAATAAATTCACGAGAGATTTCGGAAGCAAATTGTTGAATTTTGAGATAAAGGAAGCCATAGAATTATATATAAATAATCTACCGGTCGAGAATGTTAATCTTAATTCTCCTTATTGACAAGTCAACTGAAGTTCAAGAAACAAACAATAGAAATAAAGGTGAATAGGCCCAACAACACCAATTCACAAAGTCTTTATAAATAATGTCTATAGCTAGTTATATACACATTATATAAGAAAGTGCTAAGATAATACAATATAACAAGACACACGAAAAAGTGATTGTGTAAAGTTATTTACCTTCCCAATAGACATTTTCAATAACTGTATCTATGACTTACACCCATAACACAATTTAAATATAAGGGATCGTCATGAATAGAGACATGATCAGAAAGTATATGAATATTTCCAGTGGCATACTTAACACATCTTGTACTCGCAACGATGTTTTTCTTGTTTTCTTCGCAAATCTTTTTTAATTAGATTTACTTTTAAATTTAAATCGATTAGGAAGAAATGAAAGATTTTTAGTTATTTATCCTTTTAAATGACGAGCTTCTAGCTTTCTTTGTGAAATCAGGAAATGAAACAACGTAATTTCAGTAGCTAAGGTTTCTTTGAATAATGTTTTACGTCTATTGACGAGGACGGTAAATTTATACAATTTCTTTTAATTTGACCTTAAATATTCCTCAATAACATATCAATTGCTTAATATCTTAATTTTGTATTTGGCGAAATAACAGCTCTATTTTCTAAAACGTTGCTTCAAATTGTTTATCCAGATATCGGTGAGCTGAGGTTTTCTAAATGATATGGGTACATTGTGTATCTCATAACACAGTTTTCTAAAAAACAATTGGGTGGGTCATTTAAAATTATCGGATCAAAGTGAATGAAAGGGAAAAGCTCGGAACACCTCAATAAGCGATACTATACGTAGCAAATATACCAAACATTATCTTCAACCAGCTTTGGTTTTCTCGTTTGAAATTGAATATGAATGTGTAAAACCCCTGAATGGTTTTATCTTTCATACAACCCCTCTAATCTACAGATAAACCGTAAATCCAATCAATTGGTGTTGACAGTTATTATTAAAAAAACGTTTCTTTTTTGTTATTAGGAATTTTCAAGAGCTATCATCACCAACTAAATATACAAATACAAATATACCTATTGAGTTTTTATCAACTTGTGTTATTTTGTGTCCAAAACAGAGTTATCAGATAGATAGATACTTTATTCTCTAAAAACTAGATACAAGTTAACAGAGAAACATACAATATAAATACATTTTGTTTATCAGAACATAACAGGGAAACCTAACTCTGTTGATAATCCCGGTCTCGCTCCTTTTGGAGATCAAGCAATGCATTTAAATCTTTTTTCTTAATTAGTATTTTTTCAATTGATTTATTAGACTTAAACGTCGGTAAACTATTGTTGCATCTTATTAAATCTTATCAGATGAAAGGGAGAAGGCATTTCAAGCTTAAAAATATTAAAAAATACCATTAACACATGCATGTCGATTAAACTTCAATAGACCATTCTAAAAAAAAAATAAAAAAAAAAAGATATCGAGCAGTACGTATTTTCGAATTTTCTTATTCTTCCTTCTCAAATAATACATGAATTTATAAAACAGTTCACATTGAATTGTTTCATCCATCTAGTAAATTAATGCTATATTAAATTCACATGCGGATTCCTGTTTCACGATTCCAGAAATCAGCAGTTTTGTGTTGACATGACATGCTATTGACATTTCACTACTGTTTTAGAAAATGTTGAATTATATGAAACTCTTTGGCTTTGCTTTTCCAAGGAACAGATTGCTGTATTTTGGCACATCTTGTCGGAACGTTTTGCTTTTAAGCTAATCAACTTCGTATAATAGTTCGCCTTTTAACTGGTTAGATTTGAACACAATGAGTTTTTAGACTTTGCGCGCGTCTAGGTAACAATATTATAAGCCTGGTACCTTTGATCGTTCACAACCACTGCTGCTGTTCTCTTCGTAGCCAAGAGTATCATTGATATGTTCATGTTCTCTAAATTAACTGTTTATCTTCAATTATATGATTTTAAATATTAAGATGTGCGAGACAATCGTCTGTTCGTAACACAAATGTTGACACCCTTCTACTGATGTTTACAGCATTAAACATTAAGGGGAACCGTGGGTTATTTATATGGGTTAAAACTATTGACTTCAACATCTATGAGACATGCTATTCTTTATATAAAATATTTCTTTTGATCGTCAATTTCTAAAAAAATTATTTTCGAAGATTAGTGATTATTTAAAAAATTGTCAAACATGTTCAGTAAACAAATTATCTTTAATATTTTTTATAAGTTGAATATTATGGATTATTTTGAAGGAAAAAATATAACTTTCACAAAAATTGAATGACCGTTGCTCATTAGTATTGTTGTGAATTTAAAAAATAAATAAATAAAGTACTGGGTATATTATAAAAATATTCGTGATCAAAATTAACAGACATCGCAGAAACGTATAACGCCCTTGTAAATAGAAGACAAGGCATGCAAACATTTTTCAAGGACTCTGCTAGTTATTTATAAAAACAATCGCTATTTATTTGAGACGACAACGTACATTTAACATAAATCGTATCGTTTTTAGCCATAGATGCAGACAGCTATTGTATATGTCTATTATTAAATGCTTGACACGTTTCTAGAAGGACGCTATATACTGATTATAAGTTCACAAGAAAAACGGCCTTATCAATGACGAAAACAAAAAAAGAAGTTATATACTGAATGCATGGTATATATTATAATGTCCTTCAATGTGTTAAAAGTAGTTTATATGTTAGTGTTGTGTAAAATCAGATTAAAGGTCAGAATGACAAACCAAGTCTATAGTACCAACCTCTTTGTAATTCTTTTTTGGCTGGCTGTCTATGTGTTTTTACCGTATATGTAAGAAGCCGCAATAGAAAAAAAAAAATAATCCAACTAAAATCGAATGATATGCAGCAAACCTTATATTAACTCATAAATACTTACGAAAATAGTTATCATGTTTTGAAGAAACTGGTTTTGTTTTGATGAAAACAGTTTTGGTTGAATCCTTCATCTTTGGTTTACCATCTTACAGTTACTGAAATCACGATTTTTGTTCGTAGCTTAATATAGTGTTTTGTAAGTTCAATGATATTAAATCTAACTTTCCTGTTAACAAAACTTTGAATTTTCGAAAAACTAAGGATTTTCTTATTCCAGGCATTGATTACCTTAGCCGTATTTGGCACAACTTTTTGGAATTTTGGATCCTCAATGCTCTTCAACTTTGTACATGTTTGGCTTTATCAATATTTCGATTTGAGCGTCACTGATGAGTCTTATGTAGACGAAACGCGCGTCTGGCGTACTAAATTATAATCCTGGTACCTTTGATAACTATATATTATAATGTCCTTCTATGTGTTAAAAGTAGGTTATATGTTAGTGTTGTGTAAAATCCGATTAAAGGCCAGAATGACAAACCAAGTCTATAGTACCAACCTCTTTTTAATTCTTTTTTTGGCTGGCTGTCTATGTGATTTGACCGTATATGTAAGAAGCCGCAATAGAAAAAAAAATAATCCAACTAAAATCGAATGATATGCAGCAAACCTTACATTAACTCATAAATGTTTACGAAAAAAGTTTTGAAGAAAACTGGTTTTGTTTTGATGAAAACAGTTTTGGTTGAATCCTTCATCTTTGGTTTACCATCTTACAGTTACTAAAATCATGATTTTTGTTCGTAGCTTAATATAGTGTTTTATAAGTTCAATGGTATTAAATCTAACTTTCCTGTTTACAAAACTTTGAATTTTTCGAAAAACTAAGGATTTTCTTATTCCAGGCATTGATTACCTTAGCCGTATTTGGCACAACTTTTTGGATTTTTGGATCCTCAATGCTCTTCAACTTTGTACATGTTTGGCTTTATCAGTATTTCGATTTGAGCGTCACTGATGAGTCTTATGTAGACGAAACGCGCGTCTGGCGTACTAAATTATAATCCTGGTACCTTTGATAACTATATATTATAATGTCCTTCTATGTGTTAAAAGTAGGTTATATGTTAGTGTTGTGTAAAATCCGATTAAAGGCCAGAATGACAAACCAAGTCTATAGTATCAACCTCTTTTTAATTCTTTTTTGGCTGGCTGTCTATGTGATTTGACCGTATATATAAGAAGCCGCAATAGAAAAAAAAATAATCAAACTAAAATCGAATGATATGCAGCAAACCTTACATTACCTCATAAATGTTTACGAAAATAGTTATCCTGTTTTGAAGAAAACTGGTTTTGTTTTGATGAAAACAGTTTTGGTTGAGTCCTTCATCTTTGGTTTACCATCTTACAGTTACTGAAAACATGATTTTAGTTCGTAGCTTAATATAGTGTTTTGTAAGTTCAGTGATATTAAATCTAACTTTCCTGTTTACAAAACTTTGAATTGTTCGAAAAACTAAGGATTTTCTTATTCCAGGCATTAATTACCTTAGCCGTATTTGGCACAACTTTTTGGAATTTAGGATCCTCAATGCTCTTCAACTTTGTACATCTTTGGCTTTATCAATATTTCGATTTGAGCGTCACTGATGAGTCTTATGTGGACGAGACGCGCGTCTGGCGTACTAGATTATAATCCTGGTACTTCTGATAACTATTTGCAACCTATTCAGGCATCAGAGAACAAAGCCATACCAAAATAAATAAAAAAACATCAGAGGAAAACATATGGGTTTCAATATTAGATTAATGTCAATACAATATGACAAGCTCTGAATCGTCCGAGTCAAGGATAGCTGTATATGTTTAACAGAAACTTCATTAATACCATATTGGCCACAGAATAATATAAACAGTTGGATAAAACTTATATCATTAGAAGCATAACTATACTAGCATGACCATTTAACAAAACAAAACTAAAAGATACGAAGGACAAGTCATTTACATTAAGAGTTTGACTAAATGATATCAATATTACAAAATGTATACGAGACGTTACTGTCAACACGTGCATACTGGAGACAAAAGGGTCAACGGATCACCCAGTGATTATTTGATTTATTGATATTTTTGCTCAACGCCGACTCATAACAGAAGGTTATATCGCGACTATCAACGGGTCACCAAGAAGAGCTACCATCAATTGGGATGGGATTAAACATAGCAGTATTTTGTGAAATTCTTTTAAATTTTTCCGTTGATTATTTCAGAAAATATTTGGAAACTTAAGTGCAATCTCCCTAAGATAGATATAACCGTATTGAATAATCTTGGGTAGGCATTGTCTTTAAGTTCCTTTTGGTCATATAACTCCCAACATTTCTTCGTATTTACACATGTTTTGCTTTCACTGGTTGGGTCGTCCTGATGAAGGTAAATCCAGGCATTCACACATACGAAATGTATAAAGGGTTTTCTCCCTTCAATTTCTTAACATAATATAGCACACTTGTGTAGGTATACAAGTAGTGTATCACTGACATGTTTGCATGATCACATGCTGTAGTCGTTTAAAAAACATCGATGAAAGTTTTTATAAGTGCATTAAACGACATAATAGAAAGAATTTAACTCAATCTGTTTTCATCATTTGCTTCTTATTGACATAGAGATTACGTTGAAGAATAAACTTGTGAGTAAAACATCAAGCTGGTCAATTATTGATGACTATTTGTATTAGTTGTTGAAAAAAAAATGATGGAGTAAAAATATTTAAAATACTTTATACAAAATAAAATTTACAAAACTAAATCCTGTACACAACATAAATTATATAAACATAATATTCGTTACCAATATTGGTGATAGTTCAGAGATACGATATAAAATTCAATATTAAATCTGAAAAAAAAGTTGACCGAGATCTTTTTAAATTATGAATTAAGTGTTTGGTAAATAATCCTGATCATCAACGAGTTTTAATAAATAAGCCTTCCATGCTATCAATAAAAGTTCGTTTATACCATGCAAAGTCATGATAATAATGGATACTTTAATTTATGAATGCAACATTGTCTTTACCTTGACGTTATTGATAAATCGGAAGCACCTTAACATTAAAAGTAATTATTCTTTGCAAAAGTTTTGTTGTGCAATCAATTTATTACATGACGTTAAATCACTTTTTGTCGTTAATTGTTCTTTACCGGAAGTCCATTACCGGCCATTTGCAAAGGGGCAAAGCCAAAAGATTGGAATACTTTAAAGTTGTCTCCATTATAGTTGTTTATTAATTAGTGGAGCGTGATGAAGTCCAATTTTCTGTTGAGTGTGGAAAATATAAAAGAAGAAATCTATAATGAAAACGCTGACAATAACTTGTGTCAAAAAGAAAAAAAATCATGTGACGTGTAAAAATATGTTGTGGGTGGTAAATTGAAATCTGACGACTAAAAAATAGAAATTAAAGTGATTAATTGAAAAACGTACTCATTATCTGTATGAAATTTGTCTAGCCATTATATTTGACCATACAAGCGTAATAACCATCGATAGAAAATAAAATATGTAGAGAAATTATTGATAAAGGATGACATAAGTCTTTTATTTGAATCGGTACCATATTGTAGTGTCTTGTCATGTATTTATTTAATTTTGAACTAGGAGTTGTACATATGAATAGGTATGTAACTCGACATCATTCACGATCTTTTATTGTACCCCTATTTGTTTACATTTTTATCTCTTAAGTCTGTTTGTTTTGTTCATGCATCATTGTCAATATAATGGAATTTGATGTGACTGTCATACAAGTGAGATGTTTATCTAGCTTTAAAACCTGGTTCATTCCACCATTTTCTACATGAGAAAATGCCTGTACCAAGCCAGGACTGTAACAGTTGTTATTCATTCGATTGATGTGTTTGAGCGGAGTTCAGTATTTTTGTGATTTAACTTTTTACACTCAATAAAATTATAAGAAGTCACTCAATTCTTGAATATTGAACACGGAACTTGTGTTCAATTAAATTAGGACATGCAACTATATAGCAAAAAGAAATTAAGTATAATATATTGTCCATTAAACACATTACACTGTTATTAGTCAACATGAACACACCACCAACCTGACATAACTAGGTTGCGAGTGGGAGTAAGCAGTTCATAGCTCGACATACGACACTCAACTGTTTACTCCTGGACTTTAAAAACCAAGAATGCCATGAACAAGAACCCGTGCGAGACCATCATATGTAGCCAATGTCGTTTAACAACCCATTCTATTAGTTTAAATGAGATAAAAGGAGGGGGATTGTAACACAAGAAACGAAACTCATTCAGTGGACAAACGATGAAATAGCGTTTCCTTAGTGTCAACATAACATGTTATATTGTGACACAACCCTATATCATTTCCGCGATTATAATATCACAGGCTGTTTACTTGTCATTTGTAGGAAGCTATATGTTTTGAATTTACCTCATAGTTCGGTATTTTTGTGGTTTTTCCTTTTTGCTAGTGAAGCACGAACAGCATAATGACCCAGATAAGAGCACATAATTTTACCACACCCTCATTTATTAAACGTGTTGTTTTCAATTTTTTACATCACTGGGTCGATACCTCTGTTTGTGGACTATCAGTCCCCGAGGGTATCTTCAGCTCAGTAGTCAGTACTTCGGTGCTGACATGATTTAACAAACTTTACTAAAATTGTCCATTTATAAATTTTGAAATTATAAAGAAAACAAAGGTTTTTTTAACTCCCTTAGGCAAAGTTGGCTTTAGATGACTTTGGCTATTTATTTTATGTATTTTTGACATATAGCTCTTCAACGGTTTCTGTACTTATACATCTTCGGATTTCAAATGTTTGGCTTTGAACGTTCCTGATTAAGGTAAATCAAGAAAAGCGCCTCGGACGCAAGAAATTATTACACGTGTTGTTTTCAATTTTTTATGATCGGCTCGTTGTGTTCATATTTTCGTTTTTTGTTTAGTCTTTTGGAAATCAGTTAATGTTTTTTCTTAAAATGTCCTGTACCAAGTCATGAATATAACAGTTGTTATACAAAAGTCCGTTGTAATGCATGTTTGTGCTCGTTTTTGAAGCAGTTTCCGTTGATTTCGTTTTATAGTACGTGTTTCCCTCAGATTTGGTTTGTGGCCCGGATTTTTATCAGACAAACTGATTTAAGACTATTGAAAAGCGTTTACTACTGTTGCCTTTATTTTCCAACTACTGTTGTCTCGTCTCTTCTTATATGTGTGAATGTTTTAACAACGGATATAACTTCTGGGTTAGTTTTTTTATCCCTTTTTTTAATTTCATTTTTTTTTATCACAGAAAGATGCTGTTTACTCATTTCATTCAATCATAACACATCCTTCTGCCTTTATCATTATATGCAAGTTTTAATTTCATAGATCCTTCCGCTTGTCGTAATAATACGTGGCGCTTTGTTGTAATTCCCTGTTTTATTTGTAACCTTGTATATTCTTGTACAAGTGCCCTGGTTTTGACAGTCTTAATCAACACCGGAAAAATCTTTATTTCCGTTAATTTCTCCATAGAATTTTCTCCTGAAACAATTTAATTATTTAGAATTCAAAATTAGACAGTCTTTCAAATCTCACAGTATTAGCTTTAAGACATTTATAGAAATTTACAATTGAGGATACGATTATAAAATCCGATTCCTTTCTCAGTGATTTTAATGTTTTGTCTTCAAAATTCAAGGTTTAGAATAAGTCATTTCAAAATGTCACATATCAAAGTGTTTTAATCGACGACTTTTGTCTTGGCCAAATTAAAAAATACGAGCTTAGAAGCTTAGACAACTTCAGTGTAAACACCAATTATAAATGACTTCTTCTTTAAAAATTTATTCATTCAGAATTTATTGCAGTTGAATAAATGAATTAAGAGAAAGAAAATTCAAGTAAAATTGAATTTACTGCTCAGTAAATGACGCTTTATCTTCCAGAGCGACGTTAAGACAAAATTACTTTAAATTACATCAAATTGTAACAATAAGGAATTAAGTCTTAGATTGATTGACAGTCCGACTTCAGATGATGTATTATTATGCAAAGTAGAATTTTATTGCTTTTGAAAGTTTTATGGTGCGTTGGAGACTGGAATCCTATTTACTACACAGTACGTTCATTGTGTAGGAGTTAGTGTGCAATGATAGTCCAAATATATATTGTAGACTGAGTTTTTTCCATGTTTTCGCGTCTCTACATCGAAAATTAAACAAAAGTGAGGTTACTACTGGTTTATCCTGAAGTAAACTTACTATTGTACAAATATCAGGTATAATTAATAAAATAATATTATGTACAAATAGTTATCAAAAGTACCAGGATTATAATTCAGTACGCCAGACGCGCGTTTCGTCTACATAAGACTCATCAGTGACGCTCATATCAAAATAGTTATAAAGCCAAACAATACAAAGTTGAAGAGCATAGAGGATCCAAAATTCCAAAAAGTTGTGCCAAATACGGCTAAGGTAATCTATTCCTGGGACAAGAAAATCCTTAGTTTTTCGAAAAATTCAAAGTTTTGTATCAGGAAATTTATAAAAATGATCACATTATTGATATTCATGTCAACACCGAAGTGCTGACTGCTGGGCTGGTGATACCCTCGGGGACGAAACGTCCACCAGCAGTGGCATCGACCCAGTGGTGTAAATAGTTATCAAAAGTACCAGGATTATAATTTAGTAGGCCAGACGCGAGTCTCCTGTACCCGCTTCCATGTTGAGCAAGCAGTTATATGGATATTTCTTTCTGGATAACAGTTCATTTTAGGATCCTCTTAGCGGATCACGTTTCAGTTATTTCAACTATGTCGATTCCTTTAAAAAATCAAAGGCAATGATTTTGATTTAAACAAATACTGCTGAAGTACCAGGCTTCAATTGCAGAATGAAAATAATATATGTACATTGTCGGAAAAGTAAATAAAGGCAACAGTAGTATACCGCTGTAAAACGTTTTTGTTAGAAGTTTGGTACGAGCCTGGCTTTTCGTCCTATTTCGTACCAAGTACCAGTTTCTTAAGCTCGTACAAATCAATTTTATAATTTTCGAAAATTACATATATTGTACATTTATCTTTTTTTAAATTTGGGCGTCAAGGTTTCGTCTTTTGTAGACGAAACGATCGTCTAACGTACACAATTATAAGCCAGGTATATTTCATGAGTTTTCTTTTACATCAAATAATAGTAACATCTCGATCTATCTAGACCATGCGTTGTGTTGGTGATTGTCTGTTTTGTTTCAAATTAGTTCATTTTCTTCAAGATGAATCTGTTATAAGTGTGTTCTGTTGTACTTTACACTATTTGGGTAGTTCTTGTTATTTTGAATGTATTATTTTTATTATGAGTTTAGGTTTGTATTCGTTTTGATGATGAAGACTCATTTTCAAACATAAATATCTTTTTTTCAAAAAAAATACAGTGTCTGCTTGGTTATAGTTAAAAATGGTCGAAACTCAATAATTTTATGCGGATTGCGCAGAATTACGCTAAAAGGGAGAGTATGGTTTTTAATGAATATTAAAAAGTACGGACATATGCATAGCAAAATTTTTTAAACATCTCTTGAAATTTTTTTCAAGAATGACAAAAGAATTTTATCATATACAGTAAATAACACCTGCAATATATTTCCAATCATTTGTGAAGTTTCAAGGATCTTGTTTGAACATTGTAATCAGAGTTGATTGCATAAGTTAAATATCTTTATTTCCAACACAACACTCAACCTACTTTACCGATCTCACAATATTAAAAGCTGGTTTTAGACATCGTCCAACCTGGATGTAATGCCTACACAAGGCATGAGATTAAAATTATTCCTTGAACTTTTATAGATATTACCAGCGTAATAACATCTTCCTAATGCCGATATCATCTATAATGTACAGTGGACTAATTGGTGTCAGTCATTCTTTTTCCAACGAGCTTTTTAATCTATTGGGGATTATCATGTATGTTGTCTTTTATCAAGTGACCGGTGTTTGACACAACTCCTACTCATTGAATTTTATATGATCATTTATTTTCAAATGTAATTTGCCGTATACCACAGAAGACTTACAATTAACCAAATGCAAGCAAGGATCGACACTATATACATGCAGTGTTTCCAAATTAAATCAATCCATAGAGAAGAAAGACAAGTGTATGGGCTATCCATGACACAAAATCTTTACGCATGCACAGCAAAAACATACTAAAGCAAAGGGACAGTTTTATTATTTCCTTTCTTCGGGTTAAGGCACTGTGAGGAATTCATCAAGGAGCAGACAAAAATCTCACATCCCTGCAAGTTTAAGATTGACATTAGTGCCGGCTTGATATGAATTCTTTGCTAAAACAATTTGGATACACCTTGTATGATGTAATACTGTCTCGGTCTAAAGAGAGTTTTATTCTGTCAGAAGTAAAACATTTACATTGGTTTCAAATATGAAACGGCAATCAAGCACATACATATTAACAGGAACTTAAAAAGAAAATTACTAGAACTGCCTACATCAGCATTTTACCCCTTGTGTATTTATTTTGACCTTGCCTCGACTGTTGATGTAGATTAAGCATATAACCTCCAAACACCAAACGCTAAACGAAATTACCATATTTGCACTACAAAGACTGAACGACAATTGCCAACAAAACAAATGATAGCTTAATAGTACTTGAATTTAAGTGTATTTGTTTAAAGTGCTAGTTTAACCTAGATGTCCTGACTGGCACTTATAGTTTTTTCTCTTGTCTCTTTAATTATTTACATTACGGAGACAAATACGATATAATTAAATGAGCATTTTATCTTTTCGTGTCTTTACATGTGTAATTCCTGACAATTTGTTCTTTCACAATTATGTAACAGTCTACATCGTTATTAAATTCAGTAATGTCTAAAATATATTGAATATTGATGTTCAACATTCAGCCGATTTTTTTTCCCAAACATAAGAATGTGCTAAGAAATTGACTTCTGGTCTTCGTATGCTGCGACAATTAACAAATAAAACAAGCAATTTGCATAAAGACGTAGTATTTTCCTGTTATTTTACAGAACATGAACATATATTTAAGTACATAGTAGCTGTATTGGTTGTTGTTTCCCCAGTGATAAGTAGTTCATGCACATTAAAGACGAGAACACATAAACAATTACTTCAATACTTATTAGGTCTTTCCACTTTTCGTGGAAAGACCTTTTGTTTTTCTTCTGATTATTTTTTTTCTTCTGCCGTCTGAGATGCTTTTTTGTTTTACAACATATCGAATGGATTTTTTGGCCAATGATGTTGTACAGTAATGGGGGTTTCAAAACTCACCCTGTGTGACCGAACACTTTTTCTTGTTATCGCTATATCTCTAAAACCGTAAATGATTTTAGAAAACTGTTTTCACCAAATTGTTCGTCTACTCTTGAGAATGATTTGATTTATTTTGACTGGAGTGATCAGAAGACATCTTATGGGAGTTACTTCCCTTTGAAAATTTAAGATATGCGATTTGTTGGATAAATTCATACGTTATAAGTCGTAGAGGCCTACAGTCTTTTGATATGAAGTCCTTGGTCCATTTGAAGAAAATTGAGGTCAAGGTCAAAGGTCAAGGTCATGGTCTAAATTTGAATTTTGCTTGTTATCGTTATTCCACAGAAACTGTGACAGTAAATGATATGATGTGTTTGCCAAATGACTGTTTACAATAAGGCGCAACTTCAACCTATTTCAGTCAAAGTGTTTTGGTTAACCCTTATAGGAGTTTTCTCCCCTTATGTATTTCAAATCAGTATTTATCCACAACCATACAAGTGATTGACCTGGGGTCTTTTGATTTGAGATCGCTGACCTATGACCTTGAAATTAAGGTCAAGGGTCAATTTGACGTTCTAGATTTTGACCTTTGCTAAAAGTTCTTTCTGGTTCTTTACATTAACAAGGAGTGACATTTTCTAACATCGTTTTTTAAATTTCATTCTTATTATCGAGGTGGAAAGACCTTCAATTGTTCTCTGAAGAATTGGTTTTTAATTTCTATAACGCTCTTTATAAAAGGAAATATTTTATCTATAGTAGGTATCATTAATAATGTAACTTATGTTGCAATTTTTAAAAGAATAAACAATATTTGCAGCAGTCATCAATTGCCTATATAACAGATCTTTTGAACAAAGCAATTTGATAAAAAAAATCGTACGGAAAAACCAAAATTATTACGTAATCTTATAAAGAGCTTAGATCATCAAAATTATCTTTCGGATAAAGTATAATGTTTTATTTTAAATACATGTTTTTGTCAAACTCATATATTGAAAATAAACTGACAACACTATTGCTAAAAAAGAAAAACAGACAAATAATAGTACACAAGATGCAACATAGAAAACTAATGGCTAAGCAACACGAACCCCTCCAAAGACTGCTGCTCCGGAAGGGACAGCAGATCCTGCTCAACATGTGGGTCAATATTTAGGTTACAATTTTGAAGCGAAGAACAAATACCTATATTTAACAAACAATTGTAATAAATATAAAGTAAAAAAAATAGAGATTCTTAAAGGGGCATTAATTGTAAAAAGTATTCAGCGATTTGAATTAAATCTAATTTAAAATTAAGAATATACTAAAACATATATCCATTTAAAAAAAAAAAAAAATAAATAAACAGTTCACTATGCATGGCCCCAATAATATGTATCCCCATTTCGCTTGTACCTTAGCCTAGACGACATATAATAAACACATCGAGGTGACCCGATAAAAATGTATTTTATAAAGATAAAAAGATAGAGAACACGTGTTATTGAATTTTTCTAGGTCTGTTTGATTTCATGAAGTAGGTTTAAAAAATACGTTTTTCATCAGTGTTTCGTAGATTGAAAAAAAATATCATATTTTATTATTTTTTGTATCTCGTAGCTTATGTTTCTTTTAACCAGCAACGGATGAAGCAACTTGTATGTTTGTATATCAGTCTATGCTGGATAACTGTTACATTGAGATGGAAAGTTCACAATTGGGAAGCTGAAATCATCTCTTTTGTCGTGAAATTTTGTTCTCAACCTACCCTCACTGTCAGTTTCTAGATGTAGGTCCAAATGTGATGTAACTGCATCTGGTGTATCCTAAATCTCAAGTTAGATGGAATATATGCGTAAAGCATAGTCACTAAATGTTTGTATCATTTTGTGAGAGGAAATCATCTATACAGCGAACAGGTATAGTTGTCATTTTCATATACACATATTTTCGCGTGGATTTGACAAACATGAAGTGAAAATTATCGGGTCTTGAGTTGTGAGGTTGAGCGTCTTAAGTCGAAGTAACAACTGAAGCTCTGTTTTAAGTGCATGCAATTCCCTTGTGTTTTTTTACATTCAAAACGGCTATACGAAATATGATGTAACGTTTACTTCTACGACATTAATTCAACATTATCAAAAACCTTTAAGAAATACCAACAAAAAGCTAATAAAACCTAAAAGGTACGGAGAGCCAAAACTGTCTTAAGTCAAGTAGGAATAGTTTTACTAAACTATCAATATTGATCAGTTTAGAAAACATTAAAGTTATTATTGAGAAACTTCTAACAACTCTGTAAGACAAATGTAAATTTTTATTCTTTGACGATTTTGCATATTTCAATTGAAAGGTGTAAGTTAGAATATTCTTGGTCATTTTAACTCTTGAGCGTCACTGATGAGTCTTTTGTAGACGAAACGTCCGTCTTGATTACATTTTGTTTCCTGGTACCGATGTTTATAGTTTATTTCATACCATTTGTTTTGACAAACACAATAATGAATTGATGGTCATTTTGAACAGATACATATGATTTTAAGATATACAGGTTCAATAAACCTCCAGCAATCGTCTTACGCAACATGTTATACTTTAATGAATTTGTTCCGGGCATATAAGAAAGTATATAGACATCTAGGGATATACTTATCCATCAAATTAAGACTCTTGATAAATCATTCGTACCATCATTAAAATGAACACTGCATATACCTTTTATATCGAAATCAGTTACGTCTCAAGAGCTGTGATGCAAGTAAATTACGTAAAAACAACACTTTAATACTGGTCTTCGAAGGAATGATTAAACTGTTTACAACACCAATAAGCCACCACTTCCGTGAGAGTAAATACCTCGATGACTAACACAAATATCCTTTAACATGAAGATGCTGAGTCTTCAATAAAACCACAACTGAATAAAACAATAAATAATGAAGAAAATTATAGACATTAGTAGACGATCCTCAATAAGCAAAGTGTCATAACAATATACATGTAATTTATTTAGGTTAACATTCGCGCCTAGGCTGATTATCTCCCTTGACATATACGGGTTTCAGAGTCCCTCTTGTCAGAGCCTAACAAAGGACAGAAAACCAGTCTCCATTAGCGTCCAGTTTTCAAAAAATAACAGACACCTTAGGAGTCCTTAATAATAAAAAATGTCAAACAAGAACGATAATAAGTGTTATCTTGAGATATGTAATTGCATTCGTTAACCTTGAAGTGTCGCCTCTTTTTCATTCTTTAGTTAATAGTTTGAAAAAAAATGTTTCCAAGATTGATATTAAAGTTGGATTTTTGATAATACATACAACTCATGTATATTATAAATAAAAAGATCCCATCTAATTGTTTACTTTTTACACAATTGTGACATTGGCACTCAAATCACATCTTCTTATTTCTATTTGAAGCTCTTTGCTGTATTTACATTCAGTTTGAATACTGACAGACAATTAAAAGCAATGAATGCATAAATACTAGAACATCTAAATTTTAAGATAAAAAAGTAACCCCAAAACAATAGCCAAACTTTCTCAGGTACACTTTTCCGTAGAGAGTGGAAATCTAGTATAATATTTTCTTAATTCATCAAAGGAGCTTTACGAAATATAATTTTATAAATGTCAGAACCGATGCACTGAATACTCGGCTGGGGATGGTGAGTGTCCGCAGTTACGTTTAGAGTAACAAGTTATAGAATGCTACAATTAAAGGGCATGTACCAAGTCAGGAATATGAATAAAGGCAACAGTAGTATACCGCTGTTCAAAACTCATAAATCCATGGACAAAAAACAAAATCGGGGTAACAAACTAAAACTGAGGTAAACGCATTAAACATAAGAGGAGAACAACCTTAAAATGTAACACACACACAGAAACGGACTAAGCATTAGACAAAATCCTATGAGAATAACAAATATAACATCAAATCCAAATACATGAATTTGGGATAGATAGACGGGTGCCGCATGTGGAGCAGGATCTGCTTACCCTTCCGGAGCACCTGATATCACCCCTAGTTTTTTGGTGGAGTTCATGTTGTTTATTCTTTAGTTTTCTATGTTGTGTCGTGTGTGCTGTTGTTTGTTTGTCTTTTTTCATTTTTAGCCATGGCGTTGTCAGTTTGTTTTGGATTTATGAGTTTGACTGTCCCTTTGGTATCTTTCGTCCCTCTTTTAAGTACCGTGACACGTCTTATAGTAATGTGAAAAAATAAGAGAAAACAAACGACACCACGGAAACACAACGTTAAAATGTAACACACACAGAAACGAACTATAATATAACAATGGCCATATTCCCGACTTGGTACAGGGCATTTTTAAAGAAAAAAAATGATGGGTTGAACCTGGTTTTGTGGCATGCCAAACCTCCAGTTGTTTCAATTCGTTTGATGTGTTTTATCATTTGATCTTTCCATTTGATTAGGGACTTTTCGTTTTGAATTTTCCTCGGAGTTCATTATTTTTGTGATTTTACTTTTTATATCTATTCAACTTAAGTACAAAAAATAAACACTCTAATTGTTGATATTCTAACGTTCCCTTTTAAAGTACGAGAGAATTTATAAAGCATTTTTCTCGAAAAATAACAAACAAAGATATCAAATAACGATTAACAACACCGAATTAATAAATTATAGCTTTCAATAAGCATTTTCTCATCAAAATACCAATACTAGTTCACGTTTACAGTTTCCCGTTTCCTTCGGGTGGACAATGGCTTTATTGTTTGCCCGCTTTAATAAACGCCAAAAAGAAATCTACATTTTGATTCGCCAATACTAAAACAGCGTGAAGGAAGAGCCTCGAACGCCTATATATATACCTAACGTTTAAGGGTATCCATCGATTTTTTGAAATTTTTTCCACAGAGTTTTAGATGTTCTATGACAGGCTACTGCCTGTAGACGATTTTACTCCGTAAATCTAAGGAAACAATTACATCATTTTCAAACAATAAAAGAAGACAATGACATATGCAGCATAGTAAGTTGTGACCGACCAACGACTTGTGTTGCTCAGTAATAATTCATCAAGCTAATAACATTTAGCAATAACAAGTTAAATGATGACCAAATGACTCCACAAGTCAAATCAGGACTTCTTAAATATTGACAATCTGATTAACTTGGATCAATTATAATATAGCAATTATTACAAAGGATTACCGTTGCTTCTGAATAGAAGGTTTGTGACAAGGATAACTGTAAGAATCGTCAATATTACATATTATATGTAATTTAGGGTTTATATTTTCTACAAGTGTTGACAGTTTCGCTGATCGATTTCTGTCAGAGAATTATTGATACGAAATATAATTGTATTCTTCACATACCATGCTTGTTCATTATGTTGATAATTGGCTGCTGGTTTCTGATTGGGTGTTTCCTATGAAGTAATTCACGCTGTCAATCTCCTTTATAATTCCAACTTAAATTATTTGTTACAGAACGTCGGACGCATCTGAGGTCCAATTTCAGGAGCACCTATATCGATATGATACCACACTGATCATTGTCAACAAATAAAGGTAAATAACTTTGCTAATTTATTCTTAGTTATATAGTTATTATTTTTTAAAGGACATTGTGGTAATTTGAAATGACTATACGAACTCTTGTGATGTGACATGGCATGTTTTATCATACTTGATCACGCTAACTCAATCATCTTTTTTTCTCTTGAGAAAACTAACATTAGTTCATCTTACAAATAATGCATCATACGTTTTCCAAGCAGTTCTTGTCCTGATCGTTTCATTTAGTTCTTTTCTTCGATGACAATCTGCAACAAATATATTATTTTTTAGTATTAGGTCTACATTTTAAACATTTCACAATTGAAACAAAAATCAAACACCAGAAGCTCTTGTCAAATAAAGTCTTAAAAAAGAATACTTTGAATGTTTAGGTTCTAACAGTATATTTTTTTGGTAATTTTTTTTTGAAACCAAAAGAGGGTTTAAAAAGTTTATTAAAAAATGTGTTTACCCTCAGTAGAAAACAATATACTTGAATTAGACTATTCCTGAAACATAAATCATCTATTAAAATCCAAGAATTTACCGATACAGTTTGACAAAGTGGTGGCTTTTTAAAAAATAAAAAGATTGTCAGATTTTCTAACAATGAATACATGTATCATTTTTTTCAACCGATTAAAAGTTATAGACAAGATATAAGACGAATCATATCCCCGATGTTAGCTTCATTAAACACTATTGCGCCTGTCTCAAGCCATTTATATGTTTTTGGAGTTTAGTATGACGTTCATGACTAGTACAAATTTTATTTAGGGGCCAGCTGAGGCGCACCTCTGTGTTCGAAATTTTCTCGCTTTGGCTGTTATCTGCTCTTTGACATATTCCCCATTTCAATTCTGAATTTTATAGAAAAATTACAAATAGTGTAAAGTCCTTTACACAAAATACTTTCTGCTTTCCATTCTCTTATGCTCGCATAGTAATCTAAATCTACATTTCTATGAAAGATGAAGTCATATGTATGCTTCTATTACACATTTTCGTCACCTGACTTACTTGGATTTCTTTGCTGTTTTCTGTTTTCAAGAATTTTTTGGACCATTTTTTCTTGTTAATTGTATTTTGCAATGTGCTGTTTGCTGTTAGGTAAAAACGTCGGTTTGGTCTGGTGTTTTTTTTTCTTCTGATTGTATCTACTGTGGGTCTATCAAGACAAATATTTAACGATTAAATTAATTCCCCCTTTATATCCTCATTGAAATCAAACGGTTGCTCAATGCAGTGCATTCTATGGAGACATTAACTACCTTTTTATTACTCTATTTTGCTATTTTATATTAACAATTAAACTACTAATCTACTTTTAATTCTGCAACTTGATGAAATTTTGATGCAAATGTAGAAAAACAATATTCATAATGCAAGTGTCTGATTGAAATATGATAGCTTTTAAACGTTCAGCTTTGAGTGACATAATATGATCTTTTTTCATTTGTAATGTGATGATTCCATTTACAACGTTTTCTCTTTTCAATAATTTGTGTTAAATTGTTGCTCGCTTTAATATCTATTGGTTTCATGTTTCTTTTAGTCTGTACAGAAGTAAAATAATGATTTTTTTAAAAATAATTTGGTATTCATTACTTTATGTATCTGTCTTCTCTCCGACCTTGGGACTCATGCCTTAGGACTAACAGATGAATGTTGATACCCAAAAACACAATTCATGCATATTTGACTCTTTATCATGGGTTTATGTATCACAACCAATAAGAAACGTTTGACTTCCTTTTCTTCGTTCGTTTACTAAAAGCTTAAATCTTAATAAAACCAATGGGTGAGCAGGATTAAAGTATGGCCACCATCATTCATACGATAACCAGTTCTTAATGCCTCACACTTTAACGTAAATAAACTCATACCGTGATTAAATTTTGTATTTACGCCAGACGCGCGTTTCGTCTACCAAAGACTCACCAGTGACGCTCGAATCCAAAAAGTAAATAAGTCCAAATAAAGTACAAAGTTGAAGAGCATTGAGGACCATAATTCCTAAAAGTTTTGCCACATACGGCTAAGGTTGAAGAAGCAGCTGTTGATAAGACAAAAGGAAACTATTGGATTAAATGCTACAGCTTACGTGCGAGTTTTATTTCGGCTCAACTACAGTCATTGGAGTAAATAAGTTTTCTCTATCGTTATTGTAGTGGCCTTCTATACAGACTGTATACCATATCGGATAGTACACGTATTGTATAAAGACGATTCGCTGTTTCGGAAACTAAATGACTGTCGGCAATTTCATTACGTAACCCAAAATGAAAATAACGTCATGTGATATGACGATTTCCAATTTTTATGGATGATTTACCCAAATATCAGCTTTGATGTACGCGTTTGAAAATATTGCACAAAAACCATAAGATTTCGAAAGTTGAAACGGCAAACTTGCAATCAATAATCTAATAGAGGATACCGAACAAACTATGTTAAACATGGAAATCGAGAGGACAAGACATAATAGAATGAAATCGTAAAAATGTATGGACTCCACCACCCTTAATAAAAAAAGTTGTCTTTTAGTACGCACGTTTTAAATGTTTAAATGCTTTGAAAGTCTCGGTTTAACTATGTCCCTTTGAAGATCAGTTTGTTTAGTTGTCAGATATGTTTTTTTTCATTAGTATTTTATTATATATACTCCACTACTTTGCTACATAATCTTACATATCCGAAATTGTCTTTTTTCATAAATTCTCTTTCTATATTGCGGATGTGTTTTGCTACTTTTACAAATACCAATTATAAATTAAACTTTTTTATTTATAGCTTATTTACCCAACAAAACATAACTTGACAGATATTTTCTGTATAACTTGTAGATAAATAGACGAAAATATTAATTAATTCATTTTGCTTTTTTCTTTTCTTGTTTTGTTTGTGTCATTGATTATTGCAATGTACGTTATATCGGTATTAGAGAGTAAAGTGTTCCTATTAATTTTTTCGAAATTTGCGAATGTTAGAAAAAAAGGGAGATTTAAGATTAAGATCCTCTTTTCTCGTATATGACCTACCGAATCAGACTTCACCGGATTTGTATTTACATGAGTGATACAACGGAATCACATGTGGAGCAAAATCAGCTTCTCCTTCGGAAGCAAATGATTTCCCCTTGACTTTATTGTGTTGGTTGTCCAATGTTTAGTTTTCTATTTCGTCCGTTTGACTGTGAGGGATGTACAAGTACGCAGCCACATCCGGTTAGAACAGGAAAGCTAAATTCGATGCCTCGTGAAGAGAGAGAGAGGGAGTTTCAGGCTCTGTAAAAACTCTTTAACGAATCAGTATGTAAATCAGTCTCTTTGATTTGTTTTTAACATGAACCATACGGCGGACATCACATCCGGAGACATGAGTTTACCCATAATTTAATGGGCTTTTAGTTGTTCAATCTTTAGTTCTATGTCGTCCGTTTGGCAGTGGGGAGTATACAAGTGCACATCCACGTCCCGCTAGAATATGGAAGTTACATCCGATGCCTCATGATGAAAGAGTGTTGCACTCTGAGAACGTTAATATCCCTTGTAACAACTCCTTAAAGGGTCTATGTGAATCAGACTTTTCACCGAATTTTTCTTTACATGAGTAACATGGCGGATGTCAAATGTGGAGCAAAATCTGCTTCTCCTTCGAAGCACATAAGTTCACCTTGGGTTAAAGTGAGGTTTTTGTTGCCAAATCTTTAATTTTCTATGTCGTCCGTTTGACATTGCGGGATGTACAAGTATGCAGCCACGTCCGACCAGAATGGGGAAGTTGATAACCTTTATAACAACTCTTTGAGGTTTCCGTATGTGACCTGTTTCAAGGCAACTGTTCTGTTGCTATCCAATTCATCCCCATTTTGCCGTTGCAGTCTAAATTTCCCCTTGATAACAGGACCTACCTTTTGTATTTACTGTTAGTGTGTTCTTGTCACTAAACGTTATGCAACCAACAATCAATTTTTGAAGACTATTGTTTTATCCCTTGATTGTATATCTGTTGTTAGGTTGCTGTTTGATTGACGTTTTATTCACATCTCCTTTTACTCATATATATATATAGCAGATAATGAGATAGTTTTTGAGTGTAAATTCAGAATATATATAGTTACAAATTACATTGTATAATTTCTACAAGCATCGACTTCTTATTGTGTTATGAGGGTTACTGCATTACGTGAAAATAGTTGCTCATACAATGTTACTAAATAGATGTTTTTTTTTTCGGAAAGAGGATTTTATTTGAATTATTCTTCCAGATATCAGCGTTAGCTAGTTTAAGACATGCGTACTTACCTAAGTAAACTGCAGTGTGACAGCAATCCAAACGTCACAAAAACTTAAAGGGGGTTGTTTGTTTTGTTAGTATGTTTATTTGAGTTAGATTGCATAGATGCATGTGCATCATAATCTGCTTACCCTTCCGGAGCACCTGCTATCACCCCAAGTTTTTGGTGGGGTTCGTGTTGCTTAGTCATTAGTTTTCTATGTTTTGTCTTCTGCATTATTATTTGTCTGCTTTTCTTTTACTTTATAACATGACTTAGTCAGTTTATTTGGTATCTTTCGTCCCCCTTTTTTAAAATTGTTTTCACAACCAAAATTAAGATATTATCTCCTGCAGACTATCGTATTTCTCCAGTCATCTTTTGTGTCATCGTCTGAATGTTCAGTCGTTTTTCATCATATAAAAACTAGACGCAAAGAGAAACTTATAACTTAAACTAATACAATTGGCCATTTTGAACCTACAGGCAGGCGATTGTCTATGCTCTATTTTGAAGTCCTCAATGTCAGCTCGATATGCAGATAAGCAATAACAGGACTGTCCCTTGATTATGATTGTAATCATGTACACTATTTACCATTAACTAACGTTACACACTTCATTTGATTTATAACGGTATGTAATGGAATTTTCTGCCTTTATAAGTTTTGAATCAATTCATATTCACAGCTTTTAAACATGTTTATCTATTTTATTCTATACTTTATAAAACAGTCTTTTTTTATATTTGAGGAAAATTGTTTACTGTCTTATTGATATATGCTAACAAGATTCAAACTTCAAAAACATAATTGAATTCGTGTTGTCTTATATATGAAATTCCTACACGAATCGCCCTTTTCAGTTCCTTGACATACACACATAGTCATAAAATAAACACAGAAAATCACTTTCAAATCAGTGAAGCAAGTAACAAAATGTTCATTAGCATTCTGCATAATTTATTGTCTCAGTTTTAAATGTTGTTTTCAATTTCAATTTGATTCTAATCGAATTGAAAATCTGGTTTTGAATGGGGACATAAAACTACATAATGTAAGAGTATGTGCAGTCTAGTCGTTTTGACTTTTCTTAGTTCACATTTAACATGCATTCCTCCTCTAGACGTATTAAAAAAAATAACTCAAATGATACCATTAGTGTATAAACCTTTTGCCAGTAGCCGAACATTGTAAATATTGTTCTTTTCTTTGGTGCTAGTTCAACGCATATAAAGTCAAAACGTTCTTGTTATCCTAATTTTTTTCCAAGCTCATTTTCTCAAAGTTAGTTTGCTTTGTATAATTAATTCAGAAGTGGAATAGGATCTAATTGAACACCATAACATCATCGTAAATTGAAGCAAGCATAAAGATCTATAACGAAAATCCAACATACAACCAAGATGTTGAAGAAACTGTAGAAAACAGTCGTGCTCGTGAATATAAATACATTTAATGTCATGCTTTAATCAACATAACACTTAAATAACAGAAAATCACAACTTTTTGCCACATTAATTTATTTGATTGTTGTTTCTTCACGCTCTGAAAGAATTTAAATTAATTATGCATGCTAGTTATATCAAATTGATCTTAACAGTATGGGAATTTGAAATACCCATCAGGTACCAAATTTCAATGAAAGATAAACAATGCGACAAGGATAGTAAATAGAATGTATAAATGTCCCACGCAACAAGTGTAAACAATAAAAAAGAATCAAAGAGAACGTTTCATAACAGTAATTATTATGTTTATTATCTTTTTTCTTTAATGTCTAATGGAAGTACAGCAATTAAATGTGACTGCTATCAAAGAAATAGATTATGAATAGGTATAGCATTATTAAGGCTTGGTCTATTATGGTTCAGTCTTGTTCGAGTATGGTTCAGACTTCGGTCGAATATGGTTCTTATCCTTAAAAAAAATTGTTAAGAACTTGTCGAGTGCATGCTCAGGCTGTTTAGTATTGTTCAGATAACAATCGAGTAATGTCCAGTAAAACTCAAACCAATTATATTTAAAATAAAACCAGTCGAACACAGAAAGTACCCATTACTGATTTGTTGTGTATAAAATGAGATGATACAAAAGGGGTAGTCCAAATAACAACGTATACGAGTTTAAAATAGATAAGACTATAACACTTCACTGAAAGCACAAAAAACAATATTCTATACTTATAAAATAAGTTGGGGTGTGATTGTCAATGAGACAACTCTTCACAAGAGATCAAATGACACAGAAATGAACAACAACGGGTCATCTAACGACCTTCAACAGTGAGCATACTATACCGCATAGTCAGCTATAATTTACCCCGAAATGACAAATGTAAAACAATTCAAACGAGAAATCTAATGGCCTTCATAAACCAAAAGATGAACGAAAATCAAATATGTAACTATCAGATGAATACTCGTAGAGATACACCTAACAAAAACACAGAGTGGACGTGGCCGGGTACTTTCTTTCCACCATAATACCTTCAGCATTTTTAAAAAGAAACTTTTATCCTTTCTTGTCACGATATGTAACGGTAAACTATGATGAAAGATAGGCAGCTAGGTCATCTATTAATGTTTTCCCATCACTTTTTGTCTGATTCAATTATTAACGGTATATTGGTAAACTTACAAATTTGCATCCAACGAGAGTGTTGTCCTAAGATAGTAATTTTATTTGACCGAATAATTCAATTTTCCGTCATCAAGCTTACACTCTAAGAAAAAAAGACTTTTGCAAATCAACTAAAAAATATCTTAAGATTGTTAAGTCGTTCATGAAAAGTCTTTAATCGCTCACTCAGATATATCTACAAGAGCCTGTCAATCAATAAAGCAATATAAGTTATTTACTACTCTTGATAGATATGAATAATAAGTTAGTAAGTGAACCACAGAAAAGATTATTTTGTTTTTATATCTTCTTTCTTTAAGTAGTATTTAATGATGTGTGATGATAGAAACTGATGTGAAGTCTATCTTTATTCAAAACATCTAACCTCCATATGTAAAACACCAACAGAGTGACCTGATAGCCAACTGAAATAATGCTTTTCCTAAAAAAACAAACAAACAAAAACCCAATAACCTCTAATGTGGATAGATTAGAAGGAAATGTCGGGTATGGGCCCAAGGGACAAAAACCTACATTACACTGTAAACTCTTAACTCAAATAAAAATTGAGACTGGAAATGACGAATGTGTCGAAGGGACAACCAAAGAGCAGAAAACAGCCCAAGGTCACCAATGGGTCTACAAAACAGCGAGAGAATCCCGCAGCAGTCAACATTGTTTTATAATCTTCATCACTATATTAAAAGTAAAAAAAAAAAAAAATTAAATGAATATGTGAACAAGGAAACCGAAAAGGCAGACAGACACAGCACAAAAGCAAAAATTAAAGACAAAATTACAAAAATTCAACACAGCACAACAACGGGATGTATAAGTACCGAACCACGCCTAATGGACATTACCAAAAATGGACTCAACTGTAAAGTCATTTTTACAGAGACATAGAAAAGAATATTTACTATAAAACGATTGTGTATTTTTTGTTAAGTTGATATGGAATATTTATCAACAAGGTCTTGGTATATTTTGATGAACTTTTTTCGAATCATTAAAAAAGTGCATCTATCCCTGAATATTTCGCATTTAGACTTCATCAAAAATAGCATTTCTCGTTAGCATTGGTCAACATTGACATTTCCCATGTAACTGTATCGTTTGCCTTTTAGAACGCACTGTGACGTCACAATATATAATACGAATTGATCTAGTCCAAATAATTATGACGTCTGGCAAGGCTATTTTAATTTTTTTCTGGGACGCCTTCCTACAAATTAAAATAGCTTGCCAGACGTCATAATTATTTGGACTAGAATTGATCTATTAAACCGTATTGTTGGGAAAATGCTATTAACAGAAAGTAGTAAGATGAGAAGCAACACCATGCATGTACCTCGACTGATTTTTGTTGATTTATGACACCTTTTATATACTCTATTTGAAGAAAATTTGAAACATTGGTAAATTTTAAATCATTATAAGCCTATAAACGCTTTATATTACGGATTAAAAAGTATTGCAATGTGCATTGTATTTATCCAGGTGTGTTAATAAGTCGTTATCCTAAGGCTATTTTTTTCTTATTTTTTCTGTAGACTTAGCTTTCATTTTTTATTACCATGCATTGTCAAGCTTGGTAATTCATAATTGTTTCTTCGTAAGTCAATGTACGATGCTGTCCCATACTGAACCTTCTGACCTTGTTTGTTTACAATAAAATTTCAATGGCGTCAAAATCACGTGATGTCAATTCGTTCTACCCAATCAAATTGCTCTACTGTCAATTAGGGGATTTTTCAGTCTACGGCAATTACGTTATTTCTTTGTGGGATATTGCTTTAAAATAGTTTGCAATAATTTTGGGTTTTATTCAACAGGAAACCTCATTCTTTTGTCATCCCTTTCGACATCAATGGAATTTTGTATGAATATTTACCTACAGTCATGATAGTCAGAATATCGATGTTTTTATAATGAATACAAAAAAAAAAAAATCTATGAAAAATAAATGTAAATTGTTTTTTATTAACCTTCTCTATATTCCTGTACAAAATTATGGCATGGACATCGTTTTTTCATATAGTTTTTCTTTCATTTTGGTGGGTTTTTTTTCGCGGGAAAATCGCGAAAGACGTGAGGAGCATGGCATTTTAAAATCCCTAAAAATATGATTTGCTTGACCTGTATTGCCTACCACAAGACTGATGACGCTGAATGGAATGTACACAAAGCAATGGAGGCCGGAAGTGGGATTTTGTGAAGTTCTAGAATGTTTTTAGACATTCGGAAGTCGGGATTGAAACAGGCATTAGGAAATTGGCATTTTTTAGCAATAATTGAGAACAACAATGAAAACTTACCTTTAGAAATGTTTTTTTATTCAAAAGTGCAGAAAAAACGTATTCTGCACTGTTTTTCTACGTCGGAAGTAGCGTAGTGACGTCAATGCGTATTTTCCCCGTGTGTTAAGTTCAAACACAAATACCCAACGAACTGAAAAGATGACCGATTTTAGACTACTATATAGTAAATGTAATATCAGTATTTAGTTCTATTATAATCATAAATCAACCCTAATTCTATCTTATTTTTGAGACATAGTTTTTCAAATATGACGTCATTTTTGTGCTCTTTCAGAAAATAGTTTTTCAAATGTGACGTCATTTTTGTGCTCTTTCAGAAATTCAAATGTGACGTAATTTTTGCGCCTTTTCACCACTTCGTATGTGACGTCATTTTTATGACTTTTTTCGTTGAGGCTTGGACTTAGTCGGGTGTGTCTATTTTCTGTATTTTTTGGTCTTTGTATTATGTATTCGGGTTTGTTTTCTTTAATTAGTTAAGACTTCAGTTTTATCATGTATATATTTTATATTCATTTGATAAAATTAACTGTTTGCAATAGCATAAATTGTTTGTAAATAATAAGAATGTTCTTATCACAAGCAGAAAACCCTAGCCGTATTTGGCACAATCTTTATCAACTTTTGATCCTCAGTGCTGTACAATTTTGTATCCTTTTTTGACTTTCGAACTTTTATATAAGGGCGTCACTGGTAAGTCTTGTGTGGACGAGGCGCGTTTTTGGCGTATTGAATTTTAAACCTGATGCCTTTTGTTATCTATTATTCATGTGTTTCTTTGCCTAAAACGTTCTCCTATTTATTTGTATTGTAGTCCTGTAATAATATGATGTCATTTTAATGTTACATTTAACATTGCCATTAAAGTGCGAGGTTTGGCATGCCACAAAACCAGGTTCAACCCATCATTTTTTTCTTTAAAAATGTCCTGTACCAAGTCAGGAAAATGGCTATTGTTATATCATAGTTCGTTTCTGTGTGTGTAACATTTTTATGTTGTGTCGTTTGTTTTCTCTTATATTTTAGTGTGAATTCACATTACTATGAGACGTGTCACGGTACTTTTCTATTCCAAATTCATGTATTTGGTTTTGATGTTATATTTGTTATTCTCATCGGATTTTGTCTAATGCTTAGTCCGTTTATGTGTGTGTTACATTTTAATGGTTTGTCGTTGTTCTCCTCTTATATTTAATGCGTTTCCCTCAGTTTTGGTTTGTTATCCCGATTTTGTTTTTTGTCCATAGATTTACGAGTTTTGAACAGCGGTATACTACTGTTGCCTTTGTTTATCCCCAATTGGAACCTCAAAAACGTCATCATAACACCGGTTACTATGTGACGTAGTCAAAAGCTATACAGAACACTAAGGAATGTCAGAGGCTTACAGAGGGAAAATAATGACGTGCCTCAGTTAATTATACATTTTTAATACATAATCACCCAATTTCATTTTAATTCTTAAATTTAATGTTAAAATTATTACATTGATAAAATTATGTTCACAGCAAATTAGAAAATCCTTCACGCCGAACATATCAGGTTGGGTTTTTCAATATATGTGTTGTATTAATAAAACAGCCACACATACATACAATAATATATAAAAACTTTATTGAAACTACTCTTTAACGAAAAAAAAAATGTCAATATAAAAAAGGTGCATTTAAATGGATTTCTCAAAATATTTAATAAACAATAAACTGGTAATAAATATACATGCTGCATTGTGAATGTTCAACAAATACCTGCACTGGAAAATAACATTAAGTCAGGGGTAATCCGTAATATATGTGTAATTCAGGTCTCAGACAGGGTATTTACTGTGACATTCCCGGCTTGGGGCTTCGGCTCAGGGGATATAAACTCTAAGCCGGGAATGTCACAGTATATACCCTATATCACCGAAGTCTTGAAGTGAAATTCTAGGTTCTGACATTTTTTATCATCTTAATCACATTTCATGTAGAAAAGGGTGAATTAAACCTGGTTTCAAAGCTAGCTAAATCTTTCACTTGTATGACTTGCATTTCGGTGTTGACATGAAAATCAATTATATGGTCAATTTATTAATTTACTTTTTGAAAAAATATGAATTATTCGAAAAACTACGGATTTCTTTCACTTTGTACGTGTTTTGCTTTCTAACTATTTTGATCTGAGCGTCACTGATGAGTTTAGTTGTACACGAACCGTGTGTCTGATGTATTTAATTATTCGACTGGTACCTTTGATATCTATTGTACGACAGTCTCATCAACTTCCGGTATATTGACAACTATGTGTGAACAAAACAAATAGATGAAATAGGTAAAATGTCAAAAAGAGAAGTACAGCAGTCAACATTGTGAATAATCTTAATCACTATAAAAGCAAACAAATATGTAACAAAAGAAGCTAAAAATGATGCATATACCATATTAGCAAGCATTAAAGACAAGAATACACAAATCTATTGTAGTGCAATAACACAATGACGGGTGGTATAAAAACAGAGGCACGTCATATCTTTACCAAAGAAACATAAACGGGCATATTGACAAAGCACATTAAAAAAAAAAATAAAAGACAAGAAAGTAAATATTTACAATAGCACAATAACGGGATGTACTGATCCACGCCATATGTATAAAAGTAAAACCAAATGGGATATAGGAAAAACTCGTTAATAAAACTGAGAGACAAGAATACGAGAATTATTATAGAATAATAACACAATGACGGGATGTACAAGTACCGAGCCACGCTAAATACATATCAATAAAAATAGACTAAATTCAGACTAAATTGTAAAAGTAATATTCCTAAATAATAATAAGAGAATAGTATAACACGTTATTAAGATGATTAACAACTTTAGTACCCAGAATCTAACTTCATGACCATCGTGTATTCTTTGTGGAGTTGATACGGAATACTAACCAGCAAGGTCTTGATATCTTTCGATGAACGTTTTTATAGAAAAATGACGAGACGTTCTGTGACATACCCCTGGTTCATCAACCTTCTGATAATATGCTTTGTCTATATGCCTTTTTGTTTTTTGTTGTTGACATATTGGTTGGTTTTGAAAATGATTAAAGACTATAACACGATGTTGACTGCTGTACCCCTATTTTTGACATGTTTATTTATTTTGCCTGCTACCTGTAGTTGTGTTCACACATTGTTGTATGAAATTCTATAAATGACATTGTCATATGAGGTGTAAACATGCATGTGCATGTATACTGGGGCAATATTGATCATTCCTTTCACTGATACTAAGAATACTTCGACAAAATTTTACAATGAGTTTTGTATAATTTCAACTATCGGCAAAACGGAGGTTGCTACATGACAGATATGGAAAATGCAGACCAAATATTCAGAGGCCAGAAACTTTTTTTTGAACAATGTGTTGTTAAAATTCAAGATATCGGCTAACAGGAAGTGGCTTCATGGTAAACGTAAAAATTGCTTACTTGTTTCCAATCAATATCATAAAGCAGAAGACAAAATGTTAAATCCTTCCCTTTCATTAAAGCCAAGGAAATTTCAAATCTCCGCCTTTTGCAACGCAGGATAAATTATCACAATGATATTAGTACACATAGGAGCCATTTCATAAATTAAAAAACAATGTTTTTATAATTCAAGTAAACATTGTTTATTTGTTAAACAAATGATAATAACGTTTATACTGATACAGAGGGAAATTAAAAAAACGAGCGTTTTATTTGGACCCCGGTTTTCCTACAGGGCTTAAACTGCTTTTCTTTTGGAGTAATTGTATATTTTTCTGAGCTGCTTGATGTTTTTCTCTTTCTTTGTTTTCTGTTCACTTAATATTTTCTTTTTTAGCTATTACTTTCTGTACTCTTTTTGCTGAATACTTAGTCATGCAAAACTTTCAGAATCACCTTCATCTGATAGGGCTCCAATACGTCGAATCCCGACCACAAAATAATTTAAGAAGCTCCTTTCTTGTAATCTATGTACCAAACTTTATATTTTTGAGTCTTGGATTGTTTACCTAGTTTAATATCGTTTAACGAGACAAATTGAGATATGATTTTTTTAAACCATGCGACACAGTCTTGACCAATCATACCACATTATTTTCAAAGAAAAATATACAAAACATAATCATTTTTATCTTTAAGTTTTGGTCTTTTTAATGTCAACTTCAAGAAGTTTTATAATTTAATATTCTTTCTAGCTTTTAATACAGCCGAGTAAAATATGATTTGAATAAATAATCGTACAAACGACTGTCTTCAAAAAGCTTTTTAGCTTTTACAAATCAATCAATTGGTTTTATGCTTCTTGATTTAATTTGTTTTATATTTCACAGTAAAATGAACACAAATGCCGTCTTATCAATATTTTCTGATATGCGTAGTCCCTTATTGCTTATTCTACAAACTACTCACTAGATTATCTAAGATAACACATTTTGTTCCCAAAGGAATAGTAAATTGATCAAATTTGTCAGAAAAAGGTAGAATTTAAACTGACAGTTTTAGTAATAAATTCACGTGGAAGAAACTCCATTTGCAAAATATTTTATTTTAATCTTTTACGATTATAGCCTTGATGAGATGCTTTACTTTGAAGTGCATAAGACTTAATGCTGTTTGAAAACACATTTATATTTATTATTTACCACTCAGTGTTGCAATTCCTGGTTCGTATGAGTTGATCGATTGCCGTCATTTTTGATAATGATTTCACTTTAATTTGTTCATCACCATAAAACTGATTCCAGACTTATGGTTTCTCAAGACAAGGAAATAGCTCTACAATTTTGTTATATCGATGTGTTCTACATTGTAATAACTGACATTTCTTAAAGTTCAAATTTAATTTTTCATTACAAGGAACAAATCTGAAGATGATATTCCTTATTTCTAACGACATAGACTGTTACCGAACATAATGTCAAGATATTTTCCTTTATTTTTGCACTTGAATAGAATTGGCTATGTTCCATAAATGATCCAAAGTGTGTTTTATATTTTGCATATTTTTATGGCATTTATTTGGTTTGTATCGTTTTATAAATAAGTTGTGGTATGAGTGCCAATGAAAAAACTCTCCATCCAAGTCACAATGCATTAAAAGGTAACAATTTTAGGTCTAAGTACGATCTTTTCTTCAACATGGAGGCATGGACTCATACCGAACATCAAGCTTTAAAGGGCTCCGATATGACTAGTCTAAAACCATTCAAACTCAAAAACCAACGGTTTGATCTATATAAAAAACGAGAAACACATATGAACCTTACCAACAAACAACCACTAAGCAACTGACATACGAAAGATGCATCGAAATCAAGCGGATTTAAACGTTTTAAATTATCAATTATACCAGCTTATCTCACCTGAAATCTGTCTCTGTTCACTGACAAGTTTCTCTCCCTTTTCCCCGTCTATGTAATAAATCTCTCGGCAAACAACGTCAATTATTTAAAGAGAAAGTTTTGAGATTGACTGAATTAATCAACTGACAAGGTTAACAAGAAAGATTTATTTTAGTCTATCGATTTCTCGTGTGAACATACATTGTAAACCATTAATCATGTATCACCATACCAGTGAGAAATGGAGCCTAATATGCAAGTGAAAAAATTAAATGATAATTAAATTTTGGTTGTTAATATCCGGTTTATAAAATCGTGCTATGATTATAAAACAAAATGTGCAACTCCCTCGGGCAATTTTATTCATAGATAATTTTACTTTTGTTTTTTTACAATCTGCAACGTTTTATTACTTCGTTGGGTTTTTTCGAACACTGTTGGTCTCGATCTTACCTTATGATATTCAACACAGAATCACATGTTGAGCGCACGAAAATGACACCATGCAGTTTTATTTTATCGTTTATCTCGTTCTTACGTTTACCTAGTTCTAATATTTGGTATTAATGTTATTGTATGAAAATGGATACAGTTCAACAAGTTAATGTACGTTATCTGCATTCCCAATAAAAAAAAAATGTGAACATTCAAAAGAAAAAGTTAACACCGTAAAAAGTTGAAGACAGTGCATTATCAAGAAAGAACTGTCAAGCGTGACTTGTTATCTCAATACCACCAGAGAGCACATAGTGGTATAATAAAACTGAAAAGAAAACCAATGTATCCACATCAAGAAGCTAAACAACAGTTCAATAATCAATATTTCTGCATTAGCAATGCATGATTACTAAAATATTAACAGATACTGTAGATGATAAAGGACAAGGTTCACTTATGGCACAAAAATGGCCTAAAATATCAAGGATATAAAAAGGTACTTTTAAATTAGTTAGTTTTAGGTATTCTTAAAGGCCAAACTAGTTATTTGGCTTCACTGTATTTATAAATTCTTATTTGCCCATCTCTAGGATATGGAAAGTCCTATTCATACAATTGTATGTTTTGTCACGTCCTGCTTTGATTTATTACTTCAATTATTGTCATTTCCGGCACATTGATCTATATCTATATAAATTCCTTCATGCAACAACAACTATATTGATATGAAATAGCAATTACATTTAATTTGTCTGTTTGCATTTTAGTTTCACAGCGAGTTTTTATTTCTTTTGGAAAAGTAAAACCTATCATTTTAAACATAAATACATTTGTATATATGAATGTAGAGGAACGAATATATTTGAATTATTCGCGATTTAGATTTTCGAGTTTACATATTTGTGTGAACTTTGAATGGCAAAGTTGTCTGTAAATACAGGGACAATTAAGCATAATTTTTATAATTAGTTTTATAATATGAACTTTCTAGTTTCAATTTTATTCCAATGACAGCTTCAAATATTTTATAAATAGTTTGTTACATTTTTTTGTATTAAAGAGTGAAATATATTTCATCAAATAAACTTGGATTTTGCTGTAATCATTTGCCCTTCCTTTTGAATGACATTGTATTTATTGTTAATCCTATCCAATTCTCTGACCGTATTCTACACACATAAAATCTCCAATTCCATGGTCAACGTTATTTATTATACCGGTTTCTTAACTTGATAATACGAACGCATAGTTTGTTGGAAATTGACATCACGCTGGATACAGAAATCAATTGACCTTAAACCAGTTGACAATTGACTGATTCTCTGATTTGTGTCAGCCATGCATGCTATAATATGGCATATTTAAGATAATAATTATTGATTTATATCAGTGCTATGCTGCTTTCCCTCTGATAACTGTCAAAAATAACAATCATTCAAACTTCGTACTTAAAGGAAACAGGAAATTAATGTCGCTTTTTAATTAGCCCATCAAATTTAATTGAAGGAGTTTATAGAGGAGATAGGTGGTGACATTCTGTTTTATTGTGTTATTTTTTCATTCTCTTTAATATGATTGTCAATAACATTTGTACGACTAGAATATCGACAAAACTTGTATCCGCAAACCACGTCAAAAACATACATTTATAGCTATGATAGGAATCGTTTTAATATATTTGGCCTTTTAATTTTTTGTTTTTGTTCGGGCGCAAATGATGAGTCTTTGAACGACAAAATTATTTCATGTCTATCTGTGCGAATTTCAAACGTGCAATTTTACACTAGTACTCAAAACCCTCCTTCCTTGATGGGTGCATTTTACATAGACAAATAAAATCGTATAATAGAATCAAAATGAGGATGTTAATTTGATGTGTGCTTCTTCGTTACATTTGTTGTTTTTATAGTGATTAATATGATAACACAATGTTGACTGCTGTACCCCTATTTTTGACATTTTTAACTATTGTGTCTGTTTGTTTTGTTCACGCATCGGTGACAATATAAGGGAATTTGATACGACTGTCATACAAGTGAGAGGTTTAGCTAGCTATAAAACCAGGTTCAATCCACCATTTTTTACATTTGAAAATGCCTGTACCAAGTCAGGAATATGACAGTTCTTGTCCATTCGTTTTTGATGCGTTTTGTTATTTGATTTTGCCATGTGATTATGGACTTTCCGAATTGATTTTCCTCCGAGTTCAGTATTTTTGTGATTTTACTTTTTGCCCACAAATATAATCCTGGTATCAATGATGAGTTTATTGACTTTGTGAATAATTTATGATTGTCAACATCAAACAGTAATTATTCAATGTTTCATACTTCATTTTGTCTTACACCAACCAAGATAGAGTTTGAACTGCTCGTCCACAAGGTTAATCGTCCACAGAAAACATGTAACCATACTAAACAGTCACATTATTCTCACTCCGAACATACAAGGTTTGTTATTCTTTTTTTCGCGATCTAGTCTGACAAGCAGCGGTTATCTGGAAGCGAGCATCAAATTTATGGAAATTATAAAGTTTGATAATGGCTGCAGTTAGATTTTGTTAGGATTATTAGATGTAAATTTCAAGGAAAAATCAAAGTAAAATAATTTTAGGAAAAACAAATCTCATCAATTGAGTAATAAGGTTTTGCAATCGTTTTTATCTTGAAATATTCACCAATTATAACAGCTGGTAATCAAATACGGTCTTTCAATTTTACTAAAAAAGGAGGCCCCCATGTGGACATTTAGTTTTACATCATACATGTACATGATATTATAAAAGTAACAAAAACAAATACTGGTGTATTTTACCTCTATTTTCCCCCATTTAATTGTGTTTTTTTGTGTAACTGATTCCGAAATTTAATTTTAAAAGCAAACAACCACGGCTTTAGCCAAAATAAGTCAGATCTGATATAGTGCTTTCGGGTATCAATTAAAAAGGAACTATATTTAAAAGTGATTGTCAAGACTGATTTAGCGCTATAAAACCAGGTTTAATCCATCATTTTTCTACATTTGAAAATGTCTGTACCAAGTCAGGAATATGACAGTTGTTGTCCATTCGTTTAATATGTTTTATCATTTGATTTTACTGTTTGATTATGGACTATCCGTTTGGAATTTTCCTCGGGAGTTCAGTATTTTTGTGATTTTTTCTTGTGATAAAACATATTTCGATGGAAAGAAATGATTCAAGTCGAGTTTGCTTGGGAGTTTCAGGAAGGATTTATAAATACATGTTACGAACACCAAATGTTGTTTATAATTGATAAAAAAAGGACATATGGTTTGATTTCCAGTGAGACAAATATTCATAAAGACCGAAAGCAGAGACAATAAAAATTTAAGGTTACCGTTACCTCTAAGTGTTATATTTACAATGTAAACTGAGGCGTTAGCGTAAATTTTCGGTAAAGTGAAAAATGAGTTTATTTGGATTATTTCATATTTCTGTTTGAGAAATGGCAGTTGTTGCCTTATAGTTCGTTTATTTGTGTGTTGCATTGTCGTTTGTTTTTTGTTGCACTTCAGTGTTTCTGTTGTTTCGTTGTTTTCCTCTTATAGGTGACGTGTTTCCCTCAGGTTTAGTTGGTAACCAGGATTTGTTTTCTCTAATCGATTTATGACGTTCAGACAGCGGTATAGTACTGTTACCTTTATTTAATGTTTTTGCTCTTTTGCTTTCGGCCTCATATGTGTTTAATTGTTTCTATGGTATATTCATTTAATAGAAATGTGTGCTTTGAACACGTGTTCTTTTACTCTGGTGAATATTAACGATCTGATTAGCTTAGCCACTTCAAAATAAATTTTACAAGTGTTCTTAACACTCCCCAAATTAAAGGGGAAGTATTTTGTTAATCTAGAGTAGGGGTCTGAAGTTTGGATCCCCCTATGTTTTTTTTCTTCAACTAAACATCGACGTAAAATATTCTCTGAACCTCTTATATGCAGGTCGAACCACCAACATCATCCTCTATATGATTGGTGTCTGGAAGTATAAATTGACTACATATTTTTTCAAATGTACGAAATGAAATCAACAAAACTTATCTGGATTGACCAAGTCTTTTGTTTTCTTAAGCGTTAATACAAGCAATACACGTTATGGATTTTCGTAAAGTAATTTTGTTCTTGATGTTGTTTCACTTTTATTAAGCTTGTATGGCTACAGCATGATAAAATTGATCTCCTTTATCAATTAAAACAAAAATCCCTTAAAAAATCGAATTAATAAGATTGTTTTCAATCTTTGTTCATGTTTTGTTGTTTTGTAATACTATATAACTGCGTAATGATTTTCGTGTAGTTAAAATAATCTAAACCCCATTGACTTGAACTTAATATTACAAAATCTCTGTATTCCGCCATGTTAGGCTAGTGGTAATTTATTGTAATAGAGGTAACATGCAGCTTTATACGCAGTTTTATTTCCTTTGACCTGGTCGATTATAAGAGAAGAAAACAATGATTAGTGTAGACATTAATCATTCTTGATGGATGTAATCCTCGCTCAATTGGTTTTTGCTTTAATTTGGAACATAGACTTAAAGAAGGTGTTTGGAAGATTATTTTCTTAAGTCTTGTTTAACCATAAAACTTTAAAGGGATTATATTGACTCTCATTAGGGGTGATCTTTATGTATAATAGAACGGAACTTATCAATAAGATGAAAACCAGCTCTAATGGAATCAAACTTATACATACAAATAAAAAATGGAGAAACACTGCCCATCAAAGAGTTAAACTAACCTTACATTTCTTCTCTCTTTTTATGCAGGTCTTAGCTTTAACGTTCATTTCAATTATAAAATGAATGTTAACAAAACTTTGAATTTTTGAAATACTAAGGCTTTTTAACCTCAGGAATAGATTACCTTATCTGTATTTGTCAAAACTTTTAGGAACTTTTGGTCTTAATGCTCTTCAACTTCGTACTTTATTTGGCCTTTTTGACATTTTTTTATTCGAGCGTCACCGATGCGTCTTTTGTATAAGAAACGCGCGTCTGGCGTAAATATAAAGTTTCAATCCTGGTATCTATGATGAGTTTATTTCTGATTGTTTAGCAATTTAAAAACTGTACTCTACTAATCGTCGAGAAGAAATTGAATGCAAAGAAGTAAAATATATTGTTCGAACGATTTTTCATTCAATCTGTGCAACATTTGTTTGCCTCTTTTACCTCTTCCTTTATGAGACAAAAGCTAATATCCTATGAAGTGCAAAGTAAATACAATAATGTGAAGTATAACCTGAAGTTAATACAAAAACACATCAAAATAGACATGTCAAAACAATTGTGTCTACACATAAGAAGAATAACAGTAGATGACATTTTTGAAGTCTAATTCCAATTGAAATATTTTTCTTGCTTGTTCAATGAAAAATATATCTAGTCACTTAACGTATTATACAAAATTTGTAATGCCTATATGTTCCAGCTCAGTATATTAATGCCAGAAGTCAATGCATACTTAGTTGGTCCTAATGATGAGAGGAAGTTATTCGAGTCTATTGCAGATATAAACATTAATAACTACCTTACATTTTACTAATATAAGAAATAATGCCTATTTAATGTTGATTTTATCTTAACTGAATTATTTAAATAAAAGCCTACTTTCACACTCGTTATAATGTGTTTTAACTTTCATTCTTTTGACATATTCCAAATATTTGAACGATGTTATAATTAAAAAATCGTTGGCACTAGTACACCGGGATGCAAAAAACTACAATTTTCGAACTGTAAAAATGACAACACATACAGAAGTGAAAAAAAATATATACCAAAACCAAATAAGGAAAATCAAGCAGATGAAAAAACAAGACACCAACTAAGTGCGTAACCGACAGAAAAATAAACAAAACACATTGTGTTATCCATTTGTTTGATGTGTTTGAGCTTTTAACCTGCCGTATGACTACGGACTCTCCGTTTTGAATTTTCCTCGAAGTTCGGTATTTTTGTTATCTTACTTTTTGATAAAACTTGATTGAACTGTTGAAACTTAAACCTAGACCTACGACCAGACACGACATTGAAAGTACCTCAAAAACATTGTGTTATTAAATTAGAAGAAATGTAGTATACACGGAAGAATAGAAGACTAGACTGACAAAGTGCATGTATGAAAAAAAGACATGAATAATTACACAATTAAAGTATATTCAAACGTCAATGCGACATAATTCCGGTGTTTTCTTTAATACACAAGACAGATAGAGTACACATAGGAATATTCAAATCAAATTACTTTAAAGGGAAACAGGAGATTATATCTGTACTTTACAGTTTTTGCAAAATACTCGATAGATCCAAAGTTAAAACAAGTTAAAATCAAGGCAAAATCGTTATTGAGAAAGTAATTGACGAATGCTGATCATTCTAAAGTCTAGACAGTTATATGTACAAAAGAAAAAAAGACAAAAAAAAAAAAAACAAAACAACAACAACAAACAAAAAACAATGACATTCAGATGGGTAGACAAACCAGTACATCTAATGCACAGAAAACAAACATTATACACCAACAAAACTGAATAGAAAATTGCAACCTACCAAATCATGAAAAGAAAATGCAACAGTAAAAAGAGCACATTAAAAAACTACTTAAAGCTGTAAAAAATATGTTCTTTTATTTAGTTTATGTAATACTGTGTTCAAAAAAATGTGTACCAGTTTTATTCATATGAATAAATCTACAAACACAAGATGACATGAAAAATCATGAAGTAACCATTTATTCTTAGGATATTCTAAAGCCTGGAGAAAACCACTCCATGGAAAGCTCTAGGACACTTTTCTTTCAATAATCTGAACAAAACCAGTATATCTATGCAAAAAAATATTACATAACAATATATCTAATGAAAATCATCATCAAAATTGATAAAAGCAAGAAACACAACACTTCCAAACAACACATTCATAGACAAATATTAATTATTTATTGTTGGATTTACCATGTCTTGGCTAAACGTCTTTTGTATATCAGCTCATATAGATAATGTTGTCATGTGTCTGTGACATCATCAATGATTTACTCATTAAAAAATGGAATTTAAGTAAAATTAAAAGGAATGATTGTAATATTTTTTATGACTATTCGAAGTAACATAAAAAATGTGGTTCACACTTTTAAATAACACGCCACGCAGGTTAGTCAGTGTGCACGACATTTTAATGTAATTTCTTTATAGACATAAAAAAAGTTTTATAGTCTTTCCTTAAATAAAGCCAATTACTTGATACTGGATAAATGAAAATTAATACGTCTGCAAAATGTTTGCTGTTTTTGAAAAACAAATATAGCCTATCCTTTTCACACTTGTTGACTCCAACAATTCTGTTAAGGCTAAATGCTTTTCAAATAGATGTTTTTACAAAACAACTTTTTCTGTTTGATAACAAAGATATGTTCCTTCAGCCAAGTTGACGTTTGATACAAAAGAACGTGCAATTTTCGAGATAAAGAATATAATATTGATCTCATTATACATAAAAATGTTTTCCTTATACAACTTCCTAAACTAACCGCCTACAGGAAATTAAGTCACAAAATTGTATTATATCTCATAGTTGGAGGCATAGCTCAAATTACCCCCATTAAAATTATTCGGTTTCAGTTTCGTGGAAATTATTTCCCCCTATTTCCGAGTTATTACTTTGCGTTTATTTTATGGGATTTCATTTCGGTCTTTTCTCCCAAAACATGATTTAAGAGAAAAAGCATGGTCTATAATTGGTTAAAGTCAGACAGATGATTTAGAGGGAATCAACTTTTTTCTTTTAACGATCCTTGTGCTATTACGATAATGATAAGACAATACCCTAAAACCGTAAAGTAATCCAAACTGAATTAAAACATTCCGACGTCTTGTTTTCACTTTAATACGTAGCGAAGTTAAATATGATGTTATTATTTAAGAAAATTTCTAAGGCTATGCAACTTTCTAATGAACTACATTAAAACTTTTATTATCGAAGAAAACAATGAGAGTTATTTTAGTGTGAATTATACGTATTTCCTCAATACCCTTCATAAGGTCTCCGTCGAGACAAAATATTTGAGTGTTGTTTTTACAGAACTAGGTCAGCTAGTAGACTATCAGTTGTTCCCTTGGGTATTGTCAGCTTTTGTGTCAATATTTCGGTACTGACATGGTGGTGGTTGTGGTGGGGGGTCGATGGTAATATTGTACAGTGAATAGATTGGAAGTATGAGGCAACAGTAGTTTAGCGATATTCGTCATCTGTAAATATAACAATAATAAAAAGATCACAGGGAATCATATGAAAACCAAAACTAACATACATTTTTACATAAATAAGACCGTTATATTTTTCGTCTGAATTGTGTTACATTGTCATTTCGGTGCCTTTTATAGCTGACTATGCGGGGTGGGCTTTGTTCATTGTTGTAGACTGTACAGTGACCTATATTTGTTAATTTCTGTGTCGTTTGGTATCTTGTTGAGAGTTGTCTCATTGGCAATCATACCACAGCTTCTTTTGTTTTTATATATAAACGTGTCATATGTTTAAGTTTAAATCTAAGTTTCAATACATTAACAACCATTTGAAACTAAAAACATTCAATTTAAATAGTTCTAGAGAAAATATAGTATACTTTAGAATTATTTATTCTCCGAAATTAATGTACAAATATAAATATTGTACTTAGTACTAAAATTCATCTTACTTAGCTTATGAACATCAACAGGCCCATACATCCTACATCGAACGAATCATGACAGCGAATAAATGGTTAGACGGTAACTTTTTGATTTGTAAAATAGAACGTTTTGTTTAAAAGAATTTAAAGTATTGCCATGGTAAAATTTCTTAAAATATATATAAAAAAAAGAATTAAGATAATAAACATTTTTTTAACTGGTTAATGCGGGGTTCACACATTGCCGATTATTGCTCGCGTTCGAGATCAGCCAGCGAAAGGACACGAAAAGTGAAAAAGTCGGAGTACTATCCTCAATTATCTGGAATGTCCTATCATTGTCTGAACGCAGTCTTTCAAGTTCGTAACAGATTCCTACGGGTCGGGAATGGTCTAGTTCGGCGAAGCACCCCGACAGTTAGGTGCGTCCCGTAGCATTCGGCAAAACTCAGCCGATTTTGTTAAGTCGGATTACAAGCGTGACTATGTCGTGACAGATTCTGCTGTATCGGATAAAAATCCTGTCCTGTGGAACGGGAATGATATGGAGAAATTTTTCATTGCTGTTTTTCTTCCGATTGAGTCCAGATTGCATCCAGATCTTGTCGATTGCGAACTGTCATTGCCGAAACTGTTCCGGAACAGTCCCGTTATTAATACGAAATTCGTAAATGATACCCACGTCAGAGTCCCGACAATTACAGAATACAATACGACCTAGACCAGACAAAGCCGTTTGTAATGCGATATAGCGGACCATGATAGGATCACGTTCCGACAGTAACTAATCCTCCCGACTATGTCGACAGTTTTCGAACGGATAACTTTCGTCAGTGTCGGTTCACTCTCTGGTCACTGTCTGATCTCTTTCGGATTACATTCGGTAGAATCGGGACGCAGTCGTGACAGACTCGGTCGAGTTTTACCATGCGAAAGATACAAATTGGATTAGAAGGGAATGAGAACGGGATTATCGGGACAAATTCGCTTGGAAACGGTTGAATATCGACGCTTCCTGAACAATATCTTATTGTTGTCGTGATGAAAAATTTTTTTTTACAAATTTTAATTAAAGTTGGAATTTCCATCCACGATTCACAAGAAATTGATTTGACTTTTGCCAAATTTTAATTGGAAATGGTCCTGTCAAGGACGGCAGTAAAAATCGTGAACGTGTGAGCCCAGCTTAAGTCATCCATAATACAGTAATATCATCTTTAAATTTTGAAGTTCATTGAACCACCCGTTTGAATAAGGAAATAAACCACCAACATAAATATAGTAATTGAAACCATGCTGTTTTTTTAGAACTCTGTTATAGTTCAGCATGAAGTTCAGAAAATAATTTTAGTATAAAAGTTACAGTTCATTTACTGTTTTTTATTTCCCAAAAAATCCCATTTACCGCAACTTCACTTCAGTTTATTTATCTCTAGGATAGGATTATAAAACTATTAATTTTGTGATTTTCTGTTTGGCTATCAAACTCTTTTGATCTGTGTGTCACTGTCGAGTCTTATGTAAACGATTATAAGCCTGATACCTTCGATAACTATTTACACCACTGGGTGATGTCACTGCTGGTGGTAAATTCGTCCCCGAGAGTATCATCAGCCCAGCAGTCAGCAATTCGTTTTTGTCATGAATATCAAATGTATGGTCATTTTTATAAATTTACTGTTTGCAAAATAATGAATTACAAATGTATATATTTTTTCTTTAAATGTCCGGTACAAAGTCAGAACAATGGCAGTAGTAATCATAATATAGTTAGTTTCTGTGCGTGTTGCATTGTCATTTCTTTTTTGGTTGCACTTCAGTGTTTCTGTTGTTTCGGTTGTGGTTTGTAACCCGATTTTTTCTTCTCTCAATCGATTTATGACTTTCGAACAGCGGTATATTTCTGTTGCCCTTATTTAGGAACGGGAAAAGCCAAAAACAAATAATAATAAAAAATAAAGCCAAGGATGTATTAAACCAAAGACATGTGAATAGCTATATGACAAAATAAGTAAATAAAAAAATAACCGTCAAATTCATATAGGTCAACTTGTCCTGCGGGAGATAATTACCTAGTCTATAAATTTCATTAGGCCATCAGAGCCATGGATTAAGTTGATTATTGCAAAGTGTATATCATTTAGATAATAAACAAACTTTATGATGAGGAAAGTTTCTATTTCACATCAGTAACTGAAATTTGAAGGTAAGTGTTTTATAAATAATAAAGGGCATTGGTTTGATGTAAGTGAAACGTTCATTTTGGTATTTTCGATATTTAATATTGAATTGTATTCAATTCATTCTGTTTGATTGAAATAAATGATACACATGTTTATTTTATATTACAGAGATAACTTATATCCGATGGTCAAATAGCTTCTTTCCACGGAACCAAAATGTCAAAGACGTATACATATTTCGGAGGAGTTCCTCCAAATTTAACAGACATATTTATTGAATCAATGCCATCTACGGAAACGCCTATTCAATCGTCATCCACATCGATACCATCCTCTTTAGAAGTTTTTAGAGTTCAATATGCGGCTATGCACGGATATGTCAGCGCTTTTGTTTGTGTCTTTGGGATAGTAGCTAATCTTGCTAATATTGTGGTTTTAACGAGAAAAAATATGATAACGTCGACTAACTTGATTCTTACATGGCTGGCAGTTACAGATTCATTAAAGATGGCTGATTATCTAATGTTTGCAATAGAATTTTACATATTGAAAGATTCAAATCTTCCATATTTAGCAGTAAGGAATATCCATTCTGTCCGATTTCTATTATTTCATGCAAGTTTTGCATTGGTTTGTCACAATATTGCAATATGGCTTACAATATCTCTGGCAACCTTCCGGTTTTTGTATATATGGTTTCCGAACAGGGGAATGGTGTGGTGTTCATTAGAACGAACTAAAATAATGGTTGCGCTTGTGTACATTATTGTTATTGTAATCTGCATACCAAATTATATGATGAATTTTATTGGACCCCTTCCTACTCCGGCCAATTTCACGGGAAATACAACAGAGGAGATTTGGACTGTGCATATGGTCAAGGAAGGGAATGCCTTACACACAATTAATTTCTATATTCAGGCAATAATGATCAAGCTAGTGCCATGTGTAATGCTGTCAATTTTGACTTTTCTTCTTATTTATGCTATGCACAAAGCATACAAAAAACGACTTGCCCTTATGAACCAGGGTAAGAAAGAAGAATCAGATCGACACCATGAACATAATCGAACAACAGGAATGTTGCTGGCAATAGTTGTGTTGTTTTTAATAACGGAGCTTCCTCAAGGCATTTTGAGTTTACTGATTATATTTATACCAGAGTTACAAAACACCGTTTACAACCAAATCGGAGATGTCCTTGACATTGTAGCTTTGTGTAATAATGCCATCAATTTCGTATTATACTGCAGTATGAGCAAACAATTCCGAGATACATTCGTCCGAATATTTTGTAAATGCTGTCCAATCGGAAAACCGAATCTGTCTCGACTTAAACTAATCACTAACAAAAAAAATGGACATACGAACTACGAAACGAATTCAAAAGCAACTTATGTATAGAAATTGAATACTTTTTCTAACTTAGAAGAATGCCAAAAACGTAGTTCTCTGTGATATGTATTAATATAGGATTAGATGTGTTCATTCTGTGTTTCCATGAATTTTTTGCACATGTTGTAATGCTACATCAAAGAAGTGAATTCAATGATATAATCCTGCAACATTAGCAACATTATTCAAAAGAATGATAATTAGTGTTAAACATAGCAATACATATGAATTCGACTGAATGCGAACCATATTTGAATTGTCTTTAACAAAATATGCCCAATACCCTGCAATAGAAGTACAGCAATAAACGGTGTTCCTGTTTACCAGGGAATGTTCCGAAATATTTAGACAGTGTTTAGAATTTATAGAAGCAAGAAAAAAACCAATATGAATCTTTCATGGTTAATTCATATTAAAATTCCGATAATTATTTTCCAGTTTTCTACACAATTTTATGCTAATGATATCACATGCAGCTATCGTTTTTGCAAGATAACACAGATTATGGGAAACAAACTTTCTCTCTCAGATTTTTCGTATGCATCACGTTGACGGAAAAATATTCTACGAGACTAATTGAGTAGTAAAATGTCTAACAAGCCACTAACTTCCTTAAGTAAATGATTTCTATTTTAATGAAAGAGAAAAACACCACAACAATCTGACTTGAAACTTAATTACAGAGGATTGCGCCTTAATGAATGTTTTCATCACAAACAACAAACACATTTTTTGGAAAAAAAGTAAATGAAATGTAAAGATGGAACACACAGTCAGTTTCAAAAGATTTTCGTTTCCTGTACTTTAATTCAATATACCTATATAGTACTATACTAAGACATTTTCAAAACTGAATCGATTTCTAAACAAAGTAAAATCCGTGTCTGATACACAGTAACAGGCTGGTTTTACTAGGACAGAAACATATAGTACTTGGTTTTAAAATATATCAATTTAAATGAGACTGAACCAGGAAATGTTATATGATTTCAATAAACTCATCATAGATACCAGGACTAAATTTAGTATATACGCCAGACGCGCGTTTCGTCTACAAAAGATTCATTGGTGACGCTCGAATCCAAAAAAGTTAAAAAAGGTCAAATAAAGTACGAAGTTGAATAGCATTGGGAACCAAAATTCCTAAAAGTTTTGCCAAATACAGGTAAGGTAATCTATGCCTGAGGTAGAAAAGCCTTAGTATTCCAAAAATTCAAAAATTTGTAAACAGTAAATTTATAATTATAACCATATCAATGAAAATTCATGTCAGCACAAAAAGTGCTCTTAGCTTGCTAATTTTAAGTTTTGAATTGTTACAATCTTCATGTGTTAAAGTTAAAATATACGAACTATATTGAAGACCCATTGGTGGCCTTTGGTTGTTTTCTGCTCTTTGGTCAGGGTGTTGTCTCTTTGACACATTCCGGATTTCGATTCTCAATTAAAACTAAGTTTGTGATTGGCTTTTTGATTAACTGCAAAGCCTTTGAACTGATGCTGCTTACCAACTTACATTTCAATACCAAATTTAAAGGGCAATCTTGTTATAAATAAAAGCAAACAAACACGTGTTCACTAACCAAACACTATACACCGAAACTGAATGAAAAATGCAGTGTTATCGTCTTAGGAATAGATTTGATTAATTATATAAATAGAAAGGACATTTTGAAAACTAAAATCGAAATTTCGAAAAAGTAATCATTCCGGTCTTACGTTAAGATACAAATTTTGCATAACGGTTGATACAATTACAGTTTGATTTTTTGGAATAAAACACATACACCTGGAAAATATGTCTTATTTATTACGGAATCTGCTGCTTAGCAAAAAACTATTTATTCAGATCATGGTTCATTGTACAAGTATGTACGAATATCTTTTATGAATAAATCGCTTAATCTCATCTGTTTGGTTATAAGTGCACAAAGAAAAGAACAAAATTGGCCATCTGATATATATTTGCCTCATATCTTGACTTACATCTAGAAATTGACAACAAAGGTAGTTTGAAAACAACGTTTTACGACAAAGAGATGAGTTTAGCTTTCCAATTGGAAACATTCCATTTCTATTTAGCAAAATTCAAGCAGCGCCTTCATACGAAGTGTTTATATCGCAAACGATACGATATTCCTGGGCTTGTATTTCCTATCAATATATTTTCTTCATACAGGGTTGCTGCTAGCAAGGAAGCTATTAAATCCAGAGTTCCAAATGTTGTATTTGAAATCATACCTTCGTAAATTTTACGGACGCCATCACGAGTTGGTTGACCTTTATGGAATATCCATTTTACAGATGATAGCAAATATGTTCCTTATGTCGTAACTACAATCCCGTTCCCCTTTTCACGAATGTGACCTACCAAATTAGACTATTTACCAGGTTTGTATTAAGATGAGCAACAGGACGAATGTCGCATGTTGAGCAGGATCTGTTTACCCTTCCGGAGCAATAGCTGAGTTCGCCCTAGTATTTGGCGGGGTTCGTGATATTTGTCTATTGGTCTATTTTTTAGCCATGGCATTGTCAGTTGATTTTCGATCCATGAGTTTGAGTACCCCTCTAGTATCTTTCGTCCCTATCTTCTAGAAAGGCTATAAATAAAAAAAAACAAATATTAACATTAAAGACCCAAAATACTGAAATGTTGTCCAAATGGTGGAAAAATCCAATTCTATGATTCTAAGGTTTTATGAACAGGAAATTTACTGAAAAGGACAATAAAAGTAATATTTAATGTCAGCATGGGAATGATACTCTCGAGAACGAAATATCCACTAGCGCTGACATCGAGCCAGATAAATTATAAAAAAGGGGACTAAACAATAGTACTCAAAAAGAACAACTTCAAGTCCAATCAAGTATGAAGATGACGAACACTTAAAACCCAAGTTTCAAAAAGCTGTACCAGATCTGTATGAGGTCATCCACGGAAGACAATATTGTGAAACATAAAAGATGCGTCATTTTTCTTCTTATTTCTCAAATATAACACAAACAGATACTGTCATTGAATATATATACTTTCAAGATTTCTTCCTATGTTTTTCTTGGGAATGGCGACTACAGAAATAATTGCATTTTCGTATACGCAAATTTGCGTCGTAAGAAAAATGTGAATGTGTTATTAAATCAGAAGTGCAAATTTATTGAACACGGTAACTTTTAGAAATATTTATTATAGGAATAGGATAGATATGACAAAAAAACACTGAGCTGACAGCACAAGTCAAGAAATGTTGCTATATTTGAAATATTGAAGAATGACTAGACAAAACACAGCAAAAAAAAAAAGAAAAAAAAAAGAAAAGATGAACTAGCATAGGAGCGAAAGCGGCTGTGTCAACAGGCTTAGCATCTCCTGCTGTACATGCATCACCTCTTATGAATCCGCAATCAGTCAAAATGTCACAATCGGGAAAAAGACACAGTCAGTAAAATCACGAATCGGATCTATGACCGCAACAAAATGCGTTAGCGTATAGACACCGACACATCGTATCGCTAAATCAATTTTCATAATGGTGATCGTTACACTTATGAACAGTCGATTTCAATTGTTCGTCTTCGTAACTCTGTCAAAACCGTTTTGTTGTGATCACATTCCTGTGAATGAAGTCTGTACAGCTTGAACATGTATAAGCGTAAAGTATTGACTTAGATATATAACCGTCATAAATTTGAGTAGATGGTATGTTACTGCTAACAAATTAAACAGACCTTCTACTATCGACAGTATCATTGATCTCGCGTTCACTGTATATGAGATGTACTGTAGTCCTCATTGAAATATAGGTTTTTGAAGGACAGTTCATAGTTCAACGTATCTGAAAAGGAAATAAAAGAACTTCGCAAAAAAAAAATACCCACATAAAAGCTGAACTCGGAGGAAATGAAGAAGAAAAATCCTTAATCAAATGGCAAAATAAAGCTCAAACACATCAAACGAATGGATAACAGCTGTCATATACCTGACTTGGAACAGACATTTTCTTATGTAAAAAAATAGTGGAGTAAACCTGGTTTCAAAGCTAGCTAAACCTCTAACTTGTATGACAGTCGTAAGTAAGAGTTTATAAACAAGAGACACTACATAAACAAACAAAAAAATACTGCAGTTGAAATAATATGTAGTTTATTTGTTTTATAAATGAAATATACTAATTTACCAAGATCGGTATGCATCTGCATAGATTGAGAAATGGTTTAAAAATAAATATATACATGGACTGAAAATAATAACTGTTTTATAAACATGTATCGAAATAACATTCAATAAAAAAACCTCACATGTGAATATCTACTGGTTTGCATTTAAAGTGGAGGAGGGACGAAAGGTACCAGAGGAACAGTCAAATTCATAAATCGAAAATATACTGACAAAGCAATGGCTAACAAGTGAAACTGCGAGCTACTGCTCACTGATGATACCCCCGCCGCAAGTGGATAATATTAATAGTGTAAAAATATGCAAGTGTTCGGTAAACAGGAAGTTGTTGAGTGATGAATCTGAAAACGCATCACACGGTATAGCTGACTTATAAAAATCCTGAAACCAAATTTCAGAAATCCTTGTATTGTAGTTCCTGAGAAAAATGTGACGAAAATATTTAGCTTGGTTATCATGTGTAAAATCATACAAGTGTTCGGTAAACAGGAAGTAGTCGAGTGATGAATCTGAAAACGCATCACACGGTATAGCTGACTTATATAAATCTTGAAACCAAATTTCAGAAATCCTTGTATTGTAGTTCCTGAGAAAAATGTGACGAAAATTTTCAACTTGGCTATCATGTGTAAAATCATACAAGTGTTCGGTAAACAGGAAGTTGTCGAGTGATGAATCTGAAAACGCATCACACGGTATAGCTGACTTATATAAATCCTGAAACCAAATTTCAGAAATCCTTGTATTGTAGTTCCTGAGAAAAATGTGACGAAAATTTTCAACTTGGCTATCATGTGTAACATCAGACAAGTGTTCGGTAAACAGGAAGTTGTCAAGTGATGAATCTGAAAACGCATCACACGGTATGGCTGACATATATAAATGTTGATACCAAATTACAGAAAGGGTGGATATGTAGTTCCTGAGAAAAATGTGACGAAAGTTTCATAGGACGGACTGACTGACGGACTGACGGACGGACTGACGGACGGACTGACGGACGGACTGACAGACAGAGGTAAAACAGTATACCCCCCTTTTTTAAAGCGGGGGTATAAAAATGAAAAAGACAAACAATAGTATACATGACACAACATAGAAAACTAAAGAATATGCAACACGAACCCCACCAAAAACTAGGGGTGATCTCAGGTTCTACGAAAGGGTAAGCAGATCCTGCTCCACATTTGGCGCCCGTCGTGTTGCTTATGTGATAACAAATCCGGTAAATAGTCTAATTCGGTAGGTCACATTCATGAAGGGGAGGGATTGTAGTTATGACGTAAGGAACATATCCGATATCATTTGTGAAACGGTTATTCCATAACAGCCAACCAGCTCGTGATGGCATCCATAAAATACTTGTGTTTCACTTTTTGTAGTATTCAATTAAACTGTGTTTGCAAAATATTCATTAAATTTACTTCTTTTACTAACTTTTAGAAAACATTTCGTAAAACATCAGTTGAATGAGGACCCAAAAACTATTTATATATTCGAAACATATAAATTTTCTAAAATTTATGTAAACAACCTTAATACAGATTTTTAAAATAGTGATGATTATTCTATCTTTTTAGCATTCGATAGAATATGAAAAAAAGAAGATGTGGCATGATTGCCAATTAAATACTTTCCATAAGATACCAAAACGACACTTATATTAATACTATAGATCACCATACGGCATTCATTTTAAAATGAGTTAAACCCAATGACCAATATCGAATAGTCAGCTATTGATGGTACCGAAATAACAAAGGGTAAACAAACCAAACACGAATACAGAAGTTCATTTGAGCTAAAAAAAAAAAAAAAAAAAAACACCAAAAAAAAAAGAAAAAAAAGCACGTGCCTAAGTCAGTATGAATATCTTCACATTAATGTTAAGTTCTTTCTGAATATTTTACCCTGCCCTATGTTCTCGACCGAGTCCCAAGTCAGACATCTTGTCAATATTTGTGTTCTTTGTGTATCTTGACGATTATTTTATGTCATGTTAGTAGTTTGATATTAACAGCAGGTCTCTTTTGGTAATGCCATTTTTGTAAGGCCACCCTTTTACTGTTCTATATCAACGTCTCCAGGTCTAATGGTCTGTTTTGTGTTATAGGGATGCCATCTCATTGATGTATCATCAACATCTAATTTAATATAAAAAATATGATGTTGTACGATTTCCAATAAGAGAACTCTTCACAAGAGACCACATGATACAGAAATTAACAACTATTGGCCATTTTTCGGCATTCAACAACGAGCAAATACCATACCGCATAGTCAGCTATAAAAGGCTCCAAAATGACAAATATACAACATTCAAACGAGAAAACGAACGGCCTAATTTATGTACAAAATAATGAACGAAAAACAAATATGTAACTAAGCAACAAACAACAACAACTGAATTACAAGCTACCGACTTAAACAGACACATGCTGAATGTGGTCGAGTTAAAACATGTTAGCGGTCGCCCCTTTACCTTGCACAGTGGTGTTACAGTACAACATAAAAACAAACTCTAAAAATCAGTTGAAAAATGCTTAACTGTTGGAAATATATCTAACAAAACACAGAGTGGACGTGGCCGGGAACTTGTACATCACCCCAAAAAAATACACTGATACAGTTCTGAGAGTACTCGCAGTTCCTGACAGCTACTCCAAAGCCGACAACAACTGATAAACAAATCATGCATCTAAGACTAAATTATCAGTACACTTCCGACATCCAATGAATTTAGTGTAAATGATGTTTATCTACATTCATACGCGTACAAACAGTTTTAAAAAATCTAATACATTCTTTACCTTTATTTCAAAAAATTGCATAAAAACAGAATTTTGCAGTTTATTATTGTCTACCTAATCTAATTAAATTCATCTTCTTAATGAGAAAATTAGGAAGTGTATTTCTTACAACCATCTTTACATTTGGTATCAATATTTATAGTTTTTAAATGATCAATTATGTATTCCAACTTATCTGAAAATGTCTATTCGAAATAGAGTTATGCGCAATACAATGCAATTTTTTCGTGTTAACGTGCTCGTGTGATATTCCTTAAAAGTGTCAGCAATAAAATCGTGGATTCAACCAGTAATACAAACACAAGTTAAATTAGATGTTTTTCTAAGATAACTGACTTCTTTCAATTCGACAATATGAACTGACTAGTCGATGTTAATCGTTTATTTGTGTTTAAAAGAGTTTTGATTGTAATGGTTTCTGATACATGAGTTTTTATTGCTTATTCACACACACATGTATTAGTCTGCAAGATCAAACACAATTGATTGCTAATTTTACAGCAGACTGAAACATGCACATCCGCTATTTAGGGGAAATTATAATCAAACCTCAAAAGTATATGCAAATACCAAGATTGCAAAGCACTTCTGAAAAATCCACAACATCGCTATATAGTCATATGGTAATACACAGTTTCGAATAGAAATATGTCAATTTATGTAGAAAAAACGAATTTACACTTATGAAAAAGAGAACGGGACACACCTTTGCGTGCAACATTATGTATATTATTTTCACTACCATATAAGCAGGAAATGTCCATTTTTAAGTGCTTTTATAGGAACATTTCATTACAGTTCTGTCATTAATGTCAGAATAATCCAAATAAAAAACTAACAAAGAGACAATTTGTCATTAAAGAATATGTTTTTTTCAAAGTGGCTAGGCGTCTAAGCTTTAATAAAGTTGAAAGGATTGTTTTCCATATGAATGAAGAATGATGAATGCTTACTCTTACTTTAAGTAAGCCGTGCGTTAGCCACAATACATAATCTAGAAAAACAAATAAAATCGCAGAAATAAAGTATTGTTTTAACTGAAAAAATATATTATGAATATACATGAGCCACAGTCGCTTACATCAATGAAAATTGAGTATCGGAAGTACTTTATCGTGCCGTTCTATATTCAGTATTTCCATCCACTAATGATTGATAACAAAGTACGAAGCGAGTACAAATTATTTTAAAATAATGTTTTTTTTCAACAAAACGAATTTTTAAAAACAAAAGGAACAAACAAAAACACATAGTGTGCCTTATGTTAAATTAACGAATCATGTTAACGTCATTCAACTCGTTAAAAGACGTCGGTTAAGTAATGTTTTTATTTCTTGAGACTTTGCAACAGGATTTTAAATATACAAATATTATAAAATGGTATTAAAAAAATAATTTGAAGAACTACAGCCAACGACATGACCAATAGAACATAGAAATAAAACAATACCAAAAACCAACAAAAACTGCGTACACTATTTTACACGTTACACTATATAAAATTGTTTACTCGTATATAAAAAAGAAGATGTGGTATGTTTGTTGCTTTATATGTCGATTTGAAAGAATAGAGAGCTATTTATCAGATTTCATTTAAATTCATTTACAACTATCAACCAAACTTAGCTGATTTAGTCGAAAAGAGGATATAGATTTCTTAAAAAAAAGTGTATTCTCTCTGTTCAATATCATGCTCGTCAACAATTGTTGTCTTTAGTCAAACTTCAATATGTGTCCATTTAAAAAAGCTGGTGCTGATTGATAATCTTTGATAGAGAGGCAAAAGTTACCAGAAGGACATTCGAACACATAAATCACACATAAACTGACAACACCATGGCTTAAAAAGAAAAAGTCAAACAACAGTACACAAAACACGACATAGAAAACGAAGACTAAGCAAAACGAATCCCATCAACAACTAAAAGTGATACCAGGTGCTCCAGAAAGTCTCTGTTTAATCTATTTACAATTTGTTCTGTGCTCCCGCACTTTGATGCATATTTAAAAAATTGTTTTGTTGAAGACTGTATGTGGACTTCTAGACGGCTTTTTTAATTTTTTTGAAACTTTGGGTTGATGTTTAATTGATGTAGACCGCACAAAGTCCTACATATATTTATTATATATCAGGTCAACATAATTCTACACAGGATAAAGGTAATAATTATGGGAGACATATATCGATCAACAATACTACTATTCAAATCAGTTGAAAAAACGTCCATTTACAAACAAAAAATATCAATAAAACAATAAAAAATTAAATGCATTTAATGCTAATAAAATTTGAAATTTCGAAATACATTTGTTGTACTGATTTAAAATACATTATTTGTTTCTACTTTGAATTTTAAAGTTTATCTAAAATATATTTTATAAAGTCTGGCGTAAATATAAAATTTCAATCCTGGTATCTTTAATGAGTTTATTTAGAAACAAATCCAAACGACAGAAAGGGAAATGTAAATGCACACAAAATAATAATGAAGCTCTTTATTACAGAAAAACAATAATATGTCAGTATTTTTTTGGAAAGTTTAACAGTTAAAGAATTACGAAAAAGAATCCTGAACTTGAAAAATAATTATTCCAATAAAATCGGATCAGGAAGTATAACCGCAGAGAAAATTGAAATAATTGTCAATCATTATGGTGTCATTTTAGTTGATTTGTCAACTTAGAATTTTAATATTCTTTCATTATTTCCGTCTTGGGTCTGATATTACTTTTTAATTCACAATTTGTTCAACTGGAACCGCTAATTTGTAATTGAACGCTGTTGTCCATTCTTTTTCTAGAGAATAGAAACAGGTGTAGTGTAAAGCTTTGGGTATTGTCTCATAATCATGAAATAATAAGTATGTAAATTTTTGTATTACACGATTTATTAGGTCTTTCCACTTTTCGTGGAAAGACCTTTTGTTTTTCTTCTGATTATTTTTTCTTCTTCTGCCGTCTGAGATGCTTTTTTGTCTTACAACATATCGAATGGACTTTTTGGGCAATGATGCTGTACAGTAATGGGGGTTTCAAAACTCACCCTGTGTGACCAAACACTTATTCTTATGGGAGTTATCTCCCCACGTCCCCTTTTTCTTGTTATCGCTATAACTCTAAAACCGTAGAGAATGATTTGGTTTATTTTGACTTGAGTGATCGAAAGACATCTTATGGGAGTTATTTACCTTTGACAATTTAAGATTGGCGATTTGTTGGATAAATTCATACGTTATAAGTCGTTGAGGCCTAGAGTCTTTTGATATGAAGTCCTTGGTCCATTTGAAGGAAATTGAGGTCAAGGTCAAAGGTCAAGGTCATGTTTTAAATTTTGAGTTTTGCTTGTTATCGTTATTCTACAGAAACTGTGACAGTAAATGATATGACGTGTTTGCCAAATAACTGTTTACAATAAGGCACAACTTCAACCTATTTTAGTCAGTGTTTTGGTTAACCCTTATAGGAGTTTTCTCCCCTTATGTATTTCAAATCAGTATTTCTCCACAACCATATAAGTGATTGACCTTGAGTCTTTCGATTTGAGTTCAATGACCTATGAACTTGAAATTGAAATCAAGGTCGAAAGTCATGTTATAAATTTTGAATTTTGCTTGTTATCGTTATTCAAAAGAAACTGTAACAGTTAATGATATGATTTGTTTGCCAAATTACTGTTTACAAAAAGGCGCAACTTCAACCTATTGGGTCGAAGTGTTTTGGTTAACCCTTATAGAAGTTTTCTCCCCTTATGTATTTGAAGTCAGTATTTCTCCACAACCATACAAGTGATTGACCTGGGGTCTTTTAATTTGAGATCACTGACCTATGACCTTGAAATTGAGGTCAAGGTCAAAGGTCAATTTGACGTTCTAGATTTTGACCTATGCTAACATTATTTTCTGTTCATAATAAAACAATTAAGTCTTCGACATATACATATTAATCTTATTCTTTTTATATCAATGTGAAGAACCAAATTACATCAACAGGGAATGACATTTTCTAACATCGTTTTTTAAGTTTCTCTTTTATTATCGAGGTGGAAAGACCTTCAATTGTTCTCTGAAGAATTGGTTTTTAATTTGTTTTACAGTTTGATTTAGAAGAAAGATAGACATATCTAGATGAAATAATTAATTGTATAATTACTAACACAATGCTATATTATTGTTGTAAAATACATCAAACACTATAATAACTAATCTAATCTTGAATTATATTATTTTTAAAAAAATTACTTGTAACGTCATTTTTGTGGTGTTGATTTCGTCGTGTGACGTTCATGGTTCTGTTGTCTGTTGTGCTACTTTTGTGTGCTCTTCTATGTTGTTTTACGTGTTCGTATTTATTATGTGGTTAGCATGTTGAAATGTACTATTGTATTGTTTATTTATGTATTTCTCTGTCCTGAATGTTCTTGCATTCCTGTGCGGGAGGTTTGGCTAGCCACATAACCATGTTTAACCCACTTTTTTTCATAAAATGACCTGTACTAAGTCAGGAAAATGGCAGTTGTTATCTTATAGTTCGTTTCTGGTGTTTCTTTGTTTTCCCTTTATGAGTTTATGTGTTTCCCTTGGTTTTAGATTGTAATCCGGATTGGGTTTCTCTCAATGGATTTATGACTTCCGAACAGCAGTGTTCTACTGTTGCCTTTGTTTATTTACAATATAGAAAATTAAGAATTACGGGTATGAGCACATAATCTAATAACGCATTTGAAAACTAATTGCTTAAAATGATTTGGTTTAAGCGTTCATAAAATGCTAAATCAAAAAAATTATAAAATAAATTTATCCCTAAAACTAGCACCAAGTCGATACCTCTGATAGATGACTCTTTTAGCCATCGTAGCTATCAATGTATGGATGTTGATATTAGTATATGGTTACAGTTCATAGCATATTTCTTTAAATTATCCGTTGATAAATTAAGCAATCACTTTCAAACTAAGATACAACCCATATTGGTTTAGGTTATGCGTTTTAAGTCAATTTAAGTCATATTGCTCGTACATTTCTTCGATTCATACATTTCAGGCAAATGTTTCTGATGAAGTTAAAGTCAAACAGAGTTACGGAATCTTCAAATCAGTAATCTGTGTTTCTGCACTCCCATCGTTTATAACATTAATTTCTAAAATAACACGTTGATAAATTACGAAATCACTAAGGTTCCAACTCCTTCAGGAAAAAATGTCCTTTTAAGAACTCGGCTACATTTGTTTTGTTTTTTGGTGTTTGCTGATGTGAAGATATCAGAACTTTTAAGATTTTGTACTCTTAGCTAGTTGACAAAAAATGAACCAGTTTGTGCCCTTAATTGCTTATTATATTATGTATTTCGGTTGTTGAATCTTGTAAAATTAATAACCAATGAAAAAGTCGTTTTTGTAATATGCTGCATTCATTTTTTATTAACATTTTACCAGAAGTCTCATTTTTGCACATAAACAAGGAAGGCAGACACTAGGATTGAAGTTTATCAATGTTGTAGTTATAAATTGCAAACTCATATTTTACAAATTAGTATTTATTGTATAACATGCGTCGCCTATCTTAAAAGGTTTTGAGTAAATATCAATTCAAATATCTACTAAAACAATAATTTACAAGGTGTTATCTACACATTTTTAAAACAAAATAATAAATTACAAGAAACCTAATGGAAGTGGAGTGTATATTTGGTCAATACATAAGTAATCAATACATTTGATTCCATTACGCCGACAGTACAGATGGTGATGAAGCAGATATGTGAACTAAAAGAACGTAAAAATCGAGAATTTACATTATATTAAAATACGCTTATGTATATATGCATGAAAATAAATAAAATGAGAAGAAATAAGCATCTTGCACTGTAATAACACTGAACGATAACAAATTAAGGCAATAATAGTATACTGCTGTTCAAAGTCATAAATCTCTTGAGAGAAAAAAATCCGGATTGTAAAATAAAACCGAGGTAAACACATCAACCATAAGAGGAAAACAATGAAACATCAGAAACATGGAAGTGCAACAAAAAAACAAACGTCAATGCAACACAAATAACCATAATAGAAATAAGAATAACCTTAAAAAACAGAAATCAATGCAAAAGAACGGTATCTTTCGTCTCTCTTTCAAAATGTTTCACATATGTCAACACTAAACATGGCTTAACAAGCTTGGATTACATACTTGCTGAAATAAATTTATTACACAGCTTTTTCGTATAGCTGACTATCTGGAAATTACACATTCAGTTGAATAACTAGTTTATTTCAGCTAAACTCTTCCAATCATCAATAAAACTTTCACTACCAAGTTAAAGATCTGGAACCTCCTTCACTCTAATGGATACTCAAATTATATATCGTTGTTAATTTTTTGGCATGGCATTGTCTCTTAACATTTATTTTGGACATAAGTATCATTAAAACATCTACTCGCCATTTGATTAGGGACTTTCCGTTTTGAATTTTCCTCCGGATTTAGTATTTTTGTGATTTTACTTTTTATCAATAATTATACATATTTTAAAAAAACTCGTCAAACTATCTTTGACATAGTCCTATTCATCATACTCTACACAAACACTGGGGATTTAAATCAACAGTATAATGAAACAAATATTGTGTATCATATGTCTCTAAAAAGCTGTCAATGAACTGTTCTGTTTTAATGTCTTGTATAGAACTTAACTAGCATAGATATTTTGCAGTCCATCTAAAGGTTCACTTAAAAACATCCCTATAATTTACGCATGCACTAGCTCTGTATGTACCAGGATAAGGCTTTAATTTTTCAGGTGTTTTATTATCCTTATCAGTTCTGGCAAAAGTGATAACTTTAACCCTTTTAGGAATTGGTTTTATAGTCATAGTTCTTTAACTGTCCCACTGGTGCATGTATTTTTTGTCTTTTCTATTGTATAAAGAGCCCCTACATGTGCACAAAATCCTACGTCTCCTGCTTTGCAGTTACAAACTCCTGATAGTTTACACTGGTCTTAGTTTAATAGGATATATTAATGGAACCCAATTAGAAAAATTATTGTTAATGGCAAGAACAACAGCAATATATGTGAATGTCAGTATGAAGGGTCTGGCTTGCTAGATCTTCTTTATTGACGTGTGTGAAGGAACTCCGACTAACATACACATTAGAAGCGGACAATAAGGGTAGGCGCACAGTTCGTTCCCATATAAGGCTGACAATTTGTAAAATAAAGCCTACCTCAAAAATCAACAAATATGTTTCAAGAAACTCCAGCATATACTGATCATTTGTTTCTCTGTAAAGCAGGCCTAGGTTTTACAAACTCCTGATAGTATACACTGGTCTTAGTTTAATAGGATATATTAATGGAACCCAATTAGAAAAATTATTGTTAATGGCAAGAACAACAGCAATATATGTGAATGTCAGTATGAAGGGTCTGGCTTGCTAGATCTTCTTTATTGACGTGTGTGAAGGAACTCCGACTAACATACACATTAGAAGCGGACAATAAGGGTAGGCGCACAGTTCGTTCCCATATAAGGCTGACAATTTGTAAAATAAAGCCTACCTCCAAAATCAACAAATATGTTTCAAGAAACTCCAGCATATACTGATCATTTGTTTCTCTGTAAAGCAGGCCTAGGTTTTACAAACTCCTGATAGTATACACTGGTCTTAGTTTAATAGGATATATTAATGGAACCCAATTAGAAAAATTATTGTTAATGGCAAGAACAACAGCAATATATGTGAATGTCAGTATGAAGGGTCTGGCTTGCTAGATCTTCTTTATTGACGTGTGTGAAGGAACTCCGACTAACATACACATTAGAAGCGGACAATAAGGGTAGGCGCACAGATCGTTCCTATATAAGGCTGACAATTTGTAAAATAAAGCCTACCTCCAAAATCAACAAATATGTTTCAAGAAACTCCAGCATATACTGATCATTTGTTTCTCTGTAAAGCAGGCCTAGGTTTTACATGTTTGTTAAATTTTGAAAAAATATGCCGTATGGTAACCCAAAGCAATAATTTTTTTAGCGTATTCTTGCATTTTTTTTAATTAAAAAAAGCAAATAAGAAAATGAAATAAATAAATAATAATAACAGAAATAACTGACAATAACTTTATTTTTTTTATTGGATTTAGATTTGATATAATAGTTTTTGCAGTTTACAGATGTTCTTATATCACAAATCAATCAATAAAATACAAGTTAGGTTGAAAAAAAAATTAAAAGTAATCATATGAACCCCAAAAGCAGCAATATCTTATGCGTCGACAGTATAAGCGTTTGATGGTTTGCATACATTACTCACCATGTGAATCCCCAATTAGTCATTATTGAAATTGGACATGCTATATTAAAGCAGAGATGGCCGTTGAGTCATAAGAAATTAAAAAAAAAAACATGGCATGTTTTAATATTCTACGATTATGTCATCTTTGATATAATTTTCTATTTAATTGATTTGAGTTACCGTTCTTTGAACCTGGTCATAGCTTTATCCGATTCTTTACACACAGTATAAAAAATAAGATGTGATATGATTGCCAATGATACAAGTCTGCACAAGAGACCAATTGACACAGGAATTACCAGTTTTTTGTCACCAACAATGAGCAAAGCCCAAAGTGCAAAGTCAGGTATAAAAGAACCCGAAATCTCAAATGTAAAACAATCAAACGAGAAAACTAACGGCCGTATTATTGTACAAAAAATGAACGAAAAAAAATGAAACACACCAGCAAGCGACAACCACGGAATTGCAAGCTCCTGATTTGGGACAGGCACATACATACAGAATGTGGTTGGGTTAAACCTATTAGTGGGATCCCAACCCTCTTCCTTACCGGGGACAGTGGTGAAATTTAAAAAAAATTGTAAAAAATACAAACAAATTATTAACATCCGTTGAAAAAGGCTTAACTAATTAGATGGATACAAATATAAATACATATAACTAAAACACGTGGACGTGACTGGGTACCTGTTCAACTCAACAACAAAAAGACACGAAGTACAGATCTGTGAGTACTCATAGTTATTGACAGCTACTTGTAGTTGAAGGTCAATAAAACTAATATACAAATCATGCATTTAAGACTAAATTGTCAATCAGTACACATCCAATATTCAATGGATTTAGTATAAAGACGCCATAAACAGTCAGAAAATACATGGTCTTTTTTACAATTTTATTTACATACAGTTAACTTCAGTATTAAGGGATTTCGACGCTAAACAAGGTTATTCGCAAGGTTAAATTATATCAGGTTCAGCATACAGTATTTTGTTATAAAACAAATTTACTTTACCCCATGTGATGAATAATTTAGAACACTATAATCCTACAAATATAAAACGGAGTATCAGATGAAAAATAGGAATTTTGGATGAACATTGATGAAACAACTTTATGCATATTACCTTCACAATAACGCGAAGGAGCCACGATTGGTTTAAATCAAATGATAAAAGTCATCATTTAAAAATAAAAATATATAGCTACTTGTGTGACTAAATCAAACAGAGTAAAAGTGAACGTCAACTCAGAACACAGAGATTGTCCACTTGATAATCAAGATTAAGCTATACAATATCGCTGTTTTGTGTATTTTACTTTTGAACGTTTATTTTGATAATTTTCATATCGGGCTACTTGATCGCTGAAGACCATCTTTCGATTAGATATTAGATGAAAAAACAATCTTTTCTTGAGATATACCATCGATATGCTATTAATATTAATGAATGATTGAATTACATAAATAATTAAAAGGATTAGCGCTCGTTACTAAATTATAAAGCGTGTACACTTATACAATTGAAAGAAACGCGTTTCAACTGAAATAAAAGTAATTATGTCAATTCCTTTAATCGATTTTCTTGACTGATCTAACACGATTTTGAAAAACAGAAATATCTGACACAACATGATTAACACTTTTCAATAATGACTTATTAATAATGTAGCGGTTAAGAATCAATTTCCCGGAAATATATGCCCCAACGTTACATTTTCATTAAAAAACAAATGCCATAAGTGTGCTCCTATCGCAATGCGAAACCTACATTTTATTTTCTATATTATGACAGCTAATTTATTTTTAGTTGTTGTCTAATTAGCATAAACCATATTTAGTCTAACTTCGTTATTCAATTTAAAAAAAATCCATATAATATGGCATACCATAAAACAAAGCGTGACGTAAATTGTAACCATCATTAGTTCCTTTGTTTTCGGTTTTACATGTAGACCGTGACACTTTGATTTGCCAATATTTATTCTATAAGAGGGACATGCAATTTAATTAGAAAACTTTTTGCACATTTTGCTGTCGAATTTACCGTATACTGAGGAAGTATGTAGTTTATAAATATATTAATCCGAAAAATACAACAGACAATTGGATTATTTAGCAAAACAGATATAGAAGTTCATCTTAAAAAAAAACATAAAAAAAAAACAAAAAAAAAAATATTAATAAAATAAGTCTAGCAAAAAACACTTGACAAAGACAAAAGAAACGAAATAAAATGAAATAACATTTTATGATTTACTTCAAAAATGCAAGTCAATATAATGTTTGTTACTCAAAAAAGGAATTTAAAGGCAACATATGTAGACAGTAAACACAATTTACTGACCTCTGGCAGTAATAGATATAACGCATAATTTACCAAAAACTAGCTAGTTTCATGGTTTTGTGTTTGATAATTATTAGGTGAAAAACAAAACTACTATTATTGAAAAAAGTACAAAGAGACTGTTGTATATATCTCAAGGTATTTTGAAAGGAAATTAAACCAAAATGAATAAGTTCTGCAATCTAGCTATAGTTAATGCATTAAATACCTTCTTTAACCTGAGAGAAACTGTAAACAGATATAACCGCATGTCCTTTTGATTGAAGGTTTTAAACTGAATAACGTTGACCCATAAGAAAAAACTGAAACAAGCATTGCATGTTTTACATATTTATGCAATAATTTTCTTCCAAATAAATTATATGTGTTATCATTCTTTGAACATGTCTTTAGCATTTTATTGATTGCACAAATATTTCTGATATTATAAACTGTTTTCCTTGCATGCAGCGAAAGTACATACAACGGGATTTTTTTTATCAATCATAGTCCACACTGCACATGTTAGAGTGAGGATCAAATGAATATGGGATATTCTTCACTGAAACAAACATAAGATGACTTTAAGTTACCTACCTTAAATTCACAGTTAAGATCACAATATGTCTGAAATAATCAAAGTCTACAATTTAAACCAAAAATGTATAGCTACGAGAATGATACCAACTTTACTTTAAAGTTTGGCTTTGAGCGTTCCTGATGAAGGTAAATCCAGAAAAGCGCTTCGGACGAAATAAATTATTAAACGGGTTGTTTTTTTACTAAAAAGTAGTGAATCAAAATCAGAAATAATGATCTCTCAAATGACAATTAAGGTTAAATCATACAATGTCAATCAAAATTGCAACAGTAACTGATAATAAACAATGTCGTGATTTACAGTTAAGAAAACCAAAAACAAAAATATAAAACATTGAGGATAACGAGCAAACACTGCAGCGAGAGAGCATAAAAACATAGTTGACCTAGCTTAAAGGAAACAATCAAACACCGTCAAAAGTTAACTTAATTAGGGACCGCATAATTAGTTTCCGCACAATTACATAATTTACAACAAAATGTATTACAAGTATTTCAATAATTGTTATACCACAGGACTAACTATTTGGTTGGTTACTTTGTCGGGAGTGAAATGAAACGATAAAATCATGAAAAGGTTCAAAGAATGGTAACTCTTATCATTTTCTTAGCAAAAAAATATTACATAAAATGTTAAAACTTGACATGTGTTTATTAACGTGTTATTATGACTCAAATGACATTTCTATTTTAACCCCTTTATTGAAAATATGAAGGATTTTAATTTTCAAAATTCTTTATTTGAATGTTATATGCAATGCATATTCTGATTTGCTGAACTTTTCTGTGTGCATTTTGTTTTCTGTATTATTTTTATATAAACACATCTACAATGTATTTATTTTAAAGTAATACTAGAACACACCCGCGAAATCGCGGGCATACATGTATACAGCTTGTGAACTGTTATGGGAGGATTGCGTGTAAAAGATATTATGTATGGAGAATTTCATAAAAGGTATCAAAAGCCCTCTCCCTTTTTCCAAAGTCTGATATTTGTTTCCTTTCTGTTAAATTCAATTTTTTTCGTGTTTCTGGCCACAGCTCACAATTATTCTTCTCCTTTGCTACAATGCATCTTTTGGTAAAGGTCAAATTGAATTAAAAATTTGCATCGCTTCCAACATGAAATAAATGTAACTGCTTATATATAGACTATTATTAGCCTAATAAAATATGCTTTTAGGACAATCCATCAGTGCTTTTTTCTTTTGAGAGCCTTATCAACATCCCATGATAGGATATGAATGCTGTATAAATGACTAAGACCGACTACGGCTAATTTGAGGGGTGGTCGGAGGGGTCCTGAACCCGAAATCTCTGACTTAAAAACATGAAATTCCGAGATGCAGAATTTAAAGAAATTCATATCCCGAAATCCCGAAATCAAAAAATATATTCCCGGATCCCGTAAGGATCAATCCCCAAATCCCGACGTCCCGATAAAGGTCCTGACTCCCTCCAATCTCTACCCTACTTTAATTTTTGCCAAATCACTTCTTTCAATTTCAACAATAAATTTGTATGCCCCATTTATGGCCATTATGTTTTCTAGTCTGTGCATCCGTGCGTTCGTTCGCTCGTTCGTTTGTTCGTTCGTTCGTTCGTTCGTTTGTTTGTTCGTTCGTTTGTTCGTTCGTTCGTTCCGTCTGTCCCACTTCAGGTTAAAGTTTTTGGTCGAGGTAGTTTTTGATGAAGTTGAAGTCCAATCAACTCGAAACTTAGTAAATGTAGTGCCGAGGTGGCATCCGTGTACTATGGACATATTTTTGATACCACATGTTTTACTTATTTTAATATATAAACTGGTATGACCCCTTGAATAGTAAATATTTCAAAGAAAATAGTAGACAAAATACAAAGTCTCTATGTATTAAAGTAGTATAATCGTAGTTAACAGGTAGATAAACGCGAAAAAGTCTCTATATATTAAAAAAGTATAATCGTAGTTTACATATAGATAAACGCGAAAAATGATTGTCCTCTCTACGAGATATAATAGTTGTGGTTTTTCCGATCTAATCACCATGATATAGAGAACGTTCTGATTGGCTTATTTATTCTTTTTATTTTTTTGTTATCTATCATACGATTGGTTTTACTTGTGCATGTTTCAAACCGGAAGTCTTATCTATGACTAAAAAGTAGTCTGATGACGGAATCAATATCGGGATTCCTTTTTTGTCAAATTTTTCTCCAAAAATAACTCAATCTGAATAATCATGCATAAGAATGGATGACAAATGCGGCTATGCATGTTACCTATAGAACATAGAGGCATGATGATTAATTTATCAAGGACAGAAGAGAAGCGACACACAAAATGAGGTCTTCTCGTTTAATAGTATAGATTTGACACGGCAAATGCATGTTTTGTCGAGGTAGGACTCACCAGTTTAGCCTGAATCAAAAATCGGCCAAAGGGAAAGGAAAATAAAACATAACAGAAAAAGTTATAGATGGAGCAACACGCATTCAATAAAACAAAACTGGGATGAGCTCATGCGCAGCCAAAATGTTCTTGTTTAGTTAGGGACTCCGTTGTTTTACTGTAAGAAATAATAATACAAGATAAAAGATTGGATATAAAGAATTGGATGATTTTGTACTTTTTGTATACCAAGTTCATCATTTTATCTGGCACAGATATAGAATATACATTCTACAAACAAACTGAAACCATGCGTTTTCATATCTGCTGTTTTGTATTTTTAGCTGTTCTCCAAAAACATTGTTAAGATTCATGTAACTAGTTATAACTTCTTTGCCAGAAATAAATTGAACAATGAAATGACGCTAAGAGAAGACGGATGGAAAGATTTTTTGCAACAAATAAATATAAAGATAATTGAAGCTAATGTTTATACCATCGGGCGATAAGTTTTGTTTAATAAAAAAATGTGTTTAGGTTTTGCACTTTGAATAAAAGTTATCATACGCATAATGATCTAATCACATTCAAAGATTGAATATGTTACACAAAGTTTTAAGTCATAAACTTAAACTTGCAGAATATCTACCAGCTGATCACATAAACATAAATGGCAATATTATGTTAAGCAGGTAATTACAATTTGAAAGAGTTTTAAATGATGATATTTTGAGCTGAAGAATCTTCATCTTTTCTGTCATAACATTTCACTTAACTCTTCTACTGAAAGTTGTGAAAAATGTTTAATAATATTGAAATGCTATTTGAGAAAATACGATGAGATGTTATGTGTCAGTGAGGAATCCTCACAATTATAACATTTACTTTAATGTTTTTAATCACGGTCGTACACTGTTTATTATGATACTAAACTTAAGATTTTTTTAATACTCTACAGTACATTCCTCATTATAAAATGTAAGATCTCTTTTTCATCAGCTTATTAAACAGAGGTTTTTTGTATTAAAATATTGTCTTAGATCGAGGAAACTTTATGTTATTAGATTAAGATAATAAACAAATCGAAGTAGAATGCACAAGAATTTTGGAATTTTTCTTCACCAACATATATTTTGAGTGTTGTTGGATTGTTATTCGTTTGTTCAAAGGGTGTGATATCGGCTTATGTCAAAACATTACTGAAAGATATTTTACTTTCAGATTTATCATAGAGTTAAATGCATTTGGTTAGAAATTGTTGATGCGTAAACCGGGGCGATTACTCACAAACTGCTCTGAAGATTATCTTTTTATGAACAGGGGTATATGATATTTTTGATTAACAAAATGCTAAAGCAGTTCTTTGATAAAGAATATCTGAAAAATAGCAATTCAAGTTTAACTTTGGTAAACAATTATTGATTATGTCATAGTATCTTTGTTTCTCAACCAAGTATACCAATTTAATTCTAAGATAGTATCGCTGCTCTTTTATTTTATTTTCTCCTATTTTGACATTTTTATCAAATGAGAACCGTACGGCTTGTGAGATGCAGACACATTCGGTCTCAACCCGTTTCGATTTCCTGCTATTCCCATGGTTTTCTCTATCTGGAATCTTATATTCTCTGCGGTTGCATGAGGTTTAAACATCAATAAACTACATGTACATTAAAGTGATAAGAAACTTCAAATTAAAAAAAATAATGCATATGTTTTTTTTATAACTGAGTGGATAGTTTTCATTATAAAATTTATGTACATATACTTTTTTTGAAGAAAATTCTTTAATTTATTCATATTTAGAAGAAGTTTACTTTTTTAATTGCTTCCTTCCAGGAACCAATTCCCCCGACATATTTTCCGTATGCAAAGTGACCTCAGTGTGACCCATCTCGTAAAAAGCGGTGATCGCAATACGCATGGATGTCCTTAAAATAAACTATTATCCGAATTTACATGTTAAACACGTGCTCAATTTCCATGCGTTTTTCTCGATTTTTTGTCGATTGTTGGCAAACAGGTGACAATCGTAAAACTTCGGCTTTAAAACACGAACTTTAATTACCTGCCATATTTTCACAACAACACTGACCGATTGAAAAAAAAATGACGATTATACGAAATGTACACGAAAAAAAATGAGAAATTCGTGCACAGAAGACTAAGTTTATTATGTTTGTATGCATTGGTTCAAGAATTGGAAGAACATTATTTTTCACCGGTCACTCGTTTCATATGACTTTAACTGTTTCCAATTATTTTCTAGACTTATCACTGAATTTGTACTAACCATGCACTGCACGACGGCCGCCACTAGTTGTCATGATCGTCTTTTTCTGGAGCACCTGAGATTACTGTAGTCTTTGGTGGGGTTGTAGTTAGTATATTTGTCTTCGGTTAGAGGACTTTTTTTTACCTTTTTGTCCTAACCGTTTTTGCACTTTTTATAATGCTACAATTTGTCGACAATTTTTTAGTTCATGAGCTTTTAATGAAACTGTGCTTAATCAGTAACGTTTGGCTAAAATAGTTTACTAAAATGCAGTTTGAATTCTTCTCTCACAAACTGATCAACTGGTAAAACATTTTAACATATTTTGCTATAGTGTAAGATTGTTAGTAAGAGGTGAGTGCTGTGAAATAAAAGGCATACTTACCATCCAACTCTTGATAGTTGATGTCTGTCATGAAATTTAAACAAAAAAAATGACTTACTATAATATGAGTCACTGATTTAGAATGTCTAACTTTGGAATGAAAACTTCTGTCATAAACAGAATTTAAAAAAATAAATAGTTCAAATTAATGTTTTGGTAATCTGTTTTAGCCATTGCTAATGTGATACCCCTTAGTTAACTGGATAAGCACAGTATTGAAACTGAGGTTGATCACCATAGACAATATTGGTTATCCCGTAAAGGTTATTTGTTTTTTTTTTGTTTTCTTAAAGTTTACATTTATAGTTTTCTTAACTTTTAGGCACAGGAACAGTTGGTGAAGGCTATTCTAAAAATGCGTGCTGATCTCTTGCAAATTAGAATCATGTATTTTGTTACTATCTGTCGCTGCTGGTGGTCCATCAGGTAATGCCATGATTGACTAAAAATAGACAGGGATTAACACAATTTTATGTCATTACGTGTCGAAAAAATATTCACCACACCTCGGTTCAAATGAAAAACGGCAAAGGGTAATCAAATGTTCTCTAATAGTTGCACCATCGGGTTGGTGATCGCAATTAATAAAAGATAAACCGCGCAAGTGATCTCATAATCAAGGAAATTAGGGCAGTATTATTTTATAAGTTGGGAAGGAAAGAAGCGTTCAACAAAGTCATCTAACTTTTAATCTATTTCACAGATGATAGAAGATATTTCCAAATGTCTAATTTATAATCGATTCCCTTTCCCCCCGAATGGGACCTACTAAATAAAAATAAAGGAAAAACTTGACAAGAAATGGAACAACGTTGGTTCTCATAGGGATATCGATTGAAACGGTATGGATTTCGCCTATCCTAATGGTTGGTTTTGAGCTTTACTAATACAAATTTTATTCAGAAACACGTGTGGTATTAGATATGAATTCAGAAAGGTCTGAAACCAGGTTCAATCCACCATCTTCTACTAAGAAAATGCCTGTACCAAGTCAGGAATATGACAGTTGTTATCTATTCGTTTGATGTGTTTGAGCTTTTTTTTTTTTGGTGATTTTACTTTTAAATGCTTGTCTGGCCTTTTGAATTTCATACGATTTCGATTGTACATCTACATGATATTTTGTATCTTAAAGTATATTATATTTTGTTATTCAAGTAAAAACGATGTACTCGTTTGATCTGTAGCTAGCTTGATCGTAAATTGTTATGATTTTCTAAATAAAACAAAACATTCGAAAAAAAAATCTTTTCGTACATTTTCCTGTTTTAATCATACGTTTAGCATCTGTTTGCAATCTTCATCTTTTGGTCAAACTAGGACTGTGAAGAGAAACCAGTACTGTTTTGAGCGATATTATTTATAATTTTGCATTGATGTCACTTATCAAGTGTCAAGTATTTTTTAAAAAGTTAGTCTAAGTCAAGTATGTCATAATTAAGGCAAAGGTACTCTAAATTAAAGTTTGAAAGAGAGGGAAATTAATATTAGCATAGTACTGTATTAGAGATTCCCCAGTCGGAAAATATTGTCAATACCTTAATCAATCATATGTCATAGCGTCACAAAGCAATATTAGAAATAAAACAGAACACTATACAATGGTATTAAATTCTTTGTCTGAAAGACACAATGCATCTGTTCTTTAAACAAAATGATATTCATCTAAAAAAATGTTTATCATTGACTTCTTTTGATTGCCTGTCAATCATCACCGTAATATATGTCAATTCAATTAATTCCGGCGGACGAATGACAAGTATTTTGTACTCGAGTAAGGTTATGTATTGTTTGGTACATTGTGGTGTCAAGATATATACAGCATCAAAGAACATGGTCTACAATAATGGCTAACTCTATTGACCTAAAGAGCATTCATGTATTGAAATTTGTACTGAATAGCCAAGTGACTACTCTATGTGATTAACTTTATATATTAAATCTATACCTAACAAAGTCTTCCTGAAATTTTATGCGGGTTATTTGAAGTGATTCGAACGAAAACAAAACAAACAATCAATGAAGAAAAATATATTTCTCAATAAAACACAATTCAAAAAGCAAAAGTATTTTTTTTTAGATTCATGAATAAAATGGATACATTGAGTAAACATTATTTGTATTGCGAGCTTTCATGTATAAATATATAATAAAAAATACCAATGTTCCTACATTTGTAAGCCCGTTTATAAATCTGTGTGTTTCATTATTGTCATAAGATATTGATAAGTTCATAATTATACATTACCTGTTTAGAATGCTTTGAATTTTTCAAAATACTAAAGATATTCAACCTCAGAAATAGATAACCGTATTTGTGTTTTTTGTAAAACCTTTTTGGAATTTGGGCTAAATGCTCTTTACCTTTTTTTTTACTAATCTATCAGGTATCTGTGATGAGTTGTATTTCATAGAAATAATACACATTTGTTGTAGGAATAAAATGCTTATTGTAGAAATCTTGATATCTAACCTACGTTATGTCTATACGTTACATGATAAGTCTTATTCGCTACTGTATTATCAGATTTTCTCTAGGAAAGGAGATAACTTTTAATCCCTAACGTATGTCATGTTGATTCTTATCTCCTTGTGTGTTTATCACTATTATGAGAATACCTTAAAGGGCTTCAATCATTGGTTTCGATTGGTATTTTCTTTTATTTTCTTTTTTCTTAGGTGTTAAATTATTTCCTAGACTTTGGATGGATTCTATCTTTGGATCATCTTCCAAAGATCGTTCAACTTGTCAAGAAAGGGTTAAAACAAACCTGTTAACCATTTTTGTAATGTTAGCGATTTATGATCAAACAACTCATGAGCGCGTGTGTAAATTAATTGTTTTCTGTTTTTATGAAGTTTGCATTATACAACCTGTTTTACGGTCTTCCCTTTACAATAGCAAATAATAAACATATGGTGATATTTAATTTCATCATTGTTTTCTAGAACAAATGAAGAAAAAAGACGTCAATATCCGTTTTACAATATTTGTTTACCAACATTAAGTACAAGAAGGGTAATTTGATTGAAAGACTAAGTGTTATACAAACTGATTCAGAATATCTATTTTAATTGGTAAATATACAATATTAGGTCAATGTCAGAAAACTATGAACTTTTTTGTATGAGGCTGAGAAACTGGGGAAGGGCGAGGTTTTTACACAACCAGTTGCAGTATAAAAGTAATTACATGACTATAGATGATATAAAATGCAGTTAAGAAATGTTACGTCTTTTTGTAACCTTAAAAATTAGGTTAAGAATAATTTGGATAATGCTTTCGTTAAATGCACTATTTTTTCACATATTGAGTTAATGGCCGTACTTTGACTCATTATAGTATACTTTTTACTTATTGTGACTTGTATGGAGAGTTGCCTAATAATATTTAAAGTGTTAGATTTCCTTGTGATGTCGATAATGTACTCTCTTTTTCCGTCATTTGCTTCCACAGAAATCTTTACACAAATTATATTTAGTTTGTTTATGTTGTGTTTGGTGTACGGACGGTTTTTTATTTGGTCTTTTTATATTTTTGATGTTGCCGGTTTATTTTCCCTATTATGAATTCGAAAGTCCCTTGGACCTGATATATCATTGATATGGTCACAATGATAAATTAACTTTTAGCAAAACTTTTAATTTTTGAAATACTAAGTCTTTTCTACCTCAGGAATAGATTACCTAAGCTGTATTTGGCAAAACGCTTAGGAATATTTGGTTCTCAATTCTCTTCAACTCCGTACTTTATTAGGCCTTGAACCTTTTTTTAATCAAGCGTCAATGATGAGTCTATGTTGACGAAACGTGCGTCTGGAACAAATATAAAATTTCAATCCTTGTATCTATGATGACTTTCTTTTGGTATCTTCCGCCTTTTTGTTATTTTCTGATTCGACAGTGTCTATCTTAACATCAACCGACATTTCTAACGTTTATAAACATTTCTTTCTTTTTACTCTGGTGGATAGTCGTCTCATTGACAATCATACCACATCTTTTTTGTTTTATATGTTTTTGTTTATTTTAAACCATTTTTACTGTTGATAAATCAAATACTGTTAAAATCAGACATTTAGCTTACAGTCAATCAGGTGGTGTTCTGTCAAATTCATAAAAAATAAGACAGTATAAAATACCGTACTCAAAAGAAAATTCAAAACGGAAAGTCATATATCAAATGTCGAAATCAAAGGCTCAAACACATCACACGAATGGAAAACAAATGTCTTATTCCTAACTTGGTATAGGTATTTCCTTATGCAGCACATGGTAGATTAAACCTGGTTGTATAGCTAGCTTAACCTCTCACTTGTATAACAATCGCACGATTTCTTATAATTGAAAATACAACTTTTAATGTTTCAGACTTGAAGTTACACCTTTTAAACATTCTTAGAATAAACAGTATAGTGTGCGGTGATGTTTGTTGTCGTGTATCTCGTTATGTTTGTATGTTGTTTACGTTATTGTACAGTGGATGTTGTTAGTTACTTTGTTGTTTGTACTGAAAAGTGATTATGGTGATTTTTGTTATTGTTTTACATCGTAGAGTTCTTGTTTGATTCACAACAATTAATGAGCGTCGCTGAATTAACGGAAGTTCAGCGAACATAAACGTGACACTAAACTTCGAAACATACAAACTAATTAAAAGAAAAACATGACCTACAAAGACCAGAGGCTCCTGACTTGGGACAGGTTCATAAATGCAACGGGGTTTTAAATATTTTGAAATCTCCACTATCACCTAAACCTTTAGCTTGTAGAATAAACAGACACAGAATTACGCACATTGAAACTCAATTTTTAAAAAGAAGCGAGGCCGATGTTTTAATAGGTTACCAAAAAAATAAGCAAATGAATTTTATAAGCATTATAAGCAGCAGATGGTGAAATGACTTTTATTACATATTTTGAGACATTGTTAATGATATCCTAAGAGTTGTTTCTTGATTAAGCCTGTCATAAAACTGCATGCACGTATTACGTACTTAACAATAGGTTAAAATCATATTTCATTTCTCTTTTACATTTTACATCAGTATTTTATCTATAACTTTATACTGTAAAATTATGTTTTGAGATTTTTAGATGTAAAATAACAATTTAATTTGACATCTGACAAGATTTACAACTTCTTTAAACCTTGAAATTAGTATAGGCAATTTTAAGTGTTGCACTGTTTCAAAGTAGAATCTTGAGGCAGATAACAATTTGTATATGGATCAAGAACTTATTTTTTTTTGAAAATGAGAAGATGGAAACATTTTTCAACCGGAGACAAAGTGTTGAAGTTAGCATTTATAGGTATGAAACGGCATTCAATAATAAGTAAAACTCATACTGCATAGCAAGCTATTGAAAATTCCGACATGACACATGTCTGATTTGTTCAACAGTATACGATTGATCGACAGCATAAATATGTGGACATTACCGTAAAAAAAGCAAATTTAGAAATAAGGTGAGGTGGTTTGATTGACAATAAAACAACTATCTACCACAGATCAGATAAAGAGATGAAAATTGTCGAATCAGACGAAAATTCATTCAAAAACAATTGCTGAAAGAAATTGAGTCAATAATCGGCCTCCAACGGTACGCAGACACTATTCACTTAACCAAACGATTATGTAATAATAAGTATACTGAAGAATTAAATTATGCTAATTTATATATATTTTATTTCGATATAATTTGAGGCCATTGATCAATTTTTATAAAAACATTATTTGGATTTAAAAATAGTTTGCCCTAGAGCATTACAGAAGAGACGTTTATTGTCGAAATGCATGACTTCTCAAATATTGGTATCATTAAACATAATGTAACTTTTTGTTTTAGTCGTAATAGCCATTAACGTTTAATGTTTTAAGCAGCAGATGGCGCAATGACTTTTTATTACATATTTAGACATTGTAAATGATATCTCCAAAGAGCTTATTTCTTGATAAAGTCTGTCATAAAAACTGTATGCGTCTGCAATATAATTTACACAATTTTACGATCATGTTGATTTTTTTTCCATATTTTACAATCTTGTTTCATATAAAATTCTATCATGTTTAGTGTATGGGTTTTAATTGACAACGAGAAAGATTTATAACTTGTTTTTAACCATGGTGTTATACCAATTAAAAGTGTTACACTAGTTTAAAGTAGCACAACACAATGATTTCTCTGATTAACAAAATAAAGCACATTGAACGAGATAATATGTTACTTTATATTTTAGAGATTGGTCTTTTTCTTTTTAGTCATGGCGTTTTCAGTTTATTTTCGTTGTTTGGTATCATTCGCTTCTATTTCGCAGTAGAATTTTTGTTTTTCGATTTTGTTTTATATACTGTTATATTTTGAAGATATTTTATGTTTCAGTTGATCATTACATTATCTGTCTATGAAGAAATAACATAAAAAATTTGGTGCACACTGAATAACGCGCGTAGCGGGTTATTTAACAGGGTGCACCAAATTTATTATGTTATTTCGAATAGACGGAAAAAATATTACAGTCATTTCTTATAATTTAATTCTAAATTCCATTTTAAACCGTAGAAAACCACGAAAAAACGTTGATGACGTCACGGTCACATGATTAAATTATGTCTATGGGCTCATAACAAAATAACGTCAGCCAATCAGAAGACGCGTCACATCCAAAATTAAATTATTAACGGATAACCGTTCAGATAACATTACTGAATGTTTATATTTTACGTAATGTTTTATCCGGGTTGCGATGATTCACATAATGTATTTCAGACAGTCTAAGTTTTCAAAAAGCTAATTGACTATGCATATGATAACACATTCTACATACGCCATAGTCGCTGACTGTTTTCTCTTTGTTTAGTGGTATCTTGAAATGTCGAATACATTTTACAGTGCCTATCAAAGTTCTGTCATTAACAACAAGTTCCTTGAAGGAAACATAAAGTAATCAATGACTACAGATACGTCACCAAACCCGATTCCAACTTTATTATTAGAATATTAAATGGCGTACAGAAGAAAGTTCAATCATTCACGTAAGAAACAGGACATAGACCAAAAGTAAGTCCCCCCCAAAAAATCGGTATTATGCAATGTGTGTTCTTTTGTAGAAATATTTTCATGAACATATTATATTCACAGATTTGAATGCCCCTTGGATTCTTTCATATTGTTCGTAGGCTTTGATGATCAATGTAATGCAATAGAATGAATCATAATTAATTCTTTGAAATTGTTTTTGTGGTCCAGGTTTTTAATGTAATATGAATTCGGACATTGTAATCAATTCATTCGAACATAGCTGAAAAAAAGCTTGTAATAAGTTTTTAAACCAGTGAAGTGAATAACGATTGATTAGTTTATTTAATAAATGCGCATACGTTTAAAAAATGTGTCAGTTGTCAAGGTTATTTCAAATTAAAGAAAAAAAAAATTCTATCAGAAATATCAGAAATTAAAATTGCACTCATTTTGCACGTAAGCTCATATTCTACGATCGTATATTATGTAATGTTATCTGTTATGTTACTAATGAAAATAAATCATTAGGCATGGTCTTTTGCTAAGGTTGCATGTCTTGCATACAAATAAACTTGATTGAAATCAAATGGTTTAGATGCACTTGTTAGTATCTAATAAACTCGTTATGACAATAATCAACTGGCGCTTCTGTCACAAAAAAATAGAAAACTTTTTCTGAAGTTTTTATTTTTTCAGTGATTGTTGTATTTCAGATTTATCTGGATATTTTAAAGGATTTTCTATGATTATAATGTTATTTTACTCCGTTTTCATATGAATTCAAATCCGCTTTTTTGTTTGCACAGATCTATTTAAATAATAAAGATGATCACTATAAACAAGGAAAAAAGGACAAAGTTGAAGTGTCGCACGCTACTGGTGTTAACTTGTTAAATCATGGACAAGTCACATTCATCTTATTAATTTATGAACATTAAAATTGATATTCTAAAGTGTTATATATCATTTTAAACGTTTTCAATTTTTCTTTCAGAATAATGCAATGTTGCATACGAAACAGACTATTTTCATTAAGTAAAACTCAATAAAATGTTTATTCTTTAATATAATTTCCTTGTCCCCTTTTTCGTTTTATGAAATTCTTCCAAACGATATAAATGTTTGTCTAGAACAAGCACGTCATAATTGGGCGATGACATAATGTTGATTTTTTTCTTCTAAAAAATACGGGGAAAAAGGTATCAAATATGATACATATTGTGTGTCCCATGCAAGAAAGTTTCCCGTTATTTTAATACCCGAGCAATCCCCATGTCGAAAGTAAAAAGTTCTTATACTAATATTTTGTACACACCTCAGGTAATAATCAGGAATTTTTTAAACAAATTCTTTCCATTCGAGTTTGATAGCAATGTCTGACATTTTGTCCCCTTCAAAACCAATTAAACGTAGGGTTACGTTTTTCAGTTTTTTTATGATGTTTATTTAAGAAAGTGCCATTCGCTACATAAAATAATATATAAGGGATAAAAGTAAAATACATTATTTTATATGTTGATACATGTACTACATTCCCATAAATTTAATCTAATATACGATATATCAGATAAAAGAACAATACATTATTTTGTTTTTTGATACTACATTCCTATAAATTTAATCTAATATACGATATATCAGATAAAACTACAATTTGCGATACAATGCATGTTTCCACATTCGGTTTGATGTTATTTAATAAAATACACAGAACGTTCCGTCTAATTGTCATTATTGCGGTTTTCACAGACGAATTGTAATATGGCTATTTTGTGTTGTTGCTTGATAAGAAAACTTAAAAATTTATGTTTTATTTTAAAGTTCTACCGATTCATTTTTATAGAGGGGGAGGGATTTCCTCCTGGAACTGAAGTGTTTTCCGGACTTAATTATGATCGACAGTCAAATCCGCTACAATACAAACTAATAGAAAAATAAACCAGCTATAATAATTGTTGTCGCTGATATCCCTTATATATTTGTGCAGACCGCAATGGCACTGCCATGCTGTATATGCCGCAGTCCTTTCGCCTTGATATTCAGGAATGTAAAAATGATTGTATAGCTTGGAATTTTGGATCTTCAATGCTCTTCAACTTCGTACTGGTTTGGCTTTATAACTATTTTGATTTGAGCGTCACTGATGAGTCCTATGTAGACGAAACGCGCGTCTGGTGTATGATATTAAAATGCTGGTACCTTTGGTAACTATTATAAAAAAGACATCGATTGCTTTTATAAGAAAAATGTCTATAAAAAAAATGGATTCAATTCAATTCACTTTTTGATTTTTAACTTGTTAATAGAACTAAAGCTTAACATCTTTTAACTAAGAAAACATGAATCTAAAGATGTTTAGAAAAAAATTTAAATCATTTAAAAATTATTGTAGAAAGCCATCTGAACAACATGCATTCCAACGTTTTTCTTTTGACTTACGTTTTTGAGTGTGTTACACCAGTATCGTCCGACGTTTCATTGTTAAATAAAAATTGAAATATAACTACAGTTATCAACCTTTTTCTTTTTTTATTTAACCAGATGTTTTGAACATAGTGTTATGTAGATATAATGTTAAGTAATCTGATTATGAGATTTATGAGTTTGTTAATGCATCGAATGTTCTAATAAGACAGTATGAATCAGTTAGAACATGTATCTTAGGTAACAATCTGACAAAGTATTGGTGATGATTTGCATTTTTCGTGGTTATCATGCTGTAAATCTCTGAGAATTGAATGGGGATCACATCTGATAATATTTATTACTTCCTACAGGCAGACTTATTTTCCAAAATGGTAGAATTAAAAGGTTGAATAATACAGATAAACATCGCCAAACATTACTTAAAATAAATTTTTAAGTTCTATATAGTATTTATATCAACATTTTCTACATAAATCCAGAAAGTCACAGTTATGACAGCTTTCATGATAGCTTCATTGAACCTAGATTGAATTCTACTCTGAATTATTACTTTGTACTGTAAAAATGTACCCATTTGTTTATCTTAGAATTAATGAGATATTTTAAGTCTTCTGCAGTTTACATGAAAAGAATTGCAGCTAGGTCTTGACCTGAAATAGTATAAACCCCAATCGGCAAAATATTTTCCTTATACGTATCACATTCACTAAAATTAGCAGAATATTTTTTGATGATATTAAACATGTTAAAAACGATTAAGCTAATCAATCTTGAGTTATTTACTTTTTATGCTTGATGGTCTATCATTGACACCTTGTGAAAACATATATATTGTGACAGCAGTATTCTAAATAGTGGCTTATTCCAGGGAACAAGATATAGTATAACAGGTTATGGAATATGTATCGTTTCGTCTTCGAACTCTTTCATAACTTGTTCTGAAAAGCAGTACTTAAATCTTATAAAGAAATCATTTTGATGAAAGTAACTATTTAAATGTTTGGTTTTAACATTACAACATATTCGAGTAATATTATTAGATTGGAATTATAATAGATAATGAGGTCTTGAATTTTTATATTTGCACTTCTAACTATATAACCTATTACAAGTAAAAATATCTTGTATGCTTTCATTTATTTTTAATCTCTTTATTTGAATAGTCTTCCACAAATCAAAAATTCATATTTATAATTTCTATGACTGTTATTTCTATCAATATCTAAGCGTTTTCATATACTTCCGTTTTCTAATCCATCTATCAGAATTTTGTATAAAATTACATGACATATTTACTTTTAATTCTGTCTTGATCTACTTTACCGACTAAAGGGTTGTATAGTGATTGACAGAGTTCAATTCTATAGTTAGGCTACAAGTACCTTATTTTATCTGATAAAGCAATAGACAAAATGATAGATGTAAAGGGAAAAAATAATGACTTTAAGAAAATTGCAAAAAATTTGAAACCGGTTATTTTCATCTGGAAGAAGATACGAAGTAAATTTAATAAAGAGAAATCTTCGATCGGATGAGTTAATAATGTCTCTCTGTTTGAGAATTTATATTAGTTTTATTTCTATATTATATAATTCTTTGATGCCAAAGGTTAAACATTTCGTCCTTGGAATTTTATTTCGTAACATCGTTGTTAAACATCATGTCTTAATCCAAGCAAATTATTGGATTTTAAACTTGCAGTATTTTTTAACAATTAAACTCTTTTAATTAAGCGACTTTTTCTTGATTTTCAATCCACTATTAAGCGGATATTACAAATGGACTTCAGAAAAGCTACACTTTTATGTTGATGTTTTTATTTCTACATAGAGTGATCATAAGATTTGTCACATCAGTCAAATTGGTAAAAAGTAATATAACAAATTTCTAAACGTAAAATCTCTTAACAAATGATAAAATCAAAAGCTCAACCACATCAAACGAACAGAAAATAACTGTCATATTCCTAACGTGGTACAGACACATTCTTAGGTGAAAAAAGGTGGGTAAAACTTTGCTGTATAACTATATTAAACTCTTACATGTATAACAGTCGTAAAAAATTCTATAATATTGATAACAATGTGTGATTAGACTTTCGTATTCGGTTGAGTATTTTTCGCAATTATTTAGTTGTAAAAAAAAACCAACATCATTCACCGCATTGAAATGATTAACAATCAATTGGATTATGCTAGCTTTTTATACGTGATTACATTAATTGACGGTTCAAACAAAATTCAAATTGGGGAACTACACCAGATTTAGCATTTTTTCTTATTAATACAGATCTCATATACCAATAACTTTTGATATTTACCAAATGATTCAATGTTAATTATTTTTACATTTTAAGCAAATTTGGTTAAAACTTATATACTATACATGTACAAATTTAATTAGTCTTATCAAACCAATCTGTATCTAGTCATCATACAAAAAATCATAAAAATCTGTCATGTAAATAAAACAATATAGTTTCATAATATATTATAGTAATTGCAATCTTGTGATAAAAAAAAGTGTTTATTTTAGTTTTTGCGATTTCCAATGATTTGAAAAACTTACAAGTTGCAGAGTGAATGAACTGCCACGACAGTGCAGTGAATCTTTATAATCATCTACACATTTTTTTTGTTTCAATGATTTCGAATTATTCAACCTTACATAAGTCAAAGAAATCACCGCAATCATCGGCAATAATACGCTTCCTTTGAAGTCTCGCACAACATAACGACAGTTTATTGAGGACGTGAACTTGTTAAAAAGTTATCTGACAATCTAATTCCAATTAAATTAAGAAAAAAACATTTCATCCAGTTCATAGAGTATAACGACACAACTAAGTATGTGATTATACTCTTAATATAACTCACACTCATACCATTTTATATGTTAAATAAACGACATTTGTATTTAAAATCAGTATTCTCGACATTTTGTCTTAACCAGCACCAACACTGTGAAAACAGCGCGACAAATTATTACTTAGTACTGCAAGTCTACAAAAAAATTTAAACCAAATGTTATAAATTACATGCGTTCGAATTATCTTTATTTTGAACGCTTGTGGACGAATAGTTGACAGCCAAGGATGTATTAGGACCGAAGACGTTGAAGCTTTTAACCAAAAAGGACAAAAAATTTCAAATCAATATAATGCCAACTTTGCCTGTACAAGTGCTGTTTGATGGTTTTGTATACCGTCTTTAAGGCAGACATTCATTGTAATCTTTTAGTTCTAATCTGGCTTAGAACGTAATTCTATAAATACTAAAAACAGGTTTGAAGTATTTCAGGAAACATTTGTTGAAATTGCAACCAACTTTAAACATTTTTACTTTAAGAACTTATGCCAACAAATGCTTAGCTTAGATTAAGGAAGCAACAGCATGGGATTCAGATACGGTATACGATGCTTTAAATCAAAGTATACAGTGGATATTTATAATTCCACTGAGCGTGTTATTCACATGAATACGTATCAGGATAGTCCGACATTTATTTTCGTAAACATTTAACGTACTATAGTAAGACAGAAGTTTTGAATAAAGATATGGCTTTTTCTGAACGCATATATTCCTTTTAGCTACCGCTTTAGTTAAATAACTAACAGTCACAAATAACAGAGGGACGAAAGATACCTGAGGGAAAATCAAACTCATAAATCGAAAACAAACTAAACTGTATATTTTGTAGATTTAACATTGTTCGGATACATTCATGTCAAAAATTTAGACCTACAATTTCAATTCTATATACAAATTATTTTCCATATATTTGAAAAGAAACAATTTTGATTGGTGATTGTATTTATCAATACATGGAGATGTCGGGTATTTACCAATGACACGATCAACCAACGCAACACGTCAACGTGTCAGAATTCTAAGAACTATTGGTTAATTCCTTGTTCGTACGCACAAAGCAAGAATAACTGTTCGCAAATAACCTCACAAGATTAAACGAATTCCTATTTTTTAGACTTTAAAATTAACATAAAATTTCTTTTCTCCACAACAATAGTTCTGAGATGATACTAACGACAACCACTGACAAGGTTCCATAACTTTGGATGAGTAGATATATACTACCGTTCATATTTCACTTAAAAAAAAGAATATTGTTAAAAAAGGGGACGAAAGATACCAGAGGAACAGACAAACTCATAACGCCATCGCTTAAAATGAAAAAGACAAACAGACAAATAATAGTACACAAGAAACACCATAGCAAACTAAAGACTGAGCAACATGAACCCCACCAAAAAGTTGGGGGATCTCAGGTGCTCCGGAAGGGTAAGCAGATCATGTGGCCCACGTCGTGATGTTCATCGTATTAAAAACCCGGTAAATAGTCTAATTCGGTAAGTCGCATTCATGAAAAGGAAAGGGGATTGTAGTAACGACGTAAGAAACATATCCGATATCATCTGTGAAACGGTTATTTGACCAACTAGTGATGGCGTCCGTAAAATTTACAAAGGGATGATTTCAACCTTACTATTTACGACTTTTGGTTTAATAGCTTTATTGTGAGCAGCAAGCCTATATCAAAGAAATCATGATAGGAAATACAACCGCGGGAATACCATCATATACTTGATATAATCGTGCTATAAGTGAGGTTCCAAATGATACATATCTGTAAGTGTACAATACATGTCATATATGTATACGTCTTTGGGTGCGGGATTTTCTCACCGTGTTGCTGATCAATTGTTGGCCTTCGGCTGTTATCTGGACTTAAGTCGGGTTTGTGTCTCTTTGACCAATTCCCCATTTCCATTCTCCATGATATATACCTTGTTGTTTGGCTAATTTTTTAAAAGCGATGTAATACAATAAAAATTCTTATGAAGTCATCAATCTAAATAACGATTTCTCTATCATCAGTATAAAAAAAATCAGGTTTAAGTGATAGAATAGAAACAAAAACCTTCAGCTAATCTTTTCACAAACTGACATCCAATCAAAAGTTTTGAAATGCATTCTGTGTACTTTTGTCAGCTTGAAATAGATTGCATTCGATTGTTCCCTTGAGGAGAAACATCTCAGTAATCTAATTTGAATCTCATTCAATACTCTAGCAGCAGCCATACTGCAGGTCAATTCAATTATGTTTGTAATAATTAGATTAAACAATATTATATAGGGAATTATGTTGACATTTCTGTTTTTAAACATTTGATTTGAAAAAAAATGCGGAGAAATAAAATTATTAAATCGATTTTGCAGCACCGCTGGATCTATATTGTATTCATTTGCTGTTGGAATGTGGTTTTTAACGAGTATTAACCGCAATATAATCAGTTTTTATTTCATTTTAGTAGATTGGATATGTTTGGCAGCTCTGTACAATCAATCATATTTACTATGCTAATCGAAAATTATCTTACATCAGTAAATCTAAAAAAAGAAAATGGAAAAAATTATCCAACTACAAGGAAATCTCAAAACGGAAAGACTTTTTATCAAATGGCAAACTCAAAAGCCAAAACACATCAAAAAAATGGAAAGCAACTGTCGCATTCCTCTCACTTCTATAACAGTTGCATAAAATTTCATTATATTGACTAAAATATGTGAGCAAAACGAACAGGCATAATACGTAAACTGTCAAAATTAAGAGTTGACCAGTGTACATTATATTATAATCCCAATCACTATAAAAAAAATCACTGTTTCAAAATATAAACACTGCATAGACATTGTTCATATGTAAACAAGGCGTAATGTATAAATACCATGCCACGCCAAAGATTTGTTACCAACAGATAAACTCAATATTTAGGTCAAAATACACAAATACTAGAAACTAGTATCTCAATTGTTTGTAAAACAATTGAAAGATCTTTCCCGTAAAAGTGATGTTTTCGTAATGTATTTTGTACGACCTTTCGTTTGATTTACGACAAGCATACCTTCTGAAACTTTTCGCCTTTTACACTTAATGACCCATCAGCTTACATATTAGAGATTGGAAATATGATATATGTGATGTAGACTTGATGATCTTTCATTGTATATGGGACAACACGTTCTAGGAAGTTTGATAATTGCAATGAATAACCCCATCCAACTCATGTTTGGAGGACAGGAATTTGATATTTGAAATGTAAACGATAAGACCTTTCATGTGATATACAATTACCTTATCTTAAATGAAAATTTATTTTTTGCACTCAATGACCCAACCAATTTTTTGGGGACGTCAATTTGATATTTGAAATGTACGCTTTATGGACTTTCATTTGATATGCGACAACCCAAACAACTGAGAAGTTTGATTTGTTGCACAAAATGACCTCATTCTTTCCACTGGGAAGAGAAAGGGGTTTGAAATTTTCATTTTTGAGTAGAGCTCATTAAGACCTTCAATTTGATATATCAAATGACCCCGTTCGGCAAAGTGCCAAAAATGATGCAATATCAATTATATAAAAAAAGTAAAATCACAAAAATACTGAGCTCAAAGGAAAATCAATTCGAAAAGTCTATAATCACATGGCAAAATCAAATAACAAAACGCATCAAAAATAAATGGACAAGAACTTATGAAACTTAAAAAGTCAATGCAGAACATGAAAATTTCAAATCAACTTTTTGGGTATATTTTTCATAAAATGTTTTTGGTATTTGGTCAAACATATAACCCTGTTAAACTTTTCAACTTCTGAAAAATTTAGATGGAAAACTGTTGTTGATTCAGAAATACATGCCTCCGCTCGCCATATTTCAAATTGCATTATTACTATAACAACAATAGATATATCACATCGGTTAAATGATAAATGATCTGCAGTTGAAGGACAACATTGTAGAAGAAAGATTTGGTAAAATTCGGAAGCTCATCAAGGTCACAATGAATCATCAAATATATGATGCAATACCAAACTTGAAAACCAGAAGTCGTAGAGACATGGGACTACCACCATTCAACTCAGGACTACTTGACCTTTCAAATATCACACTTTGAAGGTCAAGGTTAAATTTTATCATGACCCAACATTGAACTCAAATTGAAAGTCTTGAATTACTGATCATCTTTACAGTTTATAGTAGATCGATATCTGTTACCTTATAAAAGATATACACATGTTACTATAGTTTTAAGAGTTATGTTGACGTAACTATTGAACAGACGGTCGGACATTTTTTAGCTTAACGTATAAAATGTAGAGCTTGTCAAGAGGAACATTTCATACACAGTATGTATGCATCAGACTCTTATCGTTTTCTTAATATGCAAGCTTGCAGTGTAATTTTTATTTGTACTCGGTGATCTTTGAGCTTGGGTGCAAATTGAAGATCACGTAACCTGAAGATTATTGGTGTAGGTCCCAAGTCTCTACGACTTCCAGTTCTCGAAATACAATTTTTTTAAAATGTGTACAATTTTTCAAGGGAATAACTCCTTATAAGGGTCGATAGCAAAACAATTGTATATGTTCATAAATGTTGTCATCTGTTCCTGTATATGTTGCCGGTTTTAAATCGATTCTATCTCTAATATTTTTTGAGAAAAATGCAAGGGAAAGAAATTGTTTCAAGGGAATATAACTCTCATAGAAGACGATGAAATCCTATTCAGCCTCATAAGGTAATACATCATGATGAGATCTACCTATGGTCCAAATAAGGTCATGATATCTTTAAAAACAATGAGGGGTACAATTCTCAGAACTACCAAAAAAACATCCCTTCCGTAGAGTATAAAATATTTAACTGGGCAAAATTTGATGGTCCCGAATTTCTGGAACGTTCAATTTACATTATCCGGAAATTCGTGTCCATAAAATCTTACTGAGTTACATATTTTACAAGATGTTTACAATATGGAAGGCATAAAAGTACAAGAGTAACATTTGTGGTGTAAACTTCGTATGATAATAGTTTTCGGATCACCTATACAGGGTGAATACATAATACATATGTATTAAAATCATAATTTAAGTTTTTTAAAAGTATCCTTGTGGAAAAATCTGTAAAAAAAAAGCAAAGAAAGCTTTTTGTTAAAATAGGTACAATATTCTGTTCCTGTACTCATTGCATTCTAATCAAAATATACTTGCTTAGTCTCTCTACTTTTGTAATTCCTGCGATTCACTCAGTTTATATTTGTTACATTGTTTTGTCTCTTGTTTATCGATATTCGGGTTTTCAACATCAGTTAATTTTTGCTATATATAGTGTTGTAAGAGACAGTCACTCTGAACTGAATAGGTAGTTTGAGACTGATACTGGATTGGTGTATAAAGAAATGAACACTATTCAGTCGAAAAGCGTAACATATATAAACGTTTTATAAGGCGAATATACAAATTTCATTGTGTACATAAGGCATTGGTCATAAAATGAGAAAATTTCTTCTGAATTTGTGTACCTTGTAGACAGTCCTACTACACAATGATTCTTTAAAGCTACTATACTATCCATTATTGCTCTTCACGATAAACAATATAAAGTCATGAATTTTAACCTTAAATCTGAAAATTGAATAGATTCACAGAAATAAATTCTACTTTACCAGAAACTGAAACATTCTGGATAATGTGTAATAAAAACTCTCATTTTATTGCGATTGGACCAAGTCATGCTACATAGACTGTATGGACTATCAGTCGGTCCGAGTACACAGTTATTTCAAAGTGCATTTCTTTAAGACAATAAATGAAAATTAAAAAAATCCCACTTGCGCTTTCTCAATAATATTTTTGCAGTGTTTTGTACCTCTTTTGGGACAAATCATATCAAAATAATAAAAAGACTTTATCGGCTCTTACTCAAAATATGCAGAATTTTATATTAAGGGGGTCTTGAAATCTTTTCAGCTTCCGAAGTTCTAATTTCTAACCTTGCTATTTAAGGCATAATACATGGAGAAATAAATTTAGAAGGGGTATACAAAAAATTGGCAAGTAAAACGATGTCCACACTTAGGACCATATTTGTGGACAACGAAATCAAAGGACGATAACTGTTTACTCGGACCAGTCTTAAATATATTATACGTTCGGGTATTTCAAATCCAACCGATTATGGTAATATTCATAATAAAGCACAGACATATCGGCATTTACCCCAAAAGGTAATCAAACTTTTTAACAGAGTAATTCAGAAGGAATAGAGTAACGATACTGTAGTCAGGTCAGTTATAAGAAAGTTATATTTTGATATTGATATTGATTCACTCACTGCATCGGAAATAAACACATTTATTCTCAAACCAGTTGTTACAATGATACGGGTTGTTTTCCTTCATATATTTTATGTTGGTATGATACTAAACGCCTAACGGGAGGGAATGTTGTTGATCTTCATATGATGAAGACATATTCTTTGAATCGAGGTCTGGGCTTGCATTTCTGTAACTGTTAGTAGTCCTTTGTTAATTTGTGTATGATTGTCCTTTTGCTTGGTTTCTTTTGTGACCTATTCTGACAACGGACTCGGATTTCTTTTGAACTCAGTTTTACTATGCGTATTTCTGTGATTTTCTTTATTCTACATAAGCTAGAGGTAAAGGGGAGGGTTAATATCTAAACAAAACAACAAACATATGTAGCCCACTGCAGTTTTGTGTTTGTCAGGAGCCTTTGGCCTTTGTTATTCTTGTTTTTTTTTTAATTTAGTTCATTTATATGTTATGGAGTTTAGTATGACGTCCATTTTCATTGAACTAGTCCACATCTTTATGTAGGGGCCAGCTGAGACTCATCTCCTGATGCTGGATTTTTCGCTGTGTGCTCTTTGCCATATTTCACATTTCATTCTCATTTTTTCCATCTGATGAATGACCCCTTTTATAACCGATTGTAATGGTTTGTTAAAGTCATATAAAATGAGTGACTGTTGAAAATACTGTTAATCCAATTCTTGAACCAATGCATGCAAATATTATTTACTAATTTTTTAGGTATCCATATCTTATTATCTTCAAAAAATATATAATTTGGTCAGTTGTGTTGTTTAAATATTGCAGCTTATTAGTGGTCGTGTTTTGAAACCAAAGTTAACCGATTGACACTATTGTAAACAATCAACAATGAAGCAGGAATGTTCTGATAAGCACTTGTATAACATGTACAATAACATAATTATATACAGTTTATTTGGATGACGGAGCAATGTTTACGTTTGCTGACTGATATTTGACTCTCTGCAATTTGCCTATTGCGATCTCCGGATTTTTACGAAAGAGGTCACGCTGAGGAAACTGCATACGGAAAATAATCCGTCAAAATATTGGCTGGAAGCACACAACTAAAAATAAAGGCAATTCCTTATAAATTTGGACATTTAAATTTTTTTTTCTTCAGAAAAAGGTTTTTGTGTATAAGTTTTATCAAAATAGGCTAGCCATTTAGTAATGAAAACTACACCTAATTTTTTATAATTTGAAGTTTCATGTGATTTTAAATGTTGAACTGTTAAACTACTGTTCCAGGTTAGGGACAGGTTGACGCATTTAACCTAGTTTAGCTACGTCACATTCTGAAAATGTCTGTCTGAAGTCAATAGCATGTAATTCATTGGTTGACGGTTGTTGCTGTGTAACATATTTGTTTTTCGTTCAATATTTTGTACATCAATTAGGCCGTTAGTTTTATCTTTTGTATTTTATCATCACATTGAAAGGTATCATTCTATCTAGTAAAATACGCTTTTACAAATAACATAAAAGCAAAGATGCCAATTGTTGTATACAAATTTACAAAATACAAATGTACAATTCAGCACAAGCAATGTACAAATGACAAATAAAGATATTACAAACGAAGCACATAATGGTCAATATACAAACGTTGAAATGACAAATCACAAATTCCAGAATTACAAATATACATATAAAAAATGTACAAATTACTCAGAAACATATTACAAATTGACATATTAGGGATTAAACATTTTGAAACTACACTGTAACAAGTTACAAAATGGCTATCTACGACTTTAGAATTTTGACACCATTTGCTTTCCATTATATATCACGTTCCGGTTAGTACTCTCAGAAAGACTTGTAAAATTTTCTGAACGATTATTTTAAAGTTCAATCGCATCGCATCTTTTGGTTTCTGAGAAAGATTATTACGGTTTATGACCCCTTCTGAAGCCATGTGAATTACGAAATTTTCAAACTAAATATTATCAAAACGGCAAAAATATTGAACAGTAATGATGTATAAAACAGAAGATTGCCAATGAAACAACTCTTCACCAGAGGCCAAATGACAATAAAAATAAACAACTATAAGTCACCGTACAGCCTTCAACAACGAGTAAAGCCCATACTGCATAGTGAGTTATACAAGGCACCCAAATGACAAACGAAAAACAATATGCCATTTTGTACATATACCATATGAAAACTTAATGCAAAGCATGATTAATTATTGTTTCATTTTATGTTATAGCAAAAGGGGATTTTGAGGCAAATAAAACCAAGACTTTCAAAAAGAAATTTTTGTTTTAAAATTTCAAACATAAAAAAAACAAACTCGTGCTGATTCACTAAACTCGAGCGCACCCTAGAAGATGTACATGAACTGGTACATATTTATATTCGTTTAACCAACATCTATTTCATAAACTTATTTTAAGTAAATCATTGCCAGCACCGCATGCAATAATCCTCTATTTATCAAGCAAAAATATGAGATTACAAGGGAAAAAGGCTGTGAATTTTTCTATAAAATTTACATATGTTTAGCATTGAATCAACACAAGGGTACATAATCTTTAAGGTTTATCTAAAGGAATTAAAAATTATGGCCGTTTTTACACGTCATGATTAAAGACAAATTGATGCATCAAGGACATTTAAAGGCATGACAGACCCTATATTTATAAAAGTTATATAGTTTACGTTTCAGAAAATTGAAAACTAGCATGGATTTTAATGTGCATGTTTTTCAGTCTACATAAGATAACAAAATAGACAAACAGACGAGTTTCATTTGATACCAATCAGTTACTCAGTTGAAATTACCTATGTTTGGCAGATGTCTATTGTTCATTTAAATTAACATAACTCACATTATGTATTGTATGACGGTAGCTCTCAAACTTCTGTCCCAGCTTAGTTTATTTGGTACCTTCTGCAGGACCGAAAAAAAAAAAAATGAAAAGCAAAATCAAGTAAAGCTTTAATATTCTGAAACTTAACTTTTAAATTGTATTTACCTCGGTCCAGCCATGCTCTAATACTTTTCAAGATGCATAGGTTTGTCTGTACGCAGTGGAAAATTTGTAGTGTTGATACGACCATATTTGCGAAAGGGTTATGATGAACCTTGAAGACATAACTGTGCAGTTCTGACAGTAAGTGGTACTTGAACAGATCTGCAGACAGTTTTTTAACCGTCATATGAGTGATGTCTTCACACATCTTGGCCATTCAGTATTATACAATAACAAAACTTGTCATTGCACAATGGGTTTTATTGTACGTACGTTGCCTTTGCTAACTGATAATACAAGTTTTGTTTTAGTTGATGTGCTTAAACTCAGTGTATACACGTTTTTTATCAAAAGAAATTAAGAGTATACTAAAGAGTTTAAAAACAAATATCTACAGTAGATTACGTAAGAAAACTTTTGAAAATTCTCTGACACTTTGTGCAAGTGTTTTACAAAAACAATACACTAAGCAAGCGATTCATTTGTAACTGGTATAAATAGAAGATACTTTTAAGTAAACAGACAAATAGGTCAGTTGGGCTTATATATTTAATCTATATTAACACATCCAGCAGTACATAAAAACAGCTCAGAATGAAAGGTTTATTTATGACTTTCATTATTCATTTTATTCTAGTTGATACAATATTGTCCTTATCGGAAACAGACTCCTGCGATGGAGAACACTGTAGTGAAATTATATCTATGCCAATAATGGATGATATGAGAGCAACCCTGAACGCTAACTTGGATGTATCTAAAATGAATAAGCATTTAAAGGCATACATACAACAAGAGATTGATATAGGCGTGAAGACAGCAATGGAAAATCAGATGAAACAAATGATAGAAAACAAAACAAAAACAATGGATGCAGAAATAACAGGCAAGTTCCAGGAATTGGAAGAGAGTATATTATCAAAAACAGACCAGATGGAAAGACTTATAAAAAATGAATTAGAAATGATGAAAACAGAAAGTATGACTATGTCTGAAAAGTTGATAACAGAAATAATGACAATGTCTAAGAACACAAATACAGACATAACTACAAGGTCTAAAGAGGTGGAAAAAAGACAAACAGCAAAAACTGATCAGATGGAACAACTCATAAAAAACAAAACTGAAGACATATTGACATTTTTTCAGGACAATGAGGAAGAACTAGCAATACAGACAGATCAGATGGCACAGATCATAACAAATAAGTCTGCTGAAATGTTGACATTATTTAAAAATAATAACAAGAAAATGGAGACAAGCTTCGATGTAAAAATTAAGGAATTCGAACAGAAATTTGAAGTTAAGGATAGATTTAAATATGTATTTTTTTCATATTTGTCTTCTGACAAGAGGAACTTTATTCAGAACAAAATACTTGTATTTGATGTTGTACCACTCAACATTGGCAACGCTTACAATGGTACAACAGGAAAGTTTACATGTAAAGAAGATGGAATATATACATTCTCCTTGACAACAAATGAAGGCCTTTCCAGTGTTCATTTAGTTATGGAAAACCTATAGCTAGTAATTATAATAGTGTAGTAAGCAATGAATGGTATGACGAACAATACATAACGGGATCTATTAGTGTAATCGTCAAAATGACAAAAGGACAAGAGGCCTGGTTAAAAGTTGAAGACATTGTGTATTATACAACTGAATCATCTTCAGAAAATCCACCCTCGTCGGTGTTGTCGGGATTTAAAATCTAACTGCTTCTTGATACTTGTTGTTATATAAGTATTGAGTGTGACAAGTTTAGCTATTAATTTGTCTTTACCTTTAGGCAATTTATCAGACTTTCAATGATCATAACACCATTTCAGACAACCAAACAACAGGAATTACCTACGTCGGTGGGCAAAAGCACTCCCATGCATTCCGTCACGTTCCTTTCATCAGTTGTCACAAGTGATATCTTGATTAACAAGTCACTGAAAGAAGTCAATTGACGTTTTCGTCTATGTTGACTTTTTTGGAGGTCTTATTTTGCTGAACATATTTATTACAGAAAAAAATGCTCTCTATCTACTAGTTACCACAAAACAAAATTGAAAAAAAGATAAAACTCAACATCCAAAGGCAACAACTTCTATTAGAAATATCATTTGACGATTTCTATCGTGTATACTAATTTGTGTGTCTTATTGGTCTTGTCATTTTGAATGTAAAATGTAGAAAATTTATCTCCATCTGTAAGGGTATTTAATAGAATTACAAAAGTCATCGAGATAAACTGTAAAATTGCAATTCAGAGCAATAACTCCTAAATGTACAAATTTTCTCCGCTTTTCGTTTCTTGTGATGGATTGTTTTTCACGATTAGTGAGTTTGAATATCCCTTTGTTACGTTGTATCTTTCGCTTCTCTCTGCAATATAAGAGTTTGAATTTGACCCGATCAATGTATATCACACATAGTTAAATTCAAAATAAGTTTTAATATATACTCGCATTATTGCAACATTAGATTCGCATGGTGTTTTATCTTAAATTCAGAGAAACGATGGTTGTTTTTCGACCGTCATTTTGGAGCAACAGACATATTTCTAACAGTAGATCTCTAGCCATACAGCAAGTATGAATAATCTCGTTTAGATAGAGGTCAGTCAGTGGATCATTTTTCCAAAACACTTTGGTTAGTACTCAAAACCCTCCTTCCTTGATGGGTGCTTTTTACATAGACAAATAAAATCGTATAATATAATCAAAATGAGGATGTTAATTTGATGTGTGCTTCTTCGTTACATTTGTTGTTTTTATGGTGATTAATATGATAACACAATGTTGACTGCTGTACCCTTTTTTTTTGACATTTTTAACTATTGTGTCTGTTTGTTTTGTTCAAGCATCGGTGACAATATAATGGAATGTGATACGACTGTCATACAAGTGAGAGGTTTAGCTAGCTATAAAACCAGGTTCAATCCACCATTTTCTACATTTGAAAATGCCTGTACCAAGTCAGGAATATGACAGTTCTTGTCCATTCGTTTTTGATGCGTTTTGTTATTTGATTTTGCCATGTGATTATGGACTTTCCGAATTGATTTCCCTCTGAGTTCAGTATTTTTGTGATTTTACTTTTTATTACAAAGTAGTTAAGAAAGCTATGTTTTCCGTTATATCGCATTTCGTCTTCAATGTAAAACTTATTTGTCTCCAATTATTAATATAACTCAGCCATTGAATCGTTACTAGAACCACTGACTTTCATAGCAATATATTACAGTAGTAAAAAATATTTTTTCCGCGAAATTGTTATACGAAATTGTTATCTTTGTTAATTATTAGCATGTCGAAATGTTCTATTGTATTGTTGATTTGTTTATGTCTCTGCCCTGAATGTTCTTGCATTTATTTTTTACAGTAGTTCTGTCATGTAATGTTTGTCATTTTAGAGTTATATTTAACATTGCCTTAAAAGCGAGAGGTTTGGCTAGCCACACTACCAGGTTCAGCTCACCATGTTTTATTAAAATGTCATGTACCGTCAGGAAAATGACAGTTGTTATCCTATAGTTCGTTTCTGTGTGTGTTGCATTGTCGTTTGGTTTATAGTTGCACTTCAGTGTTTCTGTTGTTTCATTGTTTTCCTCTTATACTTGATGCGTTTCCCTCAGTTTTAGTTGTTTTCTCTCAATCGATTTATGACTTTCGAACAGCGGTATACAACTGTTGTCTTCAGTAATATAGTTCAAAAAGTATTATTGGGACGCAACCTCATTTAAAAATGAATGTGTAAAACGTGGAGGACAGTATTTAATTTTTTAGTTGTTACCTCAAAACACAAAAAGCAAACTACAAAACAATTAATAAAGCCTAAAAAGACAAAACCTCACACAAGGACAAAAACGAAACAAAACATTTAGTAGGTGTTATGATATTGTAATTATTGTATTTATTTATGTTGGCCTGATTTGTGTTGTGTGGCTTGATAGTTGTTTACAGAATAATCTTAGAACTGTGCAGATTAAAAATCACTGGAACAATACAGAATGATTGGAACTTTCCAGAATGATCCTAATAAAAGATGCGTTATATAAACTTCTACATTTTACTAGAAACTTCCGTTGTAACTTTACGTTCCATTCGAGAGTGTTCTAGAATTTTCCGTGACAACTATATATATATAGACACTAAACTCTTCGACTTAGACTTAGACTTAGACTTAGACATCGATAGACTTTAGTATTCACAGCAATTTGGATTGAAACTTTAATTCTACAAACAACATCATACTGGATTTTGACCTTTGTAGTGAACGTAATATTCAGATTGGATTCCTTCGAGAGTGTTCTAGAATTTTCCGTGACAACTATATATATATAGACACTAAACTCTTCGACTTCGACTTCGACTTAGACTTAGACATCGATAGACTTTAGTATTCACAGCAATTTGGATTGAAACTTTAATTCTACAAACAACATCATACTGGATTTTGACCTTTGTAGTGAACGTAATATTCAGATTGGATTCCTAGAAGATTTCCGGATACAGATAAAGATAAAAGATTGGACTCATATTTTGACAGTTAAGTTGACAGTTATATTTGTGTAATACTTTTTGTAAACTTTTGTATAATAAATATTGTTAAATTTTACTATTGATGTGTGTCTTTTGTTGGCTACAATTTAAAGGCGATTTCTGGCCGTAACATAGGCCTCTGACCAAAAAACTCTAAGTTAATGACAGAATCGATACATAAAAAATATCGAACTGCGGTATACTATTGTTGCCTTTATAAGGTAAGCATCAGAAAATATCTCCTTACCCTTCAATTAATTCGTATCGAATACAAAAATTTGATATTTTTCTTCCATTGACCTTTTACTGTTTTAAGTGAAACTATTTTAAGCTTAAGGATGTACTTAGGTGATCTAAGGTAAAGTTATATAAATCATGAATTCAAAATTGATACTTTAAAGTGGAAGAATATTAGTACAGAATCAAGATAAGCTAAAAAATATTGATAGGTCATGGAGCTGCATTTTCAGATAGTTAATTTATAAAATATAGCGGGAAAAGATTAACTCGTACTTTTACCTAATATTTGCATTTGTATTATTTGGGTCTCAAATAAAAAGAAAAAAAAAAATCAAGAGTCTGCTTAAATTTTGTCAAAAGACCTTTTATGAACTATTAAGTCTGATGTAAAAAGATAAATGGGTGTTATGGGGCAAACTATTTGACCTTGTATCGTATGGAAAAATACCAAGGAGTTCGAACATTTGACACTTATTCTAAAACCTCACCTAAGAACACCCTTCAGTTTATTAAGCTAGAAATAATTTCACCAATATTTATAAAAGTGTTGACCTTTTTATGATTACCTTCCCATGTTCTAGTTCATAAAAAATCAAATGGTCAACCCTTATGACAGAGTTGTTGTTTCTCAATCTCACAGTCTACTGCAATATGATTATGTGTGTGAAAAAGTTTCACAATTGTATGTCCGATTCCTTCAATTATTGACAGTAAGAGCCCTAGATGTACTGACTTTTTTGTACATCTTAGATTTTTTTTTTAATTTAGATAATTGATTGTCGGTAAGAATGTTAATCAAAGATAATTGATCGATTTTCTCAGTTTGCTATGCTGTGCAAAAGTTCTATTTTATCCCATAGAATGTGTTTAAATCATTTGGTAAACAGAATTTACATCCTGGCTTTGGATTACTGTATGTAATTATAAATCACATACAATGAAAATGGACTCAAATTCAAATTCAAATTCCTTATTAACTTTGAGCCTTACGGCTCATCAGTATAATCAAGTACATGTACAGTGTATACATATGGCATATTACAAACAATATAAACAATATGCATAATAAACAATAGGTGACGTAAGAAGTTTCATCAATACAAAATATCTTTTATTGCAATAAACTGTTTCTTAATTTAATTCATTATCTCAAACTGGTGCAAATAAAATATTTATCATTAAACATAAATACAAACTTTGAAAAAAAAAAAAAAAAAACAATAGCGAAATGCAATACGCACGTTATATCACCCACTCTTCTCCCCTCCCCCACACCTTTTCCCTAAAAAAATAAGATAAAATACAATATCATTCATGCAAAGAGTCTTCATGTTATTTTTGTTTATATCATAGATCCATTTAAAACTATATGTAAAAGTAATTGTGTATTCGTAGAAGAAAAATGACACATAAAAAGGGTAATAACATTTATTAACAATATGACATATGAAATAGGACAATGCCATCTGTGTCAACAACTGAATTGTAAGTCTAAAAACAACTTAAGAAGTCTAGAGGTTAATATACAATAAACAAAATGTCAGTGCATCTTTGTTCCTCATGACGGAATTTTCCCTAGTTTTTTTTCCTGTAAATGTATTAAAAAAAGCTATGATACAAGTATCTAATTGAAACACACTCTATACTCTTGTTTTCTTCCAATTCAAATGTTGATGTTTTTTAAAAATATTTCCGCCATTATCAAAGAACTTATTTTCTATGACAAACAGAGATGTGTCTTTAAAATATTACTAGCTGTAAACCGCCCGAGTCTAAATATATAAATATCGATAAAACATTGCCTATCAAAGTTATGCCATCAACAACTCTGTTTTCTGATCCATTATTATTGACCCTGATATGGTTTATTCTTCCTCTGAATTTGTCATTTTGTTCAGTCTTTGATCTTTCAAATTCTCTTTTATATAATAACTTTTTGATGTTAACATTTGATTTTTAGTAATAACAAGTCTGTTGCAAGCTTTATTACTAGACCATACTAAATTTTGTATGAAATAACATAATAGTCGAAGGCAGCATTTTAGGATATATTTTCTTTGTTAAAGCTCACAATCGTTCTTTTCAGAGTTTTTTTGGAAAGAATTGTCTGAATTTTGTTTATGATGCTCATTCGTCCGTGCATTGCTGCTCATACCTTCCAGAAATAAGTGATATCCATCAAATCGTTTATGATCAAAGTGACAGTAAAAGATCTAAGATATTGGTCAGAATTGTCGCTTTCTTCAGTCTTAAAAATAAAACAAAATAGTGATATCATTTTCATTTAGTCAAGTTGTTTTTGATTTAGCATACCAATTTCGTATTTTAGTACGTGATAATGGTTAAGAAATAAACGCAATGTTTTATCACCAATCGAGAAGGAATTTTATGTTGAAAACGTATTAGGGATAATAAGCTGTATGACTTTTTTTCCCTGTTTAGTGCATTTTGTTTTATGGAAACAAATATTTTTATCCCCAGCATAAGAGCCAAATTGATGACATGTCTAAGAACCATTTCTCTAATATAAAATGCCTGTCATGACGCTCGTGTCCTGTTTATTCACGGATTATAATGAAAATTGGCGTGTTTCTACCATTTGTTCGAGGATCATACCAATATGTGTTAAACTATTCCGTTACATTTAACAAGTTCTCTGTATATATCTTAACGCTCCCAAGTGAAAGGCGGTGTAACACTATCACGTTTGCAAATTCGATCAAATGAAAAAAATACACATTAAACAGAACGATAGACAGAGTTAAGGAGAATTTGAACAAATTTGATAAAAAAGATATGAGCAATCATTGATTGTTGAGAAAAGCATTTGTTATAGAACTTTTATAAAGGGTATTAGTTAATCATCATAAAACGAAGCATAAACCGATGATCTCTATAAAGTAGAACTGAGCAAATCAATGGAATATTTGCATATTTTGTATTTTCATCATAGATAGGATACGTTATCAGAACATTGCTTTTAAAACCTACTCTAATAAGTGGACTCATACAGACATTCTCCAAGGTAAGGTTTATTGTAATTTCTATCATTAGTTTTTCATTTGTGTATATTAGTTTACAAAACATAAAACTAATTTCTGCACTTCATATAATAATGAGATCGTGTTATTATAATATACGATTCCAGTAATTATCTTATCAAATAAAACAGCCAATTTTACACTGAAAAGTATATATATATATATAATTTACAAGCTTTTAAAATGTCATATCAGTAGTATGATTTCATTCCCTATACAATTTTCGATAATGTGTGCAATAACAAGCACAGTTTAGATATGAAAAATATGTAACATTTTACTAAAATGTATATGTCCTTGTGAATGATGTTTTTTACATATAAACTTCGCGTACTATACATAAAAAAAAATATATATATATGGCAAGAAGCGAATTGATAACAGAAACAGTTCATGTTATCTGTTTACATTGATTGTGAACATGAATGAACAGAGAGAGAGAGAGATTTACGTAAAATTCCTACGTTGTTATAACAGTAAAAAGTTTTTATTTCTTTTCATAAAAGATGGAATGCCAAAATAAATCGTTTAAGATACTTTAAAATTGCTTCGTTTTGTATACAGCCTACAAGTACAGAAACTACCCAATATGCTTTTCTTATCATTCCATTTTATTTCAAATAATGAGTATATGAATGAGCTAAGCTTCTTAACACTTTAGTATGCAGCTATTTACATTACACGACTTGCTTATTCTGCTGATTTCTTAACTACTGAAATGGATCCAATTGTTTGCTCACAATTCCGAAAAGAACAGAACTTTAAATATCATTTTTAAAAATGTAATATGCAATAGCAGTGCTTTTTTTCTATATGGTAAGGTAATGTCGGAATCATATATTTGTGGGATAAAATGAAGTATTCACCGTACGAACAGACAAAGAATATAATAAACGTATATGTTTTAGCATCATATTGATCCAGAAATTATAGCAATCAATGCTTTGCATCGATATCATGAGTTAATACCTTTTCAATTGGTTTCTATAATTTGTTCAAATGTTGTACTGTTACACCACTGTTCAAGGTGAGGGGAAAATGAGCCATCCGATAACATTTTAAACCTATCACTTTCTTATGCCTGTCCCAAGTCAGGACCATGTAATTCATGTGGTTGTCGTTTGTTGTTGTATTTGATATTTGTTTTTAATTGTTTTGTACATAAATCGTAACAGGTCGTAAGTACCTGATTTGAATTGTTTTACATTTATAATTTTTGGGGTCTTTCATAGCTGACTATGCGGTATGGGGTTTACTCATTGTTAAGGCTGTACGGTAACTTTAGATGTTACGTTCATTGTGGTTTGGTGTCTTGGGAAGAGAAGTCTCATAGGCAATCATACCACATCTTCTCATTTTTATGTTTACGTTAAACTGGCTTAAATTAAAATAAAAGGATTACATTAGGCTGAAATGTTTAACAAAAATTGCTTTATTACAGCTATCTTGATACTTCATGACAAATGAACAATAGTCCAACAGATTTTCTTTTATATCAAAAATTGCGAGTAGCAGCCGTCTCCACTGTCTATCCGTCATGAAATATCTTATTTCTGCTTATCTGTGCACCTTCTTGTGAATCCATAGAAATATATGTATCAAAAACTGAAATCTTTAAATGCACCAGGACAGCTGCCCAAGGAAATTATTTAGATTAAACAAATATAGGTCATCATACACATAGTTGGCTTTAAAAAGCTCCGACTTAACAAAATATGAAGCTATTATAACGAGAGAACCAAACAGTCTGATTTGCGCTTAATCAGTAAACGAAAAATGGTTAAAACTCAATAACAACCACTGAATCAAACGTTTGGCATAGAACAGACGCGTAATGAATAAAGAGGGGCTAAACTTGTTTGTTATCGCCCAACAATTCTCTAATTATGGGTGTAATAGCACATTGTAAGAACAAACTAAAAATGGTATTTGTATATAACAATAATCAAACTGTCATATTCCTGTTTAAGTACAGGTATTCTCTTAAGTAGAACCTAACTTTATTATTTTAAACACATTTATATTGTTGTTGCATGCAGAGTTAAATGAAAATTTGAGAAATCGTAGCCTTTACCAGTTCATGTTTTATGAGGAACTGGAAAAAGACAAAATGATAATAAGACTAATTCATTATAATGCAATGTTTAATTCATGAGCAATAGTATAAACTTTTAAATTCAAAATATCAGTAATTGATTATCTCAAAAATGTTGTACAATAATACTTAAAAGACAAACGGATATCAAGACAACAATATGGTAATTGAAGTTGGTGCAAAAAAATTGGTACCGTTAATGTTATTACTACCACTGGGTCGATGCCTCTGCTGGTGGACTGTTAGTCCCCGAGGGTATCACCAGCCCAGTAGATAGTCTTCCGGTACTGTCATGAAAATACGGATTTTCTGTGTTATTAAATTTGCTGTTACAAAATATTAAAAATTATTATAAATTAAGGAATGTATCTCCCTCATGCAAAGCTCTGATTCCTTTTACGGATTTAGCTATACTTTTTGGAATTTTTGGATTATAGCTCTTCATCTTTTATATAAGCTTTGAATTTTACATATTTTGGCCACGAGCATCACTGAAGAGACATGTATTGTCGAAATGCGCATCTGGTGCAGAAAAATTGGTACCGTTAATGTTATTACTACCACTGGGTCGATGCCTCTGCTGGTGGACTGTTAGTCCCCGAGGGTATCATCAGCCCAGTAGATAGTCTTCCGGTACTGTCATGAAAATACGGATTTTTTGTGTTATTAAATTTGCTGTTACAAAATATTAAAAATTATTATAAATGAAGGAATGTATCTCCCTCATGCAAAACTCTGATTCCTTTCACGGATTTAGCTATACTTTTTGGATTTTTTGGATTATAGCTCTTCATCTTTTATATAAGCTTTGGATTTTACATATTTTGGCCACGAGAATCACTGAAGAGAAATGTATTGTCGAAATGCGTATCTGGTGCAGAAAAAAATTGGTACCGTTAATGTTATTACTACCACTGGGTCGATGCCTCTGCTGGTGGACTGTTAGTCCCCGAGGGTATCGCCAGCCCAGTAGACAGTCTTCCGGTACTGTCATGAAAATACGGATTTTTTGTGTTATTAAATTTGCTATTACAAAATATTAAAAATTATTATAAATGAAGGAATGTATCTCCCTCATGCAAAACTCTGATTCCTTTCACGGATTTAGCTATACTTTTTGGATTTTTTGGATTATAGCTCTTCATCTTTTATATAAGCTTTGGATTTTACATATTTTGGCCACGAGCATCACTGAAGAGAAATGTATTGTCGAAATGCGTATCTGGTGCAGAAAAAAATTGGTACCGTTAATGTTATTACTACCACTGGGTCGATGCCTCTGCTGGTGGACTGTTAGTCCCCGAGGGTATCGCCAGCCCAGTAGATAGTCTTCCGGTACTGTCATGAAAATACGGATTTTTTGTGTTATTAAATTTGCTATTACAAAATATTAAAAAATATTATAAATTAAGGAATGTATCTCCCTCATGCAAAGCTCTGATTCCTTTCATGAATTTGGCTATACGTTTTGGAATTTTTGGATTATAGGTCTTCATCTTTTATATAAGCTTTGGATTTTACATATTTTGGCCACGAGCATCACTGAAGAGACGTGTATTGTCGAAATGCGCATTTGGTGTAGAAAAATTGGTACCGTTAATGTTATTATAGTGTTGTTACATGAATCATAATTACCAAAAACACCAGATAATAAAAATACCGAGAGACTTATTCTGTCATTTGAATAATTACCGATTCCATATGCTATGATCATACCATGCACATTTAATTTTGCTGATTGTGTCACTCCAATATAGAACCTCGGCTCTATATCATTATAAAATAACACGTAAACAAAATGTTTTACAGATTCTGACAAGATTTGCGTTTTATAAATAGACAAAACGTCTGAAAATCTATATCTTAGAATTTAAATAGAATAAGGCCCAGTCTTAACCATATGTTGAAAGGAATACAAACATTTCGAGAGAAAGGAAGTTTATCATATGGACCGCATTGTTTTTATAATAATTGATTGATTGGTGTATTCTTTCGCCGCCTGATCACAAAAAAGGATACCGATATATCGTGGCGATACGTTATTTTATATTTATTAAACAGCTGAAGACCCCAAAATATAAATGAAACTATATTTAGATAATGGCAACAGTAGTATACCGCTATTCGAAAGTCGATTTAGAGAAACTTCTTAAATTAATTAAAGAAATGGATCTCGTTCTCTTTGATGTCGTTCTTTAATTGGCCATGATTACTTGATAACGTATTGTTTAATTTATTTGAGGTTCTCATGAAATCGTGACAATTGGTCTCAAACCGTTTGGATTCGTGCCAATTCAAATGTTTTAATGACAATGTAGGCCTGAATTATTGAAATAGTAAATAAAACTATCTCCATGTTTAGAGAATGGATATACATTGTGACATCAGACAAAGTCACCTATTCATTATTCACATAAAGATTGAACACGGATACGAAATGCGTGAGACATGATTTATTTTAAAGTACTTTGAATACATTTAAGGAAGAGTACTGGTGATCACTTTAAAACAAATTTTAGGTCGACAATTTAGGAATGATGATCCTAGTATATATGTTTTAAACCAATTGTAATTGCTCAATCACATTTCAAGCTTACTTGGAGGACTTTGTAGGCTTCAAAAGATATATGTTTCTAATGCATTTCATGATATACTGATAAACAAATGGTTTTAATAGAAATTATTACTAATAAACTTATAGTTTGAACTTCAGGCATAGTTCTTTTTTATAGTTTATCAGATAAATGATTTTCAGAATTTAGAGAAAACGACCGACAAATTTCTTAAAAAATAATTGTTTTCGTAAAATCAACAAATGTAAAGCTATGAAAGTGTCAGTAAACTTTCCCGCCTTATTCCGGTCAACAACCTCTGCAAACCCACGTATAGGATTTGTTGTTAATTCTTTCTCGTAATGAATATTCATGTTTTATTTGCGTTTGATTGTTAACAAAACAACAATAACTGCTGAAACTTTTCATAATGGTTTTATTGAAACTGCATAATGTCTAAATGATTTAAAAGTAAAATCTTTGAAGTAATACTTTCCTTCATGTTGGATATATACACGATAGTACATGTCTGTGTTACTTATCCTAAATTCCATTAGCAACATTTAGTTACTATTTAGTTGCAAGAAGGGACAAGAGAACGGGAAACAAGTAACGACTGTTTTTATTTCACTCTTTAACATAACTTTTGATATAACTTGAGACCAGGTACAGTCTATTGAGTAGTAGGTATTTATTCATGTTGGTGTTTGACATTTCAAGGAAATTTCAATATATTGCAATAGGTTATTTTTTAATTTATTTTCCGTAGATAAAATAAGTATTTTAACAATTGGTTAGGGTCGCAACTGAGTCTTCGAACGTAATCATAAAATATATGTTTTCAAATGTAGTAAAGACCTCTATTTTAAATCAACTGTATATCAAATATGTGGGTTATTAACATTTTCAATATTTCCATCAAAATTGCTTACATGACATGTTTCCATACATCATTTATCATATTATAATGTTTTGAGAGCCAATAAAGTGATAACCTTGATGGAGTATTTCAAATATTATTCAGTTTGATAGTATAAATAATTAACGCCACTTCAAAAAAGACATTATAGAATAGAGGTGATAAGACTCCGTAAGTGATGAGTAAATCATATCAGTCTTTCAAATTACAAAACCTTTGATATCAGAATACAATAACTTATATTTATATCTCATTATGATTTCTTTAAACAAACGTCGAAGTCGTTGATCGCTAAATTCTTTACACTTTTAATGTATAATACATTTCATTTATTCGATATCTTGGCTGCAATCTAGTTGTGCTGATTTTAAAAGCAGCAATGAGCGCGAATAGGTATAAAGATTAAATTGATAATGATTTTTACTAGCTTAGCAACATTTCTCATTTGCATTATGACTTATAACGTCATATAAAACTACCTTGTTTTCAAAACCTTAATTTCTAAATTTTGACTTTTTCTTTTGGAATCTATTGTAGAAAAATATTACAGACTTTAAGAAAAATATTTGTAAGGAAAGAGCAGCATATTTACAACATTGTAGTAACAATACCAGTGAATCATCTGCGTATGTAAGAAGAAAGCATTGGTTTCAAATAGTCATTTAAATAGATATATCTTATTCTTGAATTGTAACCTAAGTTAAAAGGGATAGTAAGTGAAAATTCAACAATACTTCAATTACTCAAAAATATCAAAACAAACAGATCAAAATAAGATTTTGTTTTTGGGAAAAATAAGGTTAATGATAGAAACTACTGTAATAGAATACGTCATATAGGAATGAAATATTTGCTTTATCATACTTGGGTAAATATTTCCGTAGACTAAATTCATATTTCTAAGACAGCATAGAATAATATGTTATGAAAGAGGGACGAAATATACCAGAGGGACAGTCAAACTCATAAATCGAAAATAAACAAACAACGCCTGGCTAAAAATTAAATGAAAGAAGACAAACAGAAAAACAATAAAACATGTGACACAACATAGAAAGCTAAATAATAAGCAACTCGAACCCCACCAAAAGCTCGGAGTGATGCTCCGGAAGGGTGAGCAGATCGTGCTCCACACGTCGCACCTGTCATGTTGCTTATGTAATAACAAATCCGGTAAATAGTTTGATTAGGTAATTCACATTCATGAAAGGGAAGGAGATTGTAGTTACGACGTAAGGAACATATCCGATATCATGTGTGAAACGGTTATTCCATAACGGTCAACCAACTCGTGATGGCGTCCGTAAAATGATAAAAAATGCAAACACGGGAATATCGTATCAATTGGGAATTTTGCTACTTAGAAATGGAAAATTCAAAATAGGAAAGCTGAAATCATCTCTTTTGTCGTAAAGTTTTGTTTTCAACGGACCCTTATTGTCAAGTTCTAGATGTAAGTCAAGATATGAGGCCGACTTAACTGTATCGTATCCTATAACTCTAGTTCGATGGGATAGATGCATTCAACATAGTCACCAAATTTTGAATTATTTAGTGAAAGAACGTCATCTATATAGCGGAAAGTAGAGTTAAAGGATATTGCTAACTTTTTATCTTTCTTCCTAAGAAGTTCCTGTATGCAATCAGCCTCGTAAAAATTAATAAACAAGTCGGCAAGAAAAGGGGCACAATTAGTTCCCATTGGAATGCCGACAGTCGGTTGAAAAAAACGTCCTCAAATATATTGTTAATAAAAAAATTAAGCATTATGACAATGTCAGTTTCAGATTTTTTGTTTGTTTTTATGAACATATCTTACGGTAAAAAAACCCGAATTTTATAAATATGTTATATAAAAGTCGTATAGTCTTTTACTTAAAGTTGGGTTGACAGTTCCGATAAAATGAATTAAAAGCCGAAATAGAACATTTTAAGTTAAATACTGGTAACAATCACATGGACATTTTTTTATAAATCGCCAGAATGTCTAGAACCTGTACGCCAACGGTATGTTGAAATCATAAATACATGTAATAAAGAAAAGTAGGTACCTTAAGTAAAGATAAGGCGCCAGAATAGTTCTAGACACGTATACCGATCTTGTCGACACTATAAGAAAGGGTATTAAAACGAGGCTAACAATGTTCTATAAAACTGTCAATATATCGTAGAAATCTAATATCTGGAATCTGTTTGTAGACAAAACGCGAGTCTGGTGAACAAAACTGTAATCCTGTTATCTCTGATGAGCTTATCGATACGTTCTGACAGTAAATCACGAATATATAATGAATTCATATCACGACAAATTGCAGCTACAAAAATTACTTCTTATTTTTCAATATAGAATAATTCGATTGAGTTCAAGATACATTAATGCAACATCCACCTTAACAGTCGACCCATTCATGTAGCTGTTCAGTCCAAACGTTTTGTTTGGGTAAGCGTCGCTCAGATTTTAGTTTTCTATGTTTTTTTATTAGTTTTTCTTTGCCTCGCCATCCAGTTTTGACTCAACTTATTTGTTCCTCTTCATTTTATGCGTTTGTATTGTCCTCTTGTCTCTTCTTGCAAAATATTGTAGCATTTTGCAGCTTTTACTAGACTAGAAATGAAATTATCATCATGATATATAAAGCAAGCATCGATGTGCTTGAATGACATGCCTTGAAGTAGGAAATAATACTACAGAAATATTTATATTTGATTTACCACGAAGTGTTAAAATTCCTACCTGGACCATTGCAAAGATATATCCAACTTGAAAATTAAAAAATGTTACAAATAAATGAGATTGGAAGCGCTATTAGATGTGCATTGATAATAAAAAAAAAAATGACAAACTTAGAGAAACGCCTTATATTAAATAGAATTCAATGTGTACAGCTGATTAAAATTCGAATTGTATGCCATGTCGGTTTTGAAATTATGACTACATATTCTTCCAACTTTATCTTGTATCAATGATTTTATTATTATATAATATGGAGGAAAAATAAAAAGAACAATATCTCAATAATACCTGGGACTTAATGATAGAGAGATAAAGTCTTGGTAATTGAAATCATTGTTATGTTAAGTGAAACGTGATTGCTAAAAATCAAGAAAATTAAAATACCTGGAGACCAATCCTGTCATTTGAGTTTAATGGATTAGAGATCTTATGATTGTATTCTGAAATTTACATTTACGGATTGTGTAAATCATAGGCAGAATTGCAGCTCTAAAAACAACACGTAAACAAAGTGTTTTGTCGGTTCTGGCGAGAGTTGCGATATAACCATAGACAATGCGATTACAATAGTCTTTATTGATATATTCGAACCTAAATAGAACCTAAATAGAACAAAAGAGACAGAACTTATCAGGTGAACGTTCAAACCGAATCAAACTGAAAATAAATAAACTGACAAGATCATGGCAAATTAAAAGACAATAAATTCCAAAATAGTCCAAAAGAAAACTACAAAGGAAAAAGAAAAAAAAGACAATTGATGTTCAGTGGTTGTCGTTTGTTTATGTGGTTCATAAGTGTTTCTCGTTCTTCTTTTTTGTATAGATTATACCGTTGATTTTCCGGTTTGAGTGGTTTTACACTTAAATTTAAATTTTGGGGCCCTTTCTAACTTGCTGTTCGGTGTGAGCCAAAGCTCGGTGTTAAAGGCCGTACCTTGACCTATAATGGTTTACTTTTATACATTGTTACTTGGATGTAGAGTTGTCTTATTGGCACTTATACCACATCTTCCTGTATATATCTCTATTGAGATAAATAAGAGTAATAATTGGAATATTAACTTGTTGTGGGTTTTTACTCAGTCAGAGTGGTCTATTAGTGTCATGGAAGCGCTATTAGATGTGCATTGATAATAAAAAAAATGACAAACTTAGAGAAACGCCTTATATTAAATAGAATTCAATGTGTACAGCTGATTAAAATTCGAATTGTATGCCATGTCGGTTTTGAAATTATGACTACATATTCTTCCAACTTTATCTTGTATCAATGATTTTATTATTATATAATATGGAGGAAAAATAAAAAGAACAATATCTCAATAATACCTGGGACTTAATGATAGAGAGATAAAGTCTTGGTAATTGAAATCATTGTTATGTTAAGTGAAACGTGATTGCTAAAAATCAAGAAAATTAAAATACCTGGAGACCAATCCTGTCATTTGAGTTTAATGGATTAGAGATCTTATGATTGTATTCTGAAATTTACATTTACGGATTGTGTAAATCATAGGCAGAATTGCAACTCTAAAAACAACACGTAAACAAAGTGTTTTGTCGGTTCTGGCGAGAGTTGCGATATAACCATAGACAATGCGATTACAATAGTCTTTATTGATATATTCGAACCTAAATAGAACCTAAATAGAACAAAAGAGACAGAACTTATCAGGTGAACGTTCAAACCGAATCAAACTGAAAATAAATAAACTGACAAGATCATGGCAAACTAAAAGACAATAAATTCCAAAATAGTCCAAAAGAAAACTACAAAGGAAAAAGAAAAAAAGACAATTGATGTTCAGTGGTTGTCGTTTGTTTATGTGGTTCATAAGTGTTTCTCGTTCTTCTTTTTTATATAGATTATACCGTTGATTTTCCGGTTTGAGTGGTTTTACACTTAAATTCAAATTTTGGGGCCCTTTCTAACTTGCTGTTCGGTGTGAGCCAAAGCTCGGTGTTGAAGGCCGTACCTTGACCTATAATGGTTTACTTTTATACATTGTTACTTGGATGTAGAGTTGTCTTATTGGCACTTATACCACATCTTCCTGTATATATCTCTATTGAGATAAATAAGAGTAATAATTGGAATATTAACTTGTTGTGGGTTTTTACTCAGTCAGAGTGGTCTATTAGTGTCATGAACTTAACACAATATTTCTTTATCTGAAATTCTTTTTTCTGATTGAGGTAAAATCTAAAAAAATCAAACATATAAGGTTTATTTTACGTGTTGTCTATATTTTGAATCTATTTTTTTCTAATGATTTGATATAATGTTAAACGCGATCAAGTTTTTTCTTATGTGTATGGTTTTCTCTTTTCTTTTTGTTCATGTGTTTAGAGTTTACTGAATTATGAGTGTGAAGTTATCTTTTCATTGAGGTACACATTCAGTCTTGCTTTCGATCTTTGAAGTAGAATACATGTAGTAATGTTTTGTTGTTCACATTAATTGAAAATAATTCCTTGTTTTAAAAATGAAAAGATGTTGTATGTTTTCCATTAGACATCTTTTCACAAATAAAGGCAACAGTAGTATAACGATGTTCGAAAGTCGTTAATCGATTGCGATAAAACAAATCCGGGTTACAAAATACCAAATGTATGAGAAGTTATAAACTATTTTTCACCGTCTTACATTGAACAATGAGAACAACTAATACCACAGTAGACGGCAATCACTAAATCAGCGGCTTCTGACGTGTGAAATGCACATAGTTTTTTTAAACCTACGATTAAAGGTCGATTATATAACCTCATAATGGTGTTTTTTTTTTGTGGAGATAAACACAAACGGTCTACAATTGGCGCGAATGGTAAATCATTATTTACAGACCAAAATATTAAATTTAACACAATTTCATATCTCCAATTGATACGAAAAAAGGTAAAATAACAAAAATACTGATCTCCGAGGAAAATTCAAAACGGAAAGTCCCTAATCAAATGGCAAAATCAAACGACAAAACACATCAAACGAATTGACAACAACTGGCATATTCCTCACTTGGTACAGGCATTCTCAAATGTAGAAAATGGTGGATTGAACCTGGTTTTATAGTGCTAAACCTTTCACTTGTATGACAGTCGCATCAAATTCCATTATACTTATAACGGTGGGTGAACAAAACAGACATATCAGGTGAATTGTCAAAATAGGTATACAGCCATCATATTCTTTAATATCAAATTCGTCATAGATTCAAGGATTGAAGTTCTGTTCGCTGGACGCTTGTTTCGTCTACAAAAGACTCACCAGTGACGCTTGCTAATAAAGGTTTAAAAAGACCAAATCAATGATAGATGTTAACAATGAAGTTATTATATCAAGGCTTGTAAGTAGTTACTATTAATTCATCTCTTTGAAAATTGTCGGACACAATAACGAGTTTATTGATACACACCTTCAAATATTTTGAGACACTTCATCAGCGTATAAGAACAGAAACAGATAGTAGCAGTGCTGTCAGATCCTTTAAGGATGTACACCTCTGAGGAGTCAAAAATCTAGAATTACACTTTTTTTAACCTGATTTATAGGTTTATTTGACTGTAAAAAATAATTGATGAAGAAAGAGTCATATGGTGGTGCACTTCTTTTTTTTTTTGCTACGGCCCTTTGAAAGTATCCAATTTCGAAGATTTTTCATTGTTCATAGCTGTTAATCCATTTTTGGGCTTTTATCGTGAAAAAAAATAACAGTTCCACAGTTTAACTTCTTTTCATTCTTTCAATAAAGATGAAGTTGACCCATCTGAATAAATTTAACTTAAAAAACAAATAGATAGATGTTAATATAAGAAAGTTTTATCATATTTTGATGCTTTTTCGTGTCAAATTCACCATGCTGTCAATTAGTGATTTTTCTATATATTTTAAGAACACAATGCATATTATTTCCAACTTATTTGTAATAAATGATTGAAAAAATCTAAGAAATTTGAAAAGAAAAATATGATATGGGAAGGACATGTTTCTACTAAAATCATGTGTTGTACCCCTACCATTTTTTTTTAAAATTTTGGATAAAAATAGTTATCAAAGGTACCAGGATTATAATTTAGTACGCCAGACGCGCGTTTCGTCTACGTAAGACTCATCAGTGACGCTCATATCAAAATATTTAAAAAAAGTCCAAAGTTGAAGAGCATTGGGGATCGAAAATTCCAAAAAGTTGTGTCAAATACGGCTAAGGTAATCTATTCATGGGATAAGAAAATCCTTAGTTTTACGAAAAATTTGAAGTTTTCTAAACAGGAAATTTATAAAAAATAACCACATTATTGATATTCATGTCAACACCGAAGTGTTGACTACTGGGCTGGTGATACCCTCGGGGACGAAACGTCCACCAGCAGTGGCATCAGTGGTGTAAATAGTTATCAAAGGTACCAGGATTATAATTTAGTACGCCAGTTAGTCTCAGTTTATTCTGTTACAATACAATGTACATATATAAATAAAAACGGGGGGGGGGGGGGGGGGGACAAGAACAAACGCAAAAATAAAACAGAGGATACTAACTATTAGGCCACGCGAACATAGTCACAAACGCGTATTAACCCTTCAAAGATAATCTTTAATAATATCTTACCTCCTATACATACACAATAACAAGCTTTGTATCTTTGATTTGTTTTCACTATGTCACTATACCGGTCTTCATTTGCAGAATAAATAAGTTACATAAATTGGGAAATAGGTAGCGTTGAGAATCAGGCATACAAAACAGTATAACATGTTTTTGTGTAGGATAATTCTGTTATTCTGGAAGACGCAAGATTAACCATGCTCTCCATACTTGAAATGTCAAACTTAACTATAGCTGGCTAAGATTTCCACTGTCTTAACAATAATTTAAAAAAAAGTCATTTGTAAAACTATTAAAAAATCTTTTATGAATATAGTATAGACTCGTATATTTTACAAACAGTAACAGACAGTAATTTTCGAAATGCATACCTGTGCATTAAAAGTTGATACAATTTAATGTCATTTAAAACTTCAGAAAATTACACCAAGTGCTTCAAAATTGTCGATTTAACTTAATATCAAATTAAATCAAGCAGTACCTTCTTTTCAACTGAAAAAAAAACTATATTGTACTCTTTACTGTCGTTGCTATAGTTTTCATGACTCATTAATATACTATTGAATTTAAAATGCTCACGAAATCGTGACAGTTGGTCTCAACTCGTTTCGTTTCATGCTATTTCAATTGTTTTTACCATAATGTAGGTCTGAATTATTCAAATAAATATATTAAACTTCCTCCGTGTTAAGAGAAGTATACACGAATGCATGCAAAGAATATAGATCGAGGCACTACTTTATTGCCATTGTAGACATTGAGATTATACATGCACATGCACATGCTTGCAACATGAATGATACTATTACACTTGGGATGAGATTTTTGTAAACTATTGGTGATCTATTCAATCTTAGATCGACAATTGTGGTAAAATTGTCCAAAATTGCATTGTTAAATGCAAATTTAAACATTAAAAAGAATAAACTTCTACAAAGTATTAAAGAACAATACACGTTTAGATATGTAAACAGTACAGCAGTTGTACTTATTGAAATAACTGGTTTCCAATATCAACTAAGTAACAACTATAAAGTTTAATTTTCATTTGACAAGGAGATAAAGCAATCAGTGGAAAACTGTTTTGAAAAAATGGATACATATTGAGGTCAATTGAGGTCAAATATTGAAGGAACTATTTGGCAGCCTCCTTTGAATTCCTTTACACTCTCGATGTTCCATTTAGGTTTCTTTTATTATTATTTTGTGTTGATTTCAAAATAAGGTATTTTTAAAAGTTCCTGTTACATGTACTTTATTTGTTTACCATTGAATAAACTCATCATATATAACCACGATTATGATTGGATTCGTCAGACGCGCGTTTCGTACATATAAGACTCCTCATTGAAACTCGAATAAAAAAAATATGTAAAAGGCCTTAGATAGTGCGTAGAATAAGACTATTAATGACCCAAACTACTGAAAAGTGTTGGTCATTTGGTAGAAAAACCTTACTTTTTGGAAAATTTCTCTCCCGTTTCGATTAATGAAAATTTACAATTTAGATCTTACAACCATGCATGTATGCACTATTTTGACAGTAATTTACATGATTGTGTGTTATGTATATAAATGGACACCATTCCATCGCTATGTTTGTCATTTAGATTATACATGCAAATATAAAACCTTAGGATATGATTTATAGTAAAGTACTTGGGAAAAGATTTGTTGTCTAGTATTGGTGATTAGTTTAGAGCCAATCTTAGATTGACAATTTAGGGAATATGATCCTCTGTATTTTCCAAACCCAATGCTAATTACTTAATTACAATGCATGTAAACGTTTCGGACAATGAAGCTTTAAAAGATATGTGTTGATAATGCATTTCATCAGATAAAGATAAAGAAACGGTTTAAATGGTAAAATATTACTAACAGATTAATATATTTTACTCCGGGCTGGTTTTTTCTAATTGCACTACTATGCAAACGAGAGAACTAAAACAGTAAATGGAATAATTTTGTGAAGAACTGTTAAGACCTGTAACGTTATGATATTTGAAATACGAAATGCGAATATTACCACTAACTCAATTTTTGAATTAAGTTGTAAAGTAATTAACAACTATTAAATTATTTTTGGACAAGGAAGTGCAACACAGAAATTCCCTGAAATCAGTATGCATACTTAGGCCATTTAGGACTTCCATGTCATTAAGGACTTCCATGTTGTCGGAAGATGTTTGGCAGTCTCAATCACTACTTTTCCATATAAGGGTTTCTTACATTTTAAACTATCGTTTAGAATAAAATTGAGAAAGGAAATGGTGAATATGTCAAAGCGACAACCACCCGACCATAGAGCAAACAACAGCCGAAGGCAACCAATGGGTCTTCAATGTAGCGAGGATTCCCGCACCCGTAGGTGTCCTTCAGCTGGCCCCTAAAATATGCATAATAGTACAGTGATAATGGACGTCATACTAAACTCCGAATTATACACAAGAAACTAAAATTTAAAATCATACAAGACTAACAAAGGCCAGAGGCTCCTGACTTGGGACAGGCGCAAAATTGCGGCGGGGTTAAACATGTTTATGAGATCTCAACCCTCCCCCTATACCTCTAGCCAATGTAGAAAAGTAAAAGAATAACAATACGCACATTAAAATTCAGTTCAAGAGAAGTCCGAGTCTGATGTCAAAAGATGTAACAAAAGAAAATAAATAAAATGACAATAATACATAAATAACAACAGACTACTAGCAGTTAACTGACAAGCCAGCTCCAGACCTCAATTAAACTGATTGAAAGATTATGTCTTCATCATATGAATATCAGGTACAATCCCTCCCGTTAGGGGTTTAGTATCATACTATCATAAAATATATGAGAAGAACATAACCCGTGTCATGCCAACAACTGTTTTTTTAGAAATAAATGTGTTTAGTTTCGATGCAAAGACCCTATCAGTGAATCAATGTTAAAGCCAAAATATGCAATCTTTAATGACCTGACAACAGTATCGTAACTATATCCCCTTTTAATAAGTCTATTTAAAGGTTTTGTTAGTTTCTGAGGAGAATACTGACATTTTTGTGCTTTATAAAGAATATTTCCATAAAATTTTGGATGTGAAATACCTGAACGTATAAGATGTCTGCATGTTGAGTTATATTTACGAATTATTTCCTTATACCGGTGATAAAATTTAGTAAATGTTTTGACCAGTTTGTGATATCGAAAACCCTGGTGTAATAATTTTTCAGTAATACATAAATTTCTCTCGCTAAAATCTAATACATTGTTCATATTTGTTTTTTGGTATGTAGATTTATTACAAAGGAGCAAAGACTGGCGTCCAGAATATGAACCATCACACAGTAGATTATTAAGATTTAGAGCACCATGTTGATATCTATAGACGCGTGATTTTGGTTTTTTTTATAAACGTATTTCAAACATTTCATAATGTAGTAACCTTATCATCATACTATGTTCGATTCCTATTCGAGTAAATGCAATTCTCAAAATGTTTCTTATTACCTGGTTTACCGAAGCAATCTGGTTTTTGTTGAGGGATTGTACGGTGGGTCGGCAGCCCTAGTTGTTTCCAAGTTATTTGAATTTATTAACCTTTCAACCAATTTTCAAATCCTTATTTTGATATACATGTATTGATATTGATAATAGGTCCTTCGTTGATTGTAGTTCGAAGTTTATATTATTCACGTGCAATAAATTCTTCACTCTTTAACCAATGTTTTTTTTTCTAATTCTTTTATGTTGTTATTGTGACAGAAAGGAGGTCAAGTTCGATAATCATGATTTTCACTTTTGCTTGTCTGGTGTTATGTCCCTTCATTGCTTTAAGATAATACAAAGCAATGTATTTCAACCTGATTTGTTGTCATTTTCACAGTATCTTTTTTATTATGATTCAGATCTTCCTAATGGAGGTTTGAAAGTTTTGAACATAGGTGAACAAAAGTAGCTGTTTCCTGTAATAATACACACGTAACAATAATTGTGGCGGGATTTTGAACTCTTGAATCCACATGCGCATGATATTAACGTCAACAACTTTCGCTTCAGTACTGAGCTTATATTGATAATACATTTGTTTATAAAATGAAAATAACATAAATATACTCACAGCGAAGTAAACAGAACATAATCATTCAAATAAATGTCTGTTTTTAATGGAATTGCGGCTGTTGGTTTAAATTTTGGTTGGACTGATCACAATATCAAGCTAGGTATCATATTAGATCAGATATAAAACGCACTTTAAACCATCAGGTACATGTCGACTAAGTTGGCCTCAGGTATTTCTTCATTTTTGCCTGATTTACATATTCCTGTGATTTTTCTCTCTGAAATTATTCAGAGTAACTTTTATTGGTGAAACAATTATAGTTTTTGACATTTATATTATAAAAGGAACACCAGTAAGTGAATCTATTTGTTATGCTATAATTGCAGAGTATTTTTTCCAATTAAAAATTGATTATCTTTTAATTGTTTAAGGGGAAAAAGATGGTTGAATAGAAAAACTCATGTCTATAATATATATATAGAGTATTCTGATAAACTTTGTTGATACAATTGTATTTAGAAAAACAGAAACATACACCATGGTCTTATAATACATATGATACATTTGATGAGTTAGCAGCAGACGAATGTTTTATCAAAGATGAAAACGATTTCGAGGTTGAGGGCTTACTTTTTTTATCAGAAATAATCCATCTTTTTATTCATGGTTCTAATGAACGTGTACTACTTTTTTGTTGTTATTGTTTTGATAATTCAGTTGCATTACTGTTTTTAATTAGTCTTGTTTAACAATCATCAAACCAGAAGATTGGACTGTTCTACCGCATTCTATTACATCGATTAAATCATACATTTTAAAATTTTATTAAAGGCAGTAATTTTTTTATTATTATTTTGGGGAGGTGATTTTATTGCAGTCATTTTCATAAATTTTAGAATATCATAAAATTATTGTGCCTGTAAAAAGACATTAGATTTTAATGACCTTTATGATTGTTTTAAGTGGTTCTAATTACATTCTAATAACTTGCAATAAGTTATTGATGAGAGTTTTACTGTTTGGTGGATTAAATAAGGATTTTTTACGTTTGAATATGATGCCAATGTAGTTCGGAATTTTACAATATTTTCTATGTCTGCAAATATGCTAATGTATTTAGAATTACCGTTTGGTAGAGCATAAAGTGTCGTTTTTAAAATGTATGAGAGTCAGTAAGATGTTTAATGCGATGGAATGTTTCAAATATAATTTAGTAAGCAAGTATCAATCACTAAGTTTACTTCAAATCAACGAGTCTATCTAATCGAGAACTCAAGATTATTATAAAGGTTACAAAAACAGTTAAGTAATCCTGTGATTCCTTCTGTCTTTCAAAACTGGAAAACTTGATATTTGAATAAAATTACTTATGAGCTTACTACATAAACATTCCTATACAGACTTCATTGTTATCTTTATTCTTTACACTTTTATTATATCAGATATTTATTCGATTATGTTATTATAAAATCGTGTGAATTTTTAAACCATCAACGAAAGTTTTTGTAATGAAAGTTAATTCCTAACGAATCTCAATAGTTGAGCAATATGTCTAACTATCATTCTATCTAACCAATCATGGGTTATTATGTCTTATAATAGCCTAAATTAGTTAACCAGAATACATTAAAGGTATCATATTCGTTTTCTTTAAGAATGTATTCTACAGAAAATACCTGCATATCAAAAGTTTCTTAATGTTTTGAAGTGAAATGTTTACATCACAAAGTCTAAAAAATATATCAATAGGAATGAAATAGTGAGGCAAGTTAGAATTCATCGCCTTAAATTCGTCCCAATAAGATTAGAAAATAATAACCAAAAATAAGTAATAATACGATCTTCAATAATGTACACATACGAACAGTGTATTCCAATAAATAAATGACTTCACGTGTTTAAAGTTGAGAGCACGTTAAGATTTTACTTCAGCAATGCAGTTTAAGTTACTCTTTGAAAGAAAAATCGGAAGATAAAAAAGCGGTAGTCAAAGTCATAATTCGAAAACAAACTGACAATAACATGGCAAAAAAAGTCAAAACGACAAAAAGACTAACGACAGATAACAAAATATAGCGTAAAAAAAATTCAAAACACCGAGGGTGATACTCCATATTTGGCACCTTTGGAGTTGCTTATGTACGTACAAACCCGGTGAGAAGTCTAATTTCGAAAATTATTGCAAATGTACAGTAACTGCCATATTGTTACTTGTTTTAAGAGAACCATAAATGTATAAATTAATAAATATTCATAACATTAATTTGAGTTTTATGTCATGGGCATAAAACAAGCATCAATTTTTATCAATATTGAATGTTTGATTAATTTTTTCAGACTAAATGTCTAAATCATATTGATGTTGTGTCATGTGTGCTGTTGTTTGTTTGTCTTTTTCATTTTTATCCATGGCGTTGTCAGTTTGTTTTAGATTTACGAGTTTGACTGTCCCTTTGGTATCTTTCGTCCCTCTTTTACAGACAGCATATAATAAATAATTATAAGAAAAGTCTACTTGAAGGTGAATTATAGAGACCGTTTTAATAAAATGTGTCATATTTTCGCTGATTCGTATTTGGAGTATAATTTTTTCAAAATTAATTTCGAACTTATGTTCGCAGACATAATAAAATAAGATGTTATTAGAAAAGCCAAGATGAAAGATAGAAACCGCTTTCATGAATAGCTCATATTAAAGTAATATATATGTTAATTCATATTTGGGTTAATAGTTTTCAGTAACTGAAATTGATTTGACAGCGTTAAGAGAATATTAGTAAAATATTGATATAAATGAGAATGGATTTATAACTTTTATTACTCTTAGAGTTTAATTGTATGATTTAGTATTAGATATACTGACGTCGACATTGTTGCAATAGAAACATACTATTGATAAATAAAGCTTACTCTTAGAGATCAAAGCTACTATCTTTATTGGTTTCAGAATATAGCAAAGTAAATTATTTATTCAATGTACATAACGCTGCCGCATCATTAGCACGACACTCAAATTCTATGTCTTTATTCTTATTGTGTTCGCGTATGGAACCTTTGACTCCTACTATAGATTTTAGGAGTAAAAGTATTTAAGAACAAACATAAAGTAAGTACGGCATGTGTTAACAGTTAAACTGCGTTTTTGACCGCCAACTCATTTGACCGTTTGACGGATCGGATGTTGACTCGTTAAATAGAATATTTTTTAATCCTGAGGCAGTACTAGTACAATGTTCAAAGTATAGCATTTGAAAGGTCAAGAAACGTCGACTGCAATACGTTTGATCCATGTTATTTCAATCACTACAAAGACTCTTTTACTATACTCACGACATCTTCAATAGAGGTGAAAGGTACCAAATGGACATTCAAACTCATAAGTCGAAACAAACTGACAACGCCATGGACTAAAAAGGAAAAGGACCAACAAAAAACAATTGCACACAAAACACAACATGGAAAACTAAGAGACTAAGACTGAACAACACGAACTCAACCAAAAGGTGGGGTGATCCCAGTTGCCCCGAAAGGAAATCAGATCCTGCTCCACATTTAGCACCCCTCGTGTTGCTTATAATAATAAGTTTAATTGGATAGGCTACATTCTGGAAAAGGGGAGAGGATTATAGTTACAACATAAGGAACATATCTGTTATCATCTGTGAAAAGGATATGCTATAACAGTCAATAAACTCGTGATTGCGTCCGTAAAACACAATTGATATACGAATGAATGACTTCAACTTCGTCACTAATAATATTGTCTTCATATGTAAAAAAAATTATTTGCAATGTCTCACAACAGAGCTTGGAATAAATAAAACTACTGGTAACCCTACACATTCTTTAACATCATTTACCAAGGACGAAATTTTACAAAATCATAAATCTGTCCTTCTTTCTTTTGGTATCAACATAAAAGAAAACGAAGAAAATTTACCTTCCTTATACAGGATACCTAAATTACACAAAATTCCATGTGAAGAACGAAACATAGCTGGTTCTTCAAAATGTTCGACTAAACATCTTTCTAAAGTACTAACTACTATTCTTTCTACAGTTAAAGATGGGCTTCAAAAATATTGTGATGAGATATATTCTACCAGTCGTGTTAACCAGATGTGGATTCTCAAAAATTCGAAAGATCTACTGCTTAATCTTCGATCACAATCTTTGCAATTTTGCAGAAACATAAAGACTTTTGATTTTTCTACTCTATACACTACTATTCCCCATGCTCAATTGAAAGATCGACTTCACCATCTCATAAAACAGAGGTTTTTTTCTATAAAAATGGGAATCGTAGATACAAATTTCAGGTTTTGGGTTACACTAATTCATATTTTGTGAAGAATCACACTGAATATTCCAGAAAATATACTGATGATATTATCAAAATGATGGACTTTTTGATCTACAATATATTTGTTGAGATTGGAGGATTTTTATTTCAACAGACAGTCGGTATTCCAATGGGTACTAATTGTGCACCCCTACTGGCCGATTTGTTTTTGAACTCGTATGAAGCAGAACTCATTCAGAACCTTCTAAAAGACAAAAAGAAAGAATACCTTGCGAAATTCTTTAATTTTACTTTCCGATATATTGATGATGTTCTATCATTGAATAGCCCATATTTCAGCCAATACTTACATCTCATATATCCCAGCGAACTTGAAATTAAGGATACTACTGATACTAGAAGGACTGCTTCATACCTTGATCTTTTCCTCAATATTGACGCAGATGGACGACTTCACACGAAAATCTATGATAAACGGGACGATTTCAACTTCTCAATTATCAATTGCCAATTTCTCAGCAGTAACATACCCTCTGCCCCTTCGTATGGTGTCACAATTGTTACGTTATTCTCGTGAATGTTCACACTATACGGACTTCATATACAGAAGTGTGCTCCTTACACAGAAACTGCTTCAACAAAGTTATGAGGAGGACAGATTAAAATTGACACTCTGTAAATGTTATGGACACCATCACGAAATAGTTGATCCATACGATGTGTATTTGACCAAACTAGCTAAGGACATTTTAACCACATGGTAGATTGTGGTTTGTCATTACGTCGTCTAATCTTTTAATTACCGAACGTGACTTATTCCCGATTGCGACTGTTTTGCTGAGTGTGAATTCGCATTACTATAAGACGTGTTATGGTACTTATCTATCCCAAATTCATGTATTTAGTTTGATGTTATATTTGTAGTTTTCATCGGATTTTGTCAAATTGGTTAACGTCTTTTCTATTATATTCATGTGTTATGGTAAAGAAAATTAATCACCGCCTTCATTTATTAGTTTTGATTTTGTTCAACGTAATCTGTACGATATTTTAAGTTTGAAGTTAGATTCAAAACAAACCGGACATATATATAATAGAGTTAATTGCTATTAATTAGTATTGCAATGTGCATTGTGTTTAAATGTAATATCAGTTTTTAGTTCTATTATAATCTTAAATCAATCCTATTTCTATCTTATTTTTGAGATATAATTTTTCAAATGTGACGTCATTTTTGTGCTGTTTCAGAAATTCAAATGTCCGCGTGACGTAATTTTTGTGCCTTTTCACTACTTCGTATGTGACGTCTTTTTATGACTTTTTGCGTTTAGGCCTGGACTAAGTCGGGTGTGTCTATTTTCTGTGTTGGTCTTCAATGTATTATGTATTCGGGTTTTGTTTTCTGTAATTAGTTAAGACGTCAGTTTTTTCATGTAAATCTTTTATATTCATTTAATAACATTTACTGTTTGCAATAGCATAAATTGTTCTAAATAATAAGGATGTTCTTATCACAAACAGAAAACCCTAGCCGTATTTGGCACAAACTTTTTCAACTTTTGATCCTCAGAGCTGTACAACTTTTTACCTTTTTTTGACTTTCGAACTTTTATATCTGGGCGTCACTGGTAAGTCTTGTGTGGACGAGGCGCGTTTTTGACGTATTGAATTTTAAACCTGATGCCTTTTGTTATCTATTATTCATGGGTTTCTTTGCCTAATACGTTCTCGTATTTATTTGTATTGTAGTCCTGTATTATTATGTTGTCATTGTAATGTTATATTTAACAATGCCATTAAAGTGCGAGGTTTCGCATGCCACAAAACCAGGTTCAACCCACCATTTTTTCTTTAAAAATCTCCTGTACCAAGTCAGGAAAATTGCCATTGTTATATCATAGTTCGTTTCTGTGTGTGTGTAACATTTTTACGTTGTGTTTCCGTTGTGTCGTTTGTTTTCTCCTATATTTGAGTGTGAATTCACATTACTATAAGACGTGTCACGGTACTTTTCTATCCCAAATTTATGTATTTGGTTTTGATGTTATATTGGTTATTCTCATCGGATTTTGTCTAATGCTTGGTCTGTTGCTGTGTGCGTTACATTTTAATGATGTGTCGTTGTTCTCCTTTTATATTTAATGCGTTTCCCTCAGTTTTAGTTTGTTACCCCGATTTTGTTTTTTTGTCCATAGATTTACGAGTTTTGAACAGCGGTATACTACTGTTGCCTTTATTTATCTCTTTGTTTCATAGCTGCCTCGTGAGCATCAATCCTCTATCAAATATATCATGATAGGAAATGCACATGCATCTTTCAAATAAATACAGAGTAGTTAAACCATTTTATAACTCTCAAAGAAATATAAGAATAGGAGCAAGATCCCAACTTTAAAGAGTCTTCTCTAAAGAGGAGGGTGAAAAGCTTAAATCTTTACTTTTCCACAAACACCCCAATGTTATAACCAATATAAATCCTAGTCCTAAGGGAACGACCATTCAACTTCAAGGTGGGGTTATGGTTTTTACCCAAACTAAAACGTCGGATTACTATTTGAAGTTAAATGGTCACTCCCTAAGACTACTTCGATAAATAGGCCCTGGATAATGTTCGTTCAAGAAACACGTTGAGTGCTTATTGGAATTTACTAAAATATTTAAAGCACCAGTAAGTTTGATATTAATGCTTTAACGGTACTATCTTTTATCTATCGCTCGATTTATTTGTAATGTTAAAAACTTATTTATCCAAAGCGTAAACATAAATAATCGCTATTATTATCAATAAATTAATGGTCCAATTTCTATGAGATGAAAATATTGTATTTTAAAGTGAAACATTTGTTTATCTTTGCATTAATGTGTTTATTTTAACATTTGTCTTATATATTTAGTTAATGGCCATGAACATCCTTTGTTTTATTGATATTGAATTATAAAAAAAATATCACACAGAAACGCATTTGATATTTAATTTCCCGTCGTTATATATGAGGGCCAAATTATTATTTTGATTGAAATATTAAGTACTTCCATTGTAATTTAAGTTATATCGCGAATAATCAGCTTCAATATTTGAATATGTGCATTAAACAAACTCATCATAGATACCAGGACTAAAGTTTATATACACGCTAGACGCGCGTTTCGTCTACAAAAGCATCATCAGTGACCCTCGAATCCTAAAAAGTTTTAAAAAAGCCAAATAAAGTACGAAGTTGAAGAGGAATAGCTTAATAACAAATGCATGTCTCCTTTAAACAATGCTTTTAAATTACGCAATATTATACTAGAAGTATCTGTCCATTCTTTCTCACACAAGTACATATGCACACATGTTTGAAAGATAATAAATTCTTAATTATAAAAAGGACAAAGATTTTTATAAAGACCGATTTACTAAACATTCTGATCAAGTGTTACAATTTACATGATATCAGTGACACTAAAATGTCCTTGATGTGCTGATTTATATTTTTATTCTGAAGCTAGTCACCACTTCAGTGTTAACATATATATCTATATAGTCATTTTTATAAATTTACTGCTTGCAAAAGTATAAATTATTCTAAATGCTAAGACTTTTCTTATCCTATCAGATAACCGTATCCATATTTGGCACATCTATTTGGAACATTTTGTCCTCAATGCTCCTCAAATTCGTACTTGTTTTTGATTTCGAACTTCTCTATCTGAGCATCACTGATGCGTCTTATGTAGACAAGACGCGCGTCTGGCGTATTTAATTATAACCCTTGTACCTTTTGATAGCTATAATCTGTGTGTTTCTCTGACCTGTATGTTCTCTCATTTATTTGTATTGTAGTCCTGTCATGTAATGTTGTAATTTTAGTGTTATATTTAACATTGCCAGAAAAGCGGGAGGTTTGGCTAGCCACACAACCAGGTTCAACCCACCATTTTTTCTTAAAAGTCCTGTACCAAGTCAGTAAAATGGCTATTGCAATATTATAGTTCGTTACTGAGTGTGTTGGATTTTAGTGTTGTGTTTCTGTTGTATCGTTGTGCTCCCCTTATATTTGATGTGTTTCCCTCAGTTTTAGTTTGTAGCCCAGACTAGTTTTTTTCTCAATCGATTTATGAATTTCGAACAGCGGTTACTACTATTGCCTTTATCTAATGATCTAAAAAGCTAGTCTTTCATTAGTAAATAAGTAAAATTATGTTCATATCTGACAAAAAGACAAATGTTTTAAATCTGTTGCTATTTCACATTGATAAAGAAATTAGAATTCAAAGAAAACAGACAATTACTGTAACATGATTACGCTATTGATGAGGATCAATGTTTGATTAAGCCATACACCATATCATTTCACTTACAAATGTGGTATTAGTGGCCATTTCGATGAGAGTTTAGTACAATAATTTTGTCGTTTTTTGATACAGTGGTCATGATCCAACGACAACCAATGAAGTATATGCTCTTGATTTTGGACAGGCACATACAGAATGGGCAGGATTAAACTTGTTTGTGAGCACTTTGTCCTCGCCTAACCTTAGATGGGTTTACAGCACAAACACAGCAAACTATGCAAATCAGTTGAAAAGGGTTTTACTAATCAGGCCGATACAAAGCAGAAAAAAGCATCCAATAAAAACAAAGACCTGACCTGACATGACACAGTATTTATACATCCTAACAACACAAAAGACAGTAAGAACAGACCTTAGAGTACTCGGACTGACATTTCAAAGCCAAGAACAACAAATAAAAAACATGTATCTAATACTCAAATATCAATCAATACACGTCCAATTTCCAATGTGTTAAAACGTATGGTTGTTCCTTAAGTTATGCTGTCCAAGGTTTGGATGGGTTTTAGGCACCCGCAAATAAACAACTTCTCTCCATTTATTATATTCCAAACGAGAAGGGTGTAGTTCAGTGGTTGTTGTTAATTGCTGAGTATCATAACATTACAGTGGAGATCACTTCTAACCTCTCATTAGAACTGTCAGAATATCTGTCATAGAACTGTTCTAACCTGTCCTAGAATAGTTCTACCCTAGAACTGTTCTAAGTAGAACTGTCAGAATCATTAGAATCATTTCTAGGTAGAACTGAATTGTATATTACAGTCCCTCTAGACCTTAAATTAAAACTGAAGTATTGTGCAGCTATATAGATTTGCAGAAAGAAAAAGCAAATAATGGCAGTTTAAATTGATGCGGTCAAAAGATTTTTGTTAAACAGGTCGTCCGAGGTATGAAAACTACTCGTAAACTGATATTATATTGGTTAATGAGGTCCGATAATTTTGTTCTGTGATAACGAGCCATCCTGACTCCCGGAATAACAAATGTAAAACAATTCAAATAATAATGCACCCCCCCCTCCTCTAATACTAACGGCCTAATTTATGTACAAAAAATGAAAGAAAAACAAATAATTTACGTGACACATCAACAAAAGAAAATCAGGCACATACATGCACAATATGGCGTGGTTAACAGGTTAAACATGTTCTCTCCGATTATAAATCTGAAATAAAACCGGCAAAATAGCAAAACTCTATATAATTTAAATCGCTTTTTACCCAAGCCTTTATATTAAGGCAAAGAGTTCTTAAAACTTATAAATCAACTCTAGCGGTAGAATTTATAAATCAATTTTAGCCGTAGAATTTATAAATCAATTTTAGCCGTAGAACTTATAAATCAATTCTGGCCGTAGAATTTATAAAAATCAATTCTAGCTGTAGAATTAGAAATCAATTCTAACCGTAGAACTGTTCTAGAAGTAGAACTGATCAAATATTCTGTCAGTTCTAGCTAGAACCGTCTAAAACTGTTCTAGGGTAGAACTGTCCAAATCAGTTCTAGGTAGAACTGACCAGATCTGACAGTTCTACGTACTGTTCTAGAACAGTTCTCCTGACAGATTTAATGAGAAGTTAGAAGTGATCTCCACTGTATGTGTGTTTCGTTTATTTTTTGTATTGTAACTAATATCAGGCTGTTAGGTTTCGTGATTATTTTTTAACATTTTCTTTTTTTATTTTGCTATGCGCTATGGTTTTTTGGTTAATATCGAAGGCCATACGCTGACCTATAATTCATAACTTCTATGTCATATTGGTTTCTGGTGGAGTTTTCTCATTGGCAATCATTACACATCTTATTCTAAATTAGATGCTTTCCAATTGAATTTGAAGAAAGAATTCAATAACCTTTACGTTATATCAAGATTGCAGCCATGTTCTTTGTTTTTTTTCCTTTTTCTTGTAACATCTTTTACTTACGTATATTAAATAGTTTTCATCACCTACAAATGTATGTCATTAAGAACTTCACAGATCTGTCAATCAATTGAATTCCGTCATGTAGCTCATGTTATTATATAGAGTTAAAGATATAGGATTGGGTAGACGGTAAGACATTTCATAGACATTATACACTGACTTGGTAATTATTTACACAAGACATAGTACAGTTCATAAATATTCATTCCATTAATCTGATGTCTAAAGCGTGAAAACAAGCCAATTACTATCACTCAATATTCATTGATTTACCCATACCGTGTTTAGGACGGAATATATATGAATAAATAAATTCGAGACAGAGATGTTGTAATGAAAGATGTCAGTTAAAGACTCTTGATATTGAAACTCGTTAGAACAAACATGCTAGGGTTATGGTTGCTATGACTTTCAAGTGTCCTAAACTAACACGAAAGTATCATTTGTGTAGTATAAGAAAGGTAAAATAACAAAACAAAAAAAAACGAACTCCGAGTAAAATCAAAACAGAGAGTCCCTAATCAAATTGCAAAATTAAAAGCTCAAACACATTAGATGAATGGAAAACAACTTTCATATTCCTGACTTGGTACATCATTTTCTTATTTATAAAATTGTGGGCTGAACTTTGTTTAATTACTAGCTAAGCCTCACAATTACATGACAACAATGTGTGAACAAAATACAAAGATATAATAAATAAAATTAGGGGAACAGCAGTTAATTTTCGTGTTAGATTTAAAAAAAAAATACAAAGAAAAACCAATATTTAAACAAAGAAAAACATTAACAACCCGACTAATCTAATCGGGACCTTTTATAGCTGACTATGCGGTATGGGCTTTGCTCATTGTTGAAGGCCGTACGTGACCTATAGTTGTTAAAGTGTGTGTCATTTTGGTCTATTGTTGACAGTTGTCTCATTGACAATCATACCACATCTTCTTTTTTATATATAAACATGTTCAGTTAAAGCAAAAAAGAAAAACACATGCAAATAGGCGGGTGATACCAAGCGATATTCAAAACTGAGTCAAAGAGAAGCTGACAAAGTCATGACAAAATAAAGGGAAAAAAAAGACAGCACATCAATCAAACAAGTCTAAGATAAGTAAAATATAACAGATTGAGCAACGCGAATCCAATAAAACACTGAGGTTTCAGTAGTTTATTTTCATATACATATTCAGGTAGATGAGCACATGTAAGGACATTAGACATTATATATAAAAACTCCCGTTTAGAAAACAACATAAAAGACAAGCAAACATTACAGTGTACCGCGGAAACAGAAGGAAACCTTTAATGAAGACTCTTTTTGTTCATATGGGCAAATCATTTCCCCCTGTAATAAAAATTTATAAACTGAGAGATATATGATCTCGTGGGACTCAGACAAGATTTGTAAATCTCCATAGAAGTAGAATTCACTTTCATATACTTCAATTGTTAATAATATCTGCGCAATGCATGACTTTTAAGTATTCATATTTAATTTCTTGAAGCACATTTTAATTAGACTGAGTTATGAACAGAAGTTAAAATATCGATTTTCTTCCTACAAATATTTGATATAATAGTTATAAACCTATAATTTTTTCTCTTATCTTTCGACACAGCATTGAGGTAAAAGTTAAACAAAGAAGTAAAATTTTCTCTAAAGTAACAAATGTGTTTCTTTTATTAATGTAATGACAATAAAATTCTATCAGTATCAGAACACAAAGCAACAAATACAATCCATCTTATTTATGAAAAGCAAATGTGTTTTTTCTGATTGAATTAATAGGTTTTATTAAAAAACACTTTTGGTCCTCCATTTCCATATTCATTCATTTTTACTTCATTTTCTTTATTCTGTTTACTTTTGCCTATTATTCTCACTTTTTTTTTTATTTAAGCACCTCGTTATTCTTTATTCTTAATTTTTTCTTGTCTATTTTTCATATTTTTCATATTTTGTCCATCGTTCTAGTTTCTAGTTTATTGTTTCCACAAGTGTCTCTGTGAGATCAAATTCAAAGAAAAAGAAAAACCTCCTTAAAGTTTCCATATGCCGATTCCCCAATCAAAGATAAAATAACAACAATACCGAACTCCGAAGAAAATTAGTCCCGAAGCAAATGGCAAAATCAAAAGCTCAAACACACCAAACCCATTAGGGATGACATCAAAAGTTCAATGTAGGATAAAAAACTTAATTCACATAGTTTTTTTCACTGACCCCCCCCCCCCCCCCTTCTTAACTTAATTTGGGAAAAATTGATTTACCAATAGGGATATATGTAAAAATCGATTTTAGATGTACAAACCTTGCAGAATTTCAACCCCCACCCCAAACTATTTGATTTAAGTTTTTTATTCTACATCGATCTTTTGATGTCGTCCCTTAGCAAACTCCACTTAATTTCTATCTGATAAAGAGACAATTTTAGTTGGTTGATTGTAAAGTCAACAAAAAGCAATAAACACTTAATTTCTATGTTTGAAACCCAATTTATATGAATTTCAAATATCATTGACAGTGATAGAAAATAAATCGTATACAAATAAAGTCAGACTTGAGCTCGCGAATCTCATGCCAGACTGGCCACTAATTTCAATCGAAAAGCCTGGATAGATTCATTTTCTGTTTTCTTACTGTATGAATTGATTATGTCGTCACTTTCTCGAAAAATATCAGGTTGTATGACATGAAGGGCAATAATTAAGAATGTTGTCCACCGACAATTGATTGACTGTAATAACAGACTTTCCCTCCGTGGACGCATATTTGCATATTGGTGAAGACTTTCTGTTGTGATATAATTATTGTTATAGAAATATGAATGTTTGCCTACCTATTCTTGTTCATGGTTAGAATTAGTTTACAACAGACTTGTTTCTGTATTGATTAAATCGTTGCTTTTCATGCGGTTGTTTACCTAGTATTTGATACTTGAGATAAGTATATTATTCATTCCATTATCAGTGCTACATTATTTTACATTACCAATCCTCTCATTAGAAATTCTTTCCAAGAACTCAGCAATGTCAACAACCTCTTAATGTGACGAAACAGTGTCGCATACAACGGGATTAAGATTTGTAGCACCGATAATAATTGGGACAGAAGGAATAACATCTGAGAAGAACATAAACCTCAGAGTGTTTGTTAGTGTATGTGACATTTCCACTTAAATCTTAGGAATCAAAGCTTTGACACATATTGTGTTCATCTAATTATATCACAACCATTATAAGGATAGGGAGTCAACATAGTGTAGTTTATGCCTAAGATAAAGTTCCCTCAAACTACTATTCTTTTTTTAATTCAAATACCCAAAACACTTTTTGAAATGTTTCAACTGCCAATGGCCTACACAAAGTATTAACTATAACTACTCTCCCCCATCATTATCACTGAAATAGGCGTTCCTTATGCTTTGTAAAATGTAAAGTAAAAAATCACAACACAATACAAAACACTGCATGGTAGATTCATTAATTCTTTTACAAAACTTTTGAATATTTGAAATATTAAGGCTTTTCTACCTCAGGAATAAATTACCTTAGCTGTATTTGACAAAATTTTAAGGAACTTTGAACCTCAATGCTCTTTTACTAAGTACTTTACTTTGCCTTTTTTACTTTTCGGATTCGAGCGTCAATGATGAGTCTTTTGTAGACGAAACGGGCGTCTGGCGTAAATACAAAATGTAATCTTAGAACCTATGATGAGTTTATTTATTCACAACATAATCTACAAAATAAATGTAATACTTTAACGTACAACTCTATAAAAATCCACAAATCTAATAGGACTAGAAGTCTTTTCTCCCAAACCCCTCATGACCAGCCTTTATGTGTTTAATAACACTTCACATCAAAAGGAATGGTTAATATAAATATTCAATTTTGTCTTATTGTATTATGGTTGTGAAGACATTTATTAGCAAAACAATTACATTGAATAAAACGCCAAATGATCAGGAAGGGTAAAAAGGCAAATACCACGACAAAGAACTTCAAAGTAAAAAGACATTTCTGTGTGCAAATTCTCTTGCAGCAGTGGAATATAAACAATATTAATTTGACAAAAGAAAAAGACACTGGCTTATGTAAAGTGTAATTTTCACTAAGTGAATCGGCTTGATAATGTTGAAGAGATTTCTATTAAAATATGATACTTAATACTTTTCACTTTAATCTTCATAAAACATGACCAAGCATTGTCTAAGCAATAAACAATGACCATCACTTAAACGGTTCTTGTAAATTAACCTACAAGTACTTAAATAGCACTTATTTCTACATAGTCATATGTAAATCAATACTGTGAATACATCAATTATGATGTAATATAAATTCAATATAATATAATGCATCATGGCAAGAGATAATGGGAATATACCTTTCTCGTCTACGTAATTCAAGTGTCATTTATATAGTTTTAATGTGATTTAACCATTATGTTAAAAGGAATTATATTTACTTCCACCTGATCATTATTCTTCTTTCTTTTTTGAAAAAGATAAATATTGATATTACTAATTTGACCATTTAGAAATGTTCAAAATATTTTTTTCTTCTTAAAATCATCTATTTTCAATTTATCATTAATGACATTTACTATAAATGCATGAAGATGCCATCATTAAATGCCACCGCTTTTTTGGTTCGATGACAACTATTCAAATAATATAGCATTACAGACAGCTATTAGCATAAAGCAAGTTTTAATGGATTTGATTAACAATAGAATCACACAGCAGCTAAAACTATACGTCAGCTTTCAACAGATTTGTAATGAAAAATTATATCACTTCATCTTCAAAATATTCCATATAAAACCTTTTTCCTGCAAATTTCATTTATGAATTAGTATAAAATGGTTAAATTAGTATTTTTCTCAGCTTTATTTCTTGTTTTTTTTGTGTTAAAAAAGTATAGAAAACAATAATCCACCGTCCAAAATATGTTCGTTTTATATTTTAGAAATGCTTGCTACCTACTTTTTATACAAGCATATTGAGAGATGATCATTTTACTTAAGTAAACATATAGTTGTCTCATCGACACTCATACCACATCTTCCTATAGCTATTTATAGACAATATGAATCTAATATATTGTATCATTCATTTGTTTTTCTAATAACTAAATATTTAAAAAAAAAATAAAACTTGAGTATTTCATTTGTAACTTTGTTTTTTTCTCAATTGTATTTTATTTTAATTTCCCATTAGTGTTTCACAATCATCCATCAATCATTATAGTTCATTAATAAAAACATTAACGACTGTCACGAATAATAAAAATAGTAAGAGACAATTGAAATAATGCCAAATAAGGAAAATTAGACCAATGGACTATTTGAAATATGACATTATATATTGTTCTACGCCTTTTATGTTTCGACAGCAATCTTAAATTAAAAAAATTATATTTAAGTCTGTATATTATTGATGTATTGTATAATTAGAATGTATCTTATTATAAGGAATGATTGTAATATTTTTTCTAAGGAATGACTGTAATATTTTTTTCTGTCTAAAAAGAAATAACATAATTTAAATAAATTATAAATTTTATTTAAACCGGAGAAAATCATAAAAAAAAACGTTGATGACTTCACAGTTACATGACAAATCATGTCTATGAGCTGAAAGACAAAACACTGTCAGCCAATTAGAAGACGCGTAACAAATTGAATTATTCACTTATAGAATCAAAGCAACAGGAAGTATGATACAATTCAGTGGTTGTTTAATCGTAGGGTTCCCGATTCTTTTTAATAACTCCAATTGGCTAATTCAAAACAAGAATAAAGGTTTCTATTGTTTCTTTGAGTTTCTGTATTAAATTTTGTTCTGACTATCGGTATTGCACAAAATCGTGTCATTCTGTATTATCATGACTGTCGTATAATATCTACGCCTAAGTACACCCACCGATATCTTTAGTTATCTTTGTCCGATAAGACGTGAATAAATTTGCCACCCTGGAGAAAAATTCCATACGCTCATGATTACACTAAGATTTGTTTCTTATAAAGCGTTTAAATTCTTCACATACTTTTTTACCGGGTTGTTATATTAAATAAATGCACTTACCATTGTAATATAATGTACTATGAAACTGTAAATTAGATACAGTTTGACTTTATAAAAAAATGCCATTTTAACCACTCTGTCGTGGTATTTGCCAAAACGTATATGCCTTTTCACTATTCACAGAGACGCTTGCCTTGGATGCGATTTTTAGGGGTTTTATGTTTTACCCTCTTCTTTAAATACTGTAGTTTAGCTTCGATGAGGTACTATTTATCCTCTGCAATTAATCAATAAGATTGAAAGATTCATGCTTCTTGAGATATGATACAGGAATTTAGGAATAGTAAGGATCTTAATTTGTAACATCATCCTATTACTAGTTTTCTGTTGTTGAATAAGGTAATACGCATATTTTATTTCCTTTACAATATTATGGTGCCGTGACCAGGAAACATCAAATTGTGAAGGAAACAAAAGTTCTACGAAGTATTTAAACTTAATGTGTTCGTTTAACTTTATTATTTCACACGGAGAGTACATTGTAAATGGCCTTATATGGTATATACAGTCAATAAAAGTGACAATAGAAACAATGATTTCTTTTCAATTTTATCAATAATTTTTGCGATGATATATACCATTCATATGTTCATTTCTTAGTATCTTTCTTTCAATCCGACACACGGTCTTGACTCGATATGAGAGTGACTGTTGTAGCTATATGCTGTTGCTATGTGTTAACTTTCTGCAAGACATACTATTACAATTCAGTTACATTAATACGACATTGAGACATAAGAAACGTCTCTCTAGTCCTGTCAAATTATTACTGGTTTATTCAAATGAAAGACTTATTGTATCGTAATTTCAACAGACATCATGGATTCTAAGAGCAGTTATTTTTTGTATAGAAATTGTAATTTGAATTTACGTGTCACAAACGCTGCTAAAACAAATCGTTTTAACAGCTTTTATTTTTGTTTTATTGTTTACGAAGACGAAGAATTTGATTGCTATTGCGTGAGGGATGATCCTAATTTCCGTCCAATAATCTTTCTATTCATTTAATGATTCAAATTAAATCCAATTTCTGTAGTACATTAATACAAATATAAGTCACCTATTTTATTATTGTTTTTTGTCATTTACCTTGGGAACAGGCTCTGCTTTTAATTGAAAGTTTATAAGATGCAATAGATATAGATAAATCAATTTCAACGAAAGTAAAAGGATTTTAATGTTCTAAAATTTCTCTTCAATTTACGAGCCAATGATAGTAAATTGCGGCATATATAACTGATTTAACAAATAATTCTGATGATAGAATCAATATAGAGTGATGGCAGGAATCTTTGTCGTTAATGGAACACTTTTAATGTAAATAGAAATAATCAGAACATTGTCTGTCATCACATTGTGGAGATTATTTCGATCTTTATAAGAGTGGCCATATGTCCCACATGTTAATTTCCGTTCAAGGTTTGTCGTGGAAGAAACCATTTCTGCGTAAGTATTAGCTATCAAACGGGTCATCAATAAAGTAGTGTTGAATAAGTGGTCGCAATTGATTACTTTTTATTTTAGTACAATTAAAGCTAACAGCTGCTGGAGAATTGTTCACCTATATGAAAAGGTAGGATCAATCAGTTATCGTTACTTATAATATTAATAATTTAAGATTTAATTATTCTCAGTCAGTTGACAAATACAAGAAATGCATTATCTATGGGAATTCAACATTGTGTGGATTTGCTAAAGGTAAGATGATATTTCTAATGTTTCTTTTAAATCCGTTAAGCATTTATTTGTAATTATTTAAATTGGCGTTCATTATTCAAACATAAGCAAACTATATTTATTTTATTTAAGCTGCAAAATTTTCTTATCATCTGCATCCGATTTTACCTGAATAGATGCACGCTTGATAAAGCTAGTTTGTCTAGCGAAATATCGCGTTTATTTGTTATTGCATTATAAATATTTCAAACATTCTAATACTTACATACTAAATAGTGTGTTAAAATTACATTGTTATGCCATCTATAATTTTATTAATATATAAATATGTATTTTTTGTTTTTTGTTTTTTGTTTTTTTATTTATTTTGCATTTTGCATTGAGGGAAAAATTGTCTGTAGTTTTTTTTTGTTTTTTTTCTTAGATTTGACTCCTTAATAGACACAAGGAATTGTCACGATTCCAGATTTGATATATATTCATGTATCATAAGAAAATGACACCATAATTGAAAACCATCTGAAACGTTCCGAACGTTGGCATTAGTTCTTCATCTGTATTGGATTTAATTTTTTCGTCAAATATTTTTCGAAAGATTTCTTTAATCAATTCTTAGTTGGTTTATTTCAACAAATGGTCCACATTTTCTTAACTAACCCAAAATTTCGCTCTAGTCTGTCCTGTTCGGATCGAAACGTTCGGCAAAAGAAAAAAGGTTCTATGAATCTTACCATTTCATTTGAACAAAACTCAATTATGACTATCTATCTTCTTATTGTTCCCTGTGACAGTTTTGAATCATGGGTGGAATGCCCATGACTTACAATACCTCATGTGGCATACAGAATTTCTTGTTTTTGCAGATCGCCATAAAAGAAATCAAGCATTGGTACTTCAAAAATTTTCTTGTTTTCTGAAACCGTATAAATTTTAGTAGTAATATTTTAATTAAGAAACAATATATGTAGGACTGATAAATGATTGCAAAATATTCCGAATAATATGTTTCATTAAAAAATCGAATTGTACCACTAGTACTTTTAAAGAAGGGTGCAAAAACCACATTGCTAAAGCTTTTTGACAGGAAAAGAGCATAGGTAATCGACATTCTGAACGAAATAGGAAGTATCTCTTTACGACTGTTTAGAGCTTGTTAAAAGTTAAATTTCCAGAACTTATTAAATTACTTTTACTTCTACTTAACCAGCATTGACGTTAAATCAGAATGAAATTCCATATGTAAGATCCATGTATGACATAATTATAATCATACATTTTTCAAGCAATTCCCCGGGTTTGCTGGCCTCGCTTATTAGTTCAAGCTGTTGAATTACACTACCCTTGGGGAGGTCTGCAGTTAAGACATTATTAATTTCGTTAATTATTTCTTCCAATCTGAAATTTATATGCCTAATTATCTACATCAGTGGTCATCAATGGTCATCAATGGTCATCGGTTCTTCATCTCACTGGAATTCTTTGATTATCGACAACATTATTTTACTCTCGTAAAAATATACATTTCTTCGTCTTTACAGTTTGACATCATTCTTTTAATCAACTGGTAACAACATCTTGATAAATTTTGTTTCCATTTTTGGTGTATTTCTTAACTATATTCATTCTGAACAGTAATCTGGGGTGATGTTAAAATTGGGTGGATGGATTGGTGACTATTTTAACGTCCATCGAAAAGTTATACATGTAAATGCACATGTAGGACAAAAAATGTATTATGATATGAATTGGGACATGCTCTGTACTATTATTTTATGCTGTATAATAGTAGTATAGAAATTCATTTGAAATTACATAACTGAATAATGATGGATCCCAACCGAGTAAAGTATACTGCACAGTGACATTAGAATATATCTGTTTTGTTCTGCTGTCGTCTGTTGATAGCTGACACATACACCGTGTCTTTTTATGTTTTATGTTATATCTAGAAGTTCAAGTTAGCTTTTACAATCTGAATTTGTGAAACGAGATCCCTTAGGGAGCAGTCAATTACGAGTTACGCAATTTTATCGTTTATTCCTTGTTTGAGCAACGTTTTTTGATAGAATAGAACACTAAGAATTACTTGTTTTCAGGCATCAGTAATTGTTTTATTGAACTTTAGATATCAGGTAATACATTTAGCTAAACTATTTTATCTATTTTTCATTCTTTTTTTTAAATCGATCAAATCAAAACAAAATAAAAAAGCCCCCTATTATGTACGTGGAACTAATCCTCCCTTATCCAGTAATCAATAAAACGAAAAATTCATCTGACGTCAGATGTAAATCAGATGGATTATTATGAAATAACTTCCACTGGCAAATATTACATGAATAGTAAGAACAAAAATAATTTAACGCTGAATCTTATGATACATTGGTAGGACCTGCGAAATGATTCAAATAGGTTGAAAAGATGGAAATTAAGAAAGCCTCTGCGAAGAGGGTATGTCAGATAATGCAGCAATTTTGTCTTGTAACTATTCTCGAACGTACAGAGAGCGTAATACTATCCCTACATGAGATATAGGAATGAACATTATCGTTCAAACCGAACGTGGCTGTGTATTTACACGTCCAACAAAATACATCAAAACCTACCCTTTAAGCCTTGGAATTCCAACCGGATTTCTAACAATAGTTTTAGTAAATGCTTGTTCAAACAAAAAAGTTATTTTTAATTTTGCAATAATTAGAAAATAAATAAACGTATATTTATTTTCAAAGGAAGATGACCCAAATAAACTCTCACCATGAATAAAATGTTGTACACCAGCCGCACGATTTGTCTACAAAAACCTCACAGGTGACGTCCGAATATAAAAAAAAACAACTTAAAGAGACCGAATAAAATACGAAGTTGAAGAGCATGAAGACATACCGAAAGGTTTTAATGTGTCCTAATTAAATACATGTATACAAGATTAAACAAACATTTGAAAGTTATCTCGCACTTAGAATACTTTCCAACAATATTTGTTTTATCCTTCTTATGCTTGTATTCATATATCAGAAATTCAGCACTTGTCACATTAAAGAAGGTTTAATTGTGATTTGAACAAAAAGTTTTATGTTATAATCAGAATTTAAGTGAATGTTATTTCTATAATCTGAGCAGTCATTTTAAATATTCACACAAAGTTTTGGTTAATATTTGTACTTTTATTAGCTAATTATAATTAAACGATCATAAAAATATAAACATTCTGAGTGTCATTCGAAAGTTTCTAATGAATTTAGATGCACCTATACTATTCAGTAGTATATAGATTGGAAGCACATTGACTTGTGAAAGCAAAAGTAAATAAACCCTACATTTTATAGATACCAGGATTGTTTCTTTTCCTATACGATTACTAAATTTCGGCCTAAATTCGGGCTACAGCATTTTTCTCTATACTACTTGTCATTTGAGAAGTACGGATCAGCTTGTCTATCTTCTATCAAGATCTTGTCGCTTAACAAATGGCATGACTTATTTTCTAGACAGGTTATCGTCATCATGAAACTCCGGAGTGGCCATCATACTCAGTTCATTGGAACGTTGAAAATTATTGGAAAGACGGGTTGGGTAATGTCGTTAATGTAATGTAATGTAAATTACCTCACTTGAAAAAGTAATAAATTCAACGTTGTCGAGGGAAATCATTTATCAGAACGCCCTCTCGTCTATGTTACATTTACACGCGAATCTATAATATTAAACGAGAAGACCTCATTTTGTGTGTCGCTTCTCTTCCTTCCGCAATAAATTAATCATCATGCCTCTGTGTCCTATGGGTACCATGCATAGTCGCATTTGTCATCCATTCTTATGATTATTCAGTTTGGGTTATTATTATTTTGGCAGAAAAACGTAAAAAAGGCTGTCCGAATATTGTTTCCGTAATCGGACCGACATTTAGTCATCGACTTCCTTTCTTTCAAGAGGTATGAATCGCCGTTCTAGATCGGCGCACTCCTACATAGTGGGATGGCTAATGCGCGATTTATGCAAATATACACGCACCCACTAAAACACAGAAAGGAACGTGCCACTAATCCACCAATTCATGCATATTTGTATATATATAGGCAAGATTTCCGGTTTTTAATTTTTAATCATTATTTTCATAACTATTCGGGACAATAATATAGATTATAAGATTTATTTATAACCTCAGACACTCACAGGTGTACAGGAGGACAATATATACAAACATAAGATAATACATAGCGAGACAGGACAGACGAAACACGAATACATAGTATATTATAAAAGACAATATAGAGACTCTCTATATGATATATAGCAGTGAACGCCGTGGGGAAGAAAATTGCAATTGATCGTAAATAGCAAATACATTTTGTTTATAATATATGTATGTTCATGAATCGCGAAATTATGGAATTTAATAGAAAACAAAACAATTACGACTTTAAAAGCACAGCTACTTCAACGTATAAAGAGGGCAATAGTGAAGTGACCACTAGAACAGTTTCTGTTACTGTAGTTAAAGGCTTAGGATCTATGAATTAAAAAAAAAATGGTATTCCGATTTGTATGTATTTAATTCTATACTTCTGAATCATTACTAAAGTACTATATTTCAGATACTTAGAACTAGAAATGTTGACTGTACTAATTGTCTGTATGATAAATTTCATCAAATGTGAATGAATAGCCTGTATTGTCGAGAAATAATGTCAAACTGTTGAATGACCACCTTCTTAGTTATGGAAATCTATCAATTTGCATTAATCACAATATATCAGCTTATAATAGATGCATCCGATCTTGTTTAAGGCATCAGTGTGTATCCAGAAATCTTTTTTACCAGTAAAAGTTTTAAATGTCTCTTGTGCAGCTACTAGTAATTTAAATGTCTGAAAATAAAATATTTAGAAAGATTTTTTAAGATATTAACCTTGTGCATTCGTTTTTGATACATTGCCGACATCAAAAATATTGTTGTTGGTGACTGTCAGGTCATGTGTTCTAAAATAAGCCGTTGAAAATCACTGTGATAAACAGACAAACAGTCATTAAAGCTTTTGTATAAAGAAAACAATAGATCCAGAAACATTAACACCACCAATTACTTATGAACCTTATAAGTACTCCGAAAGGGTGTGCAGTTTTACTCTCCACTAGGAGCACCCTGGTAGTCTGGCTGTTGGCAAGTAGAAAAATCCTAGGTTAAAACACAAATTTATAGGTAATAAATCTTAAAAGAAGTATGGACTACGTAGGTGTCGTAACGATGGGACATCTTTGTGGTCATTTGGGACGCGGATGCCGTTATGTGCAAATAAGTTAGAAAATGTTCATAAAATTTCGAAAAGAAATATAATTATGTTTTTCTTTTAAAGGATGTTTATCTCTGAGGAGCCAAAAATTATTACATTTAAACTTTTTTTTCTTAATCTGATTTATGGGTTTATATATGACTGTAAAAATAATTGGTGAAGAAAAACCATATGGTAGTGCACTTCTTTTTTCGCTACTGCCCTTTGAAAGTACCCAATTTTGATAATAAGTCTTTTCTTCTTATTTATCAATTTTTACCCATTTTTTGGCTTTTATCGTGAAAAAAATCATAGTTAAATAATTGATCTTTTGTTCATACTTTCAATAAAGCTGAAGTGGACCAATCTAAATAAATTAAACTTAAAAATAACTATAGGTAGATGTTAATATTAGAAAAAGTTTTGTCATATTTAGTTGCTTTTTTGTGACAAATTTACCATATTGTCAATTTTGTATTTGTGATTTTTCTCTGTTTTAAAAAAAAATGCAAATTACTTCAACTTTATTTTAAATGATTGAAAAAATACATATCTAAGAAATTTTAGATGAAAAAAGTTATATTGGATGTACATGTTTCTTGTAAAAAAATTTCTTGTTCCCAACACCCAATTTCTCCAAATTTTGGCCAAAAAGACTGACTTGATTGGTAATAAAATTTGTAAAAACAAATTTATCCAAAAACTACTAATTGTAAATACACAATGTTTTCATAGTGTTAAATTTAATTATGATATAATTTTATTAAATTCATTGCCTTTTTACACTATGATCACATGTTCTGAAAAAAAATCCAAAACGAGCGGATTACAACGAAACTGAAACTTCAGAAGAATACATCCTTAAGAACACTTGATATAATAACTACTGCTTGAAACCAACCTACTGCAGAAACTTATACATCTGATTTAAAGTTGCCATCATCATTTGGTTTACGGTTATAGAATGCATGTGTGATATTCGACTATGGACATGCTCTCGTCATAATTTGGTTGACCGTTATAGAATACATGTGTGATATTCGACTATGGACATGCTCTCGTCATCATTTGGTTGACCGTTATAGAATGCATGTGTGATATTCGACTATGGACATGCTCTCGTCATCATTTGGTTGACCGTTATAGAATGCATGTGTGATATTCGACTATGGACATGCTCTCGTCATCATGCTGCTGGAAACTGAAAAACGAAAGAAAAAATAGTAGTCAAATTTTATTGTAAAGTTAATGCTCAACCAAACATTATGGTCGATTTTTATTTGTATGCCAAGGTTGAATTACACCTATATATACAATCCTGGTATCCTTTACGATCAACGATGTCACTATTTATGTATTGATCACCGAATTGATCTATATAACGGATTGTGAAGTCAAATAATGTTGCTAGCTTTTTCAGTTGTCTTGAGAAGCAGTGATATAGAATTTCTCTGTAAAGAAGACGTTCACCAAACAAAATCATCTATGATTTCAACAACTTGATTACCTTCGTTTTCTATCATTTGAAAGTCATGATTTTTCTCTCTCTATAAGACCAAAAGACATAACGACTGTGTAAACTATACATGACCTGTTTCATCGATTGGGCGTATTTATGAAGGACATAAAATGATCCCTGGAAGTCTTGCATATTTTTGTTTTAGAACATTGAGTCCTTAAGAACCAAGCTTATGACAATTCAGTGCTTATATATACATAAATGAGATTCGTTTAGAATAGGAATTGATCATCGATTCCTATACTAAACGATTCCGGATCTATTTTTTCCGCCCTAACCTTCCCCTAATTACTTTTCTGTAGGTTTCTATATCAGACTAAAATGACCAGAAATTCATTACATTTGGATCAACAATAAGAACCATTACGCAACATTTCACATTACATGTAATAGTTTTGTAAATAGCCATGCTTATTGGACATATAGCAGGAAATTGCAGAAATAATATTTTCTCAACTGACGAAAATTTCAATGAACTTGAAGTATAATCAAATGAAGTTTTTTTTTATTTCATCATCGACTTGGCGTGCCGCTTGTTATTGACAACCAAACAATTTGTTCCTGTATTGCTAATACCGAAAAGTCCAATCCTCTAAATTAAAAGGGATGAGAAAAAAATATTGTGAAAATAAAACTGCATTAAATGTAACAAATCATTAACGATTATTACATATGTCTATTCATATGTACCCTCACCCCCCCCCCCCCCCCCCCCGCTCAAAAAAAAAAAGAAAACCTGGGAAAAATAGTTTTACACATATTTGTAAACATCAAAACGGGAATAGTAAAAGCTAGTTTTAGTGAGTAAGCATATTCTAAGCAACACATATGTCCTACTGTCGTAACTACAATCCCTTACCCTTTTCCAGAATTTGACTGTTTTATTACAAGGTTTGTATTAACAGGAGTAACACTGCGGTAGCCACATGTGGAGCAGGATCTGCTTACTCTTCCGAAGCACCTTAAATCATCCCCAGTTTTTGGTGGGGTAAATGCTGCTCAGTCTTTCTATGTTATGTTTTGTTTACTATTGTTTGTCTGTTGGTCTAATTCCCTTTTAGCCACGGCGTTGTCTGTTTATTTTTGACATACAAGTTTGAAAGTCGTGCTGGTATCTTTCGTTCCCTCTTTTGAAATATGTGTTTACTTTTTCTTTCAAATCAGCATATCAAAAAACGAGTAGAGAAAAGCTAGCTAGAGTACAAGTAAACTCTTCTTAACCAACACTTGAAACAAATGTTTACCTTTTCTGAACTAAGTTTTATATCAACAAACGAGCGGAGAAAAGCTAGCAAGAGTGTAAGTAAACACCTTCTTGAACGTCACTGACATTATTTTCATCCAATTCGTTGTATTCTTATTGACATCTAACAGACAAATAATTTACGAGCGAAAGCAATTTCCTTCTTCAACAGTCTCGGATGTAATCAGAAGATGTACGGCTTATACTCATGTTATCTAAAAAACACTAAATTGTTATTTGTGTGAAATTCTAAAATGAAGAAAATATCCACTTTTCTTCGACCTTGGATAATACCTCACAGTGCTGAAGCAGGTGATAAGAGTTGAACTTCTAGTGGTTGGTATCTGTTAGTTGTCATGTTAGGTTGTTATTCCGTTCTGTTGTCATCGTAGTTTTCGAAATAGTAATACAATACAGTAATTATACCTATACGTACCTAAAGTGTCATCATTTATCTCAAAAAAGTTCCGTTTTTGGCAGTAAGCCAAAAAAGAAAAGATAAGATAATATTGCAATGCATATTGGCATACAAAAGCAGTGATAAGGTATTGTTGACAGAAAAAAAAAGACGCAACTGAGATTTCATTCCAAATTCATAACATTATGAAACATCTCCTGGAAGTATTACTGCATCTAGAAAATTTGAGATGATGACACTATTTCTGTTTTTATCAAACCTAGTTGCATGCTCTTTTTGGAAAAACAGTTTTTAATTTTTTAAAATTTTTTATTACTTCTATTTTAATCAGATGTATTCGTCTCAGATATGAGAGTCATACATTTAATACATTTAAAATAACTTAAAGTTCAGTAGACCGTGAAAATGGGGGGAAATCTCTAATTTGGCATTAAAATCATCAAGATCATATCATAGGGAACATGTGTAATAAGTTTCAAGTTGATTGGGCTTCAACTTCATCAAAAAATACCTCGACCAAAAACTTTAATCTGAAGCGGGACAGACGGAAGTACGAACGTATGGACGAACGGACGGACGGACGCACAGACCAGAAACATAATGCCCATAAATGGGGCATAATAAATGGGGCATAAAAAACAAGCAACCACATAAAATTGGCTATCACATTAAGTACTTTAATGGACTTTAAATTCTCTGAACATATATATTCTTTGGTTATTAGACGGCAAAGTCTGCGAACTAGATAATCAATCTAATCCATCAACAATATATATTTTTTTTGGAATGAAACAGAAAAGGTCGGTTTCAATTCGAAAACAATAAATCAATGAAAAATATACACGATGTTGCATAAGACTTACTTGTATATATGTATATAACACACAAATGGTGGCTAATTATAATTAATCGCTGACATACATTTTACATTGGAATTTTTGTAAGTGAGTATACTTTTTGAATCTAATTACAGCTTTTGCACTTCAAAAAGTTTTTTGAAAGGACAATTTTCTAGATAACGCAATGGTCGTTAAAGAAGTCGGATGAATATCTTACGAGTCTCTTAACATTTTGAAATAACATACAAGGAACCAAAATGAATTTTTGACCAATGTTGCAACACTCTAGGAAAAGCTGATAATAAAAAGTTGTCAAACTTTTTGATTATAGAGGTTCGCACATGGGGTTTTATACTGCACTCGTTCTATTTGAGCAGTCAAAATGCGTTGACTGTATATTTCTATGTCATATACAGTCACTGACCCGATATCACTTTTCCTAATGAATATTTAAATAGAAATTGCCGAAATAATTATATAATAGTTCTTGAAAAACTGGTCATTATCGTGATATATGGACTGCCCACAGGACAGTGGTAATGACTAAGATAGTGATAATAACTGAGCCGAAGGCGAGGTCATTATTGCTGTCGCAGTCAATACCACTGTCCTACGGGCAGTTCATGTATCACGATAATGACCAGTTTTTCAAGAACTATTATGTTTATTTCATTGAGAAACCATGTTTTGGAAAATTCTCATAAATTCAAAACGCCTAAAGCGAACTCGAGTTGTTGTACGATTTATATGGCAAAGAGTGAAGACCAGTCATAGTAATACTGCCATTCATTTTAGTGCAACTTTTCAGTATATAAATACTTAATCAAGTTATCTTTAATTTTATAATTAACGAAAAAATATAATAAACAATTCAATAACTTAAATATAATATTAAAGACAGGAAAACGTTTTATAAAAGGTACATCTCTCTAAACAGAGAAACCACGCCCCACTGGTCATTAACAGAGAAACCACGCCCCAACGGTCATTATCAGACGGAAACCATGCCCCAACGGTCATTATCAGACGGAAACCACGCCCCACCGGTCATTATCATGTAAAAGTTCGTTAACGACCGGTTTTCTGGTCCGTTTTGTTCTGTTAATGACCGATGGAATTTATTACTGAAGATTAATGAATGTCATGTGACCCCTTTTTATCCAATAAAAGAATCTTATTCTCAACCGATATGAAATAATATTGAATTATTCATACGACCTCTTCAACCTGTTCTTGTTTCAAATGCATACAACGATGCGTGGAACGACTCAACATTGTTTCTTTTGCAATTATTGGAAAAACATATTTAATTTGTTAATATTTTTTGTTTGCAACCTATTGATCATCATGTTTTATGCTTATGGTTGATATTTAAGGATGTACTTAGGTGAGGTTTTGGAATTTGTGTCATCAATATTTTTAGCTTATTTTTATCCTCAATTGATGCTCTACCAGCTTATAGTATTAATTTTAACTTCTTAATTTATTAATTTACACCTTACCTCACCTAAGTACATCCTTAAGTCCATACTCAAACGATTTCGTTCACAATCGAGTGTTGGTTTCAACAGGTAAATGTAAATTTCATTGTGTTGTATATTTCTCCGCGAGCATGATGTGAGGTCTTTTTTAAGGGTATTTCCCCCAATATTTAAATCAAATAAATAACCTTAACGCATTAAACAACAATTGAAAATGTTTTTTTAGACTGCAGTATAAAGACAATAATATAATAGTGCATTGACTTGACATATCAACGATATAAGGATTCGTCCCGAAACTGGGAAATAGCTCGGCACAGCCTCGCATTTCCCCGTTTCTAAGCCTCATCCTTATATCGTTGATATGTCAAGTCAATGCACTATTATTGTCTATATATTCTCTCTGATTATCTTGATTGTGTCCCTGTGTTCCTGGTGACGTTTAATCTAGAAAACACATCGAAACAACTTTTAATACTTTGACTTACATTGCAGAAGGTAAAACTTCGTGTTGTATCATTTTACCAATTTCCTTAACAAGACATTTATATAGTTTTTTCTTGTATGTCTGAGCAACAATATATGCATCGTGTAGACATCGTAATCTCGGTCAAAATCAAAGTCTTTTCTTTGCCTCTTACAATCTGTATATGAATAGGTGCTGCTGATTCCAAAACTTTTAATTAAAACTTTAAGGGGTTTTGCGGGGGGTTCAACCTAAAATGAAGTGTGATTCTTTAAATGTTTTCTAAAAGAAGCAATTTACTAAAGTCAACAAATCGTATATCATTTGAAATATATGAAATTAGAATCATAATAAAAAAAAAATGCATTCGCATCGCGCATGAACTCCCAAAAAATCTATACTTCGTTTAGGAAAAATGCTTCTGTTAGTGACCTGTTGTCCGTATCAATGCTAGGGATGCAAGTCCTATTTTTTAAATGTATTAATTGCTCCAATATACGGAATTCATCTGCTCCAGTTTACCTGTGAAATAAAATTAATTAATAAATCAGCCAGTTTGAACAAAGTGTATCTATTCCGTATACAATAGAAAGATTTTTTTTTAAATTTGCTCTACCGTATACTTATATATATATACTTTGTATTTTGAAAACTATTGGAGCAAATAGGTTGTGACGCAAAATTATCAATTTTCGGCTCGAAACGAATTTCTCCCGTCTCAATCATATAGACCCTCACGAATCCTATGGCTGATATGGTAGTCTCAAAATGATACCAGGGCGGATAAAGAAAAGAACATTGTTTCTATAAATATTCAGTTAGTTGTGGATTAGTATGAGAACGAGATGCACAAGAGTAATTAGTTATGTCAGTCAAATGCTCTAAAACTTAGAGATGTCGCTAAATAACGGCTTAATAAAGAAAGCCTACTAATAAATCACTGAAAAATAAAGTCATTACTATACTAAATAATTCACCGTTTTTATTTCACTATAGTCAATGATTAATGGTACTCTTTTTATCAGTAATCCTATATCAAATTGTTATATAAATTTCCCTGTGGTATCAGTTATTGTATAGGATTTTGTGTTACACTTCTATTTTTTTTTCTGTATTTCAAAAGTATATTTCATAAAATAGATTAATCTGAAAACAAATATATACAGGCACCGAAGTCTCTTTTACAAATTCAATGATGCGAGATCATATGATGAAATAGAGTGTTGGAATTTTTATAAGTGATATGTTACTAATGTCTGATACTTTCGACAAAACTAAAAAAATGCTTTCAATTTGTTTGATGTATTCGAACTTTTTGTTTTGTTATTTGACGAGGGACTTCCCGATTTGAATTTTCCTTTGAGTTAAGTATTTTTTTGTTGTTTTTTTTTTTTACTTTTCAATAAGAATACTTTTAATCAGGAAATTATCGGGTGCATGCATTTTTTCATGATTGCAAGTTTTGGAGACCGGGCAAATATGTGAGCTGCATAAAGATATATCTATTATATATCAGAATACATGTTCATATTTGCGATAGTCACTTTGTCGAATTATTCGCATAATCTAAACTTACACATCGCAATAATTGCTGTATTTACAGAAGATCAAATCTGTCCTGATAGTATTAAAAATTTAAAAATATACCGGTAAATAGAAGTCGGATTAGAATAACAGTAATCTTGAAACAAGTTAATATGCCTCAAATCTTTACACATTACTCCGAAAATTAACGTAGAAGAAGATGAACAACTGTGGTTCGAGTATTTCAACATGCATTTTGTATATCAATCCGTATGTAAGCCTTAGCATTTTCAACTTATTTCTGATGGCAAATCTGGCATTCCAGCCATTACTTTCTAGTATTCCTTTACAAGGTTGATATAAGTTCCTACCAAAAAAAAAAGCAAGTTCTACTGTTTTGGCCTCATTCTACTGTGGTCTACTTTCCTGATATTCTTGATTGTTTTCCACCATATATATTGAAATTCTTACTGGAAACAATCTAAATGACGTTGGTTACAAAGCAGACATATTAAATTCCTTCCAATGTGCTTTCATTGAAAGAAAACATAACTAGTATTATTTCAAGACATTTATTGATGAATTATACAGAATGCATATCCCTTTACAATTAGTTTATTCAAACATGTATTTGCTAGAAGTCTTAATATCTTTCAATGAATCTATCTTTTCAATCTTTGCTGATTTGTAGGTAATAGAATGCTATGGAGACAAGTCTACAAAGGTTACTAGACTATATAAATTATACAAAAAAGTTTGTTCTTTCAGTTTTCACATGATGTCCTGAATTTCATATTACATGATTGACATTCGTTTCTATGATATGACATGAGTTTCTTTACAACCACTCGGTCCATACTTTGTGTGGTGACATGAATTGTCATTGATATGGTTATATTTATAAATTTACTATTTACAAATTTTTGAATTTTTTGAAATACTAAGGCTTTTCTATACCTCAGGCGTAGATTGCCTTAGCTGTATTTGGCAAAACTTTTTGGACCTCAATGCTCTTCAACTTCGTACTTTATTTGGCCTTTTAAACTTTTTTGGATTCGAGCGTCACTGATGAGTCTTTTGTAGACGAAACGCGCGTCTGGGGTATATACTACATTTAGTCCTGGTATCTATGATGAGTTTATTTACAACCACTGGGTCGATGCCAAGGCTGGTGGAGATTTATTTCCCCGAGGGTATCACAAGCCCAGTAGTCAGCACTTTGTGTGCTGACATGAATTGTCATTGATATGGTTATATTTATAAATTTACTGTTTACAAATTTTTGAATTTTTTGAAATACTAAGGCTTTTCTACCTCAGGCATAGATTACCTTAGCTGTATTTGGCGAACTTTTAGAAATTTTGGTCCTCAATGCTCTTCAACTTCGTACTTTATTTGGCCTTTTAAACTTTTTTGGATTCGAGCGTCACTGATGAGTCTTTTGTAGACGAAACGCGCGTCTGGCGTATATACTAAATTTAATCCTGGCATCTATGATGAGTATATATTCAATGCCGGTTGGAGTTTTTATTCCCTGAGGGTATCGACAGCCCAGTAGTCAGCACTTCTGTGTTGACTTGAGTTATCATTGATATGGCCCATAGTTATAAACTGTTTACAAAACTTTGAACTTTTGAAATACTAAGGCTTTCTACCTCGTGAAAAGATTACATTGGCCGTAATTGGCAAACATAAAGTGATTATTGGTCCTCAACGCTTTTCAACTTTATAGTTTACTTGGTCTTTTTAACTTTTTTTGAATTGTGCGTCACTGGTGAGTCTTTTGTAGACGAAACGCGCGTTTGTCGCTCATACAAAATTTCAATCCTGGTATCTTTATTGAACACATATATTCAAATGTATGTCCATCCAGAATTTGATATTTTTAAATCCAATACTTACCTTAATTTGTACGCAACTCTAAATAATCTTGAAAACTGATAAATATTATATTCGATGTGTCCTAATTTTAAATACATTATCTACATGTATTTGATAATCAGCAGTTAAACTTGTACTTGAATCCGACTTTGGTCTAACACCACTCTCCCACGTTGAGTAATCACAAAATTTAATATGTTTTAATATGTAACTCCACTTGAATATTTTCAACTTTTTCTTTTTGAAGCTTTTTATTGCTGAATATACTATATGGGGTTTAGATTGTTAAAGGCTGTTCGCTGAGTTATAATTGCTTATATGTTCGTCATTTGATTGCACTTTGGTTGATAGTGGTCTTCTTATTTTGTATATTCAAATAGACTTAAATGGTGATACTATTCGACCAAGTCCATTTTTTTTTTTATTAATATCCAATTTCTTTTTCCAAAACGTTTTAACCAATTCCTATAACAGATAATTTTACAGAGGGTTGAAAGAATAGACAGAAATACTCTATAATGTATACCAATCAATATAAGAGTATAAGATGTTACGGTTTCGTATAATTCAGGTTAAGTTCAAACAATTGATAAAAAGAATGAAACACTTTTTGTTATTAGTATTCCATTGGGATGTAAAAGCGTTAACCCGAGCAAGTTTTATATGAAACACGGAAGCTCTTCATACTGAAAATTTGCGCACGATCAACGCTTTTACACCTCTATGAAATTACATGAAGAAGTAATCAATACTTATGGTTTCATGTAATGCTATCACTATGAAATTACGAGTTAGATCAAGCTTGTTTACCGTTTCAATGCATATTTGTCATGTGGAGCACGTGCAGTCATGAATGAAGCATTTTGTTTGGAAATAAAACATAATTTTTAATGCTTTGCGATTGATGTTATAATTCTTTAATTTGAATCATGTATTCAATGCATTCAATTATAAGCATATACAAATTATTCCAGGTTGATCGACTAAAATCAAAACTTTTTTTTTCGGTTCTAAATATATGATAACGTTTCCGCAGAGATTAAAGCTGAATTTTCCACAATATTTTTGATCTAAATTAGTTTCCGGACTATTTCCAATGGTGTTCAGTAACACGTTAGTCATGAAAACCGGATTAAGGAAATATGATTCATTTAGATATTTTTTTTGATAACAATCATATTAATTCATCCTCGTCATTTGTTATCCAGTCAGGAGTAAGTCCTTCTTTTTAATTTTTTTAATAGATTTCTCTCCTTAACGTAAATGGCAAATAAGTTACCAAGCAAATTGTGGAAAAGTAAAACATACTTTGCCGAAACGTAGTAAACATTATTTTGCAGCAGCGTTGTATTGGTTGGTTGGGGGGGGGGGGGTAAATTGCAATATTATTGCTGATAACACTTGCTAAACTCGTTCTCCGAAGCTCTTTTGTGGATTTAAGTTCACCAGGAACGCTCAAACCCGAATATTTGAAAACCAAGAATGAATGTATAAGACCGGAAGGGACCTAAATAAGAGCCAAATTCTTCTAAGGAAAACTTGACCTTAGATAGTAAAAACCTTACTTTCATAAACATTTCCTGTTTTATTTACGGAAATACCAAAAAAAAAAGGTTTGTTAAATGTCATAAAAGTAAGGAGGCACTGCCAAGCTGAGTGAGTAGGTGGTACCTTCGTGGACTAACAGTGCATAAGTTCAAACAATGCTTTTCGTGAATTACCAATTACTAAAAGAAGATAAGAATAGCCTCATTAGACATGAACATGAAATGACATATGATGTATGCGACATTTCATTTGTACAATTTACATTCATCAATGGAAATTAAATCTTAAACTTGATGTAATAATAACAAAATATGTCTTGATTATATCGTCATTGGCCATCTTTTAATTAGGGTTTCAGCTAGATCTCATTAGGTATTCATCGTAAGATTAACGGCTTAATTAAAACTTGTCAAAGGAACCAACAGAAAATCCACTCATCAATCATTTTGTTTTCTTCATAAGAAGAGATTTGCATATTTAGATGTGTTATTCTGGTCTAATACAGATATAAACGATCGAGTAGGTGACTGTCTGGACGAACTTTTCAGTTTCGACTTTAAGTTTAAAGAATACAGGAAATTAAATTTAAAATGAATAAAGACAAAACAATTGTAATGTTTTCAAGAAACTGCATGGTACTTTTGCCTTTTTAAAGAACAAATTTTTTGTCCAAGGAATCCTAATCCCGTATTGATGCAACATGTAGTTAATCATACATGTATATCAGGATGAGTTTCAATGTGCAGGTTTAGTAAACAAAGCTTTTCGTTAAAGCAGATGATAGTCAGTAAAACATAAACAAAAGCATTATTTATATGATTTTTCCAATAAAGCGGTGAGGCGTAGGATCCTGCTTTATTCTTTAGAGCCTGTTTTTGGAAACCAGGGTTTATATATGATAATGCTGTTTTCCTTGTCTTAGATATAGGAAGATGTGGTGTGAGTGCCAATGAGACAACTCTCCATCCAAATAACAATTTATAAAAGTAAACTATTAAAGGTCAATGTACGGCATTCAACACGGAGCCTTGGCTTACACCGAACAACAAGCTATAAAGAGCCCCAAAATTACTAATGTAAAACCATTCAAACGGGAAAACCAACGGTCTAATCTATATAAAAAACGAGAAACGAGAAACACGTATAAATCACATAAACAAACGATAACTACTGTACATCAGATTCCTGACTTAGGACAGGTGCCAACATTTGCAGCGGGATTAAACGTTTTAATGGTACCAAACCTTCTCCCTTTTTCTGAAACAATAGTATAACATCACAACATAGAAAAACACACGATAAAATATCAATTGGAAGGCTTAACTAAATCAAAAAACGTAAATAAACACACGATGAACGAATAAATTTGATTTGCGATACTTGCAAATACATAGTTAATAAAATATTAGGGACACACATTCAAGGCCAAAAAGCAAACAAATAAGTCCAAACAAAGCCATGGCAAGATACCACCGCGAAATATTTAACATATATTTAACTTGTTGTTTTAGTATTATGTTCTGCTATAATAGTCCTGTCTCGTTCTCTTTTGACTAAGTTCTTGACTGTTGACGATTTAATGTATTACTCTTACCCTGAAATTATTTTGCAAACATTTTGAAATTTTAATCTTTCAGTTATTCGGCGTCTTTATTTAAATAAAAAAGTAAACCCTTTTAAGATTATGTAACATACGTTTCATACATGTTTACCTCGTGTAACAGATGTTTTGTCTTTCTTGTGAATATGTACAATTTTTGACTGATGTAAAATAAATTGATCACTATTATGGTAGGTAAATTATAAAATTTTGATTATTTCTTTATTCTTTAACAACTAGTTTCCCTTAATACTATGCTCGCTTGTTGCATTTATCCTTCAATGCATAAAATTACAATTAAGTTTTTAGTTTTGTTTCAACTACAAAATGATCAGAACCAAAGCACTCAAGTGTGATTAATTCAAGATATTGCAGCCATGAAGTCTTTAAAAATAAAAGAAGACATTCCTTAAACGAAGAAAAGGAATTCACTACTCTTCCTTATTACATATTTTTGGCATCTCAAGAAAAACATTCATGGCAAATTAGTTTCAATGTAGGTTACAAATGTCTTGTTTGTCGCATTTAGAAAATCAATGAATGAATTATGCTATAAAGCTCTTTAGAGGCTTTTATAATCAGACTTTGACAAATAACAAGAAATAGAGACTTTTATAAAAACCGAATCAGAAGTGCATTTTTAACCAAAAACCGGAATAATGTAATAACATTTAGATCGTTGCTGACAGAAAAACGTTATTACTTTGTAAATTAATACGTAATGTTTTGTGTTAGAGTAATTGCATTTTATTTTGAAGCTCGACAATCAATAATGAAAATAGATAAAGACAACACAAATAAGATCTATAAAAGATATAGGAACGTACTGGGACATGAACAGACAAAAGCTGTCACTGGTAATTGGATATAGCAGTTTAAAAAATAAACTCCACACCTTCTTGCACAGGGGCGGATCCAGCCATTTCAAAAACGCAAAAACGGGGGGGGGGGGGGGTCCCAACCCAGGACAAGGGGGGTTCAAACTATATGCCCCCAATCAAATGCATTGATCGGCAAAAAAGGGGGGTTCCAACCCCCCGGAAACCCCCCCCCCCCCCCTGGATCCGCCAAAGTTGCAGTACAATTATCATACTATTTAATAATATTTGCGAACTTAATTTTACAATTTACACGTAATAGAAACTATAAATTAAAAAAGGTCGCCCGTTTGGCTGTTTAATGTGTAAAATTACATGATAGTCCGGTCCAGTCCAATGGGGAATAGTTGGCTCCAAGATGAATTAATAACTTTAATCTGTCTTACACAAAGAGGTGTCCAGTAGAGCTTTATTTAACTGGGTTCTTATCAACATTTTCATTATCCAGACTATATCGAGATAGATTTGTAATAAAACTTACCGTTCAATTTTTATATCGTTATTAGAAATAGATAATACACACACACACACACACACACACACACACACACACACACCCACACACACACACACACACATTCTCACATTCTCACATTACTAGTCTGTTACTAGTACACAATTTTATATTGCAGTATACATGGTATACAAAACTGCCAAGTTAAGAAGAGTAAATTTTAACTTTTTTATATTCGAGAGTCACTGGTGAGTCTTTTGTAGACCAAACGCGCGTCTGGCGAAAATAAAAAAAAATACAATTCTGGTATTATGATGAGTTTATTTACAACCACTGGGTCGATACCACTGCTGGTGGGGTTTGTATTCCCCGAAGGTATCACCAACCCAGAAGTCAGCTTTTCTGTGTTGACAAGATTTATCTTAGGAAGAAAGATAAGAAGTTAGCGATATCCTTTAACTCTACTTTCCGCTATATAGATGATGTTCTTTCACTAAATATTTCAAAATTTGGTGACTATGTGGAACGCATCTATCTCATCGAAATAGAGATAAAGGATACTACAGATACAGTGAAGTCGGCCTCAAATCTTGACTTACATCTAGAAATTGACAATGAGGGTCGGTTGAAAACAAAATTTTACGACAAAAGAGATGATTTCATCTTTTCTATTGTGAACTTTCCATTTCTAAGTAGCAACATTCCAGCAGCACCTGCATACGGGGTATATATCACCCAATTGATACGATATTCCCATGCTTGCATTTCCTACCATGATTTTCTTGATAGAGGGTTGCTACTCACAAGGAAGCTATTAAACCAAGAGTTCCAAATGGTGAAGTTAAAATCATCCTTCGTAAATTTTACGGACGCCATCACGAGTTGGTTGACTGTTATTGAATAACCGTTTCACAAATGATATCGGATATGTTCCTTACGTCGTAACTACAATCCCCTTCCCTTCCATGAATGTGACCTACCGAATTAGACTATTTACCGGATTTGTTATCACATAAGCAACATGACGGGTTGCACATGTGGAGCAGGATCTGTTTACCCTTCCGGAGCTTCTGAGATCACCCCTAGTTTTTGGTGGGGTTTGTGTTGTTTATTCATTAGTTTTCTATGTTGTGACATGTGTACAATTGTTTGTCTGTTTGTTTTTTTCATTTTTAGCCATGGCGTTGTCAGTTTATTTTCGATTTATGAGTTTGACTGTCCCTTTTGGTATCTTTCGTCCCTCTTCTTTAACACTGATATGGTCAAATTTATATATTAACTGTTGACAAAACTTAGAATTTTTAAAATACTAAGGTTTTTCACCATTCAAGGAATAGATTACCTTAGATGTATTTGGCAACCTTAAATATAGGCATATTTTGGTCCTCAACGCTCTTTTACTTCGTACGTTATTTAGCCTTTTTAACTTTTTTTTAGATTCGAGCGTCACTGATGAGTTTTTTGTCAACGAATCACGCGTCTGGTGCAAGTACAAAACTACAGTCCTGTTATCTATGATGATCCTGCAACCACTGGGTCGATGCCACTGCTGGTGGAGTTTTTATTCCCCGAGGGTATCACTAGCCCAGTAGTTGATATATGGCCATACTTATAGATTAACTGTGACGTTACGAGCATCAACGTTGAGTCTTTTGTAGGCGAAACGCGTGTCTGGCGCAAATACAAAATTACAATCCTGGTATCTATGATGAGTTTATTTGATGTACTACTTAATATCAACAAAAGGAGATGTTGGTGGTACTGATACATTGCATATCTAAATGCGACAACAACTATTGACTAAAAATACTTATTATTCACCTTATATCATAATACTGATGTTAAGTTTCTTTTTATATACTTTCAGGTATGAACGACTATAGAAAGAAACCGATGATGTTTTATCCGCTAGGACTTGTATAAAGTAACACACTAACCAACATGAATCGGTGTGTATATGAAGATATAATACGGTTCGATACAAAAGGTAGTTCCTTGAGTGATTTTCGAACGCAGTATGCCTACATGCATGGACCTATTAGCATTGTTATTTGTATTCTTGGAATTATTCTTAACGCAGCAAACATTGTAGTGCTGACACGTAAAAACATGATGACGTCAATCAATGTCATACTCACGTGGTTAGCTGTCGCGGATAATCTCAAAATGACAGATTATTTAATTTTTGCAATTGGTTTTTACGTGATGAAAGATCCAGATCTTGATCTGATGAACACGTATAATATCCATAAAGGGAAATACTTGGAGTTTCATGCCAGTTTTGCTATTGTTTGTCACAACATTGGAGTATGGCTGACCGTCTCATTGGCAATATTTCGTTTCTTATACATATGGTTTCCCGGTAGAGGTAAAATATTTTGCACAGTGACCAGAGCTAAACTCACAGTTGCCTTGATTTATGTGACAATAGCAATAATATGTATACCAAATTACTACACAAACTTCTTAGATAAGAAAACACCAGTTCATTTAAACAGCTCAAACATCACGTGTCATGCAAAATATACAGTTAACATGATTGATCAAAAGGATCCCGTATTTATAGCGAACACTTATATTCAAGCAATATTCACGAAACTAGTGCCTTGTGTCTTGTTAACAGTTTTGACATTTCTTTTGATATATGCAATGCATCAAGCTTATCAAAAACGCAAAGTATTATTAAGTCAAGGCCATGATCAGGATGCACGACGTCATCATGAACACAACAGGACCACTGGTATGTTGTTAGCTGTCGTGATATTGTTCTTATTGGTTGAACTTCCTTTTGGAATATTAACTTTAATGATAGTGTTTTCCCCTGCAGAATGGATGACAAAAGTATATGACAATCTTGGAGAATTCCATGAACTCTTGGCACTGTTTAATAATTCTGTTAACTTTTTACTATACTGTAGTATGAGTAAACAGTTTCGTAAAACGTTCATTTCTATATTTTGCAGATGTTTGCCAAAACAAAATTATCGCGTAATAAATATGACAGAAAGGAGTCAATTTAACAACTCAGTGAACCACAATCATCACAATACTACTCATGTGCAAACAGATGCATGACATATGGGATAACATAATGCGGTAAATACGCACTACGTTAGTTCGTGAAATAAATTGTTTGAACTGAACAACGCTTTTCCTGTTTGAACTGGTGACGATAATGAAACTTGTTGATGCTCTTTTATGACTAGATGTAATATTTCTAAATGTTTTCCTACTGATAAAGAATTATTGATTTTTTATTTGGACTTGTTTGCACATTCTAACTACCGCATCTTGTTTACAATGATCCTAACATATTTGTCAATATATATGGTCTGTATATAAAAAGTAAGGATGTTCGCTTATCGGGATTCTGAAATTGTATAGATACATGTATTCGGTCTTCTTAGTCCAGTCGATTTGTGCAGATTTTTGACAAAATTGCTCAGATTGTGGTAAAAGCATGAAATTTGGCATAGTAGGAGTAAATGTCATGGACAACAATTTAAGCTATGGACCCAATCTGAAAATCGTAATTGGCGAAAGAGGCGGCCATTTTGAAATGGTGGGCGTTTGATTTCAATAGATTAATAATAGAAAATCATGAAAATGATATTAGAGAAGATATTGACATGAAATCTGGTTGATAGAATAACAGTACTGAATCCAATTGTCTTGTAGAACAATAGTTTTGGAAATATTATCCATAGTGAATGGCGGCCATCATGAAAAATCTTCTTTTTTTTAAGCCAAAATATGTAGTCATTATTCGATATAATAAAAAAAAAAGCATTGTGGAAGATGTATACAAATGTATTTGTATGAGCTATATAAACAGGACAAAAAGCTAGCCTATCCCCTCTCCCGGTTTATTCTTCTGTTTTGTGGCGGGTACAAAAGCATTAAAACGCGGACACGAAGAGGATCATAAAATGAACTATTACTCTGAAAGCAATATTTGTGCAACGGCTTGTTCAACTTAGAATAACAGGAGAGTTTTATCTTATACGTAGAAATAAAGCAAGAAAATTTTTGTATACCTGTCGTTTATAATAGTTGGTAGATTACTGAATAATTCGTTCTGTTGATATTGTTCATTTGAAACAACTTTCAAAAACCTTAATTGCAGACATAATGAATTTTATATCATACAAGTAATGGTATAAGAACATCAACTGCTCAAATGTTCTCAATTGACGTTAACAATATCTAACAATAAATGAAATGTACATGTACATGTTTTGTCAAATCACACTCTGTTTATCATATTCTATCACATTGTCCTCCACATTAACATAGAGTAGTACAACTTAATACTGCCTTAACACATTTGCAATTCATTAGTAACTGTGTTCACTTTGACTTATAAGTTAAGCGCTTGCTGCAGGAAATTATTATATAGTCATATGGTATATTCATCACAATTGACAAGGACTGTCATCTGAGGACTTCATATATATTGATTTTTTGGTAGCCATCTTGAATAATGGCCATTTTGAACACATGAATTTCCAATATATCATTATTTGCTAATCTTATTAATTCACTGTTTGCATTCATACTTTTTTTACTAATTTATAGTGGATATTCACAAAGAGGTCAGATAAGGCATGCACATGTTTTCAAAATTAAGATATCAGTATCAAAATTTCTGTTACTTACACGTTTGCCTAAGTAACTTTTTAAAACAGTAATTACGAAACTACGTATATATTATATATAATTAATGACCGAAAGTTTTTTTTTTTTTGGAAACGATCAAAATTGTAGATTTCGAAAACACTGGAACTAGATATAAGAAAAACATAATGGGCAATTAGACTGGAAGGAATGTGTGAAACGGCAAGAGAGGACATGTAAGGGTTTGAAATACCAAGCATATACAAACAGAACAGTCATAGACATTTGAGCTGGCAATCACTCTTTTGATGCAAGAATGCGATGATGTTGGGTCTTGAATTGGTTTTCCTTTCCCTCAATTCGAAACAGTCGACATTTTCAAATCGACATGAATAGGGCATGACTGTGCACTTGTACTACAAGACATATCCCCTTAGCCAAATTAAGAGCTGGAGATGTCAAATCACTAGTAGCATGCTTGATGATTGATAAAACTTGACAACACAGCAAATAGGCAGAATAAAAGGCACAGAAAGAAAGCCAGGAATCTTTTATCTTTGGAGTTGTGCTTTCCTACATAATGAAAGACATTGATGGCACATGGTCTGGAAGAGATATTGTACCAATCTCCAAGCTTGCAGATCACGCTAAATTGTACAGTAAATGCCTGTAAGATCTTGGAGTTATCATGGAAGGAAGAACTGATGCAAAGCAGTTAACAAAATTGTAATGTAGCTGCTATAGGATATCTATAAGCATACAAGCAAGATAAATTAGTGCTCTTAATTTTGAACAAATGTAATCGTGAAGCTCTGAAACAGACCTAATAAAAAAAGGTAAAAATGAAGGCATCCCCATAGCCATAGCAGGCAAAATATACATGCTTGATGCTAAGAATAACTTTACAGGGACACACAATAACAGCTGTTGACACGAATCAGTTCAACAGACATAAGTTTCCTTAGTAAAAATGACAGCGGATGGTTTAACATCAAGACACAGCTCAGAAATATCGTTGCGTGACAGACAAGACTTACCATTTCTCAGCTATAATAGTTCAATTGTGCAACTCGTCGTTGAAAGGATACATTTGCAACTTATCAGTCCTCCGATAGAGAGTAAGATGTCTCAAAGATTGTGGAACTGATTCATTTGGAAAGCCTACATCGAATGTCCCTGTAAATCTTTTTATAGTAACAAGCTTACCTCTTCAAACTGTTCTAGTTACTTTGACTGTGAAGAGGCCTTCATCGTCATGACTAAAAGTCATGGTCTGTTTCAGAACTTTCCCAACATATTCGTTGGGAATCCGGAGAAAGACACAAACTTTCATGTGTGCTTGCATATCATCTATGGCAGCTAGTATTCAATATTCAGAAGTGTTGTCTTAATCATTCCTTCCATGACAACTCATATTTCCTAAGAACGTCTACTGTACAATTTACCAATATCATTAATTTTAAATATCAAAACAATATCTGTTCCATAGTGAGAGCCGTCACTGTTTTCTATCAATTTGGCGAGCCCCATTCCATGGATAACAGATTCTTGACTTTTTTGTGTCTTGAATTCTGTCTAATTGCCCTGTCGTGCAGTTTTAACAAACATTTAGCATGATATCTGCTCCTGAAATATTAATCTCCAGCACTGAGTCTTGCTAAAGGAACAATGGTTAGTAGTTAAAGTGACAGTCACATACTCTATTGTCGATCATAATTGTCGAGGCTTTATGATGATAGTCAGATACCTCATCACAATGATAGAAACAAATTCCTGCAATCATATTGTTCTTGTTCATTCATCACAACCGTGGCTGGATATTTTACTGTCATTTTCAATCCGTGACTCATCTTAGACTTTTTTCGTTTTTCCTACAAAATATATTTTGACCTTAAGATTTGCTTTAACAGAATAAGTACCTTTTGCCTTGTGATTCTCCCATTACATTGCCTTCATCAACTTGGAACAGTTGTATGCTTACAGAAAATGACTGATTACCAACTCAAATATCTATGTCTGCTCTTTGTGTATTTGATTGACATTGTAAATCCTCGTGTGTCCTCTCTTGGCGTTACGGAATTCACTCCAGTCTATTTATTTTTTTTTCAGCTCCGTTGACTTAATACCTACGTATTATTCCTTTTCAACATACAGTGGTCATAACTTATATTGTATATACGCATTTTTTTGGTGGTAAAAAAAGTAACTAAGCCCTACATGCTAAACTGCAATAAAAGAAATTTACGCATATTTTTTAAATATATTTATTAGTTAAAATATGTATGCCTTATTTCAGCACCTGGTGAATATATCCTATATGAATAGCAACAGTCATATAAGTAAATGATAAGAAACACTAGTTGTAAATGCATATAAAACTTGAGCATAAATTCCAAAAACAATATAGGATATTTGAAATTTACGTTTCCAAAATGGCCACAATTCCAGATGGTCACTTAATACTTCAATAGTCCTCAGTTGATATCCTTTGTCTTAAGATATACAAAAGTTTATCAAAATTGGTAAAGTAATATATTTTTCATATTTTTTAAAATATTTTTTATTAATATTTTGGAAATGATTTCAAAATGGCCGCCCAGAGCCGCCATTTTGATTTTCTGAATTGGGTCCATAGCTATAGATGTTAGTTATGACCTCAACTAACACTCTGCCAAATTTTATGCTTTTAAAACAATCTGAGCAAATGTTTCACAAATCGACTGGACTATCTGCAGTTTTATCCATGAAGTGCAATTTTCATATTCGTCCACTGACCCATACTCTTCTTCTGTTTATAAACTATCGAATTCTAACTGTCTATAAAAAAAACCCGTGTGTGATGTTGAGACAGCGCAGCGAACATCCTTATGATGCATTCAAATCATGTATAAAATGACATTATGTTGACAATCACGTGATTCGGTTGTACCAAACACCACTTACTTGCATGTAAATCATAATCAAAACTGTACAACCCGGTTAAATCAGACATGCATCATTTGACAGTACTTTCGAAAATTTCGAGCATAGTTTTACGCTATATTACGTGTAAAGTCATATATGAAACAAAATCTAAATTAATTCAGACATACCAAATAACTTTAGAACAGTAGAGAAAACAACTTGATATTCGGAACAAGTATAGAAGTGAATAAAAAAAAGAATCTTATGTACGTCAGTAAGACAACACGAAACGTAAAAAAATACTTAAGACTATATAGTTGTCAACATATGGTATTCCGACAAAGACCCAAGCCTTAAGAAGCTGAGAACAAATTTAAAAGAGACTATCAAAGATTCACCATCAAAATCCTATTCTCAAAATGACTAAAATGGGATTTGTTCTTTTGAATGTTTTGTGTGCTAAGCTTCAAAGGGCATACAGTAATGGAACATAGTTTGATGATAAAGTCATGACAATAAGATCAAAGCAATCTGATATCAATTCATATCAAACATTATAAACATCAATATGGTAAAAAAAAACATGTGTTCGAAGCGCTTTTCTGGATTTATCTCCATCAAGAACGCTCAAAGCCAAGGATTTATAAGGACCGAAAACGTTGAAGAACTATCAACCCAAAAAAAGACCTAAAAACATAGTCAAATCCAAATACCACTGTCCCAGGTTAGGGGGAGGGTTGGGATCCCACTAACATGTTTAACCCCGCCACATTATTTATGTATGTGCCTGTCCCAAGTCAGGAGCCTGTAATTCAGTAGTTGTCGTTTGTTTATGTGTTACATATTTGTGTTTCGTTCATTTTTTTTACATAAATAAGGCCGTTGGTTTTCTCGTTTGAATTGTTTTACATTGTCTTATCGGGGCCTTTTATAGCTCACTGTGCGGTATGGGCTTTGCTCATTGTTAAGGCCGTACGGTGACCTATAGTTGTTAATGTCTGTGTCATTTTGGTCTTTTGTGGATAGTTGTCTCATTGGCAATCATACCACATCTTCTTTTTTATATGAGGTCAAATTTGCCTGAGGGAGTTTAATTACAAAATTTATGAACAAGCTATATAAGATATTCTGTTATAAATCAAGTTAGTACCGAAGAACTGACTACTGTGCTGATATAACTCAGTGCTGTAAAAAATGAAAACAAAACGTTAAAGGTTTTATGAATCCGAAACGCTTTGTTGGATTTACCTTCATCAGAATGTTAAAACCGTATATTTGAAAGCCAAAATTTACAAGGATCGAAAATGTTGAATAGCCATTAACATAAAAGGACCTAAAAAGTCATAGCCAAATCTACCTTAGGCCATATAAAATAAACACCGCAATTTTTTTCCTGAAACATTTGTTATTATTATACATGTTATACTTTACGTTAAAATGCCATATTTTGATTGGTTAATACGAGGATGTTAATTTACTCTATCACATGGCTGAGCGGGTAATAATTTTTTTGAATGTTACCCTCTCGTCCAAACCAACCACAAATCGATTATTTCAAGAACAATGAATTGAATTTACATCAAGTTTTTAAATACAATGCTTAAGATATACTTTTTGACTCAGATTTTATTATTTGACTGTCAAAATAAAAAAATAAAACATCTTGCTTAACTTTTGTTGTATTTTTCTAATACCCGTAATTTTGTTATGTACGTGAGGTCATGGAAAATACTTTTAAAATGAAATTAATCTGTAAAAGACAATAATGATTGGTTATTCAGTATAATAAATTAAATAACACATAGCTGAGAGGGTGATAGAGCAGATTGGTACCCCTCGAAAAAGCATTGTCAACCTTGACTTCGCCGCGGTTGACAATGTTTTCTCGGGATAACAATCCCGTCGATCACCCTCTCAGCTATGTGTTATTTATAAATTATTATACTTCACGTTGAAATGCCATATTTTGATTGGCTAATACGAGAGTGTCAATTTACTCTATCACATGGCTGAGCGGGTGACATTTTTTTAATGTAACCCTCTCGTCCAGACCAATCAAAAATCGACAATTTAAAGGACAATGAATTGTATTTACATCAAGTAATTGAATAGAAAGCGTAAGTTTTACGTTTTGGCTCAGATTTTATTATCTAACTGTCAAAATGAAAAAATAGAAAATTTGCCTGCGGTTGACAATGTTTTCTCGGGGTACCAATCTGCTCTATCACCTTCTCAGCTATGTGTTATTTATATAATAGCACATTCGATGTTTCTATAAGAGAGTCAGTAAAAAGATCTGTAAACGTAAGTCGTTAGAACAGTGCGATCGATATCTTGCCAATGGAATATACCAAATTTTCAGAAGAATAAAGCAACTAAAGTCAGCAAAATGTATGCATAAATAATTGCCAACGTTTCTGATTATCGCGCGGTTATTTCACTAAGGACTAGAGGTCCACTACTAGCAGTAACTTCATTGTCAATATATCGAATTTACTATAGCGTCTCCTGTTTGTCAAAGTGATTTTCTAAAATAAGCGGCAACAGGAAAGATAGGAGCCAGGCTTTTATAATGCAGGAAGATGTTAAACATGCATGACGATGGGTTGAAGCTATCAAAAGAGTTTAAGGTAATATAAACATGACCAAAGTGCATGGAAAAAAGAAATGGTTGAAATTATCAAGTATTAAATGTTGACGTAATGGCGACACATTCATAAGAGACGATCAAAGGTTTAACTAAGTGGCAATTCCATGTACAACCCTCGATGTTGAGTGTGGGTTTACATACTACCCAGTTCATTGATTTTCTAACAACATTTTTACACATTTTACCTTCAAACTCTTTAATCTGGGTAGATGCAACACTTGAATTTGTGATGAATGTGTCAAATCAATAAACATTCGAATCAGCTAATTTTATTTATACTTTTCGGCATATATCTTTTTATTATTAATGATTTGAGCATTGTAGTATTTTACCCATTTAACCGACATGTTTGATATAGAGGGATTTTCCCATAAATTTAATGTTTACAAATAACAACTTTATTTAATAAATAGTTTCACATGTCATTCGTTGTCCTGTTATTCCGTAAATTGTTGTGATTAATTGGATTTTGCCTGATCAATTTTGTTTTACTTTAAGAAATCACTGTGTTTTGGCAAAGTTATTTCATTTGTTTGAAATGAACTTTTTCTTAACAATTTTTAATTCCGATATATCATTTGAACACAAGGAAGTAATTGGTTTTAAGTCAATCAGATAGCAACGCAAGGACACAACTAATCCAAACAAACATATAAACATACGGTATTCAATATTTTCTCTGGGCACTCTAGCTTCCTCAACCAGTAGATTTTAAAGTTGACCGCCACGAGATAGAGCCAAAAGTCCTGAAAGTGTCGTTACACCAATAATTGTATGCATTAATCAAATTTACTATATGTTCAAATATACAACTTGCCACTCTGAAGATAATAAAAATAGAAGTTTTGGATAAATGAAAAAGACAATATTATAGGTCTACCATCAACACAAAACTCACTAAATGTTGTTTAAACATTTACAGATATAAAATAAATCGCACAACTATCGAACTCCGAGGAATATACAAAACAGAAGTCCCTAATCAATGACAAAATCTAAAGCTCAAACGAATGGATAACAACTGTCATATTCCTTGCTTGGTACGGGCATTTTCTGTTGTAGAAAATGGTGGATTTTACCTTGTTTTATAGCTAGCTAAACCTCTCACTTGTATGACAGCCGTATAAATTCCATTATATTGACAACGATTATTATATATGTGAACAAAACAATCAGATATAATAGTTAAAAATGTCAAAATAGGGACACAATAGTCAACATTGTGTTACAATCTTAATCACTGTGAAAAAAAAAAAAAAAAAAAATAGGCAACAAAGAAACACAAATAAGCAGATAGACAAAACACATAAGCAAAAACTAAAGACAATAACACAATGACGGGATGTACAAGTACCGAGCCACGTCAAATGGATAGCACCAACAATAGAAAAAAAGTTAAAAGTAATATTCAAAAGGAAAAATAAAAGAATTATCATTACTATTAAACGTTATTAAGATGATATATAACGTCAGTACCCAAAATCTATACTTCAAGACCATCCTATATTATTTGTTGAGTTGAATGGATTGATACTTCAACAGACATTCTGTATTTCATTGGTTCCTAAGCGTGAACCCCAACTGACCGACTTGTTCATGTACATGTATGTACACAAAAAGTCATACGAAGCAAAAATCAATGTATGCAAACATTTATCACAGAAAAAATAAAAAATCTTACAAAGTCTTTTGTTATTCATTTTCAGATATGTTGATGATGTTCTGTCACTCACTCAAAAAGCCACAATTGGATGAGCGTCTGCATCTCATATATCCTAGTGAACTTGACATTACGGATACTATCGAAACTAGATCTCGATCTTTCGCTCGAAATTAGCACAGATGGACGACTCCAAATTATAATCTATGACAAACGTGATGATTTCAATTTTCAAATTGTCAACTGCTCATTTCTTAGCAGTAACATATTTTTTTATCCATCTCAAGATATCTTCAACTGAGACGTTTCGCTTGTGCATGTTCAGACTAATATGAATTGTTTTAGCAGGATTGTGCTCCTTACAAAATAACTGATCCCATATTGTTGAGAAAGGACAACTTAAATTGGAACTTATAAGTTTTACATGCAGTCTCTATCACGAATTGGTTGACCGATACGGTGTATCGACGACGACGAGGTTTGTTTTAATTGACCTTGAGAGTATTGCACGGTCAGACCTGACTTCTGTCTTTTGGGGGATTAATGGTATATCTGTGTCCATACCCATAGGTTTATAACCTTTTTTCTGTAGTCTTTTTTCTTAAATACCAGAATAGTCTTCTGATCTGTAACTTAACCGATTCTCTTTACCCAATCTCCAGACGGTTTGTACATATATTGCAGGAAGCGCTAACCCTATCGACACATCCGGGGGTCTCGCTCCTTTTTTAAGTTCATACGATTCCGGCAGTTTTTATTTGTATGGAAGATTTGCATTCTGAATCAATTTATAAGATTTGTGCTTAGGTAAAATACTGTTGCCACCTCAATTCATTTGGTTAGGTAAAATAATGTTGCCTTACTTTATAGACCACCTCGTTCCATTTGCTACGGTAAAATAATGTTGCCTTACTTTATACCCACCTAGTTCCATTTGCTTATGTTATTGCATGCTAGTTATTGATTATTTCATATCATGTGAGAGACAGAACATCAACGTTAATTCTAAGCCTATTCTATTTTACCTATAGGCCTTTTGGAAACTGAGAACAGATGTTTAATATGTTTTAATTCCTTTTTTGTTCTTAATTAGGTTTGGTATATTGATTTAAGATGGATTATGGCTATTTGTGCCTGTGACTGTGTTTTGAAAATATGTGTTTTGTGTAGTTTTATGAAAGTTGACTTGATACAGCGATATTGATATGGTTATCCTAGTACATATACACTTTATGAAATAAAAATCAGATCAAATATACAAATCTTCAATCTTATTATGTTTGATAATTATGTCTATGTTTCGTCATAAACACGGATGTATTTTCTCTTAATGTAGCATTCGCCGATATTACACCAAATAAATAAAAATACAGGCATACCTCTTATGAATGACAGAAATAAAACATAATCTGATAAAAGTCATTTATGGAAAGTTATTTTATACAAAAATAGTTCAAAATCAATTGTAAATGGGAAAATACCTAAAGTTTTATTCGAAGCTTAAAGAAAACTCACTCATTGTCAAATTCTCGATGGTCTATTGTATTTGGTAGTGTGCTCGAATCGAATCATGTGTTGAAGGTTATTAGTCCGTTTCTCGGATATGTCAATCGAAACACTTAAAAAAAGTAGCGGTTTCTCCATCTCTGTGAAGCACTGGATATTTAGGATTAAGAGCAACTTGAAGACTGCGTCCAAGTAGGGTTATGTATATCTTTGGTAGACGTAATGTTATCTTGTGGGCTGGCACTTAAAATGTCAGTCTAACCGAAACGGTTTGTATAAAGAATACAATTTTCATACTGCATTCACATGTTATCCTCCTGCCTATGCATGTAGACTAAGTATTTGATGCTGGGCGTTGAACAGTCACCAATCAACCAATCGTTAATATATGTACAAACAGTCAATGAATGAATATCTTTAAAACAGATTGTTTTTTTTAAGTAAAAGGAAGATTACTCTAATGTCAAAAGAGTTCAATCATCACAAATGATAGTGCTCTTCTACAATTACTACGCCCATATATAGACTACCCAACTCTAAGCACATAAGACTAATAAAAACCAAACTGAAGTTCAAATTGAATACCCACACGACAGTGTCATGTGCTGATTTTAATTACACATTATGATACATAATATCATGTCGACAAAATATAGTCAAGTAATTTATATTATCTTGCTTGATATTATAAAGATGCTTGATTTCTTGATTGACAACATATTTGTTACGTTCGGAGGACGTGTTTTTCAACAGACTGTCGGCATTCCAATGGGAACAAACTGTGCCCCTCTACTTACCGACTTAAAAAATTGTTTCTTTATTATTATGAGGCTGACTTCATGCAGGAACTTCTTAGGAAGAAAGATAAGAAGTTAGCAATATCCTTTAAAACCACTTTTCGCTATATAGATAATGTTCTTTCACTAAATAATTCAAAATTTGGTGACTATGTGGAACGCATCTATCCAATCGAGCTAGAGATAAAGGATACTACAGATACAGTTAAGTCGGCCTCATATCTTGACTTACATCTAGAAATTGACACTAAGGGTCGGTTGAAAACAAAACTTTACGACAAAAGAGATGATTTCAGCTTTCCAATTGTGAACTTTCCATTTCTAAGTAGCAACATTCCAGCAGCACCTGCATACGGGGTATATATCTCCCAATTGATACGATATTCCCGTGCTTTCATTTCTTATCATGATTTTTTTGATAGAGGGTTGCTGCTCACAAGGAAGCTATTAAACCAAGAGTTCCAAATGGTGAAGTTGAAATCATCCCTTCGTAAATTTTACGGACGCCATCACGAGTTGGTTGACCGTTATGGAATAACCGTTTTACAAATGATATCGGACATGTTCCTTACGTCGTAACTACAATCCCCTTCCCTTCCATGAATGTGACCTACCGAATTAGACTATTTACCGTATTTGTTATCACATAAGCAACACGACGGGTTGCACATGTGGAGCAGGATCTGCTTACCCTTCCGGAGCACATGAGATCACCCCTAGTTTTTTGGTGGGGTTCGTGTTGTTTATTCTTTGGTTTTCTATGTTGTGTCGTGTGTGCTGTTGTTTGTTTGTCTTTTTCGTTTTTAGCCATGGCGTTGTCAGTTGTTTTGGATTTATGAGTTTGACTGTCCCTTTGGTATCTTTCGTCCCTCTTTTATAATTACTACTGAAATCAAAACATTTCATATAACATCAAATAAATTCACATAAGCAAGATAAAAAAAATAACTGAGAAACACGTCTAGTCGAGTCGGCCCTGTCATGCTGAATGCTATATCCCACGAAGCGCGGGAATACAAATAACGGTCTATGGGCAGACAACTAGAAGAAATTAATTTCAATCTAATTCAGTTCCTTCAAACGGTTGATATTACATTTTTCTTCTGCCTTCTCATACTTCGCAAAATGTCTTCATAAAATTAACGAAATATTTGATACATGTCGGGACATTGAACTGTATTTCTTTGTGAATTGATTAACCTGTAGATATATCAGTTTATCTTTCAATCCCCTGAGCAAACTTTTTCATAAATAATAGGTACAGATAAACTCTCTTGGAATCCTCTTCTATACGCGAACAGAAGTATGAAAATGACTGTTCATATCATTGTTCATTTCGGCTTTTTCTTCGCGGTCCGCGTTTTAATCGATGTCGAACAGAAATAAACGTCAGCAACAAACCAACACAAACAGCCAAAATAAATCAAGTAGGAAACACGATAACCAATAAGTTTGAAGATGGTTTAAATACATAATTGGGTTTACCAACAAATTCTGTCTTTCCGTCTGACTAAATAATTTCAAATTACGTCTTGTAACGTAAAATATATTTTGAAATTAAAATAGAAACTCCTGATAATGGTGACTCCAACAAGAGATATATACATTGAGTAAATATGTCTCTGCTGCAACCAAGCTTTATTAAAATTTTGTATCAGAAATCTAATTTGAACTATTAGATAAAAAAGACAAAATATTTAATGTTAAAATAGAATTATGTTCGGAACAAATATCGTCCAGATTTGCAAGAGAGGATCACGAAAGTCGTGCTTTTTTTCAAATGATATGTGCATTTAACCTACATATGAAATTGAAACCCAGCAATACATTTGTACAAAACACAAACTACTATAATAACAATTCGTGAATCTAGACAGCTAATAGCATAGACAAAAATAAAGTAACAAAAATACCGATGTCTAAGGGAAATTCAATGTATCTCATCAATGGCAAAATCAAAGGCTCAATCACATCAAACGAATGGATAACAACTGTCTGATTCCTGACTAATTACAGGCGTTTACTTTATGTAGAAAACGGTGGATTATACCTGGTTTTATAGCTAGCTAAATCTCTCACTTGTATGACAGTCGCATACAATTTCATTTTATTGACAACTACAACAATGTAAACTATATCGAAACGTTTTTAATTCAACCATCGATGTTCAAAAACTTGTTCCTAAGATTTTGTACTGTTTTAGGGCATTTACATCATTTATATAGGGTGCTTAGATCAATTTTCCAAAAATCATGTGTTTTGGTTCAAAGGCAAAAATTTTGTGGTCTTCGGACTACCAAATATGCATACATTTGTACTTGTCTTCAGTATTACAGCAAACTATGTACATTGCATTACAAAAGAAGACATATGTTGGGTATCCCAGATTTAAAGACCATATCACATCAAATATATTTACCGTCATCAAGACGTCATGTTACTCTTTTTTCGGCTTGGTAAATATTATCGAAGTTAAAGTATAAAGGAACATTCATTGTCAATGTCCGAAATTCACATGAAAGTGTTCTGTGCAGTTTAAAATATGTGATGTATTTCTTGTCTTCAGCTTGTTAATTTAAGAGTTCATAATGAAGATAATGACCTTTCTTTACAGTCATGTGGCCATAGGTCAAATAAGTTTTCACTCAGCATTTTAAAATTCGAATCATATGTTATAAGGACATACTTGACTTTCCGGCATGTTTGCAGCGTTTATGTCCATAATGATTGTCTGATTAAAATGTGCTATGAAGATATAAAAAAAACTATTAATAATTAGATTGGGGATTTACAATAAGAAAGAACCTTTTTTTAATCAAATATATTTTGCAAAAACCTAAACTAGAAATTTGATGTGGTCTAACTTTTCGCTAGCACATGTTAGTTTGCATAGCACTAGTGTAACTTGTAAAGAATAAAGTTTTGAAATTAAAAAAGAGTTTCATTGAATCAAGAACGTCATGTATACATTTCTTTATCACAACATTGACGGGACACATACTAGTAGCTAGAAGTCTAGGTATTTGGAACCGCATCGGACGTCTTATAATAGCGTGCTGATATCTATACTGCGGGAGGGTATTTGTTGTTCTTATTTGTCAACACTATAATAGTGAGTATTATCCAGAAGACTCCTCGCGAGGTTATCATTTAATTTCGTCTTTCTTCTTGAAACATAGACTAAGTTTACTAGTTTGATTTTAATTTACTGATAAAAAAATCAATATTAATACCAATAAAAACAATATTTAAAGCTCTAATAACAGTGTTGAATTGGTAACCTTTTCGAAAAAGTTTATTTTAAGGATCGATAAATTCACCCAGATCGTTACTAAATTTCCAGGCTTAGAAAAACAACATCGCCGGCATGCTGTTCTTGTCTATAATATTCTTGCATATTCATTAGCTATGTAGGCGTGTCATAAATTGTATCATACGCGATCACTGACCAGCCAGTACACACTGCTGTAATGATTTCATTTACCAGTTTATTAAAAAGATATAATAAACATAACATATATTATTGTTCTAAAACACAAGTAAAAGTAATATCATAATACGACAGGGTTAACGTAATACTTGCTGTTATACATAATAAATGATAACATATCATGTAAATAATAGTTTCAAATTTTTTTCTATCAATATTAACATGATTAACTTTCAGAAATTCTTGTCGCTAAAATTGTTTTCTTTTGCATATTCTTTTAATATTTATTTGGAATAAGTAATTTTAATAAAAAAAAAATATGTTATCTTGTCGCTTCTTGTCGCTAAAATTTATCTTCTTCTCGCTTCTTGACGCTTATTGTCGCTAAAACTCTTCTTGTCGCTAATTAGTGAGACCGGAAAGGGGCGAACATGAATAGGGGCGAACGTGATTTGATTGAACAGGACCCCGTTTCGGCATTTGTTCCCTTTTCTTAGAAAGGATTTTACCTCTCTTCGTGGCTTGACAAACCATGGCTTTAACTGAACTAAACATTTGTTGGTCATTTTTTTATTATTTGAGAAATTTGTTAGTTTTTTGGTTGCAAGAAATTACACTCGAGTTATCTACCTTACAGATTCTCCCAACCGGAAGTGGTTGTTCTTCGTGTGAAAAATGGCAGCGTTCAGTTGGTCAGCATTTATCTTTGTATATTTAATTAATTTCGTGCAAGTTCTAGGAGAATGGAACACAGAAGATTACCTTAAGCGAGAACACACCCTTGTGAAACCGTATCAAGGTGAGATAGTGCTCTTGACATGCATGGTTTACGCATGGGTTTGCTGCGTCAAATGTGCCCTCAAAGAATTTTCGTCTGCATGTTCTCTGGTTTTCCTTTGTTGTAACTCTTCACTTGATCCAATAAATTTTGGGATTATCTATCAGATTTTTACAATGAGGCCTTAAACTGATAGGACCTTCCATCTAAATGATGTAAATAATTTCTAGAAACAAATTTTCAGGAAATGACTCTTAATCATTAAGGTTCATCATAACAAACGGACAAATATGGCTGTATTTACATGCCAAAAATTACTCTGAGTACAGACTTACCTGTAAAGTTGGAAAAGTTTTAATGCCTAGCATCCACTAGATATGCAAAAGTTAAATCCATTTTGTGTTTCAGAAAGATAAAATCTCTTTTGGATTATGATGGGCATTTTTTTTCCTTTATGCAAAAGGTGTGAAAATTGACTAAGTTGTGGAACAACTATGAGATGCTCCCTCAGGTAAAAAACCGGTTTGTATTGTTTTCATTGTCCTTAATTGACCATAGACACCAGGTATCTTTACATCTATAGGTGAGTTAAAGAGTTTATCTGAGTCAGTGAGTGGACAGTATCAAAGTAATGCAGGTGTTTGTTTATTTTTGCACCTTCTGAAGAAAGGAAAAAAAATGCCCAGCAAAAACCAAGAAAGATTTTATCTTTCTTAAACACAAAATGCATTTAACTTTTATATATCTAGTGGATGCTAGGCATTAAAACTTTTCAAACAGCACCGGTAAGTCTGTACACAGAGTAGTTTTTGAGGTAAAAATACGGCCATATTTGTCCATTTGTTATGATGAACCTTAATGAGTTGATGTCATGATCAGATGAGGAGGAAGTTGACGCCAAACTGCTATATTATATTTATATTTGCAAGAACTGAAGATTTTTTATGAAGGTCATAAGGTTTTGGCAAATTTAATAAGTTTTTTCTTAGTTAGTTTATGAATAACCACAGTAGGTAATTTTGTTTGTATTGCAAATCCATTCATTTTGCTCACAGACATGTAATTTACAGAATTACAATACAGACCAGCATCGTAGTTCCTTTCAACAGGAACATATATTGACAGGACCCAATACTACTTAATTGTTATTTTGTAGCCAATTTCATAGTTGGGTCATCTATACTATTAAACGAGAAGACCTCATTTTGTGTGTCGCTTCTCTTCTTTCCACAATAAATTAATCAACACGCCTCTGTGTCCTATAGGTACAGTGCATAGTTGCATTTGTCATCCATTCATATGATTATTCAGATTGAGTTATTTTGGGAGAAAAACGAGAAAAAAGGCATCCGGATATTGTCCCGTCATTGGACGAAATTTTAAGTCAGATTAGACTTCCGGTTTGCGTTTTTTTTGTATACTTTGAACATACACATACTACAAATAAAGTGTATTTTCAGAATTTTATCTGCTATCATTTTCAAGTTTACTATCCACGGCGGTCACAGAGTCTATTAAATAGAGGGGTCTGTATACTATATCAATGACCACCATGGATCGATTAGTAAACTTAGAATTGAAAGTAAATACACTTTATTTATATAGTAATGAATGTTCATAATATACAGATAAGCGCTTAAATTATTCATGTGAACTTTTGATACCTTTTCTGAAATTCTCCAATCATTAAATCTTTTACAAAATTCATTGATTACAAAAAAAAAAATTAACAACTATAGGTCACCGTACGGCCTTCAAAAACGAGCAAAGCCCATACCGCATACTCAGCTTTAAAAGGCCCCGAAATGACAATGTAAAACAATTCAAACGAGAAAACTAGCGGCCTTATTTATGTACAAAAAAAATAAAGAAAAACAAATATGTAACACACAAACAAACGACAACCACTGAATTACAGGCTCCTTACTTAAATGTTCATAACATACTTAATGTATGTTTATATTAAAATTGATAGAAAACCAAAAATTGGGAACTTTGGAAATAAAGGTGGAGGGATAAAAAAAATTCCTGTCCCAAATAACCTATGACTTATGATACTTTTGCTGAAATTCTCCAGTCATTCAGTATTTTACAAAATTCTTCTAACAACACTTTACATACTTTAAACTACGCTCTGAATGCCCATGATTTCGCGGGTGTGTTCTTTTTGGCATTAAAATTAGAAAGATCATATCATATCATAGAGAACATATTTACTAAGTTTCGAGTTGGTTGGACTTCAACTTCATCAAAAACTACCTCGACAAAAACTTTAACCTGAAGCGGGACAGACAGACGAACGAACGAATGGACGAACAGACTAGAAAACATAATTTCCATAAATGGGGCATACAAATTTATTGTTGAAAGTGAAAGTAGTGATTTGGCCGAAATGAAAGTAGGGTAGAGATTATAGGGAGGCAGGACATATTCGGGACGTCGGGATCGGGTGTTTTTAAGGTTGGGATTTTGGGATTGATCTTTACGGGATGCGGGAATATATATATATTTTTTAATTCGTGATATCGGGATATGAATTTCGTTAAAATACGCACCTCAGGATTTCATGTTTTTAAGCCGGGATTTCGGGATCAGGACCCCTCAGACCACCCCTCAAATGAGCCTTAGTCATTTATATGAGATTCAAATCCTACCATTGGCATGTTAGTAGGGCTCTCAAAAGGAAAGGCACTGATGGATTGTCCTAGAAGCACATTTTATTAGAATAATAATGGTCTATAAGAAGTTTCATTTAGTTCATGTTTAAAGCGGTGCAAATTTTAAATTTAATTTGACTTTACCAAAAATGCATTGTATCAAAGGGGAAGAATAATTGTGGTATAAGGCCAGAAACACGAAAAAATTATAATTGAATTTAAAAGAACGGACTTTGGAAAAAAGGAAAGAACTTTTGATACTTTATAGGAAATTATCCAGTCATAATATCTTTTACAAAAATTCATCCTACAACAGTTTAGAAGCTGTATATTCCTGCGATTTCGCGGGTGTGTTCTAGTGGTAATAAAGCTACAACAGCATGAATAGCGAACTCGCTATTATCCTAATAATTTCTAATAAAATGTCATTGAAACCAAGTTTTCAAATTGATGCCAGTTTATTGAACTTGTAATCTGTCACTTAAAAATTGTTATAATCACATTAATTTCATCACTATGATCACAGAAGGGTATACTTACAGAATGCAAAACCAACTGATAAAAAAATTTGTGAAAGTTCCGGGGAACCCAGTGTCTCGCATGACTTTTGCTGGTAATCACGTCTCAACAAAAAGGAGGGGAAAAAATTAATAATATTCCTCTCAATACTATCTTTTGATTGAAAGAAACTTCTGTCCAAGTTTGGTACAAGTCCAGGATACACGTACATTTAGTTTATGAATCTAATAAATGTTTAATAACTTTAACTGCAGACTGTATGTAATGTTAACTGGAAAAAAATAAATACGAAAAAAAAGGGATTTTTTTTTTACAAAATTTACTTCTTGACACTATCCTATGATCCTAGACAAGCTTCTGTCCAAGATTGGTAGAAATAAAGGATAGTTTAAGAAAGTTATTAAAATTTCAAAAACTTCACCACAGAATGATTATTTGTGGAAACACCACCACCGCAGATGGAATAAAGGATTGCTATGTCTCACTTTTTCGACAAAAGTCAAAGGCTTGACAAAAATGGTGCCAACGGCATTCCCAAACCATTACAAAAGACTTCCCATCAAATAAACTACACATATTTGGTCATTTTACATGACAAAATATAACTTTTTATAATAACACTTGTATTTATTTACAATTAGATTTATGTGGTTTCAGTCAGACACTACCTAAATCTATAAATCTTGAGAAGTCATGTTTCAGTCCAAGATTTGTTATCAATTTTAAACTGAAAAATTTATCAGATTCATTTCCTATTTAGGTACAATGTATACTGTTTCCAGCTTTCAAAATTTTGAACCTCCTGATATTAGTATCTTCAAACAAGGGATCATTTCAATTTGTCAACCACTACTCACATGAATTTATTTCTATCATGTCTATTAACCAAAATGAACTCAATTTAGAGATTTTTAAACCAACTATATATACATGTATATAAAACTATAAGGGATCAATTGAATGAGTATTATTGAAATACTGGTAAAGAATAAAATATTTTTATTTTGAAAATTGGAAGGCCCATGATAAAGAGCATAAATATCAGTCGGACTAAAAACTTGTACAGAATGTTTATTACCAGTTTAATCTATTTTACCACAAAACACAGATAAAGTTAGTATTTTGGTGGTGTCACTTTTACTGTTCTAGAGTTATTCCCCTTTACAAAAGGAAAAATTGCCGAATTTTTTGTTTCCATTCTCTAACTTTAGTGTCTCAACCAAACATTATGAATCTTATACACAATGCCCAAGAGCTTATGTGAGTATGTTTAAACCATGCTTACTTTTCTTAATGCTATTTTTTTTGCAGGATCTGGTGCTTCTATGCCATTATGGGACTTTGTTGGTAGTACATTGGTAACTAATAATTATGTTAGACTTACATCAGATCACCAGAGTAGACAGGGAGGAATATGGAATACACAGGTAGGATATACAACTTCAATAACTACAATAAGAGTTTATGAATACACTGGTTAGGAATAATCATACACATGATTACGTGTCACCATTATTTATCAAAGATGCTAAACATTGCTAAAGAGTTAATATCATATTGTGGCTGATTGGCTTATTTCATGGATATTCTGTCCAATTTCCTGTTTGAATGAAGGGGATGTGAAGTATATATCAATGAGAAAACAAACAAAACAACACAAGAAATCCCCAAACATCTATATCATATAAAAGTACATGTATCAAGTTTGTATCGAGTTATAAATTTCCCTTAGATCCAATAAAGTTGTGTATAAAACATGCATAATAGATACAGTAGCCTTGTGTACCAAATGTATAGTTGTGTATAAATCTATCATGCATAATAGATACAGTAGCCTTGTGTACTAAATGTATATATTTAATTGTTTGATTGATGTTTGCTTTACACTTCATCAGTGAAAACAGGTATATTGTGAGGTACTAAATGTATGCCTTGTACAACTGTTGAACAGACCGTAGATATATGAAGATGTGGTATGAGTGCTAATGAGAAAACTTTCAATCCAAATCACAATTAGTTAAAGTAAACCATTAAAGATTATAGATCAAAGAATTGTCTTTAACATGTAGCCATGTCTCACACCAAACAGCAAGCTATTAAGGGCCCCTAAAATTACAGGTGTAAAATCATTCAAACAGGAAAATCAATGGTGTAATCTATATATAAAAAAAAACACACTTATGAACCAAATTAACAAATGACAACCACTTAACATCAGGTTCCTGACTCAGGACTAGTGCAAACAAATGCAGCAGGTTTTAAAGTTTTAATAAGAAACCAACCTTCACCCTTACCTGAAACAATAGTGAAACATCACAACATAGAAAGACACACTAAAAAATATCCATTGAAATGACTTAACTCAATCAAACTACATATTAACACAAACAAGTGAACAGACACTGAAAAAATAAATTGGATCTTTGACACAATGTAAATACAAAATCAATAAAACAAAATAAGAGGTGAGATGTTAAACAATATCAGAAAGTCTAGTGCAATTGTTCATGTTCATAAATCATCAAAATTTAACTATTACAAATGTACTGTCATTTATTATTTCAGCCATGTCATATAAAAAATTGGGAATTGCATGTACAGTTCAAAGTTCATGGTTCAGGAAAAAACTTATTTGGGGATGGATTTGCAATATGGTATACAAGAGACAGAAACCAACTAGGTAATATTATCTAAAACATCATATTCTGGTACACCCCAAAAAATAGTGTTAAATGAAAAAAAATAAGAAAATATAATGTAAAAGAAAATCAAAAAACTTAATTTAAATGATCTGTTGTTCCTTGTAAATTTGAAAAATATATTTCCGGAATACTTCCATTTTGTATAATGACTAAGACATAAATACCTTATTTTTGCCGTCACTCATAGAGGTCAAAATTCGTATGTTTCATGGATTTCTCTCTTTATTTAAAAACAAGTATGACAAGTCAGTAATTTTCAGCAAAAAAAATTTCAATCTTTATCAAAATGTTGAAATTGCTGACTTCTTCAAATTACCAAAATTGGTTAACTTCAACATCTTCAAGACTCATGTACAATAATAAAGAGAAGATGTATGTGTGTTTTTTTACTCAATCCATTTAATCATGCCTCAATATTTGTGTTTTTTATTTTACAGGCCCAGTATTTGGAAATAGAGATTTTTACACTGGATTGGCTATTTACCTAGACACATATGCCAATCAAAATGGACCACATAATGTAAGAATATTTTATTATGTGACAACTCTTTTACAATGAACTATAATGCTTCTTGAGATAAAAATAAATAGATAGTAATTTTGGTAATAAGTTAGGTGATGTAAGCTATTTGCATTTACACGAAAATAGTGATAAATTATCAGATCTGTCTTAATTTGTGCCATTTGGTAAACACAGATACATGCACCCTGTATAAAAGGAAGAAACATATTCAAGATGCCAATTTTGAAGTCTCAGCTTTATAGTGTCTGTGAAGCATAAAGTTATAAGACTTAAAAGATAAGTACAACAATGTAGCTAAGTTTGTTGTTAGGTTTCATACTTTAATATACATTGTATGAAGGTAAATATTTTCCCTATTCTAAATTATTCTTTTCAGCATGAGCATCCCTACATATCGGCGATGGTTAACAATGGAACTTTACATTATGATCATGACAGAGATGGAACACATACAATGGTGTCAGGATGTGAAGCTAAATTTAGAAATAAAGATTATGATACATTTATTGCAATCAGATACCAAGATAATGAACTTAAGGTCAGTGTTTGATTTATACAGGATTTAAGATTTTAGAAGTAAAAAAAAGGAATATCACTTAAACTCAAATCTATATAACTAATCTTCTATGCATGATGTGGAGTTTGAAGGCTTGTCAGAATTACTGATAAAAACCATTGTAAGATCAGTTGGAGGTTGATTTGAGGAGGTTAAAGAATTACAAACTTTATGATAGTTCCTGAATGTTTGTGAATATACATGTACTGGAAATTTACCCCAACTGAAAGGCAATACATTTTTTTTGAATTCTTGTCTTTGATATTTATGTCATGTGTAAACATTTTTATTTTGATAAAACAGTTTAAAGCAACATAATCATGATATTGTGTATTTGCCTCTGATTTATTACACACTTTAATTTAATTAGTTTTATAAATAATTCTGTATTTTCAGGTTTCATTAGACGTTGATGGTAAAAATGCTTGGAAAGAATGTTTTTCTGTTCATGGTGTTAAATTACCCTTAGGTTACTTCTTTGGTGCCACAGCAGCTACAGGTGAACTAGCAGGTAAGATTCTCACCTGTATATGTATGCAGGTCACATGTAAGAGTTTGAATGTAAAGTGGCAGCTGAGCTTCCAATGAATTAATATGTACAATGTCTCTTGTACAAGTATAAATGTTTGTTTATTTCAACAATTTATTACATGTCACTAGCTATCAATTTTTGAACTAAGATTGCCATTTTGATATAACAGCTTTTAAAGACTTTACAGTCTAAAGTCCATTCATTCTTTCAGTTTATTTTCTGACTAATTCTGTGAGATAAATTTAATGTTGTTTATATAAGATGGTTGCAGTCAAATAAGATCTGTTTAGTCTATGTTCAGGTCCTTCAGTTGTGTTTATTGACTTATACCAACATATAGATTGTATGAAAAGGTACTGATCGGTACTTGATTAACTGTAAGCAAAAGTCTAGGCAGTAATGTACTCATTTTCTCTTTACATTCATACATATACAATCTAAACAGAGAGTTGACAATCATACATGTACAATCTAAATTGAGAGTTGACAATCATACATGTACAATCTAAATGGAGAGTTGACAATCCTACAGATACAATCTAAACAGAGAGTTGACAATCATACATATACAATCTAAACAGAGAGTTGACAATCATACTTATACAAACTAAACAGAGAGTTGACAATCATACATATACAATCTAAACAGAGAGTTGACAATCATACATATACAATCTAAACAGAGACAATTTAAAGCTATCAGGCAGGTAAAAGTTACAGGTAATAGACTTTATTAAAGTCAATTGTTTTACTACTTCTCTAAGATTCATTATATTCATTTGATAATATGATATACTTGGAATAAATTTCTGTTGGTTTTATGATTGATTATGAATTTTTTCTATCATTTTAAAAAATGGTAATTTTCTGTTGATGAGGATGACATTTACTATAGTATGAATGAACTACATGTACATGAATACTATTTTGATTGTAGATAATCATGATATTATATCAATGAAGGTTTACCAGCTAGATACAAATGCACCAGCTGTAAGTTTTATGATTATAATGAGAGATGATATAATCAATAAAATGTTCATTATAATGTATATACATTATCTGATTTTTATTTTGTGTTTAGATGGGGGGGGGGGATAAAAGTTTGTTGTTGAAAATCACACTAAACATTTTATCTGTCATCCATATTTTGTCTTAAGTATCAATTATGTTAGTTATCTCTAATTCAATATATTTTGTTTGTATGTTTAATATTAAGTTAAAGGTCATCTTACATGTCTAAGCAACAACAAAAAACAAAAATAAGAGCAATGAAATATTTCAATTGATTTGTTCTGTTGATGATGGTCAAGAAGGTTCACACTTAAATTATGTGACCTTGACATTCAATTGATATATGGAAGGATAATTTATAAAAAAAAAATGTTATAAGGTTTGGATATGAGCAATTACAAATAATTTATGAGTGCTATTTTGTTAGATGATGCATCAATTAAGAGATAAAGATCTTAATTTTGTGACCTTGACCTTCAATTATGTATGAATTACATTGCTTAAGTTTTGTATAGGTTACCGTGTGAGCAACTGCAAATCATAGAAATTACATGTTATGTTAAATAGAAAATGTCAACAATAGAATTAGGTCACCTTGACCTTGATTAATGGCTTAAGTAAAGCAATTAGCAAGGGGATTAGATGACGTAAACAATACTCAATGTTTATTGTGATAACAACCAGAGAAGTAGGAATGACTTGCCAAGGGAATGATAAAGTAAATACTGCTTCAATTAGTAGGTCATCCTGTATGAAATGCAAACTTGACCTGAAACTTATTAAACACTAGTGAACCAAAATACAACTCACTTTATAGTACAGATTTGTAAAAAAAAAAACTAGACAAGTATAATTTATATGAAATAAGTGCAGTAATTGAGTTATAAGTTGGTTATCACGAGAAAGAAAAAAAAAAGAATATTACATTTCACATTTAAAACATCAGCTCTTTGTCTATGCATGCTATAGTGATGTTGAAAAAAAAATCTGGAAAGCTGCTGTAAATCAGATTAATATAAGGATGAATGCTCTATCCACTGATTTGGGGAGAGTGTCATTACAAATTGACTTATTATGTGTACATAAATTAATTAAAAGTGAAACATTTTTTTCTTTGAAGTTAAGATTAGTTTATATTCTGATTTAATCAATTTTATATGTATTATTTTAGAAATATGAACCAGCTGCATATTCAGGATTACCTTCTGCAGATAACATGGAGGCTCCTAGAGGTAAGTATTAATATATATTTTTACAAAAATCTCAACAGTTTGGAGGGGTTATAATCATTTCATTGAAGTAGATTTATAGATTATCGTTAGTCATCTCAACGGGATTGATTTTCTTGCTTGATCCAATATGGGGAAAGTGAGAAATATAATCTAGCTGAGATGACCAATGACAATCTGTTTATTGCTATTTTACATATAAAGACATTGTTAATTTCATTGACAGCAGCACATGCACCCTTAGTTTCTAGCTATAATTTTTCATATCACTTTACTGTGCTGAAAAAGGATTTTCGTAATATACCTATAAAATTAGTTAACTCTATAAACAGGAAAGGATCATACTGCTGTTTGATAATTTAGTTATTGGTTGGAATGTTAGAAGAACCAATTTAAACTGATAATCTGAAATTTGTATCCTTAATCACTGAGTGGATCTTGTACTGAAATCACATTGTGTATTCATAACTTTCGTTAATCAATACATGTAACTTGGCTTCAGTATTTTAAGATATTTAATATTTGGACTTGCACTCAAAACGCTCAATTATGTTGAGTGTACATGTAAGTGAATTCAGACCTGCTGGGCAATTACTAGTTGTTTGAAGATACCTTGAACTTTTGTTTCCATTTAATTTTTGAGAGAATGTGAGTATACTATATATGATTGAAATTGTCCTCACTGATTTTTCATTGATGTATAGTTTGTCCTGTATTGAAATACATGTGGTTTGCAAAACATAAAAAAAATATTGAAAAACATTACGGGAAAAAAACTTCAGGTAAGCAACATTTTGAATAACTAATACAAAATCTGCTGTTTCTTTTTTCAGAGCATATATCAGATGAAAAAAGAGGAGCAGGTTTATCAGGGTGGAAACTATTAGCAGTGATCATTTTAGCAATCATTGGATTGGGTGTTTGTGCTATAGTAGGATTTATCATATTTAATAAAAATCAAGATTATTCTAGAAAACGATTTTACTGATATCATTGTACTTCTACAGCTGTCAATAATCAGACTATGTAAATTATTTACTATATTCCTCAGGGCTATTCCTTTAAGTTTAATGACAATTAAAGCTTCATAGTTTCAGAAATTATTTTCAAATTTGGCATATATATACATGTATATGTGTATTTAATTTATTAGATTTGGCATATTTTATATACATGTTTACAAATGAAAAGTTTCTCACTATCTCTTGGAATAGTCCTGACTGGAATCATTTGTTTTGTGCTCAATCTGAATGTTTCTTGTTGCATTCATTATTATCATCGTGGATTGATAATATTAGCACAAGATTTTGTAATTGTAAAAAATGCAAGTCATAATATTTTGGTTTCCCTTAAAATTTGGAAAACCATTACATTTTTGAAATCCAGTTCAAATTATATAAGAAAACTAACCAAACTTAAGGTGGGAAATACATTCATTGATTAAATTCTACAAGTTGTGAAATAGGTCATGATAAGGTTGATAATTATATTATTTATATAGAATTGAAATTGTACATTATGTGGAAATTATTAAAAAATTAAAAATACTTGGGTAGCAGAATATGGATAAAATATGAGATATGAGACAATTTATGATAACTTCCCTTAAACTATTCAAAAGATCAAATTTAGGGGGGGGGGGGCACTTAAGGTAAATCAAATGTTTGTGTAATATTGTGGCCGTGCACAAATAATGTTGCATTTTAAAAGAAAATCTTGATGTGAAAGATCATTCATAGAGCTTCTGAGTAGCTTCTCAATTCAATAAAATAGCTTTTAGCAGATATATTATATACCTTACTTTCACATAGGACTTCATGTTTTTAACCTAATTGTTTTATTTGTATGTAGAAAAAATAAAAGGTTATTTTTTGCTTGAGTTGGGTAATACTTCAATTCTGAGAACCAGACTTTATATACTGTGAATTTATTTATTTTCATTGGTACCAATTTTTGGATAATTGTAAACTTACATGTTTTCGTGGATATTTTAATTTCATTGTTTTGCAGAAGTCTGCATAAAAGTCTATTTGAAATTTGTTATCCATTGAACATTTAATTTAATTGTTAACCCATATCCACAAAATAAACAACAATTGGTATCCAATGAATAATAATGAATCCACTGTGATTAGTTACAGTATATCAAATGTTTATATAATTAATATATTGTGACATGCTTATATGGATAACTCTCTTGTATAAAGTTTGGGTTATTCACTTCCTTTCAATTGAAGTGTTTAGGGTCTGCCTACAAACTCAAACATGTGTGTTTTATTTAAGATATCAGAAAATTGTTTTACAAATATTTGGTGCTGAATGATTATCATCTCTGTTAACAATATTTTGAATTGTTTGTTACAGTATCATTATGTCCTACCTATATAGATAAGTGTTAATAGTTCTAAAAGTCCTTGTTACTTTAGTCTTATTGTAAGTGTAGTTTTTTTACATATGGTAATATATTACAGTTGGTTCAACATTTTAATTTGGTGGTTTACAGATTTTTTATGTGAAACATTTGGGTGGGTTGATTTTTTGGTTGATAAAAAATGTAAAAAGTATCTTAAATGACAAAAATTTGTATAGAATGTTTGTGTTTTCAAGCTTTTATTATGATATCTGTACTCTTCTCTTTTGCATGTTCTGACGTTTTCCTTGACTTTTAGTTGAATAATGACTGAAAAAATGTACATATAGCTTTTAATAAATTTGCACATCAAACAGGAAAGCATGTGTACAAAATTTGAAATACATTGCACTATAACAATCCTACCACCTGTGAAGTGGAATTGTTTTATGTATAAACAGCAGTAATGTAGCAGAGGGGTTATTAAGTTCTACCCTTGTCCTGCTGTATGTTCTTCAGTATGCCCAGAGATTAGTTTCCTTTCTTATTTATATTTTAGAGATAATGAATTAAGTAGTGTAGGCAAGAATAGCAAAATCTTGAAATTTTAAAGAAAAGTCTTTTCTGAAAATTGAAATATTGGGTTAGCTGATCTGTAAACCATCAAATTATAAAAGCCTTGCCTAAATTAGAAAAAAAGAATCCAAAGGTGATTGGACAACCATTAACTTAAAACCGTGTTGTTATTGTAACCTTATGTTGTTCATTGTGATTTTATATTTAATGGTTGGTTTGAATGATTTTAATGTTGGGGTTTTTGATTCCCTTACCTTCAAACATTTATTGTTTAGGTTATTTGTATCACTGGGTTGCTGTCATATTGACATATATGACACATGTTGTTTTATTCATAGTTATACATAGTTCTGTTGTAAAGAAGCTTCATCTGCGCTAGCCAAGGGTTACGATTCACCCCGTTCTCTCCACCTTTGGCGGATTGAGATAAAATTTCGCAGACCTAAGGTAAGAATTTTTATTGGTTGCAGTCCAACCTCGCTGCATCCAATCAAAAAGCGCCTATAACATGATCATGTGTAAATGTAGAAAGTGTTTGTAAACAATTGCCACATGTTTATTGAGCAACATGTCTTCATACCCCTAAACATACAGCTTCATTTTGTGACAACTTGAATGTTTTTAATAAACTTATAGAAGTTCATGCGTATGTTTCATGCACAAATGCATGAATGTTGACATATATTTTCGTTTCCGGCTTTACCAAGTGTGTAGAATCTAGACACTACCGTGTTTTTACCTCCTAATTGAAGAGTTCAAGTGCTACCATTGGTCAAGAATAATGTATTCGGAATGGGTGTGACTTTAATCTTCTAATAGATGACGCAACATTGTTTTCACAAATGTTGGCTTAATCTGCCAAGGGTGGAGAGAACGAGAGTGGATTGTAACCCTTGGCTAGCGAAGATGAGAAGCTTAAGTTGGAGTCCTGTTCTATTTTTAAAATGCAAGTTAAAAAATAATTTAAGTGTTTTTGTATTAATCTTATTTAAAAAATATGCTAAAGTATAACTTGTGCTTTTTTCATTGCTCAAAATCTACTATTTCCTTATTCATTCAAAAGTAAATTTCTAATAGAAGACAAGTTTTCCTTGCTGATATATTTGAACTTAACTTCTTAAACAAAAAGAAGAAAATTTTGAGTCTACCAGAGTTGAGATTGTAAATTAGTACAAACCTTACAAGTTATAAATTGTTATACTGTGTTACTGCTGTAGTATATATTGGGCATGCCTGTGACAGTCTTCACAAAGGTGAAGGATATCAGCACTATTCCAGAACTGGACAAATGGACAAGTATTAAGCTTGTCCTGCCATTGCATGAACTAAGATTATTTTGCCATATATATTATTGCTTCTTCACTGAAATCATTTGATGTTAAAGATTAAAAGTTATTGTTTTGTTACATCATTAGGACAACTGGTGCAAAATTAAGGTCCATCTCAGTAAAAAAACTCCCTGAATGCAAAATTGATATACACAAATTACTTGTATAATTTGCCATATTTGTTTATTTTCTTGTTTTCATTATTTTATTATTAAGGAACTTGACTGAGCACAGTTTACTTTTAACAGTATCTTTACAAGATTTTGCATTGTGTATACCATATACCTCTCCCAAGTCAGACTTGCATAGTGACATATGAGAAGTATTCACTTTTTGAGACTTGAGTGTATAATTGTTAATTTTTGTATCATTGATAGCTGCTCATTTTATTGAAGATGATTTGATTTTTTTTTTATTTATCAGCTTACATGTGTATGATTTGTTTGCCATTTGAATGACTGTATACATATATACACTCAAACACGCACACATATAGTTTAAAGGACATATTTTAATAAATTTTAATTTGATTATGTTTATTACTAACACATTATATGATAGTATCATTAACCTTATGATATAAAACAATATTAAGGCTTCTAGATGGAGAAATATCAGATAGACTGACGCACAACATATTCACAAATTCTATGTAGAAGATCATGTGATGTTTTGGTGAAATTGTTTTATTGCAGTTAACTCTTATCTCTATTCATTGACACCATTCTACAAGCTCTCACAGAAACACTATTATTATAACACAAATATGCCAATTGAATGATTTAGGTTCCTTGGAACCTTGTTTATGCCTTTGTATTCAAAATCATTGGATCTACAAAAAGTTTTTAAACCTCATTTCAGAAAGGTTATAACCAAAGTGAAGGATTGTCAGTAAAACTGTTAAATCAAATTTTAAATGTGGATTGGACAGATGTGATTGTATGCAATTTCTTGAGAGTAAACTTTGCAGCTATTTTAATAAAACAATGTTGGACATAGATTTCTGTTAATTGAAATTTAATGCCAGGTTTTGCATAGCCATCGATGCATGAGAAATTGAGATGAAAGGATGAGTGACAAAGAGAATATAAGTGGAATATGTCTTGCTGCTTAATAGATATGTTAATGTTTATGTAGGGAATACAATGATGTGTTTTTGTAGTATTACTTAAATTTAGACAGAATGGTATATGTTTAAGGGTTTGGGTAATATTGTTTTGAAAGTTATATATATGATTGATTTATAAAGTGATATAATGAATTCCATGCAGTTTAATCAGTTATTAAACGATTTGTATAAGTATAGTTCTGCTTTGAGTTTTTGCAAGCAATTGTACTCCTTCACTGTTATGTGTACAGTATGTGTGTAACTACTTTGTCAGGTTTCTATAAATGCTTCATTGAAATTTTACAAACAATGTTCCATTGTCAGTCAAGTTGTAGTTGACATCCTTTATCCCTTTTAAAGGACACACCAGTAGAGATTTATTACAGCTTTTATTTCTGAGTTCCAAAAATGCTAGCACACAGAACAAACAATCACTTTGACCAATAAGCAGGAGGTTTGTCTAGCCAGAAAACCAAGTTCAACCCACCAACTATGTATGTTGGTGTTCGTCTTTGTTGCTGTTCAGTGTTTCTGTCGTTCCATGATTCGTTGTTTTCCTCTTATAGATGATGTTTTACCTTCGATTTTAGTTTTTAACTCGAATTTGTTTTCTCTTCATAGTTTTATGACGTTTAAACAACGATATACTAAAGTTGACTTTATTTATATAAAACAGGTCTGTACCATAGACGGAACAAAGCTCATCATGTTAAATTTAAAGATAGTTTGCCAAAGGTTAGAAATAAAAAGATGTGGTATGAGACTTCCTCCAATCCAAGTCACAATGTGTAAAAATTAAACAATTATAGGTCAAAGTACGGCCTTCGACACGGAGCTCTGGCTTTCTTTGAAAAACAAGCCATAAAGGACTCCAAGTCGACTAGTGCAAAACAACCAGAACAGGAAAACCAACGGTTTAATCTGTATAAAAAACCCAAGAAACACGGATGAACCACATCATCAAAAGATAACCACTGAGCAGGCTCCGGACTTGGGATAGGTACGCATCCAGTGGGTTGAAACGTTTTAATAGGCACCAATCTTCAGCCCAACATGAAACAGTAATGTAACATAACATAGATAGACACACTATAAAATATCAATTGAAAGTAGAGCTATATCAAAAAGATATATGGGCAAAAACAAGTGGTCAATATCTTATTGGCTTAATAACGGTTAGTTTTAAAAAAAATAACAGTGGAATATTTGAATTTACAGGACCATGCTCTATTTTTGCCCTTGCTGTCACTGAAAGGTAAATCCAGCGATTTGTGTTTAAGACCCAAAATTTCCCGGTTATACAGTTAAAGTTTCAAAAGATTTGGTCAAGCTGTATAATCAACGTCATCCCGTAACTGCAAAAGTTTCTTCAAGGTTTAAGTATTGGTGATATTAACTTAATCTTTCGAATCAATGAATGTGTTTGTAGATAAATGTTTTTGTGTTCTGTTAAATTGTTCCTTTTAAAATTGTAACACGATGATGACTGCTGAAACAATATTTGACTATTTTATTTATTATGTCTGTTTAGTTCACGCATCATTGTAAATATAACGGAATTTGATGAGACTGTCATCAAAGTGAGAGGGTTAGCGCGATAAAACCAGGTTTAATCTACCATTTTCTACATTTGAAAATGTCTGTACCAAGTCAGGACAGTTCTTGTCCATTCGTTTATTATGTGTTTTGTTATTTGATTTTGCCATGTGATTATGGACTTTCCGATTAGATTTTCCTCTAACTTTAGTATTTTTGTGATTTTACTTTTTAAATATTGTTTCATTACTGTCATTGTCGTCTCAAGGTGGCTAAATGTTCTTGCATTTGCTGTCAAAATAGGATAATTTCCTAACCCAAAACGACATCTTTGTTCCAAGATGTCTAGTTAAAAGATGTAATTGTTGTAAAGCTATCTATGTTGATACATGTAAGACATTGGCATTTATATTTCTTTTCTTTTGACAACAAGCATGCTTATGATCCCCGCAATGACTTTTATATACGTGTCAATATTGTGTTTTAATCCTTTATTAATCAGTTTAAGGTTCGTGGTGAGATCCATTTCAAACACTAGCAAAAGATCTTTTGAGTACATAGCGGTTGTCAGTTGGACATATCTGTTGAGCAAGGATCATTTGAAATTGACTTTAATTCCATAGATCATTTATACTGTAAAGTTAACGCGATACTTGTGTGTTAAACCTTCATTTACAAGACCAAAACCCGTTCTGTCGCTGCATTCAACTGCTTGAGGTTACATGTATACTGCAGCATAAACTGATCAATCCTTTTCTCTGAAGCCGAGAAAATGTAACTATTGCTTACCCTCTTCAAATTACCAATGCAAAACACTTCAAATAAGTAGCTCAAAAACAGACTGGACGTGGCAGTTAGGTAAGTTTGATAGGAACTACTTGTGGTAGGTCAATGGCATTTTCTATAAAACTATATTACTATCAATAATACTATCATCAAATGATAGGTTAGACGACTAGTATTGTTTTATGGCACTGCCTTTTAGTACATGTTCCATTACTATTGTTTTTCTGTTTGTCTTTTTCATTTTTAGCCATGGCGTTGTCAGTTTGTTTTAGATTTATGAGTTTGACTGTCCCTTTGGTATCTTTCGTCCCTCTTCCAGTGACTCTTCAATAATTCGAAATTTTCAATGCTATGTTTTCTGCTTTAGTCAGTTTTATAGGAGCAACATGTAATAGATCAATGATATGTTCTTTAAAGTTGCATCATTATTAGTACATATTAATTTCATTGTTTTTCAAGTCCGTGTCTCCGTAGGCCATGGTCTACTTGAAGTTTAATTAATAACAAATTTTCAATGTTACGTTTTTTGCTTAAGCTAGTTTGATAGGAACTACTCATAAAAGACAACGATTTTTATTTAACATCACATTACTGCATGTACATATAAATTTGTTGCACATTTCGTGGCACTACTTACTCGGTCAGGTCCAGCGACATTGAATTGATTAGCATTGTTCATGGGTCGATTTAAGGTGCATTGGAAGGGTAAGCATAACATGCTCAAAATGTTGCACCCGTCGGGTTGCGTCTGTTAATACACATTTGTTGAAAAATCTAATTTAAATGATGGCAAATTCGAAGAAAAGAGAAGAAATGTTGTTACCATTATTTGAACATATCTGTCGTCATTTGTGAAACATATACTTCATAACAGCCAACCAACACCACCAGATAGTATATCAGAAATGTCTTTTTAAATTTTTGACCATCGTAAATTACAGCTGCCTCATACATGAAATATTGATTCTGAAAAAAATCTACCCGTATGCAGTACTAGGTAAAATGAACCACAAGTGATCGCAAGGTCTTCGAAAAGGTAAGCAGAACTGTCTCAGAAAGTGGTACTCTGTGTGTTATTCATGTACACACATTCTCGTTTATAAATCTAATAGTTCGATGATGGCACATTCGAGGACGGATTGTTGTAACGATTATTTGATCACATACGTCGTAATCTCTGAAACGTGTATTCTATAACGGTTAACCAACACCAGATGGCGCCCGTAAAATTTTCGGAGGGAATACGTCAAATTCACCACTCGGAACCTTGGGATTGATATATACCTTGTGATCAGGTTCAATTACTCACTATCAAGGAGTTGCAAATTTTAGAATATCGTATCAGCTGTGAGATATATACTCTTACTCGGACTTAATTTTGAGTAAGTCTAGAACTGCCGATCAGATGAAACATGTAAAAGCACGGGATCCTTATCCTGTCCAAACACTCGATCTCGCTCAGTTTCTTAGTCGATATGTACATTGATGTGTGCTTGTCCTTATTTTCGAGACAAGATGGTATATTATATAGTTACTGACATATCAAAGTAATATGTTTATTTTCCTAATCTCTGTATACTTCTTTCAAGTCATTTTCAAAACCATGAAAGTTTCTGACCAAAAAAACATAGCCTTAACGATTCTGCTCTTTAATGAAACTCAGCTCACTGTCAGTATTATTGTCAAGACATTAACATTATAATTATAACAACTTGAAGGTTATTTGCATACTTCCATGTATGATAAAAGCTATAGATACCTTTTACATTGTTAATTTTTACATGCATTACGAAACAAACACATGTCAATTCACCTTTTGATAACGTGTGTCATTATGTAAGTAAAAAACACAAAAAAAGCACCCAACTATAATAGTTTTCTTGGTACATTATTCAAACCTTAAATTTTTATCGCATACAGATTGAAGATGTCAGCCGCCTTTTATTGACACAATTAAAGCAATCTGAATGTGTCAAACTGAACTGAATTAAACCTGACAAATCTTGACAACTGAATTTCACTCTTTTTTCATGTTGTTGTTCTCAACACTACTAGATATATGAATAACAAGATTGTATGAAATATAAATATATGATGAAAATTTACACTCAGTAGAAAAAACAATAAATTATCGATGTAATAACAATAAATTATCAATGTAATAACAAGAAATTGTCAATGAAATTTACAACATAATTAAATAACCAAAGTTATCAATCAATTAGCAATATCTATGAACTCTTTATCCCATCTGTTTTAACTGTTATACAGATTTCCATGACATATTTGTTAATCTTTTTGTTGTTGCAGTTCTTCAATATTTTTTTCTTATGCAAAATAAAACCATTCAAACCTTGTATAGGGATTGCATACAGATTGAAAATGTCATCCGCTATTTAAAGACAGTTTAACAGTATTTTGAATGTACTAAACTAAAGCTGAATTTTACTAATCTTGTGCTTTTTGTCACAACAGTCTTGGGTATATAACTAAGAAGAGTGTATGAAATATAAATATATTCTCGAAATTCAAACATAACACAAACGACAATAAATTATGTATGTAAAACAAGAATTAACAATATATAAATAAGTTAATAATCTATAGGCAATTCATATGTACTTTTAATTTTGCAGTAATTTAATTTGTTTTTATGTTATCTTATAACAATATTCTTATTGTCATTAAACCATTATAAGAGATTAAAAAAAAAACTTCTCACCGTCTGAAATAAAGTTTGATAAAAACGATATTTTGTGGCTAACTTTACATTTTTGCATTTAGCTAATTTAAAAAAAATTAAATCTTTTAATTGTTTAATTTATCATCAAGCCATTTGTTTAACAGATATTTATCGCCTTAAATAAATAAGATTAAGGGTAATATTTTTTAAAACGATCATGTTTTGTTTCCTATAACTAATGTAATGAACGGTAAGGCCATCATTAGCGATTTTTGAAAAAGAAATGGGAAAACTAATAACATTATAAGCTCTGTTTTAAAGAATGTATTTTGATCAGACTGGCGTAATGGGTAACCGTTCCTAGATGTCAACATACTGAGGACCCTGTAGTCTTGATTCAAGGTCGTCATCAGATAACGCTGTAGGCTTAAATGGTACACTTTTCCATTTTTTGTAGTAGCTGTTTTTGCCAGTGGTATCTGTTACATAAAAATGCTCAATTTTCAAAACAGGGAATTGAGCTTCACTAAACTTTATAATTTGGCCTAGACCACTACCACAATTTATACATTTAACTTTGCCAGCATTTACACTTATTTGATGATCAATCCGCCTTGAATTACACTTTATAACCGTAACGTTTTTCCTTATTTCATCATTTACCACAGCATGGTGAGCATCTTGTATTTTCTTGATGTCTGTTGACATGCAAATATAATGGTTACACTTCTCACATCTAAGTTCAAGTTCCTTGTTGTCTGAACTACCTTTTTCGGATAAAGCATCCTTGTCTCGTTTCTTTTTCGCCAGTCTCTGGATTTCTTCCAGTTCTTCAACAAACTCCTCTTTTTTATCTTTGATGTCCGATTGGATGTCTTCGATGGCTTCTTTCATTATTTCTTCTCTAATTTCATTAATTTCTTCTTTCTCTGCAGTTTTTCTCTTTTCACTTGCGATAATGATGAATTGACAACCTTCAGCTCTACCCCTTCCTACAATCATATACTAGAAATCAAAAACGGCGTTGTAACACTAAAAGCAAACATGATGTTAGTACCTTGTGAAAAATAAACACTAAATTATCTTAATACGAAACTCCTAGGGTTATAGTCTTTGTTAAAGAATTATGAAGACTGTATTACTTTAATGGGCATAATTAGGGGTACATAAATTATGCCCAAGAAGTTTACAGATAAACGAAACACACAATGCATTGATAAATAGACGAATGTGCTAAGATTTCTTTTTTTGCTGTTCATCAGAAGATAAAGTAACTAAACATTGATCATACATTGGTGAGGCATGTATAGATGAATTTCTTTATACATTATTTCCTTGATAAAGACAGTGAATATCAAATTCAGTGTTTGCGAGTGCAAAAAAACAACATTAGAAATTATTTTAGCTAAATTTTAAATAGCAAAAAATTCACTACGTCGGTTTAATTATGATTAATCACATACATCAGTGAATAAAATTTTCAATGTTAGTAAAACCCGTAGTTTCAATGACATAAGGCCAAGTTTAACACAGTTTTTTCTATTTTTTTTTGTCAATACTATACTGTCCGTATATATTACATCTTTTGAGCAAGATATACATCTTTTGAGCCAGATAGAAATAAAGTATTGAAATTATCTATATTATAACTTAGATGGCTCTATACATACCTCTAGATTGTATCATAGCTGTTTCGTTTGTGACATGATCATACCTAATGACCAGGTTACAAGTTGGGATATCAAGGCCTTCCTCAGCTACAGATGTAGCACATACAATCTGACGATTACCATCTTTAAACAACTTCAGTATCTCCGTCTGGTCTTTCTTTGTCATACCTTCAAATGAATTTTAATGAAATGTTCACTATGCAAGACTTGAACATGCTGAAGTAACATAATGCCTGTTATTTTTCAAACCTTTGCATGTTGTAAAAATGGATAAGTCAACTGATCTTTTACTTCAGAAACATCATTTACATTTTCCTAATTTTTTTTTTAATTTAAACATTTCGAATGAAGATTGTTTTTTTATTACCAATTCATTCCATTCTTTTCATTTCATCGATAGAAAATTAAACCTTTTTGAATGTAACATCCTACAACGTATCTAAAATGCGTATACTACCAAATCTTTTTTGACGTGTATTTGATTTTCGCTTTCGTCGCGGCACCTAAAGAAATGCGAAAAATTAACGCTGGGTAAACCATGCATATTGTCGGGTTAAACAAAATTGGTATGTAAATTCATTTCACCTTAAAGGTGAAATTTCAGTATTTTTTGTAATCAGTCTTTTGTGTTTCGACAGACAACAAAAGTATGCATCATTAATTAAGATATCTATTTTTCGTAATAATATAATTGACTAATCTTTTCATTGTGCAACACAGCAAGTAGTGTCCAAAAACATTATGGAAATAAGCAACGACCAATTGAGTGTTGTCATAACCAAGACAAAATTGGTATTTAGTTTGTAGTACTCGTTTTTATTTGTTATCGGTTCTGTCAGTCAATCAGATTTATGTTGTTTATATCTTTAACAATTCAAGACGGTAATTTTTCCGCTTGTATTTTCCAATTCAGCAAAAATTATACACAGTGTAAGCTCATTATTTGTCATCAAAATTCGAAAAAAAGTCGACGTGAAAAAAGACGATAAACGGTGTATAAAATTAAATACCTCCCTTGGCTCCAGCGGCCTGTGCTCCAACAAATTTATGAGGTTTTAATCTATCTAATCCATCTGTTTCTCTCATCCAGTTAACCATGGCATCTGCCAGATCTCTTGTTTTTATAAAGACAATAATCCTCGAATCTCTCTTCTCTCTGAGCATTTTGAAAATCACGGTTTTTAGTTCCTTTAATTTTGGATTTTCATAGCTCTTATCATCTATACATGCCACAAACATTGGTTTTGTAACTAAAATAAACCATGCAAACATTTTAGAGTTTAAAAAAATCCAACGTGGGTGTAGAATGATATAAACGTACGAATAGTTCTTTTCACTTTAATTCTTACAAATAATGCAAACACACCTTTAAAATTACATTTTAATTTATTATAGGGTTTTTATCGTTTAAAAAGAGATAACATATAAGACACTTCAAATAATGAAGTTTAGTAGATAAGTAAAAAAAGTTTGCAAAACAGTGATTGGCACTTATTCCCACACAACCTTTCATAGAATTTGTCCAAGTGTAGTTTGTTTAGCTTATATAAAAAAAGTGCGATTTATCTAGAATGAACCCGTCTCAAATTGAAAAAAACCCAACATATGTACCCCTTATAATCATCAACACACCATGTATAGTTGACCTAGCTAGCTATTGCTTATGATATGTTGCAGAAGAGAACATATCAATGTAAGATCGTTCTTTTTTAAAATTATGTATTGAAAAACCGTACTGTCATAAAGCCTTTTCATGGAGTCATCTATCTCGTTTTTTATAATCCCTTCATTGAGATCATACATCTTATCTTCTAAATAATTTGTGGCATCTTTAACTCGAGCGTCTTCATATATAATCAGTGCCTCGTTGTAGACCTGTCAAAAATAAGTTCAAAGTTTGTAATATTATTTTCCAGTTGCGTTAAAAATATGATAAACCAAACATTAATTTAAATGTTACGTTTGCCTTATATCGATACTTTGAATAACATTTAAAATTTGACAATGAGCGTGTGCTGAAAGCATAAGGTTATACGACAAATAAGATTTTATTATTTTTATGTAGCAACATTCAAACAGCGTTTTGTATGTAATATATATCGTCTAGTTGGTACGATATTCCAGAATTTCTGTGTCGCATATAAACACGGAAATTTTGCAATTGTATCAGCTACAATCCCGTCCTCTTGTCCTCCAATGTAATACCGAATTAGCTTGATCCCTGAATTTTTCTTAACATAATCAATATCACGTGTGCATCTTAAAGAACAGGAACTGCTTACATACAACGCACCTGGTATATATCACGTACGTATATATTGTGTTGTGTTCGTGTTGAGTAGTCTTTATTTTTCATGTATTGTTTTGTGGAGTGCTGTTTGTCTTTTTATCACTGTGAGTTTTCGGTTTCCCTTTGATTTCTGAATTAAAAACCTCCCTTTGATATCTTCCTCCTCTTTAATTTCATTTGCATGCTTTGTTGTACATGTGGATGACAGCAACAACACCAGTTAGCCTTTTGATAGGTAAATATTATTTAACAATATTCATGAAGCCTATTATTATCCAACATATTTGATATCAAAAATAAAAAAGCACACACATTTAAATAACTTCTCCAAGTTGTTATATAACGTCTAGCCTCTTCTTTTATTTGAGCCGTTTCTCTTCTAAGTCTACTGATCCACTGTGTGTAAGCGTCTGATCCCTTCTCAGTAGGTGCTTTAAGAATGCTATCCTTTCCGTCAAACATCTTAGCATCTGCAGTAAAAACGTACATTGTTTGAACTGACTTATTGCCAATATTTTTGAAATTTTATATTTAAATCACCGGGTCGCGCTTCCTCATCAGGTCAATATTTACCATGGTTACCATAACGATTTCGTGGATCGATGTGTATTGTGTCTGAACGCAATACCAACATTTTCGGGATCTTAGATATTTACTGTGAACTGATCTGTAAATTTCCCTATTGTGACAAACCGAGAAAAGAAACGCATTTATTTTTCTAGATATCCAGTGTTGTTCCCTTTTTTAATTGATGTGATTACCTCGTGTTTTAATGTTGCCTTTTATATTCATAATGTACTAATGAAATATAAAAGTATATCAGTAAAATATGAAATGAACTACGCGTATACTCACGTGGAGTTGTAAAGATGTGTTTTTCTGTGCTTTCCATTAATTTTACAAGAGTTTTTCCAAAATGATCTTTCTGTCTTGCAGGTGCCACAATAATACCTAAAAAATAAGAAAAAGAGAGGGTGTGTATGCATGCAAACATCCTACGTCTCTACAGTAAACATAATAACTAAAGCATAACTATGAAAGTAAACCGTCGTCCTATAGGGTCTTCACCTGCCTAAATAAATATAAAAATACAAGATTGACGAATTTTAATATAAAACAAAAATATGGATCATGACAAAAGAAAACAGTGATATTACAGAAAAATCAGAACGTTTAACATTCATTCTCATATTCGATTACAAAGTCAACCAGTAGTAGAAAATAAAAGAGCTTCATTCGGGGACGGCATTTTGGATTTTACCATTCGATTATGTGATGTCCCTATAGGTAATCTGGTACATTATTAAGTAGTTTCGATTCTATAAATAACTTTTATTTTATTTTATAAAAAATAAATTGGGAATGTGTCCATGTGACACAGATGATGCCCCCTCTTGTATATCATAAAATCATCATACATACCAGGATAAAATTTTGTATATATAAAGTTAAATAAACTGAAGAACATAAAAGTGACGCTACCCAAATCTGTACTTGATCTGAGTTTTATGGTAATAATTGTTGTGTGCAAGTTTCATAACATTTGTTTGAGGCAAACTAAAGTTAGAGAACGGAAACGAAATTTCAGCAATTGTTCCATTTGTAAATACCACCAAATTTCGATCTTGATCTGTATTTTGTGATAATAAGCATTGTGTATAAGTTTCATAACATTTGGTTGATGCTTACTTAAATAAGAGAACAAAAACGAACAATTCGACAATTTGTCGATTTGTTAAGGGGCATCATAACTCAAGAACGTTAAAGTAACACCAGCACAATTCAAACTTGATCTGTATTTTTTTTTAATAAGCATTGTATATAAGTTTTATAACATTTGGTTGAGGCAAAGTAAAATTATATAGCTCTTCAACGGTTTCGGTACTTATACATCCTCGGATTTCAAATGTTTGGCTTTGAGCGTTCCTGATGAAGGTAAATCCAGAAAAGCGCTTCGAACGCATTGAAATTATTAAAAGTATTGTTTTAAATTTTATTTATATATAATTAGAGAGATGGAAATGAAATAATCAGCAATTTTCCTTTTGTAAAGGGACATAACTTTAGATCGGTTTAAGTGTCACCACCAAAATTCAAACTTGATCTGTATTCTGTGGTAATAAGCATTATGTATAAGTTTCTGTACATTTGGTTGAGGCGAACTAAACAAATTTAGGACGTACGGACGTATGAACGGACTGACGTACAGACAGACAATGGTAAAAATTAATGCCCCCTCCGTTATAACAGGGACAGAAAAATATCAACAAAAATACCGAATAAGAGGTTAAAGTTGGAAGTTCATAAAACCTGACAAAATCAAACAACAGACTTTATCAACCAGAACGAACGGAAAAAAATGGTCAAGTTAAAATAATCTTCTATTAGCAAAATGTTTATCTAGTTTTCTTTATTGTTGCAACTGTGAACCAGTTTTTATCTATTATACGATATTAAGAAATAATACAATTAACTTAATTTACTTATCATTTTGCATAAAATTTTACATACAGCTCAAACGTATCTTCGACTTTGTACATCACTAGCTTTCAATTGTTTGGTATCATGATATGAGCGTGCTTCATGAAAGTGAACCAAGAAAGGCGCGTCCAACCAACCCGTGAACCAACTTTATTAAGTTTTTTTTTCAAATATAATATCAGCCAAGTTTTGTCAAAAGTTTAAATATTTGTCATTTTTCTGTGAGGCATAGTTTTCTCTTTCTTCCAAAATACAGGCCCCACGGTCAAAAAAACTTTCGAGCATGATATTTGTACTCAGACTCAAAAATCAACCAATCACATTGCTGGATTTCATGTTTATAGCAAGATTTTTGTGCTCAGAGCACTGAGCAAAGTTTAATGCCTTCAAGGCCAGGCCTTCTGGGAATGGTGCAATGCAAATTTGGTAAGTTATATATAGAAGAAGGGCGAAAGACACTAGAAGGACAGTCAAACTCATTAATAGAAATTAAACTGACAACACCATGGCTAAAAAAAAAATAAGATAAACAGTCAAATAATAGTACACAAGACTCAACATAGAAAACTAAAGAATAAGCAACGCAAACCCTACCAAAAACTGGGGGTGATATTAGATATCCGGATGTTGCTCCTGTATTACAAACCCGGCAAATAGTCTAGAATATCACTCAAATTTCCGAATGTTACAAAATGAAAATTAAAGTGATAAACACACAAACCTTTGTCCGGTACTACAACGTGTTCTGATAGTTCCAATCTGTTTTTCTTTACTGTAACCAATTCTACTGCGTCTAAATTTGACATTGTGGCTTTAATATGATTTTTTGCGCCGGGAATTTTATTTGATTTCCCAACACCTACAGATGCAGTCAAACCAATCACCTGAGAAATTTAAAAAAAAAATCAAAGTAAAATTTCACATTTACCATAAAATAATAACCAGTCAACTTAAACACATTTAAAGAATTTAGATATTTTCAGCTATACAAAATGCTTATGAATAGCTACCAACAAACGTTTTCAGATGTTCAAATTTTTACAGATTAATTTAAAGAAGACAAATGATACATAGATAAATTTGAGAATAACCTTGGGTAGTCTTTCTCGTTGAAAATTGTGGTCAAATTTTCTGTCCATGTAGTAATGCATAACTCTGGCATACGAATGTTTATCCTTGGCATGATGGCATTCGTCAAACACTAGCAAAGTAAAATCTTCAATCTTTATATCGCCGGACTTCAGAGAGTTGTCAAGTAATGCCGATGTTATCACTAAAATATCTCTCCTGTATAAAAAAAAAAATAATTAGAGTTTTATTCTTTTTCATAAATACTGATAGCATTGCTTTTGATGAATCATTAGACAGAGAAGCAAGACAATTGTTTAATATACTTAACAATTAACAGAGGACAAGATTTCAAAGGAACCTTCATCTTACCACTGAATTTGCAGATATACCGAAACTTTCCAATGGGAACAAACTGTGCCCCTCTACTCGCCGACTTGTTTCTTTATTATTATGAGGCTGACTTCATGCAGGAACTTCTTAGGAAGAAAGATAAGAAGTTAGCAATATCCTTTAACTCTACTTTCCGCTATATAGATGATGTTCTTTCACTAAACAATTCAAAATTTGGTGACTATGTGGAACGCATCTATCCAATCGAACTAGAGATAAAGGATACTACAGATACAGTTAAGTCGGCTTCATATCTTGACTTACATCTAGAAATTGACAATGAGGGTCGGTTGAAAACAAAACTTTACGACAAAAGAGATGATTTCAGCTTTCCAATTGTGAACTTTCCATTTCTAAGTAGCAACATTCCAGCAGCACCTGCATACGGGGTATATATCTCCCAATTGATACGATATTCCCGTGCCTGCATTTCCTATCATGATTTTCTTGATAGAGGTTTGTTGCTCACAAGGAAGCTATTAAACCAAGAGTTCCAAATGGTGAAGTTGAAATCATCCCTTCGTAAATTTTACGGACGCCATCACGAGTTGGTTGACCGTTATGGAATAACCGTTTCACAAATGATATCGGATATGTTCCTTACGTCGTAACTACAATCCCCTTCCCTTTCATGAATATGACCTACCGAATTAGACTATTTACCGGATTTGTAATCACTTAAGCAACACGACGGGTGCCACATGTGGAGCAGGATCTGCTTACCCTTCCGGAGCACCTGAGATCACCCCTAGTTTTTGGTGGGGTTCGTGTTGTTTATTCTTTAGTTTTCTATGTTGTGTCGTGTGTACTATTGTTTTTCTGTTTGTCTTTTTTATTTTTAGCCATGGCGTTGTCAGTTTGTTTTAGATTTATGAGTTTGACTGTCCCTTTGGTATCTTTCGTCCCTCTTTTCAACACTTTTAAAATTATGTTTTGCTTGCAACTAATACCCTACTGATCCATAGAAGATAAGTTAAATCAATAGGGGGAGGTCAAATATTGAAACCCCTATAGATGTTTCTAACCCTCTATGGATCCGTATTTCTTTTTAACATTTACGTATCAAAAACATTCTCTATAAATGTATGCTAAGTTTGGCAAAGCCATGACATCAAATATCCAAGAAAATGAAAGTTTTCCTCGATCCACGAAATTCAATGAATCCACCGTATGTTAGTTTTGAAGCCTGAAATAGTTTATTTTAACTTTACCATTATAATACTCTCAATTTCAAAGAACATTCTTAGAGAAGGTTTGACAATTATGAATGTTCAAATTGCACCTTTTTAACCATGATGATAACGGTTTTGGAAGTTTTTCCTCTCTGTGTATTTCTCCGGTGACAAGTTTTACTCTAAGTGGCTGGAGATATTCTTTGCATCTTTCTGCCTGCTGTTCGGCTAGAGCTTGTTGTTCCACCAAGACTGCAACTTTAACAATTAAGCCTTTACGAGACATCTTAGAGTTATGATCCTGAAATTATAAAACAAATGTTGTACATCATATTTACACAAAACAATAAAGATTTGAATATGTCAAATGGTAACTGAAGGGTTTTGTAAAGGCTTTAATGTTTCACAACATGTTTCATCCCTGTTTCATGTTTCTTCCTATTAAAGAAGAAACAATGCTAATATAATTTAAACTTTTACTACCAATCAGTATTTTACTTGGTATATTGAGATCGACTTTAAACTACCTTTGTATTGATATTTATAGGTTGACTGATTAGTTCATGATGGTTTAACGTCCATTAAAGCTTCGTGGCATATATAGGACAATGCCATATTTTGAAAAAATAATAATTGCATGCTTTCTGCTATATTACATTGTTACAAGCAAATTCTGAAGGTATACGTTCTTAAATATGCTTTCTCCCAACGTCAAAATTCTTACACAAACGTCATCCTTGTCGGAAAATGAATTATTGTTACTTCCAGCCTTCCAACATTTGCTCTTCATTATAACATGTTGCGTAATTGGCGAAAAAAAACCACCAGCAAATTCAAATAATTATTACGCTCTATTTCGTTTGACCAAGCTTTGAGTTGAATCCACGAATACCTTCACGTGTGGCGAGCACAAGATCATTTTTGTACATTTTTTCCTACAATTTGTTTTCTTCTATGTTTTACCTTGTTGAAAGGTTTGTTGTCTGATTGGCAGTGAATACCTGTTCAAGACAGAGACAGAAAAGGGCATAGAATGATGTCATTGAGTAATTAGTGCAAAAATCCAACATTTCACAACAAAAACATCAAAATTGAAACAGTTTTCCTTCTGGTCTTATGTCAACATTGGTCAATGGTATGTATGCAGCCGCATGTCGCCTTATATTTTATCCCATCTTCGCCGCTTACTTTAAACTTATTCAAATCAATACCATCGTTTGTTAAAGATTGCTTCCCCTCTAACCCAGCAAAAATTTGATGTGAATCAGCTTGTGTTTGTTTAAGTATGGATTAAAAGATGTGTGTTAGTCCGGTATGCTCACAATTCTTTTGCAAAACGAATACGGAACCAATTAATTAGCAAAAGACCAAAATATAACAAATTTTCTGAGCATGGCAATACATGTTAAGACTTATAAATGTTACAATCTTTCATAACTATGTATAAGCTCCTTTTTGCGTCTTCAACTCCAAATTGATATCGGAGAAAAAGATCAAAATGCGTATTTGAGTAGAAGACATATAAATGGACATCTTTTGTGTCTATCACACTTTACTTACAACCATACCTGTATGATATCCATAATAACATGAGTTTTTCCACATCCTGTTGGTGCAACGATCAGACAGTTCTTTCCGTCCTTAGCAGGTTCTGCAAGTTCTTTCTGGTATTTTCTTAGGCTTAAAACCTTTTTCGGTATTGTTTCATCATCGGAATCGGAATCGCTTTCCACTTCATCATAAGCTACAAGATAAATACATAGGACATCGTATACTGTGGATTCCAATTTATACATTAGAAAATGCCTGTACCAAGTCAGGAACATGACAGTTGTTATCCATTCGTTTGATGTGTTTCAGCTGTTGATTTGTCAATTTGATTAGGGACTTTCCGTTTTGAATTTTCATCGGGGTTGGGTATTGTTTTGATTTTACTTTTTATCATTTATTTTCGTAGATAACATTTTTTTGGTGGAAAAAGGAAGTATTATATGTTCGTGGTTTTACCAAGATATGGGTTCGATATGTATACAAGCTTATGGTAAATGTTTAAGTCATTACTTTTTTTAATTCGTGGTTCAAACTTCAAACAAAATACATGCAAATTGGAATCCAACGAATAATGATAAACCCACAGTATTCAAAACAAGCTGTTGACGTCCTAGATATTTATTTACTAATATTGTATCATGTTTTACTATTTTTTCGCGTAATTTAAATAAATGCCCCCTGGTACTTTTTTCTTGGTGGTCAACAGAACAGTGTTATAAATGGAAATACGATTCATTGAAGTAGCCCCAGTAGTTACTAAAGTAAGTCACAATGTATACTGCTTTACAATAGTGAGTAGAAGAGATCTTTTTCAAGGTTGGCCTGAATTATTATTGTGTTACAACATGGCTTTCAACCAATTCAGAATATAAAAAATATATAAAAATTCCATTCATGATAAATGTAAAATATTTGACCTTATAACCGACACCTGATTTGTGTACAAATGATGATTACCCCAATCTTATTTCCCATTGGAAGTATGGCGTTTACATATCATACGTAATAGGTTACGCTCGTACATCTTCACACTATGACCGCTTATTTAAAAGGGTATGCTTCTTCAACGTAGTTATAAGGTAGAACGACTTAGTCTAGACTGCATAAGCTTTAATATCACCTCATCACAAAATGGTTAACTGATGTGATGATTTGCCGTCTCAGCTAACTAACGACATATTTTTGCTATCTTAATTAGATCTTTAGACACAAGAGAAGTTGTATTATCTGTCATTTTCCACGATTAATATTTTGACTCAGAATGGTTATGGGTTGAAATATATCAATATACAATCTTATTATCTTACAAAAAGTATTTTATAGACAAAGCGGTTGTCTTGTACACAAAATTGTAATCATGCTAAATATGATGAGTCTATTTACACCTCCTGAGTCGATGCCATTGCTGGGGGCGGATTTCCTCCCCGAGGGTATCACCAGCTTAATAATTTGCATTGAAATACATTATTATACATATATTCATAAGAATGAATTGTTTACAAAATTTTTAATGTTTCGAGAAAAACAATACGGAAATTCCACCCAAGGAATAGATTACAATAGCTATATTTGGCAAAATCTTTCGCAGTTTGAGGTCCTCAGTGTTCTTCAACTTGGTGCTTTATTTTGCCTGATGTTTTTCATTCAAGCGTCACTGATTTGTCTTTTGTAGACGAAACGCGCGTCTAGAAAACATAACTGTGATCTTTAGATTTGTTGATGAGTTTATAACAAATGGATTATTTTATAGCCAAATATCGATCAATCGATTTGTTGTGGACAACATTTTGTTTTTTAACCTTTAATTATGTTAATAATGCACTCGAAGAACAAAAAGTCAATATACATTGCATATGTACATCACAATTCCTCCCATTCACCCTTCCCCCAAAAAAACAAAATAATTTACGCACGCATTTGAAGTATGTTGTGTTGTATTTCTTCTGGAGTTTCACTAACTGCAATAGCTAGGTCCCTATTAATTTGTTCAAATAATATTGAGTTTGGTTCTCTTTCCCCAAGATCTGAGGACAAAGACATATCTTTATCAACCACTTGCGGCTTGGCTGATTCAGTAGAAAACACATTTTTTTCAGACGTTTCATCACGTGACCGAAGATTATTTTCGTCAAATGACATCAAGCTGGACATAATAGAATCTTGGAGCTCGTCCATTGAATCTTCATGTTTCTCTTTTGGGCAACTCAAATTGTTTGTTGATTTTCTATAATTTTCTGAAACTAGATTACATTTTAACAAATTATTCCAGTATGATATATATGACAATTGTAATGAAATATAGATTCCACAACTGCAAAAAGTGATATTCCTCCACTCGAAACAGTTAAATTTTAATATTTAAAGCGCGAGGCTTGCCTAGCTTTTTAAATAATTAAAATTTAACTGTTGAGAGTGGAGAAATATCGTAATACACGAGTTATAGTGATGGAATCTGTTTCTCTAATCATTTTTATCCTTCCTTTCGAAAAATTAAAAAAAATTGTGTACTTTTTATGTGACGTCATCATGCCTTTTTAATGACACCACAAGAGGGAAATTCGAAAAAAAAAAAGAAAATTTAACGTCACAATTAAATTTCGACCAATCATTTGCCGAGAACAGATTTTTCACTAGTGAGGAGAAACATTTTTCTCACACCGATCAAAAAATGTGAAAATAGCACAAACATTAGAGAATAGAATCATTTTTATCAAAAAAATAAGTGAAAGATACCAAGGAGACATTTAAAACTCACAAGTCAAGCAAAAACTGCGAGAAAAAGTCCACAAAGTTAAACATATAAAATAAATGCAGAGGTCTGAAAGGGCAAGTAGTTCAAGCGTGATACAGCTCTGAATTTGGATTGTGATCAAATTTTTGACATAACATGGTTTTTTTTTTACACAAAACAAATGTCAAGATTTTACAAATCAATTAAAGATTTCTTCTTCAAACTTATTTAAATCTAAAATTAAATAGTTGACACAGCATAGGTTTCTAACACAAAATGAATGTGGTCTAATGAACTTAAAAATTTGTTTTTGCCTTTGAGCAATTCACTATGCTGTTGAATACTAATCCTCTCCAAAAAATGTTTGAAGAAATTTTCTTTTTATTTATGAAATCTGAAATGAGAAAAATTTAACCCCTCCCCCCCACCCCCCCCCCCCCCCACACACACACACATTTTTTTTTCACATCCCCGTTTCCCTTTTTCCAAAACTGATATCAATTCAAATTTCTATTGGAGTTTGCAACAATAACTACTCTTTTAAATACATCATAAAATATTAAAATGTAAAATAAAATGCTTGTTATCACTGAATGGTAAAGATTGGTTGGTAGTAAAAGTGAATATACATTGTTTATTGTATAAAACAATAAAAAAAACTTCATCAGCAACATTTCAATGAAGTTATTTACATAAAGTCATTGGCAAATAAAAATAGAAAAGGACATCATAGTCATGTCTGGCAAATGTCCAACATATATTATCTAAAAACATTTTAGATAAGATAAGGAAAAAAAGCTTCATCAGCAACATTTTATATTGGCAAATTTCCAATGAAGTTATTTACATAAAGTTATTGTCAAATAAAAATAGAAAATGACATCATAGTCATGTCTGGCTAATTTCCAACATATATTATCAGCTTCTATTCTATACAAAGAAAGATAACTCCAATTGAAAATAAAATGCTATTGCACAATATTGTGCAATTAGATATTTCTTGCTATTGTGCAATACTGTGCAATTGAAAATTTCTTGCTATTGCACAACACTTGATATGGAATCCTGATTTGGACCAACTTGAAAACTGGGCCCATAATCAAAAATCAAAGTACATGTTTAGATAAAGCATATCAAATAATCCCAAGAATTTAATTTTTGTTAAAATCAAACTTAGTTTAATTTTGGACCCTTTGGACCTTAATGTAGACCAATTTGAAAACTGGACCAAAAATTAAGAATCTGCATACACAGTTAGATTTGGCATATCAAACAACCCATTTATTCAATTTTTGATGAAATCAAACAAAGTTTAATTTTGGACCCCCATTTGGACCAACTTGAAAACTAGGCCAATAATTAAAAATCTAAGTACATTTTAAAATTCAGCATATCTAAGAACCCCAAGGATTCAATTTTTGTTAAAATCAAACTAAGTTTAAATTTGGACCCTTTGGACCTTAATGTAGACCAATTTGAAAACGGGACCAAAAATTAAGAATCTACATACATAGTTAGATTCGGCATATGAAAGAACCACAATTATTCAATTTTTGATGAAATCACACAAAGTTCAATTTTGGACCCTTTGGGCCCCTTATTCCTAAACTGTTGGGACCAAAACTCCCAAAATCAAACCCAACCTTCCTTTTATGGTCATAAACCTTGTGTTTAAATTTCATAGATTTCTATTTACTTATACTAAAGTTATGGTGCAAAAACCAAGAATAATGCTTATTTGGGCCCTTTTTTGGCCCCTAATTCATAAACTGTTGTGACCTCAACTCCAAAAATCAATCCCAACCTTCCTTTTGTGGTCATAAACCTTATGTTTAAATTTCATTGATTTCTATTTACTTATACTAAAGTTATTGTGCGAAAACCAAGAATAATGCTTATTTGGGCCCTTTTTTGGCCCTTAATTCCTAAACTGTTGGTACCAAAACTCCCAAAATCAATCCCAACCTTCCTTTCGTGGTCATAAACCTTGTGTCAAAATTTCATAGATTTCTATTCACTTAAACTAAAGTTATAGTGCGAAAACCAAGAAAATGCTTATTTGGGCCCTTTTTGACCCCTAATTCCTAATATATTGGGACCAAAACTTCTAAAATCAATCCCAACCTTCCTTTTGTGGTCTTAAACCTTGTGTTAAAATTTCATTGATTTCTATTCACTTTTACTAAAGTTAGAGTGCGAGAACTAAAAGTATTCGGACGACGACGACGACGACGACGACGACGACGCCAACGTGATAGCAATATACGACCAAAAAATTAAAATTTTTGCGGTCGTATAAAAAATAACGTCTCATTTCGGACTGTTTTTCATTTTGTGATCGTGTATCCTTCGTAAACTCATACATACTTATATCTATTGTTGCAAAATAGAAAGTACTCTTACTTGTATTGTGGTTTTTTTTCATTCTGAGGTTCAAGTTACCTGATACATAGTTTTCTTTAACGTCAGATTCGTTTGCATTTGATTCAGTTCCTTTCGATTCAACAACAGTACATTCTGTGATACTAGTCTTAAGCCGTACGTCGGAGGGATTGTGTCCATATTTTTTCTGTATCTCTGAAAAGTCAACAGCGTTTAAGTAAACAAAGATATAGCATTAAAGATAAAATTCGAATATCCCAGGCCATGTGTAAATGTTCAACAAATCTATGGCTTCCATGAATTAATTCGTAACTGCTTTAACTTTAACATGCTCAATTCCTAATTTCTAGCAACTACTCAATTTGCACAGAGTAATGTTTTATTGAATTTTTCACTCATAGCCAGTTTGAATACGTTACTATCAATACTTTTATTCGAACGAAATACGGTCAGATTTAATTCTTAAAAAGAGTATTCCGGGGTGAGATTTATCATTAATAAAATTTGAATGTTAAACCGTTTAAAAAATGTATGAGCAAAAATACTTTATAAAATTGAGAAAGGAAATGGGAAATGTGTCAAAGCGACAACAACCCGACCATAGAGAAAACAACAGCCGAAGGCCACCAATGGGTCTTCAATGTAGAGAGAAACTCCCGCACCCGGAAACGTCCTTCAGCTGGCCCATTAAAAAATATGTATACTACTAGTTCAGTGATAATGAACGTCATACTAAACTCCGAATTATACACAAGAAACTAAAATTAACCAGGTGCTCCGCAGGGCGCAGCTTTATACGACCGCAGAGGTCGATCCTTGAACAGTTGGGGCAGGTATGGACAAAAAATTTAAGCGTGATACAGCTCTGAATTTGGATTGTGATCAAATTTTTGACATTATATGGGTTTTTTACACAAAACAAATGTCAAGATTTTACAAATCAATTAAAGATTTCTTCTTCAAACTTATTTAAATCTAAAATTAAATAGTTGACACAGCATAGGTTTCTGACACAGAATGAATGTGGTCTAATGAACTTAATTTTTTTTTGCCTTTGAGCAATTCACTATGCTGTTGAATATTAACCCTGTCAAAAAAATGTTTGAAGAAATTTTCTTTTTATTTATAAAATCTGAAATGAGAACAAGTATGGACACAACTTTTAAGCTAAAATATTTTAGATAAGATAAGGAAAAAAAAACTTCATCAGCAACATTTTATATTGGCAAATTTTCAATGAAGTTATTTACATAAAGTTATTGGCAAATAAAAATAGAAAATGACATCATAGTCATGTCTGGCAAATGTCCAACATACATTATCTCAAAACATTTTAGATAAGATAAGGAAAAAAAGCTTCATCAGCAACATTTTATATTGGCAAATTTCCAATGAAGTTATTTACATAAAGTTATTGGCAAATAAAAAAAGAAAATGGCATCATAGTCATGTCTGGCAAATTTCCAACATATATTATCAACTACTATTCTATACAACGAAACTTTAAGATAACTCCAATTGAAAATTAATTGCTATTGCACAATATTGTGCAATTAGATATTTCTTGCTATTGTGCAATACTGTGCAATTGAAAATTTCTTGCTATTGCACAATACTTGATATGGAATCCTGATTTTTTGGACCAACTTGAAAACTGGGCCCATAATCAAAAATCAAAGTACATGTTTAAATAAAGCATATCAAATAAGCCCAATAATTTATTTTTTGTTAAAATCAAACTTAGTTTAATTTTGGACCCTTTGGACCTTAATGTAGACCAATTTGAAAACAGGACCAAAAATTAAGAATCTACATACATAGTTAGATTCGGCATATCAAAGAACCCCAATTATTCGATTTTTGATGAAATCACACAAAGTTCAATTTTGGACCCTTTGGGCCCCTTATTCCTAAACTGTTGGAACCAAAACTCCCAAAATCAATCCCAATCTTCCTTTTGTGGTCATAAACCTTGTGTTTAAAATTTCATTGATTTCTATTTACTAATACTAAAGTTATTGTGCGAAAACCAAGAATAATGCTTATTTGGGCCCTAATTCCTAAACTGTTGAAGCCAAAACTCCCCAAATCAATCCCAACCTTCCTTTTGTGGTCATAAACCTTGTGTCAAAATTTCATAGATTTCCATTTACTTAAACTAAAGTTATAGTGCGAAAACCAAGAAAATGCTTATTTGGGCCCTTTTTGGCCCCTAATTCCTAAAATGTTGGGACTAAAACTCCCAAAATCAATCCCAACCTTCCTTTTGTGGTCATAAACCTTGTGTTAAAATTTCATTGATTTCTATTCACTTTTACTAAAGTTAGAGTGCGAAAACTAAAAGTATTCGAACGACGACGACGACGACGACACAAGACGCAAGACGACGCAGGACGACGACGCCAACGTGATAGCAATATACGACGAAAAATTAAAATTTTTGCGGTCGTATAAAAATCATACAAGACTAACAAAGGCCAGAGGCTCCTGACTTGGGACAGGCGCAAAATTGTGGCGGGGTTAAACATGTTTATCAGATCTCAACCCTCCCCTATATCTCTAGCCAATGTAGAAAAGTAAAGGCATAACACTACGCACATTAAAATTGTTTATCAATACATGCACAAGTCTGCCTTCCTCTTCCGCAAAGTCGCTGATTGGATCTCATGGGGCAGAATTTACCTATCATCAACATGTTAATGTTTTTCGACCTTAAAATGTTTTGTAAAGTTTGTCATTCTTTCACTATAAATTGAATGACCTATACTCCTTTAAACGAAATGCAATACCTTACCTTTGAACATGTCTGAGTCAACTTCAAAGACAAGTCCTTCTTGTTTATTAATGTAAAGAATCTCCATAAACTTCGGATACCATGAATTTGGCTGTCTCTTCGATAAGCACGACAATAAACGGTATGCAGCCAATATTTCACCTTTTTGTGTGTCAATTTGTAGTATTGCCTGTTTATCTATGTCATTGATAAGCTTTTCTTGGTACAACCATGGCAATATTTCTCTTGGTTTTATATTGTTGGAAAGTTTGCATTCAAATAAATTAATAGCGTTTTCCCATTGTTCAGCCTCTGCACTGATCGTAAAATTGCCTTCAATGAATTCGTTGAGCCATATCAATCCTGAAAACAATTTATGTGAATATTTTGATATTTAGTTTTTCAAAATGATTAAAAATAAGGGGTGCATTGTAAGTTGCATTATAATTCACAAGAGTGTTTAATTAATTCAATTATTGTATTTGTATGACACTGACAATATGAAGTATAAAGTTAGTTTTGGAATTGAGATAAATCAAATATTATTTAGAAACATATACCTTACTAAATTGTGATTTTGTCATATGATTACGATAAATTTACCTGCATCAACTAAAGCTCTTTTGAATGCTTGCCATTTCCCAGGAATTTCTTTATTGTCTAAAAGGTCCAGTACTTTCTCCATTGCTCTCTGTGGTGATTCATCTTCAATATTACGAATTTCTCGTTTTTCTTCTATAGAAAAGTCAAAACTGAGGTCAAAACATCAGATGGTAAACAAAACTTTGTATCAAAGGGGGCGCCAATGTTTATTTTTTTCCTTAAAAACTAAGTATTTTTAGATCATGCGTAACCCATGACTGGCCAGGATCAAACTGAAAGTTGCTTGAAAAACTAATGTGTGTAGCTTATTTTGACAAAATGGAACAAAACTAACAACTGCTGTTGAGAAATTACTTAAAATTCGACTTTTATAGTAGTTGAAACCTATTAAATAAATAGTAGCAACTGTTGTTTTTTTAAATTTTTGTCTGAATTGTAGCTTATGTCCAGTTAAATCAAGCAAAAACACTATAGGTTTAATATCTGTAATTTAAATGTTTGTTACCTATCTGCATTCAGAAACAAAGACTGCAACTACCTGAAACAAGACATCCCAGGGATTGCTTTGGTATTATATTATTTCCCATATTATTATTTTACATTTGGTTTCTTAGATTATCCAGAGATGAACATAAAAAAAATCCCGTTCTAACACCGACGCAATATATGCACAATTCTAAAAACAAAATCTACTTATTGATACTGACAACGACTTCTAGAAAAGGTACCCAATGCTCACAATATTGTGTCCAATTAATAAGTTTCTGATTATCCTATTACAAAATTGTTTCGACTGCATTGACAAGAAATAATTTTCAAATAGATACATAGGTTTCTAACACAGAAACAATGCAGTCTAAACATATTAACATTTAAATTTTGATATTCACGTTTTACACGGTCCAATATCCAAAATGTAATTGTATACATGGTAATGTCCAACATATCAAGAACACAATGAACTTATCTTTTTATGAAAAAACAAGTTTAATTTTGAACCCGATTTTGACCAAACAAGAAAGCTTGGCCTAAAATCAAAAATATAAGTACATGTTAAGATTCAGCAGATCAAAGAACCCCAAAAAATTAATGTTTGCTAGGATCAAACTCAGTTTAAACTTGGACACTTTGGACCAATATGTGAACCAACTTAATAAAGGGGCTCAATGTTAATACTTTAAATACACGGTAAGATAAGGCATATCAAAGAACCCAAATATTTAAATCTTTGGTGAAATCATACAAAGTTTAATTTTGGACCCTCGGGACCTCATTGTGGACTAACTTAAAAATAGGCGCTAAATTAAAAACGTATATTTCATGTTACATTCAGCATATCAAAAATAACCAAGAGCTAAGGCTTTGAATTAAAACCCCATTGAACATCGGTCGAGAAGTAAGCAATTAATACAAGGAATTAGTAAAGTATTATCTTTGACCCTATTCCTAATCGGTTAGGACAATAACCCCCTATCCCCGAAATCAATCAACGCTTTCCATTTTGACATTGAACCTTATGGTACAATGTCATAAAGATCCTTATACTTATACTCAAGTTTTCGTCCGGAAACCAAACGATTCTTTGTTGTTTTGGGACATTAATTCCTAAAAGGTATTAGCTATAACACCTAAAACTAATCCAAACCCTCTTTAGAGGAATGGAACTATTTCATTAAAAATCCGTACATAAGTTAATGATCTGAAACAAGACGAATACTTGTTTTCTACCTCTGATACTTGAACGGTAAGGAAAATGACCGCCAAAGTCAATCCAAACATTCCTTTTTGGCACGTACTTCGTGGTACATTTTCATAGAGATCCACAAACTTGTACTTAATCTATTGTATGGAAATCAAAAGTCATTGGACGTCGACGACGACAACGAATACAGCTCCGTACCATTAAATGACCGCAATGCAGTCGTATCAATAGCGCATCTTGATAAACGATAAAAAAAAAAAAAACCAAGAATGTGTCCCAGTACACGGATGCCCCACTCGCACTATCATTTTCTATGTTCAGTTGACCGTGAAATTAGGGTCAAAACTCTTATTTGGCATCAAAATTAGAAAGATCATATCATAAGGAACATGTGTTCTAAGTTTCAAGTTGATTGGACTTCAACTTCACCAAAAACTACCTTGACCAAAAACTTTAACCTGAATCGGGACGAACGGACGTACGGACGTACAGACCAGAAAACATAATGCCCCTCTTCTATCGTAGGTGGGAGCATAACAAACCAGGAGGACATCAAAAGGACCGAAATAGAACAACTAAAAAGTGATTGAGAGAAAATAATGTGTAAATTGGTAATGGAATTTGATGCGACTTTCGTATAAATGGGAGGTTAAACGCTATAAAACCAGGATCGATCAACCATTTTCTACATCTGAAAATGTCTGTACCAAGTAAGGAATATGACAGTTGTTGTCCATTCGTTTGATGTGTTTTATCATTTGATTTTGCCATTTGATGATGGATTTTTTGTTTTGAATTTTCCTCGGAGTTTGGTATTTTTGGAATTTCACTTTTTTATGTTTAAATCGGTCGGTGTGTGTATATATATGAAAATATAACCAAAACGCTTACCTACAAGGCGACTCAAAAAGGAGAAGTCCATAAAAACCCCACAAAATTAAGTGCTATCATTCAAGGGAACAAGTGAAAAACATCTGCTCTATTCCTGACTCGGTACTTGTATTTTCTAAAGAAATGGTGAGTTAACCAGTTTATCAAACCTTATTTGTAAGTATTTTATTTAGTTCAAACGTTAAATTATTATCAATTACAAAATTAAAACATACATGTGATCATAAAAAGAAACAAAATTAGAAAAAAAATGCTTTTCATTGAAAAGGACAATAAAAATCATAGATATAACGGAAACGGCCGAGTTATTTAGAGAACTTGTATTACAGATACATATAGTTCCATTATATTGACAAAATTAGACGAGAAACCCAAACTGACATAATAGGTTAATATGACAATAACTTGTATCCAGCATCCGAAACTGTAAACATACATTACAGAAATACAACACAACTGACTTAACAATAAGCTGTCAGATAGACAGCAAAACATACTTTCCTGTGATACTCTTAGCCCGTATTTGGCACAACTTTCAATGCTCTTCAACTTTGTACGAAACGCGCGTCTGGCGTACTAAATTATAATCCTGGTACTTTTGATAACTATTTACACCACTGCTGGGTCGATGCTACTGCTGGTGGACGTTTCGTCCCCGAGGGTATCTACAGCCCAGTAGTCAGCACTTCGGTATTGACATGAATATCAATTATATGGTCATTTTTATAAATTTCCTGTTTACAAAACTTTGAATTTTTCGAAAAACTAAGGAGTTTCTTGTCCCAGGAACAGATTACCTTAGCCGTATTTGGCACAACTTTTTGTAATTTTGGATCTTCAATGCTTTTCAACTTTGTACTGGTTTGGCTTTATAACTATTTTGGTATGAGCGTCACTGATGAGTCTTATGTAGACGAAACGCGCGTCTGGCGTACTAAATTATAATCCTGGTACTTTTGATAACTATTTCCTGCAGAGGTCAAACTTTGAGCAGTTGAGAGCAAGTATGGACAACAACATTTTGTACTTAAAACTTAAAACAGCTCTGAATTTGGATTGTGATTAAATAATTGATACAACATAGGTTTGTGACTCAAAATAAATGTGGTCAGGGACTGAACATTTTGAAATTGGACTATACTTTTCCTATTACGGTCCAATATCCAAAAAAGTACATTGATGGAACCACTTATAAAAAAAAATCATTTTTCATGAAATACTGGTAATTTAAAACAATTTACGTTCAAAGAAAATGATCTCAAACTTGTCTCCATGACCCAGTAATGCAAATGTAAAATTAGATATGATTTCACCACTAAAACTTGTTCCCTCAAATAAGATAATTTATGATATGATCAAATTATAATCAAATATAATTTTAATAGTTCCAAATAATTTTTCTTTCATATGTCATATATAAATTTATATCTTATCTGTAACTAATCTATTAAAGTCAACAACTTTATCTACCCAGTGTTATGTAATGAAATATATCCGTTAATAAAAATAGATTATTATCCAATGAAAATGATATTTGCAAATCTTGACACCAAAACGGGATCAAGTAAAAAGTTAACTTTAAAGTCATATGAAACGAGTGAGTGGTGAGAAGTAATGTTTATCCAATTCTTGAACCAATGCATGTATATATCATAAACTTAGTCCTCTGTGTACGATTTTATCATTTTTTACGCAAATATATCGTATAATCGTCAATTTTTTTTCTCTCTGTCTGTTATGATTTAACAAATATGGCTGCTCATTAAATGCCGTGTTTTGAAGCCGAAGTTGACCGATTGTCACCATATAGTAAACAAATAACAAAAAGCATGGGTATTGAGCACGTGTTTAACAGGTACAAACAGATAATTGTTTATTTTAATGACAGATCCATGCGTATTGTGATTACCGGATTTTTACGAGGAGGGTTACGCTCAGGTCACTATGCATACGGAAAATAAGTCGGCGAATTGCTTCCTGGAAGCAAGCAATTAAAAATAATTAAACTTCTTCTAAATGTGGACAAATTAAAGAATTTTCCTCAGAAAAAAGTATATGTACATAAGTTGTATAATGAAAGCTTTCCATTTAGTTATAAAAAACATATGCATATTTTTTTTTAATTTGAGGTTTCTTATGACTTTAACACACATAATAAAAATAAATTATCATATAACAACTGTGAAATCTACCTTCCAAACACACATGACTTTAAAAAAAAGTTATAAAGAAATGTTTGACAACTCCTGACTAATCAATTGAACAGATACAATCATTGATAGACTATCTTTACATTTCAGCAACAAATACAAAACTTGGTTAATTTCTGTTCTAAAGGAAATAACTCGATCACATAATAGGTAAATTTCTGGTTACTAGAAGGGATAAAACTTCAAGAACGAGAAAAGCAAAAGTCGTGAAAATTGAATTTAGTCACAGGAAACAACATATCAAATTTTATAAAATTTCATTGAAAGCGTTTTTATGTAAAAGAACAGATACTGTTTGGCAAGCGCCCGACAGCCCGTTCGCCCACTCACCGTGCATCCCCAAATAAATAAACGAAAATCCGGTTAAAAATTCAAACAAACATGCAAATTAATCATAAATAAAATTCTCCGCAGGGCGCAGCTTGATACGACCGCAGAAGTCGAACCCTGAACAGTTGGGGCAAGTTTGGACACAACATTCAAGCTTGATACAGCTCTGAACTTGGATTGTGGTTAAATAGTTGACACAGCATAGGTTTCTGACACAGAATGAATGTGGTCTAAGATCTTAATAATTTTAAATTGGACATTTACCTTTTATGGTCCTATATCTAAAATCTAAATACATGGTTAGATTCATTATATTAAACAACCCAAGAATTCAATTTTTGATGAAATCAAATAAAGGTCAATTTCCGACGGAGTCAAATAACGGAAAAACTAAAAATGAAAAAGTAAAACGAAAGGAAATACAACTTCAGCACCTTGAATATATAACTCAAAACCATTCTGTATTATTTGTAAAGTAGACACTGAATATTTATCTTTCATGCCTTGGGACTTTCCAATGACTTTTTTTTAGGGAAATGACAAGACGTTCTTTGAGAAAACCCTGGCTCATTATTTTTTGGTTCAAATATTGATGGTGTATTATTATTTTACCAAGCCTGCGTAGCAGATGCATGCTCTTACGTATCTTCTTTTTTTAGAAATGCATACTAGGGTGAAGTTGGTGTATTAATATTAAGGTGCGGGGAATTCATAATATCAGAAATGACCTGTCTATAAAATGATACGAAGGAAACAGTATATAGTTTCCTAATTGTCTAGTTCTGGAGGATAATATTAATGTGGCCCTATCAGAAGGGTTTGGATTGTTAAAGGTAATAACGGTAATAGCTGTATGTGAATTTAAATAATCTAGCTTCTTTGATATTCTTTTTTATAAAAAGTGTCGAGAGGAACTCGGACACAAATGAAAATAGAAAAGGTGGGTCAGGAGATATTTGGTCCCGTTGGAATGTCGACATTCTGCTAGAAAAGTCTACCTCCAAATTCAACAAATATTTTGCCAACGAGAAACTCCAACATACTGATCGTTTGTTCTTTGATGTAGCATAATTTGTTTTTGGGCTCGTTTAAAAAAATATGTAGAATTATATCCTAAAACAATACATTTGTAGAAGATGGCACCATATGTATGGTTGAAAGCGTTGTAGATTATTTCTTAAAGATGGGTTTTAATTTTTCATGTGGTGTGGGGTGTACAGGGTGGAAAATTCATAGGTTTTCATATGATTTATTTCAGAAAATGACTAAGATTTTAAAGCTTCCAGAATTTCTGTTGAGTCCCTAAGAATCCACATATCCGTGAGTTATCATTATTACAGTTTTTATGATATCCCTCTTTCACTATAAATTATAAATTATAAATGTTTGCAAACAAACGTGACAAACCTGGACTAAATAAGGTCCCAATATTTCCTAATAAATCAGATGGTGTGACTTTCTGGACTATTTGTTTACGAAACAACTTAACGATCAGTTTTCTCCAATGATCATCTGTTGATATGTCGTCTGCAGCATCAACTGCATCCATCCTCTCTGAATCAGAAAACAAATTGAATAATATAATAAAAAAGTAAAATTTTCAAAAAATATTAAGTTGATTTCAAACAACAATATTTTGTGTGTAAAGCTAGGCCTCACAAATTAGTGGAAATATAAATATACATTACAAATTAAATAATTATAATCAAAAATATTGTTTCTGCTTGACGTTTTGTAGGAAATAGGAACGCCTTATACGTATATATCCTTAAGAAAAATATTCCTCATGATACTTAAATGCAGAAAATTCCAATAAGTTGACTGTCTTGTTTATCTTGTCAATAATTTGGTTTATAAGCAGGTTACTTAGTGTGAATGTGTATTCATATTTTGTTATAGTTAAAATGTACTTAAATCATTCTAATCATTCTAATCATTTTATGTGCTTTATTTTAAAATTCATTTGATTGTATTTCTTAAATTTTGGGCACCATGATTGGTTAATAAAATTATCTTATTTTATCTTATCTATCTAAGATATATTACTTTTTGATGAGTTTGATTCCAAATCTTTAGCTGCTCTCTCCAATCCTACTTCATATAAACTTCTTGTCAACTCTTGATACCAATTACTGGAAGACGAATTAATGACTCTGTCTATCAAAACTATCAATCCTGCTTTGATTCCTCTATTATAACATTCTGTTCCAATATTTTGCACATCTACTTCCAAAAGCACTCCATTATCTTTCAGAACTTTTGACAGTTTCTCAGGCTCAACTTCTTCATTGTTCAAGGCTTGAACTAATTTCCGTAGTCGTGGTATAACTTCAGGATTGTATTCTTTCAAATAGATTTTAGGAACAAAAACAAAATCTAGAAATAAAAATTGAAATATATTTATTAGTTGAAAGAGTTTCTCTGCGATGGAAACGAAATGAAACTATGACAATGCCATAGCACAGTTTAGTTTCCTTATTGTCATGCATTTATCAGAACTGGTTACATGTACCAGTTAGCGTATCTTTGTATACCTCCAAGCATTTTTTTTTAAATTAGACGAATGTCCAAACACAGATGAATATCATTACTCTACTTTAGCTCATCAACCATGTATCTTTAATGGTCCAAAACATGTTCAGCTGAAATGACTGCAATATGAAAATATCACTTTAAAAATCTGATTCGCCTTTTCTGGATTTACTTCCATTGGGATCAGACATTCTTGAAAGCGAAGGATGGTCTAGTACTTTTAAAAATACGTGAAGAGTTATGTGACCTAAAGTGTACATAAAAAGAATAACCAAAGTAAAAGAAAAATTTGCGTGAGAGCTTACGCGCCTTAGTTTCTTAATAATTTCTATATTCATCAATCAAGCCGTTTAAAGATCTCCTTGCATATATCATATCATAGTTCTGTCTGTCTGTACCTTAGTTACACGACGAGTACACTATGTAACGTAGTTAGTAAACTAATGAAATGTATGTAGTTGGACCCTAATCATCAAATTTCTGATTGAATGATTCATGTATTTATCCATCTATTTATCTTTTAATTTATCTATTAATCATCATCATTTATATATTTCAATTTTTCAAGTTTAATGATAATTTACTTTAACTTGACTGACTTACCCACATTCGTCAGTGCCTCAATCAACGAGTCCCATTTGTCGGAGTCATCACTGTGTAATATGGATTCCAATATAAAATTCACTTTACTCTCGTTGGTATCTTTCCTCGCTCTTAAATCATCGACAATATCTACAAACAAGTTTGAGTTTAGATTTCTTATTAGCTATAAAAAAATAACCTTACCAGCATTTTATCAGAATATTGTATACCATATTTTACAAGATGTATATATTTGTAAAAGAAAAATGTCAACATTAAAAAAAAATGTCCCCTACATTGCACATAGTTTATCTGTCCAAGGTTAAATAACTTGAACAAAACTTGATATTTAATAAATATCTTAGAGTAATGAAGGTTTGAATGAAATGCAAAGCAATTTCAAACATCAATATATCCAAGGGGTATAACTCTTAAAAAACCTGTCCGAGACATCGTGATATAAACCTTTTATAATTTGTTGATAAACATCTGTCAAAAATAGCTCACCTGTGAGGGCTTAGGGACTTTCCTTTTAGAATTTTCCTCGGAACTCAATATTTTTGTGATCTAACTTTTTACAATGTATTTTTCAATTTATATAATTTTTCTAGGGACCAAATCTCTTTTATAGATTTTTTTATATTCGAAATTTTCAGAGACGTTGCTGACACAAATCTTTGATGTGAGTTTTATAAACATCAACGCAAAGAATTGTACACGTGAGAGCGCTATTAAGACAGGACAGATGAACGCCTTGTATATCTATGTCCCCTGCAACACGTCATACAAAAAAGGGGGTGTAGAAAAACGAAAACAGAATATAAAACAAAACAGAGAAAACTAAAGACTGAGCAACACGAACGACCAAAAAAACGTAGTAGATCGCAGATGATCCGAAGGATAAAAAGATCCAGTTCAAAAAGTCGCCGTCGTCGTGTTACACCGTGACTGTTGTTCATTCAAGTACAAACCCGATGAAAGTATATTTCGGCTCTGTTACATTTAAGGAAAAGATGACGGGTTTGTAATTACGATAATTGGAAGATATCTGTCGTAATCTGTGGAATAGATATTCCAAACTGTTAACCATGCATGTGATGGCGTCCGTAAAATCTGATTGCGATTCAATGTGCTAAATCAAATCAAACTGTTCAAATCTTAACCAACTGCTGTTATCATGGTTATGGATGTCATTGGTTATAAAATATAGAAAAATAATCAGAATATTCGTTTTGCATTTTCAGCTTCAATCTCTGGATGAATTTTTTACTATCGAACATATTTCAAATTAGATGCAGGAAGTGAATGTTCTTTGTAACTATTTAACATACGCTTACATGTCTCGCCGGTTTTACTCATCATTGAATTTATGTTGAAAGTCTGTAACATGAAGTTTTTACCACAAGTATCACATATATATGAACATCTTACAATCATTCCATACACCAAATAAAGTTGACACACTGCTTAAAGTACTTGAAAAACAGATAACAACACAAAATCTTAACATTGACCAATGAACCATGAGTATATGGTCAAGGTCAGACAAAACCTGCCAGAATAAGAAATGTCCAATACAGTCATTCCATACACCACATATAGTTCTTTTTTTAGAAACGGACTTATGTGTCATTTTGGTCTCATTGGCAATCATACCACATCTGCTTTTTTTATAATTAATCACGTAACTTCAACCTTGATAACTGATCCATGAAATGAGATCAAGGTCAGGTGAATCCTGTCTGACGGACATGTTTACATTACAAGGAACCCACATATCAAATATAGTTATCCTATCATAAGTGAAAAATTTACATTACAAAAAAAAGTTTTTTTTTTCAGTCACAGAACCATGAAAATTAGGTCAAGGTCATTAGACCATATGACGGACGGAAATTTGCAAACAAGATATAAAGCATCCAGTAGGTCCTCTAACTTCTCAAATATATAGCTTTTTACAAATAGTTTACGCCGCGCTGTCGGATAGTAATACCTAAAAATGGCTGTATTTGTTCCATTATATGTACAAACTTATGCAGTACCTAAATATATAACAGTTACATGGATTTTAATTTTAGAAAATTAAAAAAACTCACCTGCACGTATTATTATATGATTATGTCATTGGTATACATGTACAAAAAAAATGTAGTAGGTATAAAGATAAACTATGTAGGGAATATCCCCTCGGTATTGTATTGATTAAATGAACAATAGAGGGACAATAGCTTTTTGCAGTTCAATAAGTTCAATAAGTGATTTGATAAACAGTGTTGACGAATATTGTCCAAGTGACAATCTTTCACTGGTAAATTAAAATCTAAAAAGATAAACATTTTAAATCATTTCAATTTCTTCCATTTAAGTTCTATATCCCAGTTGCACAGATTTGTCTGTACTCAGGATAAATATCGTAGTACAAACATACATGTAACAGTTTTTGAAAAATTATTACGATATATATAAATAAACCTTAACCGTGATCAATATAAGTATCTGCCATAGATTATTCAAAACTTACCATCTCCAAGAATACGTTTTATTCTTCTGGAACAAATCAATTCCCCTGATTTAACAGTCTGTGCTATGAGAGAATTAAATATTTCCAAAACTTCTAAATCGTTTCTTTGTTGCTGATCACCGCTCTTACAAGTGTCCATTATCAATGTTCTACCTTTTACCACATGTACCAATGATGACGAGATTACGAGACTTATCTTCAAAACCAAATATAAATCTGGATTTTTCCAAATCTAAAAATAGAATCAGCAGAGAAAATTTACATGACGTGTTGTTATAGTTATCTTAAAAAAATCATTATTTACTTTACAAATAGAACACCTTAAATAACAAATTGCAATAATCAATATATTTCTATTTTCAATTGACGAATGTCATCTTAATTGCAACTCCTACATAAACTGAAAGTTGTATGCTAAATATTAGTCAGTACATAATACGTGCACGTACGTAATCGATCTATATCTTTTTTTATATACAAGTGTGGACACAGATCAGTGTGGATAGTATGTTTTTGGATGTGTGACAGTGTGTTCTGACCAAAATAGTTCTCTGCCCCCTCCCCATAGGATTATATGTTTAACTGTGTTGCTCAGTGAAAACCACTGAACTATACCAAACACTAAAAGATCAGCAATGGGGTTTAATTTTTAGTCCTAGTTTTCAAAACTGCATGTAAGGGATGAGATACTTTGCATGGATTGAGAAGCGATTTTGAAAAAAATATTCTTTAATATTGATTTCGGAATGCAGCAAAATAAAAAAAAATTAGGAGAAGAAACAATTAGGTACATAGAATGAAATTCAAACCAGTGTGGCTTTGGCCATTGATTGACACATTAAATTCATCCATTGACTGGGACAATTTACATGAACGTTTGTCTGTAACGACCACTGTTCATGACGTACCTACGATAGACATTTATAATGTGGGGTCACCAAAGGTTTCTTAACGCCTTTAATTATAAAATAATTCAAAAAAATAATCAGGAATAACCTTTATGTTTTGATTTATATAATTGATATAAATCAAAACATCGTGTTATTTTTCGAATTACTTTATTAAGGTGTTGAAAACCTTTGGTGACCCCATAGTTTAAGTGTCTTTAAAAAGTACATAGTGAGCTGTGGTCGTTACATACAAACGTTCACCTAAATTGTCCCAGTCAATGGATGAATTTAATGTGTCAATCAATGGCCACAGCCACACTGTTTTGAAATTCATTCTATTGACACATTTCTACATGATGCGATTTCAATATTGGAGATAATATTTGAGAACCTGCCTGCCTGTACGTTTTTTAGTATTCTATTTATTTTCCTTTTCGAATAAATTCAAACTAAGCTAAACAACAACAACAATAAACACACAAAAAAAAAACTTATGTTATAGAAATTGCAAATAACGATTATGACGGGAATCGAAATAATAAAATGTTAGCGAGTTTTATAAAAAATAAACTCTAATAGTCTGAACCAACAGACAAAAAGCTCAATATTAAATTCAGAAATCGAAGGCAGATATCGTTTATAGTAGCTCTTTTAGAATAACATTATAAGCTTGGGAGTGTCTTTGAAGGTCTGTGTCATTGTCGGGATTAGAGCTAATCACCATACACCTTGAAAGGACATTTCTCATTTTTTCAGTAATGACGTTCTGAAGTCGGTACATTAGCGGGTTAACTGTGTGACAGAATGACCCCACCTTATAATAAACGCATATAGATTTTACAAGTTCCACTTTACGTTACATTGCCGTTCCCTTTTCAAATGACATCTGTATGTGTATTTGTTATGATATCTTAAGAATATGTGAATTATATGTTGCATATAACTGGATTAACATATAGACAATGAGAGTGTATTGACTTGAAATAACAACGATATAAAGATGAGGCTAAGAAACGGGGAAATGCGCTCATTTAAATATACTTATTCTAAAAGGTTAACAATTTTACACTGTAATTAGATCTTTGAATATTGTATTTATTGGTATTGGTATTGATTTTGTTTTCAGTAAATTAATAGCCAACTAAATATTATTTTTATATACATTTGACATTCATGGATCTACAGTCTGTCGATACCTGTATCTTTGCATTGTACTAGGTCATGTTTTTCTCTGACTGTTTATGACGTCTTTACGCTAAATCCATTGGATGTTCGATATGAAATGATTTATTATAACTCAGTCTTAGCTACATGATGTTTGTTATTATTTGTTCTTGGCTTTGACATAGCTGTCAGTAACTGCGAGTACTCTCAGATCTGTACTTACTGTCTACTTGTTGTTGGGATGTACATTATCCGGCAACATAAACTCTGTTTTTGTCAGATGCATTTCCATTTGTATCAATCTGTTGAGTCAAGCCTTTTAACTTACTTTCATATTTCGTTCTTATGTTGTACTGTTACACTACTGTCCCAGGTGAGTGGAGCTATTGGCGCTCGCTAAAATGTTTAACCCCGCCACATTCCATATGTTTGTGCTTGTCCCAAGTCTGGATCATGTCATTCAGTAGTTGTCGTTTGTTGCTGTGCTACATATTTGTTTTATGTCATTACTTTGTACATAAATTAGGCCGTTAGTTTTATCGTTTGAATTGGTTTACAATTTTACCTTCTGGACCTTTCATATCTGACTTTGCGGAATGGGGTTTGTACATTGTTGAAGGTGACCTAATGTTGTAGTTTCTGTGTCACTTGAACTTTTGTGAAGTGCTGACTCATTGGCAATCACACCACATCTTCTTTTTTATAAGAACTTCTTTCAGAAACGATAGGAAAATATATTTTGACAAGGGAACTAGGTACTACAACGCCATATGGTAGCCATGATACATCGAGGGATAAGGAAGACAATTACAATCAAAACCCAAGAGTAAACAAAGACTCATAAAACCAAAAGACACTTACATCAACAGTTATAAATAATAAATAAGAAACAACACGAACTCCACGAAAAACCGGGAGTGAAATCCGGTGCTCCTTTTGTGAAATATGTGAAGTCCATACTGTAGTGTTGCATATGTAATAATCTTATTTGATACTACATTGAGACCCCAGCATAATCATAGGCAAACACCATTTGCCCAATGTAAAAAAAAATCTTCCAATTCTAGATCGCCCTCTGGGAGCTTTGATAACATTATTTCACATCTTCATAAACTAGGGTCACAATACATTAAAACTATTTTTTTTAACTTCCTGTTTTTGTTGTTGTTGTTTTTTTAAATGTTTGAGAGATAATGCACTTGACAAGAAATGCATAAATATATTTCTCCAATACACAGACTGGTCAGTATAATTTGTGATGTATACATGTAGCTCTTTTTAAACCAGTCTATTCCTGTTGTACTAGTATCCTTCAGTTACACCAAAACCATTAGACATGAAGTATTCAACTATAAACAAGCATTGCAGGACTTCGATTTAGAAGAATACCTAAAATTCAACCCTCTGATATGTGACTGTTCTCACTCACCTTATATTTACAACCTCTCTGGCCAAGTTATAACTGGGGATCAAAACATAACTAATCAACATGAACATCTCCGAAAGGTTATACATGTACCTCATTGTCCTAAGTTCAGAGAACCCCAATACATCATTTACAGCTCTAACTTATAAACAAAAATAATTATGGAATCTATTGGGGACTACATCATAATTATCATGGGCTAAACGAGACGAAGTTGAACTGGACACTGTCAGAACGGGTCAAAACAATCAGATCTCTGATAAAACGTCGACTTCATAAGCTGAAAAAAATGTGTGAATTATCGACCAAAGTCCGTTTTTAGAGACAAAGAAGCTGTGAAATGACTATTATTTCTTCACTGATTAAGCTTCAAAAAATATTGTCTTAGTATGTTTATCGTACTACTTCAGATGTCTTGTAAATAAAAGATTCAGAATACACATAACTGCGACCAAGCTCAGCGAAAGGTCGTGCGACATAATTAGTCAAACACACTTGTTTGGATTAAGATATAGTGATGTAAGAAAACTATACATTAAGAAATATTATTGGCAATATCCATCCACTTTTAAACTTATACAGTTGTTATCAGTTCACAATGTGAAAGAACTTAATAATTTAGGTATATTTTTGTTTAATATTGAAAAAATTCGTAATATGTAGTTGTATTAATTATTTATCATATGAATTTATTTTCATTCTCCGCCATACATGTATTGTGTATAATTATTGTATTTATATTTCACTAATACAAAATATTGTAAAATTGTATATTCTATAATCCCTTTCGAAAGAAAGCCATAACTTTTTTGTTTGAAAAGATAAACACAAACTATTTTTTGTTAAATTATTTGTAATTTCTGTATTTTATAAGTATCCTAAAAATCTATGCGTTTTTTATTCAGAAATAACTCATATTTATCAAATGGTCATGAATTGTGAAAAAAAAACGTCATTTTTTGCTGTAGATTTATCAAACTTAAAAAAATGCACTATTTACAGTCTTATAAAATTTGGTCCATATAATCTGCAAAAAGAAACAAAATTTCGTTTTTAAAAAATAGGGGTCCATGCACTCGTTTTCAAATTAAATCAGTTTGAATGATAAAAATCAGTCGAAAAATGCATCTTTTCCCGATATGTCACAGTTTGACGTCGCGAAAATAACATTTTACGTTAGCAACGTCATTACCTCCACTGTAACTGTATCGTATGCCCATTGGTCATTTCAAACCTTCGACCTCACACCTGCGAAAATAGAACGCACGTACTATAACGTTAAATGGACGATCAATATTCACGTAGCTGGTCAAGGTCGTTAAAGCTTCCATCGTCGTATTCGCGTACATGATTGTGTTCTTGATTATTCAATTTCATTTCTAGCTTTTATACATGTATACGTGTAAAATTCATTGATTTTATAATTTTGAGCAAACTTTTCAGACTTTAAGATATGAACTTTTGTCCCATCGAAATATTTAATTCAACTGTCTCCTCTCTGGATTAAGGGACGGCATCAAAAGTTCAATGTAGGATAAAAAAAACTTAATTCACATCACTGAACCCCCTCCCCTTCTTAACTTAATTTGGGAAAAACATGATTGACCAATATGGATATATGTAAAATCGGTGTAAAATAAACAAAAAATGCAGCAATTTTTTACCCCCAACCCCCAAACTATTCGAATTAAGTTTTTTTTTTTTATCCTACATTAATCTTTTGATTCGTCCGTTTTAAAGTGAGCTACCATTTATTTTGATTTAGGGGGGGGGGGGCATCTTTTTAAATTTCAGTCTATTCAGTCCTGCCTTTATTTATTAGTTTATGAAACCGTATTTAACTACACAAATAACCAAATTACATACTGACGATATTGCTCGATTTTTTTTAAGTAAATGGGTCGGTGTTATACACTTTTCATATTATTTCGCAAGTTTAAGGTATTCGACATAGGATAGTGTGATTTTTTTTTCTGATTCAGTTTACTTGATTTTGAAAAAAAGATCCCGAAATCTTAAGTAAATTCAGAACATGTAACCAACCATGCTTTTGTTTAGAAAAAAATGGAGATGGCAAACCATAGCACAGTGGAAGAAAATGTACTTTATAAACTCCAGCGATATACTTTCGAAATTAATAATTAACTGTTTTGCTATTCTCGGTTGAAAATCGAACGTAAATTTTATACTGTAAATATTTAAATAGAAGCATAGAAAACAATCAGTTTTAAAAATCGTGTTTATTTATTTAAAAATATATTGATAAAAAGTTGAGTTCCTTCTTGTACATGCATTTAGTCATCCTTAATTTCTTGAGACTTCGTTTATCAGTTTATCATACATGTGATGATGATTTTGTATTTCATTTTAAATGCGCAGGCATACTACCATAGATCACTGTGGCGGATAGTTCAACAATGTTATGTAAAGCTCATATTCCTACGGTATGAAATTAAAAGATAAATGTTCATCCAATGAAAATCGAAAACAGTACATTTATATTGGTCTTTATAAATTACGACATTTCTCACACGTATTTATTTATTATATAGTTCCACACATGCAAACGAAATAATCTTCGCCGATGTAACATTTCAAAGCTTTTTACACCAACATGCCTTCACTGAATTTATTCATGTGCACAAATGATACGATTATTGTTGTCTTGTTTCTACCTTTGGGGGACAATTTTCTCCGTTTATGATACGTTATTTCTGAATGACCAAATGCTTAGCTACTGTGTGTTTGTTTTATCGCATGAAAATAATAAAAAAGGAATGTGCAACCCATCATAAATTATTGTAAGGGATCAGTATTATGAGATACTTATTATAAGTAACTACGACATTGTCAGGATAATAACATAGCGTCAGTATGGAAGAAATTAAAAGTGGTTCATATATTCATCCGTATTAAAGCGGCACATGTATTTTATGTTATCCTTATATTTTTCATAATTGTGTTGCTGCATGCAAAAAAAAATCCAGTATAAGATCGTATAACATTTCGACCCTTCTATCTAAATTAACAAAACATTTGTTTAATCTTTTGACCAAAGTCAGATAAGTAAACTATTTACGTTCGTAGTAACATAGTACATTCCATTGTCGGTCACCGGTGTCAATTCACGTGCATACTACGATAATTGTTGTATTTGAATATTACGGCCAATGAAATGAGACGTTACAAGTTGATTGTTTGTGATACGCCAGAATGTAATCAATGAACTATCAAACGCTAAACTTGACTGCATTTCACTGTAATTGAGCACTCAGGAAATCGCACATACCAAAACATATAGCATTTAACAAGGATAATATACGTCTTCGTGGCTTCAATGAACCTTACATTGAACAGCAAATCTGAGGACTTTCCGTGGTGTTTTTTTTTTCAAATTAATACAAGCTGTACAAAATTCCGTGCAAACAACGGTTAGTTCCGTACATTACCGGCTAATCTGCATATTCGACTTAGGAGTTGTCTATGAGGTTGACAGACAATTTGTCCACAGTGAAATAAGGTCTTCAGAAATATTGTTAGATATAGGAAGATGTGGTGTGAGTGCCAATGAGACAACTCTCCATACGTTGAAATAACAATTTAAAAAGTAAACCATTATAGGTTAAAGTACGGCCTTCAACACGGAGCCTTGGCTCACACCGATCAACAAGCTATAAAGGGCCCCAAAATTACTAGTGTAAAACCATTCAAACGGGAAAACCAACGGTCTAATCTATATAAACAAAACGAGAAACGAGAAACACGTAGATATTACATAAACAAACGACAACTACTGTACATCAGATTCCTGACTTAGGACAGGTGCAAACATTTGCAGCGGGATTAAACGTTTTAATGGATCCAAACCTGTTAACTCGCGTAGTGGTATTAATCATATATGTGGATTAAAAAAAAATATTCTGCATACCTTCTTGATAATTTTAAATTTCGATCTCTCTCTGAAAATATTTTAATCAAAAATACAGTTGATTTTTTTTTAACCCTGTATACAAATTATAAGCCTGGTACCTTTGATAACTATGCCACCACTCCCCATGTGAAATTTAAAAATTGTTTTAAAGATATAATCCACGATGTTTTTTTGAATAAAAAATATGGTAGCACACTATATGAATTTCTCATTTTGGTATACAATACGGAATATGTAGTTAATAGTGAACAAAACAGTAAAACATGCAACACAGAAGAACAAGTGATCAGTATGCTCTTATTATCGTGTGAGTCAGCAATATACCAACTTCGCCTGCATATGGGATATGAATGTCTCAACTATTTCGGTATTAAAGACTTTGCAGCTGTTACTTTGACTTATTAAGTTGATGAGCCAAGGTAGTGTCAAAGACCGTCTCGTCCTTTCTTAAAAAAATCGTCGGAAGATACCAAACTTGATGATAAATATTCCGTATCAATTTCACAAATAACGCATGATAGTCGTGAGTTATAGGTTATAGGTAATGACATTATTTATCATCTTAATTGCATGGTATATAGTGTTCTTTTAATTTGTCCCTGTACGCTTGCATTTTTTAATATAAAAACAACGTACGTGATGTGATATGATTGCAAATAATACAACTATCCACCAAAGTTCAAATGAAGTGGATGTAAACAATTATAGGTCAACGTTCAGCCTACAACATTGAAAATAGTGCCACAACGTGTGGTCGGCTATTAAACGCCCGATGAAAACAAATATGAACCAATTCAATTGTGAAAACTCACGGCCAAATTCATAACAAAATAGTTTTTGGAAAAACAAATATGACAGACGTGAACCCATGACTACCAACGAACTGCAGGCTTTTGATTTGGGACAGGCACGTAAAGAATGTGGCGGGATTAATTAAACACGTTTTTGAGCGCACATTTTGTTCAATTTTGTAATATAGTTTAGGTGTGGCTCGAAATTCTCATGTAGAAGAAACCCGCATCTGGCGTATTAAATTATAACCCTGGTACCTTTGATAACTATCGATACATCCCGCCATGTGTGATTTAACGATATTTTTCGGGGTTTGTGTGTAGCCTAGGTAACCAAAAAGTAGTTGGGACCTTCTTCGAATGTTCAGAAGAGGCCTTAAGCTGTGACAAGGTTATTATATGACTTTTTACTATAGGACTCTCAGTGAGGCGCACTGACCTGATTATAGAAGAATTTATCACTTCCATGTAGTATTTACGGCATTTTCGCAGATTTGTCAACCGGCATAAACACAAATCGTTTTTCAAGTAATTGAAGTTTGGTTTTTTTATTCTAGAAATAGTCGTATATTATCCAGTTACTAAATAAAAATCTTTCAGTATACAATCACGCCGGATAGTATATTAGTACGGAAGCCCTGGAGTGCCATGCAAAAAAAAAATTTCAACTTGTGCGCACAAGTTACCAACTTGCGCGCACAAGTTACTATCTTGTGCGCACAAATTGATTTTTTTTTTGCATGGCACTCCAGGGCTTCCGTACCTGTGTGCATAATACATACATGTCTTATTTTTGTACATGTAGTTGTGTTGAATGTAATTAAACATTTCTGCGGCACTGTTTTTTTTTTATATGTACCTACTTAATATAAAATGATTTTATTTGATCTGCGTACCAATTACAACTAGACCAACATTAAAATTTATTTTAGAGTTTTTTTTTATATGGTTCGATTGTCTGTTGTATGGTTATATTGCGAAGTATGTATGTCTGGTTTGGGAGAAGGGATTGAAATATTCTGAATATTTAATAACAACAGTAAAACTTAAAATAAATTGACAATCCTTTATACTATCCCCGTAAATAGTCAATTTTACACATAATTCCCCTCACATGATTATTATTTTCTTTTCAAATTCACTGATATAGTCTATTATTTGAAAAGATTCTTCCAGATTTTGATTTAAAGAAAACTTGATTAAATTTCATTTTATTTGAAGATGACAGAAATGATCAAATAAACGCATTTAAAACAAATTCCAACACATTTTAGAAAGTTACTTTAAAATGATGACTTTACAAACATTATGTATATTATATTGTTTAAATATTTTTTTAATCGCTCCCATAAGAATAGATTATACTGATGTTTATCTTCTCTGATGAGGCATTTTATAGAAATATTTCAGTTTAGATGTACTACCTTTGAGGTCCGACGTCTGTAAACTTTTCAATTTTTGAACTTCTATTTTTCTATTTCTATTTCTATATTAATCTGTTATTTTTCTCCATTGTTGAAACATATGATAAAAAGATCATAACATGTCATTTTTCATATCGCATGTATCAGCCCTCGGACAATATCAGCCCTCGAGCCATGCGCCTCTTAGGCTGATATTGAACCTAGGGCTGATAATACATGCGATATGAAAAATGCCATGCAATAATCTGATAGTATTGGCCAATCAGACAGACAACAGTAACTATGCAGGAAGTTTGGTTCATTACAAGAAACTACAAGACTAGATTAGCATATAGATCTTTTGGGTTACTTTTATTAACTATTAACACAATGATTTTAATTTCCAATTTTCCAAAAATATCTGTATATGTAACCTTACTAACAGTTTATTACGAGCTCCCTTTCACATATACCGTCATACATAAAAATAACATTAATGAAATATGTCCCGTTACGTCTTGCTAGCTAAGGCTTAAGACTCATCTTGATGATGCCAAAAAGGAATATTTTATGACATTAAACCCCTAATTTTATCTGCATATATCAAAACATTTTTTTTGTAGATTTTATATATATATATATATGTATATTATTTTGAAGTAAGGAGTAGTTGCAAGAGAAAAAAAAACACAAAGTTCCACATGACTTTGTCTATAGATACAAACTTTCAATTATATAAGACACAACATCTCTTTCATATAGATTATCATGGTTTTGTTCATTTGATTTGCTCAATTGTAGATTGTATCTGCTAGTTTAGGATCTTTCTTTCAATCACAAATATTCAAATTCAAAATATTTGTGTAAATATTGCCATGTCATGGTATTGACGTCTACTTTGGTGAAGTTTTCCTTTATTGGTTATTTTTCATGTTTGCAGTTTTCCTTAATCAAACTGGGGTAAAAGTCTACTTTTAGAGCAATACATTCTTGGAGGTCAATTAATTATTTCAGTAACGCAGACTTATTTGTAGATGACATAAATGGTAACAGTACTCACTTTCATAGATAGTTTTGAATCATAATTTTGTTTAACATCACAACGGTATAAAATTCTTTAAAGGCAATACAATGTTTTTCCTACAGAATTAGATTAAATCAAATACACTTATTTTTATATCTTGATTTGCTGACCACTTATTTCTGACAGCAATGTTTTATTATTTTGGTTTAGATAAAACCAAAAGCATAACACTAGGGTATCTACTCATATGGTCGGGGTAATTAAAACTGTAAGTTTACTTTCAATACTTCTAAACTCTTCATATGGTATGACCGTTTATTAAAAAGACGCTATCATATAGGTTAATTAAATTTTATTATTATATTGTAATAAAAACATTAGCTAAATAAAAATTATAAGTTTTAAATAGTTAATTTTACTTACTTGTCAAAACTATAATAAACACATTTTATACCGATGGTCATTACATGTACTGATGGTCATTACCGATTTACGAGTGAATGGCAATATGTCGACTTAAAAAAATAAATTCCACAAATTTCTTAATGATCTGTTACACAAGAAGTCACTGGAAAGTAACATAGTTAATTTAAGTTGTCTTGTGAATATGGTGTATTGCAGTCATGTTACAATATTTGAGATCTAGAGCTTCTTAAAAACACTGTAGACATATCGGCATGGCCCTAGACCTTGGTATCACTGTACGCAACTACAAAAATGATAACATTTCACTCCCAAACAAAAGGTCTAAATGAAAAGGATCGTGCACAACAAAGACTTGCAAAGGCAAAAAAAAAGAAGAAAGAAGCTATGATACCGTGTGGAAGTAAATATCACCCCAAGCCTACATGCAAGAATGTAATTAGCGATGAAAACTAACTATGGCATCAATATCTAATTTTTACGTAGTATTTGAATCATAAAAATAATACATTGTCATGTAACCATCATTGTTTTTTAGATAAAGTTTTTGTATTATTGAAACTTTTACAATGTTATTTAAAAAAACAAACCTATATGGTCCAAAAACTCATATGGTCCGGCTCGTTAATAACCAAACGAGTATTATACTCATATGGTCCGACCATACGCGTATGGTCCAAATACTAATATGGTCCGGAACATATATACAATTACATAAACAACACAAAATAAAAATGACCAAATATCAAGCCTTATGTAGACTTATGAGACACTTATGTAAAAACATTTCAAAAATCTAAACGTTAAAAGAAACAACTAGACAAGTCATATTAGTAAATAGCTATATGTGTAAAATTCCAATTCTAAAAATCGAGAAAAGATTTGAAATTTTACTTAACATCATATTGAGCTTTAGAAATAAGAAATAAAATATAAATATAAAACAACTATACAATTATACTTTTTCTAATTTTAGCCATTGAAGCTATGTTGTCTGAATGTCAACAAAAAAACCGCAACGAGTCAATATTTGAATTATGTCATATTTCAATTGGATCATCCAGTCAGAGTTGACGTGTTAAAATTGACCGAAAAGGACATCTGAATTAATTCTCCATAAACAAATGAAAAACATTAAAATCAGTAATAACAAACAAATCAATTAACAGCTGCATGAGCGCAGGATATGCTCATCGTCTTGTGTGTAAATTATTATGCAATAATCTTAAATTGTTTCTGACATACGGCGTAACATGTGAAGCACCCCTTTTGTTACAAAAAACTCAATAACTCTTAAATAAAATTTTGAATCATCACCAAAAAGTATACAGATCTTATGATTAATATAACTAAGAAGTGTGTAAAAGTTAAAGCTATAATCATAAATTGTTTTTGAAATACGGTGTGACACGTGAACCCCCCTTTTTATTTTGAGCAAACAACTCAATATATCTAAAATAAAATTTTGAATAAAAACTAAAAAGTGTACAGATCTTCAGATTAATATAACTAAGAAGTGTGTAAAGTTTTAAGCAATAAGAATAAATCGTTATTTTGAGTTACGGCCAGACATTTAAAAACCTCCTCCCCCTTTTTTTTGACAAAATACTCAATAACTCTTAAATAAAATTTTGAATCATCACTAAAAAGTATACAGATCTTTAGATTAATATAACTAAGAAGTGTGTAAAGTTTTAAGCTGTAGTCATATAATTGTTTTTGAGATACAGTGTGACATGTGAAACCCCTCCACACTTTTTTTTACAAACTCAATATCTCTACAATAAAATTGTATACTCAATACTCAATAACTCAAAATTTTTAATCATCACCAGAAAATATACAGATCTTTAGATTAATATAACTTGGAAGTGTGTAAAGTTTTAAACAATAATCATAAATTGTTTTTGAGATACAGCGCTACATGTGAAAAAAAACCACACCCCTGTTTTAGTTACAAAGTCCCGTAACTCGAAAAGTTTTAATCTTATTGTCACCAAAAAGTATACAGACCGTTTGACCATCATAAGAAACAACTGTATTAAGTTATATGAAATTTGGATAAGTCGTTCTTAAGTTACGGTGCGACATGTTTACGCCGGACAGACAGACAGACGGACAGAAATTAGGAATCTATATACAACCTTATAAAATATTTACCAATATGTTAAGAACAGCTTGTAAACAAATGATTTAACATCATTCTTTTGACAATTAGTAATTCAAGCTGACCAAGAATAACAAAATTGTACCAAAGAACTTGTGTACTTGGATCCAGGCGGTCGTTCTAAATTCCTAAAACCATGATCTCGATATTGCAGAATGAATTGAGATAGTTTTAACACCAAAACAAAATCTTGCATTTAATTTCAAAATTCACCAGCAAGTTATGGATATTTCTCCTTTTACTTCACTGTTCAAAAATATACTGTACTCCCCTGGCTCTATCTAATAAATTTTGTGATGATAATTCTTGAGGTAAAAAAGGTGAATTTTTCCATCTTTTGTAAATATTTGTTGTACCATGGCTATCGGATACAAGGAAGTTTTCAATTTTCAGAACTGGGAATTGTGCTTTTCTATAAATAACAATATTTCCAAGATTGTTTCCACATTTCTTACAGTTGACTTTACCACAACCCATTTTTATATTTTCATCTTCAAAAGTAGGTTTCGGCATCCTGATTGTATTTATATGATTTGCTATTTCTTCTCCAATCACAGCATGATGCGCAGCCTGGATCTTCTTTATGTCTCTGGACATACAGATGAATTCGTTACACTTTCCACATCTCATTTCAAACTCAAAATCGCCAATGAGTCTTCCTCCTTTGTCTTTATTTTCTAATCCTCTCTGTATATATGTCTCCAATTGTAAAATTTCTATTTCTTGTATAAATGTCTGTCTGTGATCCTGTATAAAATTTTGTAGATGAATTATTGCCTGATTCATTTTAGCCTCCCACATCATGGTTGATTTTTCTATTTGTGCAGTCATCACATCTTCACTGGAAACTACGTAATACTGACTTCCCCAAGTCCTCCTTCTCGCTGAAATTAATTGGCAACAAATCAAATTGACTATGATAACAAGCCTTTTAATAGATAAAAACAAATGCTTACAGTTACTCCTTTAAGTTAATTAACAATTCAAACATGAACAACAGTTCGTATTTGAAATTTGATATAAAGAAAGTTTTTACAGTGAAAACGTGCAAGTCTTCTAACATAGTTGTTCATGTTCATCTTTTTTTGTCTGGACATCTGTCTCGTAACTCCTTGTTTTTTAATATTTATTGAAAAATGTGATTAGAGGCATACAAGTATACCAAGTAAAGTGAGCTTTCTGTAAAATGGTATTAAAGGAGCTGCATTCACAGAGTGTTATTGGGATGCAAAATAAGGTCAAATTTTACGACATCATATGATCAATTTCAAATGGAAGTATGATATGGTCGACTGCACAATACGACAAACAGTCCTGTCAAGTATGAAGACTAACTGTCATTTTCAGAGGATATGCGTTCAAATTGCGTAAAAAAATGATTCAAATGGAAATTAAATGAATGTACATGTATCTATCTTCCAAAATCAAAATACCTGCTTTAGATGGATATTAAAAACCATTGCTTAATCCCTAAAGTAAGATAAAAACATTAAATTGTAACCCTGAGTTGATCATAAAAGAAGCAATTTAAATAAATATTCATGACAATCTGATAAGATTTCCTATTAAATAATGTAAATGGTTAGGTGCTTCCATTTAATAAATTACAATAAATTTGAGTATTTACAAATATTTTTCTTTTATATGAACATCAACTTTAATATTTTTAATTGATAATGTTCATATTTATGCAGAAATATATATTGATACCTCTAGCTTCAGCAATGGCTATTTCATTTGTCACATCATCACATCTGATGACAAGGTCACATTTCTGTATATCTAAACCTTCTTCTGCTGCAGATGTGGCTATAATAAGTTTATGTTTTCCTTCCTTAAAATATTTTAGTATGGTGTCGTTCTTTGTCACACCTGTAAGTAGAATGATTCTTAACAGATGAATGAGGAATTGTCAACTTTTAAGTAAACACAAAACTGATAAGCCGTTTATTTACGGAATTAAATTATGCGTCACAAGATGTAATCATTCTAATATAGTAAAAATAAAGTAATAGTCCCATAACCCAAAATAAGTGTCAAATCGAAATTAGGGTCAAATGTGATTAGAGGCATACAAGTATACCAAGTAAAGTGAGCTTTCTGTAAAATGGTATTAAAGGAGCTGCATTCACAGAGTGTTATTGGGATGCAAAATAAGGTCAAATTTTACAACATTATATAATCAATTTGAAATGAAAGTATGATATGGTCGACTGCACAATACGACAAACAGTCCTGTCAAGTATGAAGACTAACTGTCATTTTCAGAGGATATGCGTTCAAATTGCGTAAAAAAATGATTCAAATGGATATTGAATGAATGTACATGTATCTACCTTCCAAAATCAAAATACCTGCTTTAGATTGATGTTAAAAACCATTGCTTAATCCCTAAAGTAAGATAAAACATTAAATTGTAACCCTGAACTCCCATTAGAAAAGTCAAATTAAAAACACAATATAACATCGTCATAACACATGATGGAAAACAATCATACCGAGAAAGTGATATTTCTGTCAAATGGTCTCAGTGAACATGAGCATTAAATGTCACTGTGACAATGCCAAAAATTAGTAAATGAGTCCCAACAATGCAACTAAGAATTAAAGACTTTTTAACAACTTTCCTTTGGGCAGAGTCAATCATTATAGCTTAGTAAGTATCAAACGAAAGGACATAACAGTAACTTGTGAATACTGTTCCTACTTTTGATTGGTTCCCTGCTTAATTATAAACTCTGCCCAAAAGCAGAAAAAACCTTAGCATATAATGATTTCAAGTCAATGTGCTTTAAATTTTCTAATGTTTGCTTGTTCATAACGCAAAATGATGCAGATAAACTGGTAAATCATAATATTCCTAAAATAAGAGGTAAAAAGGAAAACTAGAGACTCTAAAGAGCCTGTGTCGCTCACCTTTGTCTATGGCATATCAAACATTAAGCACATTCTCATTGGACTATTTGTAATTGTTTAGACGAACAATTAATTGACGAATAAAAGAACTTATGACAAAATATCTAAACATGACGATAATATAAATAAAAGGAATAATGAAAGAAATGATGGACGTAAAGCTAAAATATATGCTATAAAACCATATACATTAGAAGAAACATTAAGATGTCGTAATGAAGCAGTTATAGACGCAACTTGTATAAACAGATTAGTTAACGAAATTGGCGAACTATTTCCCGATGCTGCTACTCTCATAAGCAATAATAAGTCGGTAGATCCATTAAAGAAAAATAATCGACTGTAGCATGGCTTCAATTGCAAAAGAGCATAATGAGTTCTCAATAAGAACAAAATACGTGTTCGCCAAAATTGAACCGATGCATGTTTGAGCGGAAAAAAACTCAAACAAAAAAGAGAACAAAAAGATATTATTTTTAAATGCTTTAACCACTTTCGAATGAATATGACGAAAAAAAAAAGTTTAAAATATGAAAACTGAAATGCCTAAACAAAAGACTAAATTGATAGCGATTGTTTTATGTTGTTTGCTATCATGTTTGTTATAAAAAAACAATGAAATTTATGTGTCTGCTTATTTGGAGTGACAGTTACGGCAGGTTTGATTTTCTTCTTTCAACATTTGTCAAACATTCGATCTTCATAAAGCCGTTTGTCTAGAAATTAATATAAAAATCCTAATCAAACCATGAAGTTATAATCCTGCTACAAACCTCCTTTTTCTCCACTAGCCTGATCACCAACAAACTTAACAGGATTTAAAGCTTTGAGTCCATCCGTTTCCTTCATCCAGTTATGTATGGCTGTCACGAGATCTCTTGTTTTTACAAAGATTATTCCCCTGGAATCCATATTTTCTTTGTAGGTATTTGCTATCAGGTTTCTTAATGTGTCTAGTTTGGGATTTTGATGGTTAACATCATTAACACAATGGTTAAATAATACTTTGCTCTCTACAAGAAAAGCATAGTTAATGAAATTGATAACATAATTTTTATTAGAGACATGTTACTAAGAATTTATAAATTGCAGCAACTCTAAACTTTTAATGAAAAATATAAGGTTCAAATAGCATCAGTCTAGCAAAAACTGATTTTTTAGACCTTCCATTCCAGTTATTAAGGTAAATTTAAGTGCAAACGATATAAAGCAATTATAGGTAAAAATGATAAATTGGCTTACTTTTATAAAGTGTTATCATTTTTTTGTCTGTTTCATCAGGACCAATATTTCCATTGACGTTTCTAATATTTGCTTTAAGATAGTCAAAAGCATCCTTTACTCTTGCATCTTCATATATAATCAAAGCCCTGTTGTAAAGCTGCAGACAAAAATAAGTGGTATTTCTTATACGCCGATGTTTGCAAAGTAGCAGTTCTAACAATTTAAAATGAACTTGGCTCGATAACCATTCCTTTAAAATAACTTTTGACAAGTACTTGTTCTGTTGTTTTGATGTGTGGTGTAAAATATAGATGACATGTTTGCAAAAGAAAAATTGACATTACTTCTAATCATACAATCAATATTTATCTTTCTTGGTAAAAAAAAATACCTTCAAAATGCAATGGAAGTGAGGACGGTACATCTTCATATATCTGGCAGTTTATAGAGGTAGGCACCATATTAAATATCATTGAAAAAGTAAGCATGGCCACCTTTCTCCCTAGTCAACTGCAAATTAATGGATGGTGATGCAAAAATTAAAACTGTTGTTGTAAACACTTTTACATTTTTTAAGAAAACCATTATCGAAGAACCAACTTAAAATAATTTTGAGCATGGGTTTCCATGACCTTTACTTGCCTGATCCAAAGGCAGATGCCAAATAAAACTAATGAAGATTTCTTACATTTTATCTAACAATTTCAAGAATATGCTTTAGCATTTATAGATGCTGAATATCGATTTGTATTCGAGTTTGATTGATTGAGTGATATTTGCTTAACGTCTATAGTTATCATCTATTTCATGCATATTCAGAACATAAAAAAAACAAAATCATGATTGGAGACATATTTATACAGATAAAAAAAAAGAAATAGTTGCTGTAAAAAAACACATTTTATGCAGTCTAACATAATTCCAATATTTTTTATAGCTCAACAATCACGATTTCCCTCTTTAAATTTTCAGTGAAGGTGTGCTTTCATTTGTTTCTCAATGTCAATAAGTTCTTGTCTATGAAAAATCTAGATTAGCGAAATTTGTCTAAAAAACTTGGTTTAAAATTTCTAGCTTGATTGGCTGAACAATTATCATCTTGAGTATTGATGATTCAGTAGTTGTCATTTGTTGGTGTGGTTCATTAGGCAAGTGTTTCTCGGTTCTCGTTTTTTATATAGATTAGACCGTTGGTTTTTTACCGTTTGAATGGTGTTACACTAGTTATGTTTTTGGGCCCTTTATAGCTTTCTGTTCGGTGTGAGCCCAGGCTTCGTGTTGAAGATCGTACCTTGACCTATAATGGTTTACTTTTATAAATTGTGACTTTGATGGAAAGTTGTTTCATTAGCACTCATTCCATACCTTCCTATATCTATATCTTTTAGAAAATTTTAAAATCCCAATGATGATTGTGGTAGTTAGGTTCATATTGGCCTAGAAAATTCTGAGAATAAGATTGTTTTGTAAAAGTAGTGAAGCAATACAACTGACGATACAAGAGGGATACCACGATACGTTATTTACGACTGGTAGGCTAAAAAGGGAAGTGTTCCATGTGGCATATAGAATATTCTGTAAATAAATTATTTAAAACCAGTCAGAAACAAAGTTTGATAGTCTTCTTCATGCATATAGTACCGGATATTCCTTACTGTGAGTAACTTATCAGAAATGTCATCAAAAGTTTTTGTTAGACTACACATTCTTCGTGAAAATTTAAAATATATACTGATACATTATGTTATACTGCACTCGTTCCATTTCAGCAGTCAAAATGCGTTGACTGTATATTTCTATGTTATATCATGGAAGTAATATTTCTTCCATGGTTATATACAGTCACTGACCCGATATCACTTTTCCTCATGAATATTTGAATAGAAATTGCCGAAACTAATTTAATTATTAATACGACCTCTTGAACCTGTTCATGTTCCGAATGTATACAACGAAGCGTGGAACGTTTCACGCTTATTTCTTTTACAATTTTTGGAAAAACATATTTCATTTGTTAATTTATTTGTTTGAAACCTATAAATTATTGTTTTATGCTTATTGTTGAAATTTAAATCCATACTCAAACGAAATCGTTCGCCCTCGATTTCGGGTTTCAACAGGTAATGAACATTGCATTGCCGTGTTGTAAATTTCTCCGCCTGATATGAGGCCTTTTTAAATGGGTATTTTCCCCAATATTTAAGTCAAATAAATAATATTTAGCACTTTAATAGCAATTGAAAATGCTTTTTCTAGATAGCACTATAAAGACAATAATAGTGCATTGACTTGACATATCAACGACATAAGGATTCGGCCCGAAACGGGGAAAAAGGTCGGCAGAGCCTCGCATTTCCCCGTTTCTAAGCCTCATCCTTATATCATTGATATGACAAGTCATGCGCTATTATTGTCTATATATTATGTCTACATACATCAAGATAGTTTCTACAAATGGTAAAGAATCTGAAAGCATCCATATTGAAGAGTTTAGCTGTTTCTCTCCACAGTTTACTTATCCAATGAGTGTATTGGTCAGAACCTTTGTCTAGTGGCGACTGTAAAATATTATCTTTATTTGCACCCAAACAGTCAGCATCTGAAATGTGTAAACATTCAAAATATGATTGTAGTATTTGTAAAATGAAATTGTTCTTGAAAATTTTTTGTTAAACGGAAGCTTGCATGAAATCTAACATACTTTTACAAAATATAACACTTTTGGCTCTTTTATGTGATATCTTTTTTTGACTTTCTAATAAAACTCAGAATTGCAGCATATTTAAGACAAAATAAAGCAAAAGACAAGGTGGCTAGAGGGCAAAATAATATTTACCAAAAATACCATTCAAAGAGATACACACACGTGTTTTTTTTTTATTACTGACACAATAGCGGAGGCTACCCAGGATTACTATATTTATGTTTTAACTAACACGATCCAATTATGTGCATTTTTTTTAACTCATTTGCTCAAATTAGTGGTTATTCTATTGTTAAATTCACTGTTTAGGTTTTTATATTGAGAGTTTATATATAATACTTTTATGACATATGGTCTAAATGAGCAAAAGCAGGTGAGGTTTGTGCATATGTAAAACTGACACCATAATTTGAGCCTTTAACTAGTCTAACTATTTGCAACACGTATTCTCTTTATTGCTGTGTGTCCAAATCATGTCCTACAGTTTGACAAAGGTAGACTCTTTCTTTTTTTTTATTCTTCTGATTCTTATCATACAAACCTTGTCAGAGCCAACACTTTTTTAAATTTCAACACTGACATAAGATATTTGTATATCAATAAGGCGGTGTGTCATATATAATGATGGCCATCGTGTGACCTTGACCGTTTACCTCTCCGAAGTCATTACTTTAGTATTCCATAATGTATAACTTTGACATTGTACCAAGTCAGGAATATGGCCATTGTTATATTATAGTTCGTTTCTGTGTGTGTTACATTTTAACGTTGTGTTTCCGTTGTGTCGTTTGTTTTGTCTTATTTTTGAGTGTGAATTCACATTACTATAAGACGTGTCACGGTACTTATCTATCCCAAATTCATGTATTTAGTTTTGATGTTATATTTGTTATTCTCATAGGATTTTGTCTAATGCTTAGTCCGTTTCTGTGTGTGTTACATTTTTTATGTTGTGTCGTTGATCTCCTCTTATATTTAATGCGTTTCCCTCAGTTTTAATTTGTTACCCCGATTTTGTTTTTTGTCCATGGATTTATGAGTTTGAACAGCGGTATACTACTGTTGCCTTTATTTGACATCCTTGATATTAACTTTTGACATTTGGTACACGAGTGCAGCACCTAGAAAAAGTGTTGTGTCAAGTGATGGTTTTATGTTTACCACAAAACGTACATATTTGTATGCTTATCATGTCTGACATTTTAAAAATACAACTTATAGTGTTTGCCTTGTGGTCACGCTCCATTCTCTCAAATGATAAATCGTGATATATCTCCAAAATGTCCATCACAAAACCATATATATACGTAGATGCCTTTGGTGTAAGTCTTTTCAAATTCACGATAGGTTTTAATATTGAGAAATATGACATATTATTTATAGTTTTATATTTTGAAAACTGTTTAAACCCCCGCCCTTAACCAAATGCATTCTTAACAATAAAGGCAAAAATTCGAAGGTCAACAAAAGCAATTTTGACTTGGGTCATTCCTGGTCCTCATACATTGTTAATTGTAAAAAAATTTAAACATTGTAATAATCCCTACACTAAGCCATATTCTAAACTACAATTACAAGACGTGATAAGTAAACAACAGATTGTGTCCGATTTTGGGATTGTTGTCGACATGCAGCACCCTTTCATATCATAAATTGCTATAGCAATAAAATGAAAATCATTTAAAAAATGCTTTATCAACTATATTTATGCAAATTGTCTTATTTACCAGACTTTACAGTACTAAATATTTTTTGTTGGGCCTTATTTTACTAGAGTAACTCCACGAATGCAGGCCAAATATTAGTATTCAATCACTAACTCCGTTCTAACTAGATTGTTTGTCTAATGTTTTTAAGAGTTGGTTCATGGTGTGGTCTTTTCTACTATCCAATATTTCTGTTAAGTTTATTATATTTTTTTATGTACTCAGAGATACTTAATTCAAATGGTAAAATTCAGAATTCTATATAAACATAAATCAAAACAAATGAAATATTGTACATACATATAGACTGGTGCATATACCGTTCAGTTACATCCATGACCTTTCGTATTGCTTCTCCAAAGTAGTTCTTCGTTCTTCGTACAGTGCGTATTATCACTACAATGAAATATTGATTTCCACCATATATACCAAAGTAATTATTTTTAATAACATAATCTTAACTATTCTATTTAACTATTATCCAAATGCACATCCCTGTCCTTTTTTTTTTGGTGAATTTTGTCTATACATGTTATTATTTCCTGCAGCGTGCACGTGGAGTACATCATATTCCTGTTCATTGTGTCTTGTTCAAAATGAATAAATAACAGGCCAGGATATTCATTTTCAAGAAACCCAAGTGGTAGTCCGTTACAAAATAATGAATGAAAAACAAATATGATCTACAGCAAAAAACGACAACCAGTGAACCACAGGTTAATGACTTTGGAAAGTCACATACAGAATATGGCGTTTAACATGTAAGCGAGCGCCCATCCCTCCCCTAATCTGGGACAGTGGTGTAACAGTACAACATAAGAACGAAATATAAATAATAAGTTCAAAAGCTTAACTCTTTAGAAGGATACAAATAGAATTTTATCTAACAAAAACACAGTATCAACATCTAATGCATTTTGTGTACCATCTTACGCTGTTTATATATCACAAGCGTTCACTATGCCCGTTTCTGTGGTAAGTTGCCACATGGTTGTTGATAGTCAATCTCACAGAGTTACATCGCATTTAAAGGGTTAAAGATCAAAGCCAAAATGACCTCATCTTAATGACAAATCCACTTCCCAAAATGCATATGCAGACTTGGTTTGATTAAATGTGGTTGGGCATATGTTCTACAGAAAATGTGTATGCCTCAAAAACTGATAACTTTTATACTAAGATCAATGGTCAGGTCAAGATCAGATTGATTTTTTGTAAAATGTTTGATAAATTCTGACCACATAATGCTTCTACATACAAACGATTAATATTCTCAGTTCTACCGTACACAACTAATGCGCCGTACACAAATCAGACAAGTCTTTACTGTCATAGGGTCAAAGATCAAGTCTAGGTCAGTTTGATGCGTCTGAATAATAGTATGTAAATCTAATTGCTACAGTCAAGAAGGAATGCACTAAAACATATCGGGCAATGCTTTACTGTCATAGGGGTCAAATGGTAATGTCAGATTGAGCAGACTTTGATATGTGACACAGCCCTAGCACATGATTTTCCTTCATATTAAGTTTGTTTTTTCCAAAGTTTGACATTGACTTTGTTTATTGACACACACCACACAAGTTTAATCAACCAAAGTTCAATGATACGAAAGTTATATGCTGTACAAACGGAGGGAAAGACAGACATACAGACATTGAGACATCGTAATACCTGTATACCCCCTACTTTGTTTGCAGGGGTATGAAAAGGGGAGTGAGATCTGAAAAAAATACCCTATTGCATGTTGAAACTGCTGTGCATAGTCGTGATTAACAATTGTTATCTTTGATAGCTTGTTTCGTTTACAGTTGTTGTATCCTCTTATGGATTATTAAGGGAGTTATGTACACAAGTCTATTTTTGAAGATAATAACACATTTTTGGTTTGAATGTATTGCTGTTTCCTTGAGCTTAACTACATATTATGTGTACCATAAATAGTTCGTGAAATGGTTGACAAAAACGGTATAAAATTCATATTTGATGTGTATCCAAATTTATTTGTTCAATAGTTTAACAACGCTTTTCACAATATTATACCTTGTTCAGGGACAATAACATGCTCATACAACTCTTTGATGTTCACTCTGACAGTAGCCAGTTCTTCAGCATCCATATTAGCCATCAATCTTTTTATCCAGATAATTGCGTCATTAGATTCGTTAGCCCATACTGGTCTCACTGAAGCTGTTAGACCTATAATCTGTTCCACAAAACATTTTTGAATTCCGTTAAATAATCAAGAATTTCCTATATATACACACAGGAACGTATTTTTATGGGTAGACTTTACATAGATAAATTAAGTCGTATAAGAAAAACAAAATGAGTATGTTAAATTTGGTGTATGCCTTTTTGTGCTTCTCCGTTACATTTGTTGTTTTTATAGTGATATTAAGATGATAACACAATATTGACTGCTGTACCCCTATTTTTGACATTTTTTACTCTTTGGGTATGTTTGTTTTGTTCATGCATCGTTGACAATGTAATGTAATTTGATACGACTGTCATACAAGTGAGAGGTTTAGCTAGCTATAAAACCAGGTTCAATCCACCATTTTCTACATTAGAGAATGCCTGTACCAAGTCAGGAATATGACAGTTGTTATCCATTCGTTTGATGTGTTTGGACTTTTGATTTTGCCTTTTGATTTTGGATTTTCCTTTTTGAATTTTCCTCGGAGTTCAGTATTTTTGTGTTTTTACTTTTTTCTAATATTTGTTTTCTCGCAATCGATGGGTGACTTTTAAACACCGGTATACCACTGCTGCCTTCATTGAACAGCTATGAGTGTACTTTCCGAGATTAAGACGTTTCAGTTCTACATCAGTAACTCAATACAAAAAAATACGATAAAATGACAAATTTTTCTTACCCTATTACTAATTTGTCTTTTTTGAACGGTGCTGCCCGTTTCTATAGTTACGGTTTGGATTTCAATGAGCTTTATCAATGTTATACCGGTACATATGTAAATTATTAAGTCAAGGATTTCGTTATCACAAATTTCTTCAAACCTTTACTCAATTCTTCAATAGAAACAAGATTTGGTTTGCAAGTGTTTTTTCTTCATAAAAAAATGCCTGTATCTAGTCAGGAATATCACAAATCGTTTGATGTGTTTGCACTTTTGATTTTTCCATTTGATTCGGAATTTTCCGTTTTGAATTTTCCTCGGCGTTCAGTTTTTTTTTTGAAGTACCGAGCCCGGAAATTATACACGATCTGGGCAAACTTATCAATCCTTTGAATAAACATATTCTTTAAGATTACAAATTCAATATTATAATTATATCTCGGAATATTGTATTTATTGGTATAAATATTGATTTGGTTATCAGTAAATTATAAACCTTACTAAATAGTATTTGTATACACATATGCACTTGAACGGTACTACAATCTGTAGCTATCTTTATTTTGGCTTTTATACGCAAGGTCATATTTTTCTCTAACTGTTAATAACGTTATTTAACTAAATTCATTTGATGTTGGATGTGTAGCTTTATTTTTGGTAGTTGTTAGGGATGGGAGATGTATATATACCGTACCTGGTCCTGCCTGTGTTTATGTTTTAAGTTTTTCTGCTTTGTATCGGTCTGATGAGTTAATCCATTTTCAATTGAATCTTATAGTTTGATTTTATGTTATGCTGTAACACCAATGTCCCAGGTTAAGGGGAGGGTTAAGTCTTTACAAATGTATATGTAGGACTCGGAGGTGCGATGGGGACGCTGAAGTGCGATGGGGACGCTGAAGTGCGATGGTTCTTTCGCTGAAGTGCGATGGTTTTTCATGATGTTTGGATATTGTGGATTCACAGGCAGGAGAATAAAATTTGTAGATGAAGGTTTCATGCGTACAAAGGAAAGGAAACAGAATGAAACGAACGATTCAAGACCCAAACAGTTTTGAGCATTAGAGGTGGTGGTTACAAAAATGTGTAAAACTAAGTCAGACAGCTTACCATGGGGAACAAGGCGGCCAAAAGATTATCTTGATTTGCAGATAGGCTAACCAGTGTTCGGAATTATGTATAATGTATGCCACACACGTTTTGTTCGACAAATACAATGTCTTAATCTTAATTTTAATTTTGACTTCTCTTCAAGTATACATCACATGATTTTGTGAAGACAACAAAAATAGCAATAGCTTTTTGTTCGGTGTGAGCAAAGGCTCCCTGTTGAAAGCCGTACATTGACCTATAAAGGTTTACTTTTATAAATTGTTATTTGGATGGAGAGTTGTCTCATTGGCACTCACACCACATCTTCCTATATCTATAAAATAAAATAAATTATTAGCAATGTTTTCGTAAAATCAATGAGCGATACTTTTGTTTTATTCTTGAGATGAATCCTGCTTTGTAAGAAAACACGCAATCTTAGTAATTTTATTGTGCTTACAGTATTAATCTTCTGCCGTGTGTTAGGCTAAAATAAACCCGAATGGTCCCAACTTTGTGTACTTTTCAATTAAAAACTGTTATGATATCAGATAAATAGACGAATGAGTGTTGAGAGCAAATTATTATCTATGACATGACAAAAACAAGTTACTAGTATATTTGATAAAACTAAATGTATCATGCTTAGTAAGTACTATAGACCGCCGCGCTGAACCAGTTTTTATACGCCGGTCAAAATTTTGACGGGACGTATTATGGCATACAAATGTCCGGTGTCCGTCCGTCTGTCCGTCTGCCTGTCCGGCGGAGGGGAGGTTTTTTTTTTTACATGTCCCGTCGTATCTCAAAAACAATTTATGATTGTTGCTTGAAACTGTACACACTTCTTTGTTATATTAATCTAAAGAACTGTATACTTTTTGGTTTGATTCAAAATTTTATTTTAGTGATATCTAAAAATAGGGTGGGTGCTCACATGTCCCGCCGTGTCTCAAAAACAATAAACGGTTATTGCTTAAAACTTTCTCAGAAACTATTTATGATTATTGCATAAAACTTCAAGACGTCGGGCGTATCATGCGCTCATGGCGCAGCTGTTTTTTTGTGTTTTTTTTTTATCGCACTTGAACACTCAATATACAACCATGTCCTCCAACTCGAATCCCTTATACTTAATCTGAGCCATCCAGTCTTCTTTCTGACTCCATACTAGTGTGTGCTAAGCAAATAATTAGCAAATTACAATTAAAGTCTTGGTTTGACGTAACCAAAAATAAAACCCGATTTTCGAAAACGTCACAGTTAGACCATCGCATTTCAGCGTACCAACCAACGCACTACAGCGTATCTAACAACAAGTTAGCGTCACAATGCCACCATCGCACTTCAGCGTGTTAGTCATCGCACTTCAGAGTGGACAATCGCACTTCAGCGTGACCATCGCGGTTCGGAGTACCATTGCGGTTCAGAGTCTTACATATATAATCTCATTGTTATGCCTGTTTCATGTCAGGAGCCTGTAGTGTAGTGGTTGTTGTTAGTTCATGTCTGTCATATTAATGTTTTCTATGTTGTGTTGATATAAATTGAGCCTTTACTTTTCTCAATTAAATTGTTTCATATTTTTTATGTCTGGGTGTTTTATAAATAGGATTTTCTCCTTTTTGAAGGCCGTACGGTTGCTTCTTATTGCTTACAATCACTTCATTTGTACTTTGGTGGATAGTTGTTCACTGACATTTATTCATAATATCCTTATTTTTATAATCTTGGGCAGATAACATTTTTGTTTAGATCTGATTGAAAAAGATTTATTTCAAATTGCAATTTTTAAAAATATTTGGAAATTAGAGGCGTGCAGATCATTTTGGCAACGTAAAGTTCGTGTCTATATACTATATTTTTTTAAGATAATATACAAAATTTTATACACAAATAGGTGATTTCTTCATTTAAGGGCAATACCGCCTATAAAAAAGTCGTCTGACAGTTTTGTCGCAAATGAACAATAGTTAGAGCTCATCATTTTCCTTGTCAAATTTTCTCTATCTATTGCGATTTATAAAACATTGGCGAAGATTGAATTTTATCCCTTTGTTCTATTCTAAGCCATGTCGGTCTCTATGTTGGACACAACTAGAGACCCAAATGATAATTATGGCCAAGTTTCGTTAACTTTGGTCAAGTGGTTTTCAAGAAACAGATTTTTTAGAAAACGTTAACGTACGACGACAGATGATGACGACGGACGCCAAGTGATGATTAAAGCACATTTGGTATTATAGGTCATTAGGATGTCTAAAAAGGAATTATTTATAAAACAAATTTATATATGTTCCAGACCGTATGAGTATTTGGACCGTACGCGTACGGTCTGACTAATATTAAGAAGTTGGTCAAGTTTATTAAATACAAATATATATAACAGATCAACATAACTTATATCTCAAATCAATATAAAAATTTCAATAATAGTAATTGAAATAAAAACTATTTTAACTATTTAAAAAAATCTCGCTTATTTAATCTGTTAATCTCCTGTATTAAGCATGTCAGTAATTCATTAATTGCAGTCAAGTATGCTCATTGAAATTGAAGTTACCGGAAGTAAACATAATCTGGGAGGACAATTGTTTAAGAATATTTCGGAACTTTACAAAAAATGCATATGCAAAGGAACATGCATGTAAATGTAAAAAAATATGACGTTCCTTGTGGAAGCAAGTGTCACCTTGGGCCAGAGTAACACAATAGTATGATTCACGGATATACAATTAAACAAAAAATAAAGTTCAATTGTTTGCTTATCTACGTTATCCAACTTGTTGTAATAACAGTTTGTATAACTAAAAATAAAGATTTAAATATTTGTTTAAATTTAACCCATATGATCCCAAAACATGTATGGTCAGCTGGACCGTACCCGTATACTCATATGGTCCGACCGTACGCGTACGGTCCAAATACTCGTTTGGTCTGGAACATATATAACCTACTATTATTGTACAACATTTCTGTCAATTTTGTTCAATTTGCGTCTTTAAAACTATTATATGTTATTCAAACAGACTTATGGAAATCTATTTTAAAGTGTACTGACCATTGGTAGTTTAGTCTCTTCTGCTTTGTATATTATTTTTTGTTCCATATATGCCTGCATGATGCGGTTGTAGGAATGATTAGCATGGGCATGATGACATTCATCAAACACCATCAAAGTAAAGTCGTCAATCTTTACATCTTGTTCTAACAAGGCATTCACTAGTAATTGTGGTGTAACTACCAGGACGTGACGTCTAAAACATACATTATTGTTTTTATTTGTTTTGTTTTCTCCTGCAACTGAGTCTTAATAATAGAAATATTCAGCAAATATCATCTAATGATAAATGTCATAAAATTTTAACTGCAATTTGTGTTGAGCAGTTGATCATAAGTATTTGCCAAAAGTAGATTTTTACAGGAGCTTGCAAGTGCTATATATTTGAAGAGAGAAAATGTTAACTATTTTTAATTTTCATTATTTTTTTTTTTTTTTTGAAGGGGGATGGAACTTGGAAACTTGTCTCAATGACTCACTCGTCACTGATTACATAGATTATTTAAAGCTATATTTGAACATGTCAATGCCATCGAATATTACATGCGAACTTTTCTTTAGGTCCATGTAAAAAGTAAAATTACAAAAATACTGAGCTCCGAGGAAAATTAAAAATGGAAAGTCCATAATCAAATGACAAAATCCAAAGTTCATAGACATTAAACGAATAAACAACAACTGTCATATTCCTGACTTGGCACAGGAATTTTCGCCAGAAGAAAATATGGAGTAAAGCTGGTTTTATAGCTAGCTTAACTTCTCACTTGTATGACAATTGCACAAAATTACATTATATTGACAACGATGTAACATTTTGAAGAATTTAAAGTACAAGCAAACAGAAAGAAGGTATTTAAAAAAAAATAGAAACGTGCTCACAAGTCAATCTGCTGACAAAATATGAATATGTTGAGTACTTATAGTATCAGAGGGAAGTGTTACAAAAAAATCCTAGACGAAAGAACAATTCTTAGGACAAGGCAATTGCAAAATAGCTACTCAAGAGTTTGGATATATTTCAATGCAAGGTGAACATTGCTTTTTTGTTTTTAAATTTTACAACGTTATCTTTAATTAACCATAGTTGTTACATAATTTGGTATTTTTTTCTCAAGTGAACATTTGTACAACTAGTAATGATATCCTTATTTAATACATATACATTACACATACTTTACAATACATTCTGACAAATATTTTGGTCTTTCATTCCTCTGTGTTTCTCCCGTAATAAGTTTTACTTTACAGGATAAGTATTTAGCGCATATCTTTTCTTGTTGTTGTGCTAATGCTGCTTGTTCAACCAAGAAAATTACTTTTGGATGACGTCTTGCTTTCACTTGAGTCATATGCTCCTGAAATATAAGCAATTTTACATAGGACAAAGTTCCATGTATAGCTTTGGTTATTAAAAATTCATCTCGGGGACAATTTTATGGGACATTTAAAAAGACTTTGGGTTAGAAAACTATCTGATCAGACTATCTGAACAGAATAGAGGCTGGGTAACTTAATTAAGGACTTCGAACTTACATATTCCAATCGAGACAGGCCGTTGGTAAAATATACCTAGACCAGAGAGTCTATGTACTTTATGTCATAAATTTATTGGTGATGAATTTCATGTTTTATTTGATGTCAACATGATTCTATTGTAAATTATAGAAACCAATACTTACCTAGATATTATACTATTAATCAGTAATACATTAAAATTGAAGGATTATTGTCCATATATAACATTGAAGTCTATAAACGACTTTCAATTTTTATCAAGAAAATTGCTTGTGAATTCTTAAATATTTACAAATGTAAGATTATATGTGTTTAAATAGTACTGTATGATAATTTCGTCATTCAATTGTTTATGTATTACACCCTGACCTCACGTTACACATTTATGTGTCTGAGCGTATCAATAAATCTTGGATAAAATATTCAAGCAATTATTTCGTTGATTATGTTTCAATTAACCTTGTTTTAATTAAGGAACCATAATATCTCATACATATTTAAGTCAATAGACGTATTTTGTGTCATCATATTTACTAATGGATCATGTATCATTTAAAATTTCTTGCATGAATGGGTTTGCATTGGAAAATGAATAGTTTACATTTTATGTGGTATTCACCTTACCTGTATGATTTTAAGGGCCACATGTGTCTTGCCACTACCAGCAGGTGCCACAATAATACAATTTTTGCCCTGTAATCCTGGTGCTGCTAGTTCTTCTTGGTAACTCCTTAATCTTAATGGTTCCTTTTGTTGACCTAGTCCATCATCATCATAGTCATAGCCTTCGGCTGCCATCTCTTCAACAACTGAAAAGGTAAAAACTAAACAAAAGATGGTTTATGTTTTAATTTCCTTTCAAAACAGTACTGCTATGGAAACGTCAGCTTTATTGCACATCAAGTAATCATCTATCTACTTTTACCTGCATATGACCGGGTATCATACACTATTGTGTCTGGAATGAACGGAAGGTTCTGATAAGATTTACCTTTCTTTTCGGTGTTAGTTAGTTGTGTCTGTGAAGACCGAGCTAATTGTTTTTCTCTGGTACTTTTATCAGCTTCATCAATAGACAATTCCTGCATTGTAGACTTGTGTAAATTGAACCACTCATCTTGTGCTAATCTTTCATTTGAACTCAGTATGATGTTGGACATTTCTGACTTTTCTCTATCTATTAATAGAAATTAAGAAAAATTTTAATCCTTTTATTGAATCATCTTTTGATCTTCTAAGGAAAATGAAATACACCTTGTATTTTGTTTATGTATTCAATCGAGTATTAGCCAGAGCAAACTTAGAATCATTGAACAAAATTCAAATTCCTTCATAATCTAAAGAAAATTCAAGCAAATTGTTTTGGAGTTGTTCATTACTTTAACAAGGATGTACAAGGAGGATTCTGTTGTGTAGTATAAATTGCTTCAATGACAATAAACATGAACTATTTTATGAATAAGGTTATGTACTTTGGTGAATAAATATCATAAACCCTATTCCTAATTTTGGAGAATATGACATTACGGAACAATTCATTCAATTGCATTAGAACAACTAACTGACTTACAAATGATACAAAATATAAAAATCATTCTGTCCCAAGTAATATTTATAAGTTAAAAAAATATCTTTACTTCAATTCGTAACATTATGAGATACTAATTTTGTTAGGTAGACGCATTTGACCTTACAACGATCGTATTGACTTTTGGTGTCCAAACATAGGCATATCGGACACATTCTGACTTTATGTAATGACTACTTTGGTTTGGCATTAATTGTCATAAATATATTCAAAAACGACTAATCTAATTTTTTTTTTGGTAAGATAAACAATAATCTTACCTGGCGTAGCCGGACGTAAAATGTAATTGACAAATGCAAGATGAACTTTGCAAAATGGCCATTGTTATATTATAGTTCGTTTATGTGTGTGTTACATTTTAATGTTGTGTTTCTGTTGTGTCGTAGTTCTCCTCTTTTATTTGATGCGTTTCCATCAGTTTTAGTTTGTAACCCGGATTTATTATTTTTCCTAATCGATTTATGAATTTCGAACAGCGGTATACTACTGTTGCCTTTATTTACAATTGATCTTTCATTATGCTGTTATACCACTACGTCTCAAGGTAAAGGTAGGGTTAAGAACAGGTTTAACCCCACTTCATTCTACATCTGTTGTTCCACGCGTTCATCACAAGCTTGTAATTCAGTGTTTGTCGAACGTTGTGGTATCTTTTATTATTACTCAAATCGAGGGTTTCAAACATTTGAACACTTGATTTTACCTGACATGGAGTTTTCTTTTGTTTCATACTCCATGTTAATTTGATATTGTTCATTGCGTTGGGATGTCTTAACAACATCGATGCTATCAAATAAGGCAGGACCAAGAACTTGTAGGTCTGCAAAAGATACATAATGTTCAATAATCACTTCAGAGCAAAAAGTTGAAGGAACAACAAAGAATAAAAGGAGTAGCTCCGGTAAGACCCCTTTTTGGCCCCAAAATATAGCAGTTTTACAAAATTGAAAATTTTTATTATTTATTAGAAAGTTAAATGCTTCTGCTACATACATATGGGCTGTTTTTGACATTACAATGCACAAATATCGGGTACTAGCATCATTAAGTCATGCTAATTTACTGAAATTTTCACAACTTTTGCATTTTAGTTAAATTTTGGACGGTTTCTGTCTTAAATGAAATTGGCCGCATTTGTGTTCATTCTTAATATTGAAATGTAAGTTGTATTTGATGATAATACATAACATATATAAAGGTTGAGGATGAACACGCACGCGACCACTTTCATTTCTGACAAAAAAATCTGGAAAGTGACATTTTTTGGCATATTTGATAGATTTTTCATATTTAAGCTTGAATCGTAGCGTTTTTAATGACTAAATCAGTTAAAATCTTTCACATAAACTAATTGAATCAACTGAAATAGACACATAAGTGTTTATAAAGTGTCCAAAAGCTTTCGTCAGATGAACCTGAAATTTGAGGCCAAAATCGGCCCTTACTGTACCTACTCCTTTATTAAAATTTAAAAAAAAAAATATTTAAGAAAGGCTCAAGATGATAATTTGCATGACGGTAGTAAAAATTTACAAACAAAAAAACAGGAAACACTTAAAATAAATGGTGACCCATCTGTTAAATCAATTTAATATTTATTCAATGAATATTTCGAGACGTCTTTTTACAGATATTTGTAGAAAAAGTATGCAATTCTATTTATTTTCAAATCTTCTTCACAATATTTAAATATTTTGTTTGAGTTTCCTTACTTTCATAATTCTCTCGATCGATTTCTTTTACAACATATGAATATCCATTTTCATAAAGGATATTTATGAATTCAGGGTACCAAGCATTATGCTTGCATTTTGGAAGATACGTCAGGAGTTGAAACACAGCTACATTTTCACCATACAATTTACACATCTGTTCTACCTCTGCTAAGTCTTTGTCACTTATTACAGACTTTTCTTTTAAATATGGTAAAATTTCATTTGGTTTAATATTTGCAGACAGTGTCTTCTGGAACACATTTATCAAAAGCTCCCAAGTGTGTGTATCTTCATAGTTTACACAATCACCCTCGATAAAGTCAACTAGCCATTGATAATCTGTAAAGCAAATATTGTGTATTAGCATATTGGTAAAACAATTACGGTTAAAATCTTATTGCATGTGGTGTGAATTTCGATAATCAAATAACAATACATCAAGCAATACAACCAAGTTTTGTTATTCATTCCTTCCATATAAAGATATTTTGAAAATGTTTTATAGATTTGATAAAGTCTGTTTTCTATAGGAAAAATTGTAAACAATATTTATTTCAAACTATTCGATAATTGGTGTCATACTTGAACATTTTTATATTATTATTTCGCTCTGTTTGATGTTAAGTGTAGAACACTTTGCATTTTACATTTCTAGTTAGAAAGATTGGCTGAAAATGTATATCTGTGGATGTTATTGGAAATATAGCGATCTACTACCATTTTCAATTAATGCTTCCTTGAAGATCTGCCATTTTCCTTTATTATCATAATGGTCTAATATTTCCAGTAAACGGACCATTGCTCTTTGGGACGATTCCATTCTCTCAAGTGATCTAATGTACCTTTTTTCGTCTGAAATTTAGCAGTAACATTAACTCAAAGACATGCAAATAGTTCAGATGTTATTCAATTTGTCAAATCATTCCAGAAATGCGCTCAAAAGGAAGCAAATCAAAGCTGTATTATTTTCATTTCAAAAAATGTATGGACAGTATTTTATGTTTCTTTTGGAGAAAACGTATCTAAAAAGTAAAACAAAAATAATTCAAAGATTCTAAAACCGACTGCTGTCTGAACTCATTGGTATATTCTTTTATTTTGGACTTATCATTTCATGACCAAATCTTGCGTATTTTTTTTTTTTTTTTTTTGTACTTTCAAAAAAACATTTTATTAACAATACTTAAATCTCGTTACAAATGATTAATGCTTTCGATCTATTTGGTATTAACGCTATTTTTATTTATTGCCAGCAAATTAATACTATATATATATATAACATTCCAATTACTTTTAGTAACACAACTATTTGCAACATTAAAACAAACATCTTGTTATGAATTTTGTTCCAATCGTTATCTTTTATAGTTTAAAGTCTGCTAATGGACTGAAAGCATGTTAGCACTTATTGAAACTTTGTAAAAATTGTCCGTTCTTTATGTATGACAGACATGGTTAAATTTCTGTGCCAGATAAAATTCATGCGTAGTTCATACTAGTGCAAGAAGCTGAATTAAACTTTCCATACCCTTTTTGTCTTTCTTTATAATTCAAAGTCAAGATACATTATCTGCTTAATTATTATTACAATTAATCGGACTATAAAATGCATGCAACATGCGAACTATAAAATTTATACAACACGATTCTAAGGATATAAACATACCAGTACTAAATATAACTCCTAAATTTGGTAATAAACCAGATGGTATCACATTTTTAACGATTTGTCCGTAACACAGCTCCATAATAAACCTTCTCCAATGGTAATCAGTGTTTACGTCGATAATATTATCCTGTAAGGCTGTAAGTGTGGAAACATAGAAACATATGTATTATTTTTACAACATAAACACAGTGCTACGTTTTCATTTTTTATTTTATAACTTCTTTATAACTATAGCTCGGAGACAATTCATCTTGATTTTGACTGAGTTGCATAATAGTATTCCATTAATGTTTTGAAGCTCTCAATTGATACATGAATTTGCTTCTTGTTGACTTCATGAGTACCATAAAGTTTCAGTCGCGACGAACTTGTAATGTTATAAAACGTTATCTTATTGAATTTTCTCAAACAAGCGTCATAACAAAAGATTAGCAAAAGATATTGAAAGAATATTCACACTCTTAAAGTCTAAAACAACTGACAACACCACGGCAAAAACGAAAAACGACAAAATGCAAACAGTACTATACAAACAGATACATAGAAATTTAACGACTGATTTACAACAACCCAACCAAAATCATGGGATAATCTAAGGTGCTCCGGAACGTTAAGCAGATCCCGCTAAACATATGGAACCCGTATTGTTGCTTATGTAAGTACAAACTCGGGGATAAGTCTAATTCGTAGGTCACATTCGTAGAGAAAAGGACGGGATTGTTGTTACGATCATTTAAATATTGATCCGTCGTCATCTGTGAAACAAAAATTCAAGAATGATCAACCAACTGCTGATTGTGGCTATAAAATGATGAATTCAACTTCACCACTTTGTACTATCGATTTAATTGCTTACTTGTAAGCAGCAACTTTCTATCAAAGAAATCAGGGAAATCATGATAGGAATGTAAAATCTGGAATATCAACTGGGACATATATCATACCGTAGTCTAAAATCGTTCATCTTTTCAGTTCGTTAGGTATTTGTGTATGAACTTAACACACGGGGAAACTCCGCATTGACGTCACTACGCTACTTCCGGCGTAGAAAAACAATGTAGAATACGTTTTTTCTGCACTTTTGAATAAAAAAACATTTCTGAAGGTAAGTTTTCATTGTTGTTCTCAATTATTGCTAAAAAATGCCAAATTTCTAATGCCCGTTTCAATCCCGACTTCCGAATGTCTAAAAACATTCTAGAACTTCACAAAATCCCACTTCCGGCCTCCATTGCTTTGTGTACATTCCATTCAGCGTCATCAATCTTGTGGCAGGCAATACAGGTCAAGCAAATCGTATTTTTAGGAATTTTAGAATGACATGCTCCTTACGTCTTTCGCGATTTTCCCGCGAAAAAAGCCCAACCAAAATGAAAGGAAAACTAATTGAAAAAACGATGCCCATGCCATAATTTTGTACAGGAATATAGAGTAGGTTAATGAAAAATAATTTACATTTATTTTTCATAGAATTTCTTTTTATTCATTATAAAAAGATCGATATTCTGACCATCATGACTGTAGATAAATATTCATACAGAATTCCATTGATGTCAAAAGGGATGGCAAAAAAAGAGTTTTCCTGTTGAATAAAACCCAAAATTATTGCAAAGTATTTTGAAGCAATATCCCACAAAAAAATAACGTAATTGCCGTAGACTCGAAAATCCCCTAATTGACAGTAGAGCAATTTGATTGGGTAAAACGAATTGACATCACGTGATTTTGACGCCATTGAAATTTAAATGTAAACAAACAAGGTCAGAAGGTTCAGTATGGGACAGCATCGTACATTTAGTTACTGACAAATAATTATGAGTTACCAAGCTTGACAATGCATGGTAATAAAAAATGAAAGCTAAGTGTACAGAAAAAATAAGAAAAAAATAGCCTTAGGATAACGACTTATCATTACACCTGGATATGCTATCTTGTAAATGTAGACGATGTTCACCCAATTTGGAAGATAAAACCATCTCTTTTAATTTCAACCGATCCTAATTATCAATTTCTAACTGTAAGTCAAGATCTGCGGCAAGACTGTATTCTTTACTTCATTTTCGATATGACAAGAATTTTCAATCTAATGTAAACCTTGTCAACAGCAAGCTCGATAAGAAACTTAAAATATTTGATTCGTTAAAAATAAACCGAGTTGTTCATTTTGATAAGATGGACGTATCCCGTTGTGATAGGTTAATACATTGATTAAATAATTAATGTATTAAAGCTATAAACTCTATGAAGAAAAAGGTGAATTAAATATAATTACTTAGCTAGCTATACGTATCTTTTGAATATATTAAGTTTTGTCATAAACAATCAGTACTACCAGAACTTGGTTGCTAGTATGAATAATTCGATAAACTGTGTGATCATTTAAAAATAATTTTGTTTTCAGGATAACTTAAGATATGGTTTGAATACAAATGTTTGCACTAAACTACGTAGTAGATCATTACTTTACTGAATAATGAAGTTGGTCGTGCTCACAACATTTCAAGGGAAAATCGTATGTTGTTATAGGTTACAGTTTTTAAGGTAGTTCAGGAGTATACCGCCAACTTGAATTGTACAATCACAGTAAGTAATTGATCTAGTTCTTTGTCCAAATCTGCAAATTTAGAGACAGATTTGCAATTTTTTGGTTACACTGGGGTTTTTTAAAATAAAATAAAGTAAGTAATTCATTGCATTATCGAAAATGTTTTTAACAAATACTAAATGTTTATGCTTTTATTATTATTTTTTCAAATAAACCATTTAAGGGGAGATAACTCTTTTAGTACAAAATGTATACTGGATTCATAGGGAAATTTTCATTTTTATATAAAGCAAGAAAACAAGTTCGCTGACACCATTTTTTCTTTTTATTTTCTTAAAATATATTATAAAACATATCTTCTCATATTTTATTTCAAAATTCTGTCCCATAGATTTCATTTTATGCACAATAATGGTTTTTAAATGAACAATCTAAGCAAATTTTGGCAATTTTGAACGACTCGTACCGTGCAAAAAAGCGCGGTGACCCATACTTTTGATCATTTTTTCAAATAAGCATGGTAAAATCTTCATTTTTCGGAAAGTATTAGAAAATTCTGTCATTTTTTTCTATACCCCTGAACTACCTTAATTACACAATTTATTTGTTCTTTGCTAACTAAAAGAAATGTATAATTTCTAAAAGTGACATGGAAGCTCACTTTACAAATTATGATTGCATGACATTTGTGTGTCTGTTCTTGCTATGACTTTATTATGTTGATCTCTGTTAGCTGTCATAACTGCAACAATATCTTGTTATTTTTTTATAGCATTATCTTTGTCAATTGTTATTGAATATATCATTATTAAGTTATAAACACGAAAATGTGCCAGGCTAATCCGAATCTCCAGCCTTGATTTTTTATGTATCGTCCTGATTTATCTTTAAAATGAATTCTGGTGCTATTAACCTATATGTAAGATTTATTCACAACTTATCTTGACACATATTTTTGACACTTGTATATAATTAAAGACCGTTTTAGACCCTAAAAATGCCATTTTATAGTTTAATCGTGTGATTGTGTCACATCAATATACAATTGAGGTATTACCAACATCTTATTATTTTCAATTTCCTAGCTGGGTATTATGCAAATGATATTAAATCTTGATTTACCATCCATGTATGGCTTCTTTAAATGCCCTTTTAGATCTTTTTCTGGTCCAGTTAACATCATAACCTCTCGTTGTGAACCGTTTACTGGCACCCCATTATTATCCATCGCATCATACATTCCAGTAACAAATCTGTTAACCTCTTTGTATAAAATATTTTCATTTTGGAAAGCTGAATTAAGAACGTTCACATTAAGTTTTAATATTGGCAAAGGCTTTTCAAGGAGAAATTCCAAGTCTTGTTCATCGTCATCTGCAATACACATACATGGATTAATAGCAATAGTTTATCTACAAGAGACTTTTACATGAAAGAGAACCCAACTGCTTAGATATTAAAAGTAATTATCAACCTACGTTTATGGATTAATGTTGGTCGCTTGAGCCGGCACGGCAAAAGTGAGAAAAGCAATCGAGTCGAGATGACCAATGATAGTCTGTTTATCGCTATTTTATCTATGACGACACTGGAAATTGTCAGTCAGTAAGATCAAAGGAAAATGTGGTAAAAAAGCAATTATCTGTTTTAATGGCGTCTATATAATAAAAACTAAAACATTTTAAAAATATATACTCAAACTCTGGCGATTTTTCATTCTTTCTGATTTTTCATAAATGCTGCCAATTTCATTTAAATTTTAATACGCAGCTACAAGAAACTCTTAGAAGTGTTGTTTCTTGGAATTTGTTTTCATAGCTCAGTATCAAGCTGTCCTGACCTTAGCTGGCTCACGATAGTAGTAGTTACATTTCGATTTAACTTCAAATAAAATTGAGAAAGGACATGGGGAATGTGTCAAAGCGACAACAACCCGACTATAGAGCAGGCAACAGTTCATTTGCCGTTTTGTATTACGTTGTTAAAGTGAATAGTTTTACTGTTGGTAGCTGTAGTGTGCAGTATTTGTATTTAGTACTTGGTTTTACAATATATCGTCTTAACTTGCTGAGTTAGAGTTTTGTGTGCTCGTTAAACAGTAATGCCGGTGCAGTTAATTTTGAAGGAATATTTCGAACAATTTCAAACTATATAAATCTTTAGTATCGGAAATCAAAATCAAGAGCGTAATTCAACGATTGCGTTAACTTGCGTACTCATCAGGGGTAATCTTGGGTCATATATAACTGACTTTTCAAATCATTAAAGTAAAGATTATAATCAAACACCTGCTGTATATCTATCAGACTCTGCTAACACTATTATTAGTCCAGTCTTGTATCGAATCTCCGCAATCAGAAAAAAATGACGTAGAAAGGATTGCAGAGAATCATGAAGTGTTTTCTGTGAAATGAAACAACTATTAGGTATTGAAATATGTAGAATTAGACTTCCACTCTCAGCTCCATCTAGTTTTATAACATTATATGGTCCTTCTTCGAGTGTTTTCTTTATATAATCTATTTTTTGTATGACTGCATTTACATCCAGACTTTGGTCCCTAATATAAATTGAACACTGACTGTCACCTGAAACAAACAATCAAAAATACATTGCATTTGTGGGTTTTTTTATTATCACAATTCACAAATATTTTTGAAGTCTACACTGGCTTCTTATAAAATGCTTCATTACTTGAGTAAACATAGTTGCAATAAAAGTCACTTTCAGGATGCTCGAGGAAAAAAATATTTAAAACACCAAAAGAGAGCTGAAAAGATTTAAGTAAGTCAAAGTTATAAATAAATTGAGCTATACAAGAGATATATTTCTGAATTTGGAATTATTTTTGAAAGTTTACAATAGCAAATGGCTATATAACAGCATCTGTATATCTTTGAATATTGCCGACTAGGCTGGTTGTTGCAAACTAGAATACAAAATTCAACTCCATTACCTTTATTATGCGTTTGCAATACTAACAATCTTTCAATCAATATGCGTTTAATTAACATACCGCTTGTGTTTTGGTTGTCTGAACTACCTAGTTTCATCATAATATCATTTCCATAATAGAGATCAACACTTGACGTGTCTCGTGTTTCCTGTAGCTGTGCTATATTGAAAAATAAATTGGTTATATTTATCATGTGTATACCTAAATAGAACAAAATATATTAATGCATTAGAGCTTTTCATTAAATAAATGACATTTAAAAGTATTCTTATAGTATTGCTCACAAACAAATTATTCACAAATTGCTGTTTGATTAATGCACCTATCAAAATAGGACAGTGCTACTTATAATTCATAACATAACATTTATGTATCTTTACATATACGACTTTCGAATATTGAAGAATAGTTATCAAAGGTACCAGGATTATAATTTGGTACACCAGACGCTTGTTTCGTCTACATAAGACTCATCAGTGAAGAAACCATATTCACAGATTATACATATTTTGACGTACATCTAGAAATTGACAATGGGGGTCGGTTGAGAACAAAACTATACGACAAAAGCGATATCACAGCTCCCTAATTGTAAACTTTCTATTTCTATGTAGAAACATTCCAGCAGCGCCTGCATATGAAAAACATATCTCCTAATTGATACGATATTCTCTGGCTTGTATTTCATATCGTGATTTTCTTGATATAGGATTGCTGCTCACAAGAAAGCTTTAAAACCAGGAGTTCCAAATGGTGAAGTTGAAGTCATTCCTTCGTAAATTTTACTGATGTCACCGCGAGTTGGTTGACTGTTAACGGTGCCACATGTGAAGCAAGGTCTGCGTACATATCCGGAACACCTGAGAAGATCACACCCATTTTTAAGTGGGGTTAGTCTTACTTAGTCTTCATTTTTCGTTGTTGTGTTTTGTGATTGTTTGTCTGTTTGTCTTTTTCTTTTGAGTCATTACGTTGTAATGTTTTTTCGATTTATGATTTATTAATCTTTCGCCCTTCTTTTATAGTATTATTACTTTTAGCCTTAACACAAATGGATGATGCAAGCACGCAGTCTTTTGTTTAGCATATTTCTGTCATATTTTCATAACTAGATGATACAATCTAATACTGAGCATTGATACAAAAACATTATACGACCACAAAAAAAGACTTTTCATGGATATGAAAATGGTATAAGGAGCAAAATAAAATTAGAATTTAAACCGTTCAGGTTTCCTCATTTCTAGTTTGAGGACAAAGAGAATAGCACTACATGTTAGGTTAAAGTATATAAGTTTGAATTTAAAACATTAAACTGGGACATTTTTGAAGATAAACCTGTATAACCAGGTGCAAGAAGGTATATGTCAAAAAACTTATACCTTGTACAAAAACCATGTACAAATTATAATTTGTACAAACTTACATATTGTACACAACATATATACTACCTTGATACTCAGCACATTTTTCAAGAGCTTCGACATATTTTTGCCTGTCGACACTAAAACACTGTATAGCCTTAATTTTACTCTCAAACCCATTCATAGGTGAACCAATACTGATGTCCAAACGCTTTGCCATCTCATAACTCTCTTGGAAAAAGCGTTTTCCCTCTTGTTCAGACAAACCACCTCGAGGCCGATGCAAAATATCGTTGCGATATATTTTCATTCTTTCAACATCATCCCCTTCCTGAGTGTCATGAATTGATGGTTTATTTCCCCATCCTTGTTTTGGAACTGGCAGAAGGTTGAAATGTCTAATCAATTTATATATGCATGATACGTCGAGGTTAATATATCCAGAAGTGTCTAGTTTCGAAATCATTTGTCTCTGTAATGGTGTTATTTTTCGCATAAAAGATTGATCTTTTTCATTTTGTGTCAGCTTAAATACTTGCTTTGGTGGCCATTGGTTGCTAATTATTTCTATAATCATGCGAGGATAAGTATCTAAAACCACCATCACAGCCGATCCATGTACTTCTACATCTTTTGAAAATAGTGCAACTGCCATAACTTCACTTTTCTATCTGAAAGTAGATTTTGTTAAAACACTATACATTTTTATATAAGTACGTCACTGTTTGTGATGTCCTGTGGTGTCTCTCGTTGATGGAAGATGTTCGTTGATGCTCTTCGTTTTGCATGTTGTTTCGACTATTATATTATTTGTGTGTGGGTTTTTTCTGTGATAAATGTTCTTACGTGTGTTTGTGCTGTATTTATGTCACGTAATATTGTCATTTTAACGATCTTTTTTAACATTGTCATATAATAAACTCATCATAGATACCAGGACTAAATTTTTTTATTTACGCCAGACGCGCGTTTCGTCTACACAAGAACCATCAGTGACGCTCGAATCAAAAAATGTTTAAAAGGCCAAATAGAGTACGAAGTTGAAGAGCATTGAGGACCAAAATTTCCTAAAAGTTTTACTTAATACAGCTAAGGTAATCTATTCCTGAGGTAGAAAAGCCTTAGTTTTTTCAAAAATTCAAAGTTTTGTTAACAGTTAGTTTATAATTATGAACAAATCGATGATAACTCAAGTAAACACAGAAGTGCTGACAACTAGGATGAGCGGGAGGTTTGGCTAAAAAATATATTGTACCAAGTCAAGAATATGGCAGTAAAAAGAAGATGTGGCATGATTGCCAATGATACAACTCTCCTCAAGAGACCAAATGACTCAGAAATAAACAACTATAGGTCACCGTACGGCCTTCAACAATGAACAAAGCCCATTCCGCATAGTCAGCTATAAAAGACCCCGAAATGACAAGTGTAAAACACTTCAATCGAGAAAACTAACAGCCTAAATTATGTACAAAAAACAAATCAACAATGGACAACCACTGAATAAAGTTCGTTTCTATGTATGTTAGCGTTTGTTTTGTTGCACTTCAGTGTTCCAATTGCTCCTTTGTTTTCTCCTTATAGTTGATGTGCTTCCATCAGTTTTAGTTTGATACCCGGATTTGTTTTCTCTCAATCGATTTAAGACTTTTGAACACCGGTATATTACTGTTGTCTCTATTTATGGCATATGTATATCTGTATAGTCCGAACAAAAATTTTAATAGTACATAAAATTGGCTATGGAAATGGAAAATATGTGAAAGAGACAACAACACGACCAAGGGCAGAAAACAGCAGAAGGCCACCAATGGGTCTTTTACACTGCGAAATAAATCCCGCACCCGGAGGGGGGGGGGCTTCAGCTGGACCCGAAACAAAACGTGTACTAGTTGAGTGAAAATAGACGTCACACCAAACTCAAAAACATTTAAATTACTTTTTGCAAAGAATTCCTCTCAAGCCGGTTCTAGGGGCCATCTTAAAATTGCAGTGGGTTGAGAGTTTTGTTGATTCATTTTGAAGGCCTCATTGTGATTTTGTTGAAGAGCAGCAATTGAGGCAAATAATTCTTAATGTTTAAATTCAGTTATAAATACCTGTGCCTGTAACAACAGTCATAAAATTACGATAAGTTAAAGTAGCCGATAGAAAAGTTGATACCATGGAACTTATTGCAAATAGATTTGCCAAGAGCATCAACGTCCTCATGTGTAAGAGAACGATAATTCAGGTGTTCACTATTAGGAACCAAAAGGAGATAATCCTTTTCTTGGAAACAAAATAGATTATAATAATTTGTTTATGTCTTACAATTTTAGATATACTTCGTCTGAACTGTATCCCTATGTTAGATCAGAATATTTGCGTTATTAACTTCTCGCTATCTGCAACTTTTGTCGCACCATTAACAAACAAATAAATACACTTTTACCTTTATCTAATTCCTTACTTGATTAAGGCTGTAAAGAATAAGGATTGTTATGTACAAGGGCGACACAACTGAATATAACTGGGAAAAATAGTTATCAAAGGTACAAGGATTATAATTTAATACGCCAGACGTGCGTTTCGTCTACATAAGATTCATCAGTGACGCTCATATCAAAATAGTTGTAAAGCCAAATAAGTACAAAGTTAAAGAGCATTGAGGACCAAAAATTCCCAAAAATTGTGCCAAATACGGCTAAGGGAATTTATTCCTGGGATACGAAAATCCTTAGTTTTTCGAAAAATTCAAATTTTTGTAACAGTAAATTTATAAAATGACCATGTGATTGATATTCATGTCAACACCGAAGTGCTGACTACTGAGCTGGTGATACCCTCGGGGACGAAACGTCCACCAACAGTTGCATCGACCCAGTAGTAAATAGTTATCAAAGGTACCAGGATAATAATTTAATACACCAGAAGCGCGTTTCGTCTACATATGACTCATCAGTGATGCTCATATCAAAATAGTTGTAAAGCCAAATAAGTACAAAGTTGAAAAGCATGGATAACCTACACGCTTATTGTATAAGAAAGCACAAATTTACGTGACGTATAAACAATATTTTAAATTACCATGCATAGATTATCTTAATACTCGATTTATTACGATGAGAATCTCCCCCCCCCCCCATAATAAATAAAAATAAATCTTAAAAAAAAGGTTTTTGTCCTTTTAATCGATAATATAATCCTTACTCTGTAAAAAGTTTCTCTTTCTATCTTTGTACTTAAGTCAATACTTATGATTATTTAAGTTTTTTGTTATTGCTTGAAATGTTATTCTAAATAATAATGTATATGATATCTGTATATTTTAAGATAGAAAATCGACCTTCTAAATATTTGTGTGCAATGATAATAATGTAAAATTAATAAATCTTCACAAATTATAAGAAATATAAATATCTTTCAGCATGTTATTCTTTCTTCCATTTTAACAATGAAGAAAAACTCATGATTGAAATATAAGACAAACTTAGTACACTCATATTTCTAATCACGTAACAGTCCGGAATGCGGTTCTATAAAATTGCTCCCCTTGTTTATTTCGCTCTCCTGTAAAATCATGTAATTTCGCTACCTCCAATGGTAGACGCTACAACGATGGGTGTCGTCAAGAAAGGTACGATTAAAGGAATCAGCTAGGAATTAGACGATCACCATTGGTATAGGTGAGTTGTTTAATAGTTGTTGCTTTGTGATAAATGCATGTTTTGGATTTATTGATAATCAGGAATTGCTGGAAAGGAAAGAAACGTGTTGCTACGTGAACCCGGAAAGGCCGGAACGAATTTAAAAAAAAAATCTAGAGACGATCGTTCTGAGTGTGCCACCTACACATTTAAACGTGTACACAAGCACAATATTCCCTATCTATGTAATGTGTTTTCATAATTATGTGATATAGAGAAAAAAAAGGTAGCAGTTTTTTGTCTTGTTTTTAAGCATTTCCAGGGGAGATAATGTTATTTTTCACGGTGTGTTTGATAGGTTTGTTACATTGTAACATTATTTAATACACACTCAGAAAGTGGATTAAAATAGCCTCCCACACTAAATTAACTGAATTTTAATTATTATATTTACCGTAATATGCTATTATATAAACTTCGGAGGTTCATATTACTTATATTCAACGTTTGTATATCGGATTTTTTTTACTATTGATGTTGAACGGTTCATTGTAAAAAAAAATCCGATAAAACCGTTGAATGTAAATGTAAGAGGTTCATATCATTAACATTCAACATTTTTTATCGAATGTTTGTTATTAACTATCAATGTTCAACGGTTCAACGGTTCAACATTGGTAGTTAAAAAAATCCGATAAAAATGAACGGTTCAACATTGATAGTAAAAAACAATCCGATAAACATGTTGAATCTTAAAGATATGAAACTCTGAAGCCTTAGATTATAGGACTATCGTTTATTAGTACTTTATCCTAACTAAATGTTGTTTTTTTTTGTGGTGTATATTAAAAAAAAAGGGGAGGGGCTTTTAAAACACCAAAATACCTTACAAATTTCAGGATTCGACACTAACACATCCTACAATATTTGTTTACAGAATGAGTATTGAATTCCGTAATTATTCTGAAGTACACATGTCGACCAGAGGCATGGAACAGAGAGTAGAGGTTTTAAAGTACCAGATGCTTATCTGAGATTTCAATTTGAACTAAAGAAAGCAATATATAAAGATATGTAGGAGAAATAATCTATATGAATAAAGTTATGTCACAAAAGGAACTTGTTTTTTTATATACAGAATTTGTCAAACGTCTCCATAACAGAAGAGATGTGAATGCATCCTTCATAGTCTTGTAATACTAATGGTAATAATTTATATAATTTCTGAGATGATATAGCAGTGCTATTGGTTTCCCCTTTCCTCCTTCTTCAAAGAACTTGATCATCTGAACTCTTCCTTTTTTTTAAAATTGGAGCCCTGTTCAAGAACAGTTAAAAGAGCATATGCTTAATTTTCGTTATCTTTTAGAATCATTTTTTTTTAAAATAAAACAGGTTGTACATTCTACATAAAATATGCCAGTCAACCGCAAATGTTAATACCCAAAAAAGGTCTTTAGTATATTCATTTTTCAACTTACAAAATATCCCAAAGGTTTAAGCATGCCAAACATTACTCTTGTACAAAACTGTAAAATATTATCAAAGACTATCTAGTAAGTACAATTTTAACCCAAGCCGCTGCTCTTTTAAGCACCGTCTTAGCAACGATTTGGTTGATTGTAAGAGTTCGGTGCAGAGACTGAAGACTTGAGACAATAACATGGAGATAAGTATGTATAACAACGTTTTCAAGAATATAGGCGGAGGGGGGGGGGGGGCTTTCGTCGGGGAAATATGTTTGATTAAACATAGGGAATCACTGGAGCAATACTGGAGCGAGCTCCCCTTAGCTCAGTCTTAATTCCTTGTTGATGGATTGTTTCCTGGCTTGCTTTAGTAGAGTATTGTCTGCATGTTTCACTCGAGTAATATATATACGCATGTGCAGTACATGAAATATGAAGACACCGGTGTACTACTATAGTACTTGACTTGTTATAGTGAGCAAGTATGAGAAAAATAGAGTGAGCCACCGTATACGATAAAAATTAATATAAGGGAACTTTGATATTCTTGAAAACTAGGGAGAGGTGTTTGAGAAAATCGAGTCTAATGTAAAACGGTTAAATAAGTAAAGACTCTTAATGTCTTGCAAATTTTCGACTCTAGGTAAACTAATAAGAAAAGAAAAAGATATAAATAGTAAATTCAAATCGTATGAATAATATTGGCGAACAAAAAAAGTATCACATTATGTCGCCGGACAATTGTAAGTACTATAAAATAGACTAAAAATGTATCGAAAATATACACAAAAGAAATCATGAAATAACTCGGTGCAATCCCAATTTAAAATGCAAACACATCAAAACAAAAACAAAATCACATCATATCTCCACATGACACAAAACAAAAACCAACTGCAATCAACAAATAAGACGCAAAGAATAAAAAAAATCCATTCGCGGGCAACTACCGACTTATTATACTGTATGATCGAACACAAACATAGATCCCGCTAACATGTTTAACCCCGCCACATTATTTATGTATGTGCCTGTCCCAAGTCAGGAGCCTGTAATTCAGTGGTTGTTGTTTGTTTATGTGTTACATATTTGTTTTTCGTTCATTTTTTTATATATAAATAAGGCCGTTAGTTTTCTCGTTTGAATTGTTTTACTTTGTTATATGTGAGCCTTTTATAGCTGACTATGCGGTATGGGCTTTGCTCATTGTTGAAGGCCGCACGGTGAATATGACACCAACGAAATAAGACGCAAACTAAATTACAAGAAATTGCAAGATAAATAAATGACGTATAAAAAATAATTCCGAACGACAATTGGTTAACACAAACCAAAGGAGTACAACGATATAAGTTTATGCTACCCCAAAAACTCAACTTCACAATGGTCAACCAATCCGGGTTACTGTAGGTGTCATACCACCAATTACTCCCTCAAATTTAGAACGTATGTGAAAGTAGGCCTACTCGGACAAAAAATAGTGCATTTGGTGTCATTGTTTACTTAAACTAACCAACAAATTGGCAGAAATGAAACTTTTGGTGAAAGAGAAATATATTGAGACCATTTTGAGCTAAAATTGACTTGTTTATGAGTTTGCATTCAAAATTGAGGATTAATGCGCTCCATAGTATACTAATTTAAGATTTCCAGAAAACCCGGGGTTATTTTTAGTGGTACCTCTATTCGGAAGACCTTTTCTTTTTTATATGATTTTGAACACCTGTTGAAAATTGGCATGTAGAAAGCTGATACATGTACGATTCAGGATATACCTGGTTTCTATGAAGTTAAACTTAAGGTAAAATATTTAGAAAGCTGTGAAAATTGTAAAATTTGGTTGAACAGATAGGGACTTTTAATTGGTGGTATGACACCTGTATAACTAAGGTGTAACAAAATGTGTAACAAAACTTTTTTTAAATAATACAGAAATTATGACTGTTGGTGTAATTGTAATTGTTAAAGAAAAAAACATGTCAAACATGCAAATATTATTTAAAAAAATAGTTTTAATCACTTAAAAGTCATGTGATGTTACATATATAGGACGGGTGTGTTCAATTCAAAAAATAATTAACAAAACCCCGTCATATAACATCCAACTTTGAAATTGCGTCCAAATGTCAAATTTAGGTGTGCCACTTTGGGAATGGTCTTAAACGATTGGCAATTCATTTCTCCCAGATATTTCCCAATTTTTTCTATGTCCAGCAAAAAAAGGAGCAGTTTATAAGGAGACCCCCTAAATGACGTAACAGCTTGACTTATGGTCGTTTTGAAAACGATTGTTTGCAAGTTGCATTGTCAACAATTGTACAATATGAAAATTAAACAACGTGAATGCAAATATTTATAATGACTTTACGGAAAGTAACTTTTGTGACATCTTGACAACCGTATACAAAGTTCATTTCACTTTTCTACCTTCTAAACACAAGAGGTCGAATTCTTTTGTTTTATTTAAACCGCATATCGGACTGGTAAAGGCAAAATTTAGCACAAAGTTAAAATTACTTTTTAAATGTGGTAATGATGGAAATATGACATTGCAAATATTTGATACATATGAAAAATTCAGATGAAATGAGCTATTTCGTTAGTTTGGCTATTTTAAGAAAAGACGAGCGCATTAACACATGGACGTCATAATTTCTCTTTACTGCAAGTATTTGTAAGCAACCCTGTCAGTGGTATGTGTATATACGCCCTGGCTGCATTGCAAGTGATGGCATGCATAAAAATTGGAACGCTGATGTAAAATTCTGTTGTGTTATCCGAACAAGAAATTGCATGAAGAATATGGTCAAATATTTTAAACGTGTCCTTAATGCGTCTGTGAAAAAATAAGAAACGAACGATGACAGATATGATATAGCCACAAAATAATTCAAAGATCCAATTACAGTGTTGAAATTGTACACGAACAGCCAAACTTTCAAACATAAATCTTTGACTGTTCCTATTTTATTTGATGAATTATACGCGGATTTAGTTTGTAACCCAGATTATTTCCCCCGTATAATCGATTTTTTGCTATAAAACAGCGGTAAACTGCCGATGCCTTTATTCAGTAGTATTTAAAAAAAATTCTTGATGCTAAAACGAAAAAAAACACATCATCAAGTTAACAAGTGTTGTAAATAAAGGCAGCAGTAGTATACCGCTGTTCGAAATTCATAAATCGATTGTGAAAAAAACAAATCCGGGTTACAAACTAAAACTGAGGGAAACACATCAAATATCATATAAGAGGAGAACTACGACACAACAGAAACACAACACTAAAATGTAAAACACATAGAAGCAAACTATAATATAACACTGGCCATTTTCCTGACTTGGTACAGGACATTGTTAGAAAAAATGGTGGGTTGTAAAATATTTCAATTAAATGCAATTTAGGTGTGTTTTACTAATATTGGTCATAAAGTGTGATTCATAACAATAGAAGAACAATTCTGCTATAACAGGGGAAAAGTTGGTGCTCATAAATATACATACAACCTGTCGATTAACTTTCATAAATGTTATCAAGGAGAAAATAATTATGTACAATAATCTCATCAGACCTCAAGCCCAACTTGATGGTGTTACATCTTACACAATTACCAGAACTATTTTAGCTTTCGTCAAAAACCGGTGACATATTATACTCGAAGTGAGGTTGAGAGTGGTTTTTTTTCTCTTTGTTGAAGGCCTCACTGTGACTTTGCGATAACAAAAAATGTACCGTTTCGGTGTAATGGATTGATTAAGAAATAATGCATGGCAGCTGTATTTGTTTTCATTTAACCATTGGTTCGGCATTTATATTCGACTATTTTATCGAGTTTGTAATAACATGCGCAACACGACGGGTGCAACATGTGGAGCAGGATCTTTTAACACTTCCGGAGCACTTGAGATCACCCCAGTCTTTAGTGGGGTTCGTGTTGCTAAGTCTTTAGTTTTATATGGTGTGTCTTGTGTACTATTATTTGTCTGTTTGTCTTTTTATTTTTTAGCCATGTCGTTGTCAGGTTGTTTTCTATCTATGAGTTTTACTGTCCCTCTGTTATCGTCGCCCATCTTTTATCCCGAGCGTTCGTCGAATATTGTTTAACTGATATTTGTTGAAAATTCTAGTCAGTCAATTTAATCAGTATAATAATAAATGAACCTTATAAATCGTTTTCATGTTTTACAATTCTTACATATACAATATTAGGTCAATGTCAGAAGAAGTTTTTTTATAAGGCTGAGAAATAGTTATCAAAGATACCAGGATTATAATTGAGTACGCCAAACTGGGGAAGATTTACCGAGCGCTTCACCAGTTTTGTACCGAATTCAAAAAAAGTTTATAATTATATGACATTAAACTAACATTGTTGTTATACTCGAATTAAAATTTATACATTGATAGCTTTTTGAATTGTAACACAAATTTCAAACTTTTTTCTATCCCTTTATTAACCCCTGATTATGGAAAAAGTGTTCCATGATGAAATTGGAATTGCACAAAATATAGGTGTTTAGATATAAGAAGATATGGTTTGAGTGCCAATGAGACAACTCTCCATCCAAGTCACAATTTCTAAGTATAGGTCAAAGTACGGTCTTAAACACGGAGCATTGGCTCACACCAAACAGTAAGGTATTAAGGGCCCCCAAAAAATTACTAGTCTAAAACCATATCAACGGTAAAACCAACGGTCTAATCTATATAAAAAACCAGAAACGAGAAACACTTATGAACCACATCAACAAACGACAACAACTGAACTTCAGATTCCTAACTTAGGATAGGTACAAACAATTGCAGCAGGTTTAAACGTTTTAATGGTATCAGATCTTCACCCTTTTTTGACACCATAGTGCAACATCACAACATAGAAAGACACACTATAAAATATCAATTGAAATGGCTAAACTCAATCAAAAGACATGTTAACACAAGTGGACATACACTGAATGAAGAAATTTGATCTATGATACAATGTAAATACAAAATCAATTAAAAAGGAATGAATAAATAAAGTAACAGTAGTATATCGCTGTGAAATGAGAAACGATATCAGAAAAACAAAAATAAAGCTTACACAAAAATCCGCCATTTGCAATAATATAATACACATTTAAATGAAAATAATTGTTTTGTTAGGTATAGCTTTAAGTACAATATTACCGTAAAATTAAGGATGTGAAAGACCGTTTTTAATCAGTTTTGTACAGGTAAAGCCAAATTAACTAATTAAATCTGTGTATCTATGAAAGAATTTAATAAATTGAAAACAACACGTTTAATAATTTCAATGCGCCCGAAGCGCTTTTCTGGATTTAATTTTATCAGGAACGCTCAAAGCCAAACATTTGAAATCCGAGGATGTTTAAGTACCGAAACCGTTGAAGAGTTATATGACAAAAATACCTAAAATTGAATAAAAGTTTTAAGTTATTTATGGTAACAAAATCCCTAACTTAATAAGTACAAGTGATGCATTGATTACGTTCGTTAAAATCTATGACATCACTACACATACGGTCATGACAAACGAGTTGGGATACATAAATACCTTATGATGAAGACAAAGGAACATCGCAGTCTAAAAAAGGAAAATTAACAATAGGAAATGAAAAATAATCTCTTTTGTCATAAATTTTAGTATGGATTTTTCCTTTTGAAATTGAAATGTCTAAATCTAGAAAAGGACAACTACTGCTGTTTTTATATTCCGGAAATAAACACAACTAGTTTATGTTGCTGCTTTACATGCAGCAGACGATTTGAAAAAAAATGAAATTGACACGTTTAATAATTTCTTGCGTCCGAAGCGCTTTTCTGGATTTACCTTCATCAGGAACGCTCAAAGCCAAACATTTGAAATCCGAAGATGTATAAGTACCGAAACCGTTGAAGAGCTATATGACAAAAATACCTAAAATAAATAGCCAAATTCGTCTAAAGCCAACTTTGCCTGACGGAGTTGAAAACTTAGTTTCTTAATAGTTTCTAGATTTATACACCAAACATAACAAAATAATAATGAAGTCACCATCATTTTATTTTTTAACACGTTTCTTTTCAAATTAATTTCAAATTTTTGTAATCGAATTGAACATAGGTCGTTTAAAGGAGGCTTAACGCAGAACAGCCAGTTGTGTTATAATAATGCGTTTACGCTAAACGTAGGTATACTGAGATTATACTGGTTGACGATAATTATAATAGGTCGTCATATAAGAATACCCATTATCCTTTGTTTTCTATTATTTCTAGCATATTTACCTTTCTTATTCATTTTATTAGAAAAGAAGATTCAGCAAAAATATTGTCTTTAATAGAAAAAAACATTTGTTTAATAAGATTGATTTGAAGTTTAATAAGTGTAAAAAGTTGGAGGTTCAAAACTGTCAACAGAGTCAAAAGGACCATCAATAGCACGTAATATATCTTACATATCCAAATAATGGCTTTCACTTGAATTTCACTATTTTCATATGTTTTGTTATCAAAAGTAAATGATATATTATTTGATAGTAGTTAATGAACCAGTTAAACGGGCTGTAAGATTTGTTGTAGAACACTAACTAGGGATGAGACGATATCTTAAAGGTTTTTTTGGGATATTGTTTTTGTTGTAACAAAAGGTATCAAAGATTCGGATTGCAGGGTTCCAGGAATGTTTCTTAAAAATAGGAGAATGGTGTAAACTGAACATTCACAAAAATTGAAATATGAAATGATATAATGTGGAGAAATGTTTGAACAACTCGATAATGAAAGGTGAACAATAGAAAAAGGTTTGCAAAGTTTGGGGATTTCAACCAAATATAACCGAATTACCAACTACAACCGAGGGAAACAAATCAACAGAAAGAGGAAACACCGAAACAACAGAAACACTGTGCAACAACAAAAAAACAGACGACAACGCAACATACATGGAAACGACTATCAGCTTACAACTGCCATATTCCTGACTTGAATAAATAAAGGCAACAGTAGAATATCGCTGTTCGAAATTCATAAATCGGTTGAGAAAAAAACAAATCCGGGTTACAAACTAAAACTGAGGGAAACGCACTAGATTAAGAATACCAAACCATTTTCACAATTAATTTATGATTGTTATTTTGGCAAAAAAATACCGCAGAAATGTGACCATGGATCATTTCTTACGTTAAATACACCAATAAAATTAGAAAATCGAGAAAACAAATCTTCAAAAAAATCATATATGTACAAATAAGAAAATACAAAATTGTATAGAATTATAAGTAAACGGACAGATTACAATGTATAAACAGAATAAGCAGCTATGTACCTTAACTATAATATTCAAATGTAATAGCTAAAGTATGCAGAGTATATAAGATAACCGTGTACCTTAAAATAAGGTCCATGTTGATGTTGATTAATGAAATATCTCTATATGTAAGAACATGGATTCAAAATATATTGAAAAAAGTTAAAAGTTAAGTACTTATCTACTCAGTACCTAGTAATCCATGGCATATATCCTGGTACTAAAATTACGTACATCATCATACATGTATTCGTTCTTCAGACTATTTACACATCAGTAATTTTGAATAATACGATAAATCCTAGGCAGGCTCTAACCTGTACTCAATGTAACCTGCATAAAGAAAAGTACATACAAAGGAAAAACAAATACCTGATCTAAATAGCAGCTGGAATGCCGAAAACCCGAACTGATAGTCATGTGTGCATACAATATGCAAGGTTTTTATCAGCATGAAATACTAAGACTCCCTTTACATCATGATAGTGATGATGGATAACTGTTATTCAAAAAAATAATTAATATTTTTGGATTTATATTGTTTTACTTTTAACCTTTTTAATTTGTGTGTTCATTAATACTTTTCATGATAAGTTACCTTCATTAGAAATAGCGTTGACTACTATTAAGGCTCATGTATATATCAAAATCCATATATAGCACTTTACTTGAAGGAGTATACGTGTAAGTATGGGTTTGTATGTGTGAAGCAATGTTAAATTTGTGTCTTTGAGGTTAAAAACAAATATTTATCATTACTTAAGGTGGCTCGCGGGTATAAATCAAATTTTTTTTTCTAATATAGTATTTCGCTATATTTTTTTTTTTATATAAAAGACCTTTATCATATACTTAATATTAAAATGAAATAAAATATGGGTTCACCGTTCATTTAAGCTCAGAATCTGCCTCCGAAGGAAGGCATCTTTGTTAATGACCTTTTTTTCTGTTAAACTTATAGGAAAAATAGAGGTAATATCGAAATAAAAAAGGAACTAAATTACAGAAATCGGTTAAATATAACAATTATTTAGTTTATGTACAGCTTATTGGAAAACAATAATAAAAAATATAGGTCACCGATGAGTTACAAAAGATATTTCAATTCTTATGCCAACAAATGGCATTTTTGCACCAAAGGGAAATAATGTGGAGCTTTTTCAATGATATAAATTTAAAAGTTATCTGGGGCCAAACCGAATCGGGTTTTTTTTTTTGGTCATTTTTGTACCATATCATTAGGTAATAAATAATAGTGTAATAAATGAAATTTGAAATGAAAAAAACAAATGATTAATTTTTTGCTGAAATTGTTTTTGCGAGCCTTCTTAACTAATTCGAAGGTTTACATAATTCTAAAATCTGACCTAATTTCTCTACTATCTATAAAAAGAAGAATACACACACACACATTTGATCAAATCGGCGAAACAAACGCTAAGTTTAAAGTGAACCCTTCAACCGAAACCGAAAGTACAGGAGGCTTGTGTAAACAAGGATTGACTTTACAGCTCAATTTCAAGTTTTACTTACTTTAAACGTATCAACTGTATATAAACAAAAGTCAAAGTTTCTTGTTTATTCGTGCCTTATCTAATTTCGATTTCAGTTTACGTTATCTTACAAATAACCCGCCCATAACTTCATTTTGTGTTATAATGTACATTAATACATTGATATCGACCAAGTGCACTCAATAAAATATGTATGCTGATCCCGGGTATTGTTTAATTTATCCTAACAAATACTTATATGGACGTCCTTTGTACCCAACTGGCTACAAAAATATAAGAAACATCAAATTAACATATCTGAGGATTTAGTTCGTTATACTGAACGAAGATTATTAGGAGACATAAACAATAAAATGTTATGATTACTAGTATTTGCTGGGGTCATTATTTGATAAATGATACGATGCTGTTGTTTAAATAACTAGAAAACTAAGACAAGAATCATATGCTTTTCCTTCAAAATTCAGTCATGCTTTAATATTACCAATTAGGCGTTGTAAACAGATCTCTTAATATTGTCTTTATTTTATTTCTAATAACTTTAGTGCATAATTAAACATTATTGCTATGCAACTTTTATCACACATGGTCCTACTTTCTGTCGATACTTAAATTATCGCTTTAAAGAAGGTCCTGTTTTATCGAACTGTTCATCACATTAACCATAAAATAAATTTTCGAAAAATTCTACAGATTGATATTTTAAGTTTGTGGAACATAGATTATAAACATAGATTTTAAATCCTGGTATCTATGATGAGTTTATTTACAACTACTGGGTCGATGCCACTACTGGTGGAGATTTATTTCCCCGAGGGTATCACCAGCCCAGTAGTCAGCACTTCTTTGTTGATTTGAGTTATCAGTGTTATGTTCATAGTTATAAATTAACTGTTAACAAAATTTATAATTTGGAAGACATTTTAACATTGGGTTTATTGTGACTATGCTGTGGACTTTAGTCCATTCGTGAAAAATCCCAATAATAAATTAATAAATACACCCAATAATTTTTATATACATCACTGCGGACCCGACTTGAAACCTTTTTGTGTTATTATTGCTATATGTTTCACAGTCACATTGCTTTCTAGTTTACATTCTGCAATTTCAAGCATTCAAAGAATTGTGTCTAATAAGAACAAACAAATAGTGACAGTTATTTCATGTAAAAACTAAACTTTATCCTTGCGTTTGCTGAATAATTGAACATACCTCAAATTGCATATAAGGTTTCACTGATTTCCAAAACATATACTTTTGATCTCAGCATAAGCAAAAACATGGCGCCTTCAATTTCGATTTATTTCAATGTTCTACTTTTTTCACAAATAATAAATTTTCAATAAAGTTTTGTAGTAATCCCCATTCCTTAAAATTTCATTTATAATAACGTTACTCAAACAGTTTATTAATTTACAAACACACAGCTATATGTAGGAACTATTTTTATGAACAAATGTATTACTTTTTCAAAAAATGCTAGGCATGTACCAAGTCAGGAATATGTCAGTTGTTTTTCACTCATTATGTTAATTGATAACGATTTTACATATTTTGGCCACGAGCATCACTGAGAAGACATGTATTGTTGAAATGCGCATCTGGTGCAGAAAAATTGGTATCGTTAATGTTATTATATAGACTTTCAATCTTTTTATGAAACTTGGAATTCGGTATTTTTCTATACTTTAAAATATTCATTCATACGGGGACTAAGTAGTTATAATCCTAAAGATACTATAATGGTAGTCAAATATGTGAATAAGATAATTGTGTCATATTTCCTATCTTTACAGCCGTATACTACTGTTGCATTTATTTCTATTCTGACATATTATGGGTTCGCACGGCTAGAAATGCAGAAATCGTATGTGACGCAAACCCGATATCGCTTCGTTTGGATCGTATTTTGTACATTCAAAATGGATGGACCAGGTGGCTGCTGTACGATTTTGGTCATATATTTTTTTTTGTTCACACATCGTTGTCAACATGATTTTATGCGACTGTCATATAAGTGAGAGCTATAACACCAGGTGTAATGCATCATTTTCTACATAGGAAAATATCACTACCAAGTCAGTAATATGACAGTTGTTGTCCATTCGTTTGATATGTATGAGCTTTTGATTGTTCAATTTGATTAAAGACTTTCCGTTTTGAATTTAGATTTTTTTTCATAGTAAATCATACTTTATTGATAGTTTGACATTTGTTAGTGGATACATCAAATACCGGTACCTTATCCCGGCCTCGTTTACCGTTAGTAGTAAATAATCAATTTGGGAGTTCAGTTGTTTTGTGATTTTACTTTGTACACCAGTTAAATGCTTTGTCTTCTTATTAATGATTGTTGAATCGTTCCATTTTAGTTTTCTGTTGCTAGAGGGCCACACAAGAAACAACTTTACATTGATTTTTATATGATATAAGCTATATATTAGAATCAAATTATTTAGTAGTATCACATGTATTATAACCATTATACAAATAAATTATGAACAAATTCCATGTCACTCGTAGAGGGAACAAATAAATATAACCTATACAGTACATTTGTGTGAGATTCGAGTTTCAGTCTAGTCATAAAATAAATCTATCAGTTTACAGCGATAAGAGTCAAAATAATAAAATATAAGTATCTTTACATTTTCATTAATATAAGAAGTTGATATAGGGACACACGTAATTAACTTGATAAACACATGTACAAATTATGATAAGTGCACTTTCCAGCATACACCAACTTTGAGTTATAAGATATTAATACGACTTATTTACTTGAATTTAAATCACAAAAACACTTAACTACAAGGAAAATTAAAAAAAGAAAGTCCCATATCAAATGGAAAAACAAACACACTTAAAATTGTCATATAACTACCGTGTAACAGTTTTTTTACGCAAGATGTATATTTGTATGTAATATATAACTATACGAATAAACTACTAATTTGATAATAAGAACCATAATGACAACACCTACATGTTATTCAATAAAGTATTTAAAAATAATCAACATCATATTCATTAATACTGGAATATTTAATTGCACAAAAACTCATCCTTACTTGATTCAATACAAAAGTACCATACACAGCTACTTTCGAATATGTACTATTTCTGTACCAAAAATCTGTATTATAGAAAGATTAAATGCTATTTTTTTACTTCAAAATTATTGTAATATTTTGGAACCTGTATTTTTGCATTACTTGATTTGTACTTAAAATGAAAGCACTACAGATTGTTTGTTATTCCGTATAATGGAGTAATGTTTATTGAAAGCAAGGCATTTAAAGAATTAAACAAGAATGGTGTGTCGAAAGGGTAAGTGTTTTCTATTACGTATGCGTCATTGGCCATTCTAATCTATTGTCCTTCAAAAAGTTAAAATCAGTTTTTACTACTTTTAAATTACTTGCAAACTTGTCATCAATTTTATCTTTCTGGAGAACGAAACAATAATTAAAGAGTTCCATTTTTCGGTATTAAAATCCAGCTTAGATAATGGTCAAATAAAGAGCGCGTAAACTAAGAAACGATTCCTATACTGTTCCTTCAAATTAATTCATGCGTGAAGGTGTACAGTAAAGCGTTACAAAACTGATCTATGAATATTGTCTTCATCGGTATTAATATTTGAACAGAGGTATACTACTGTTGCCTTTATTTATCTTATTTCCTTAAAGTTTAATAAATGACTGAACATTTTTGCTATCCAGGTATTTATCAAATACGATCCTACATTCTGTCGATACTTATATTTTCACATTGATCGAGATTATGTTTTATCAGTCAGCTCATGTCGTCAACCTTAAACCTTATAATTATCAAAATTGTACAGATTGATATTTTAGGTTGGTGGAATATGATTTATATAAGTAAGAAGTCTTTGTTTTACATGTTTGTGTGTGTGTAAATTACCGATCTATGAAGTAAAACTCTTTCAAATTAAACTTACAGTTGGCACTTATATTGTGTCAGATATCGTTTTATCCGTCAATGGTCTTCACTAGCCGGACGTCAGCTTAGTCAATGTTAATTACATGGTAACATAAAGACTTAGACAAACGAAAGTTCACAAAACACCACATAGAAAACGAAAGACTGTGCAAAACCAACCCAACAAAAAATGTGTGGTGATCTAAGGTGTTCCGTTAAGGTAAGCAACTTCTGTTCCGCATGGGGCACCCATTGTGTTGCTCGTGTATAAAAACTAGGTGATAAGGTATTTTGGTAGGTCACATTCAGGGAAAGGGGATAGGGTTAAAGTTACGACAATTTGGAACATACCCTTGTTATCTGTGAAACGGATCTTCCTTAACGGTCATCAACTCAAGTATACTGATTTTTCTTCAGCTTTGTCGAATGTTTTACCTTTTTGTTTAATTTTAACAAAATATGCTGTATGGTATTTGAAAGCAATAAATTTATAGCGTATGGTTCCATGTTTTTATTGAAAAACATTGTGTACTATTTCTTTTAGAAAATGTTTCCGTTTTCATGGGGAACTTTTGATAGAAATTATTTCAGAGAAAGATCGAGATTTAAAATTATCCAGAAGTTCTCTAAAGTTTGTGAATCTATACATGGTTAATAGCATTACGCGAGTAAACTGCATGTGTCACAATATTTCATGAGACCCTCTTTTACTGCGGACTGATTGTTTGTCAATCTAATAGCCGATTCCTTCATAGATTATGCAGATTAGCTAGCAATGTACCGTTGTTCGTACGAGATTTTGCGAATAAGGTAAGTCCTCAGATTTGTTGTTCATTGTTATATTAATTAAAGTCATAAAGAACTTATGATTTACCAGCATATCATCCTTGTCAAATGATATGTTTTTGTTTGAGGGGAAAATATATCTATCGTAAAGAATTGATAGATATATCACAGCTGCTTTGTCTCTAAAATGGACTTTGGTCGATTGTTCACACAGATTGTTTTGACCCACTCTGTCAAATTATTCAGTTCAATTTCTTATTGTTAAGCCCATGCTCTGACGTAGTCCACTTGAATCTATAACTTTTCTGAGGTAACGACTCCAATAGATGTGTTGGGATTTTCTGAACCTTTCGGAGATAACCATGTAGAATTATGTTTAGAAACTTAGTCTTAGTGATAACATAAACATGGCCAGAAGGGCTGTAAATATAAAATGAGTGGGAACAGTCACATATCAGAGGGATTGTTAGGTGTTCTTCTAAATCAAGATCCTAAAATGCTTGCTTATAGTTAAATACTTTAGATATTATGTATTAGGTTAAATTTATACAACAGGACAAACTGATTTTGAAAATATAGTGGAATTTAAGAAGTTACCTCTTTGTGATTAAAAATGTTGCTGATGTTGAAAGCATCAATTCCTTTACTACAAAACTTAATTAGAATGAACGACCTCTTGTTATCGCGTAAAGACTCCAATTTTGCTGGTTCAAAAAGACGGAAAAGAGCAACATCGCATATTATGCTGACCAGTATGCATTATGTAGAAAATGTATTCCCATGGGAATCCCATGTCAAGGGTATAACCTTTCTAACATTCTTTGAAATAAACAGGCAGTGAAAAAGAACATTTATAATGTAATGTAACCTTAGCGGACAGTGAAGATGTGAAGGATAGTCAACAAAACTCCAAGAGGGCGATCTAGATTTGGAAGACAATTTATTTTACATTGGCCCGATGATGATGTGTTTCCTGTGACTACGCTCCGTCATAAGGTAGAATAATATATGGTCGTTACATTAACATCACTACAGGCTGGACTTTATACATTTCCTACTCCTTTGTTGTAAACAATGCAATCTCTAGTGTTCAAAATATTTGTCTGATTAGATGAAACAAAGTGATTCATGTCAAAACTATACCTTATATTGGCTTGTGCTTAAAAACTGAAATACCTTAGATTGCATATAAGTTCTGTCAGAGTAGTACAAAAAATAACTTTTCGTCTGAGCTAAAGGCAAAATTATTCAAAAGGATTCAAATTCATAAAGCTTCGATTTGATAATTATGTTACCAAAATAATTTACCAATTTACCAAAATAACAGCTATATTTAGTGAAAAATTGGATAACTTCTTCGGAAAATGGCTGTACCAAATCAGGAATATGGCATGTGTTTTTCGTTCGTTCTGTTGTTTGATTACGTCAGTTTGAATGTACTTTCCATTTTCGAATTTTACCTTTGAGTTCGGGATCTTTTTAATACTTATGTATATTCTTTAAAATCGGGCACAGATTAGCGGTTATATTCCTTAAGATACTAGAATAGTAGTCGGATCTGTTAAATTGACTGATGTTGGTGTAAAGACTGCTAGTGGACGTTTCGTTCCGGAGGTTATCACCAGCCCAGTAGTTAACACTTCGGTGTTGACATGAATATCAATAATGAGGTCATTTTTATAAATTTCCTGTTTACACCATCGTATGTGACGTCATTTTCATAATTTACTGCGTTGAGGCCTGGACTGAGTCGGGTGTGTCTATTCTGTGTTGGTCATTTATTATGTATTCGTGTTTGTTTTATGTAATGAGTTAATACTTCAGTTTCATTATGTATATCTGTTATATTCATTTGATAAAATTTACTGTTTGCAATAGCATTAATTGTTCTAAATAATAAGGATGTTCTTAGCCGTATTTGACACAACCTTTTTCAACTTTTGATCTTAAGTGCTGTACAACTTTGTACTTTTTATCGCTTTCGATCTTTTATATCTGGGCGTCACTGGTGAGTCTTGTGTGGACGAGGCGCGTTTTTGGCGTATTAAATTTTAAACCTGATGCTTTTTGTTATTCATTAATCATGTGTTTCTTTGTCTTATACGTTTGCCTATTTATTTGTATTGTAGTCCTGTAATATTATGTTGTCATTTCTATGTTATATTTAACATTGCCATTAAAGTGCGAGGTTTGGCATGCCACAAAACCAGGTTCAACCCACCATTTTTTCCTTTAAAAATGTCCTGTACCAAGTCAGGAATATGGCCATTGTTATATTATAGTTCGTTTCTGTGTGTGTTACAATTTAACGTGGCGTCGTTTGTTTTCTCTTATTTTTGAGTGTAAATTGACATTGCGATAAGACGTGTCACGGTACTTGTCTATCCCAAATTCATGTATTTGGTTTTGTTGTTATATTTGTTATTCTCGTGGAATTTTGTCTGATGCTTGGTCCGTTTCTGTGTGTGTTAGTTACATTGAAGTGTTGTGTCGTTGTTCTCTTATATTTATGCGTTTACCTCAGTTTTAGTTTGTTACCTCGATTTTTTTTGGCCATGGATTTATGAGTTTGAACAGCGGTATACTACTGGTGCCTTTATTCACAAAACTTTGATTTTTTCGAAAAACTTAGGATTTTCTTATCCCAGGCATAAATTACCTTAGCCGTATTTGGCACAAATTTTTGGAATTTTGGATCCTCAATGCTCTTCAACTGTGTACTGGTTTGGCTTTATAAATATTTTAATATGAGCGTCACTGATGAGTCTTTTGTAGACGAAACGCGCGTCTGGCGTACTAAATTATAATCCTGGTACCTTTGATTACTATTTACACCACTCGGTCGATGCCACTGCTGGTGGACGTTTCGTCCCCTCGCCTGAGGGTATTACCAGCCCAGTAGTTAACACTTCGGTGTTGACATGAATATCAATTATGTGGTCATTTTATAAATTTCCTGTTTACAAAACTTTGATTTTTTTTCGAAAAACTAAGGATTTTCTTATCTTAGGCATAGATTACCTTAGCCGTATTTGACACAACTTTTTAGAAATTTGGATCCTCAATGCTTATTCAACTTTGTACTGGTTTGGCTTTATAAATATTTTGTTTGAGCGTCACTGATGAGTCTTTTGAAGACGAAACGCGCGTCTGGCGTACTAAATTATAATCCTGGTACCTTTAATAATTATTTACACCACTGGGTCGATGTCACTGCTGGCGGACGTTTCGTCAACGAGGGTATCACCAGCCCAGTAGTTAACACTTCGGTGTTGACATGAATATCAATAATGTGGTCATTTTTATAAATTTCCTTTTTTACAAAACTTTGATTTTTTTCGAAAAAATAAGGATTTTCTTATCCCAGGCATAGATTACCTTAGCCGTATTTGGCACGACTTTTTGGAATTTTTTTATCCTCAATGCTCTTCAACTTTGTACTGGTTTAGCTTTATAAATATTTTAATATGAGCGTCACTGAAAAGTCTTTTGTAAACGAAACGCGCGTCTGGCGTACTAAATTATAATCCTGGTACCTTTGATAACTGTTGGTACAACATGTATTTCCAGTTTCCTTTTATATATGTGTTGCATCATCTACTAAAAGTATGTTTTATTTTTCATGAGGGCCACACAAGAAACAACTTTTAATTGGTGTTTATATCGTATAAGCTTTATTAAAATCACATTATTTAGTAGTATCACATATAATAACCTTCTTACAAAAATAAATTATTAACAAATTTTATTATAATAGATTTGAAAAGAAGTCATTTCTTAAACGAACATCTCAATGTCACAAGAGGAATCACATAAATATCGTCTCCACAATACATTCTTTTTCGTTGAGATTCAAGTATCAGTCCAGTCATATGATTAATCAGATAAGGTATATACGTACAACTCTATAAGAGTACAGTTTTAAGAGTCCAAATTTAAAAGTATTCGTATTCTTACAATATTCATTATCATAAAATGTCACAATAGGGACACATGCAATAACTTGATAAATACATGTACAAATTATACAGTACGCGTTTCAGCATACACATACATTGAGTTTTGAGATATTACTACGATAGATTAACTTGAATTTAAGTAAAACAATTGTATTATCTATTGTCACACCAACTGTTCTCTTGTTGAATATGGCACATTTTTTAGCAACGTTGTAAAAAAATTTCAAAGGCAAACAAACTTAAAGTTGTTGTTTGACTGTTGTTTAACAAATTAAAACAATGTATACACTTTTTGTAATATTTCTTGTTAGACCATACCAATAAATTCCTAATCGAATAACAGCAATAATAATTGTAAAACCTACATATAAATCAATCACTATAATAAAGTTACATATACTCTCCTAAACATATTCATCATACTATTCATCAAATACTCGAATCTTTGAATGCGCATCTAATAACATTAACTTCATTCAGAACAAACGTATCATAAGTGTTTCGTAAAAAAATACAAATTAGAATGTGCGTTATTTCCCTCTTTTAGTTGATGTGTTTCCCTCGGTTATAGTTTGTAACCTGGATTTGTTTCGACAGCGGTATACTACTGTTGCTTCTATTCTCTCGATCGACTTTTAACTTTTGAATAGCGGAATACTACTGTTGCCTTTATTGAGTGGCAATAGATACAAGAGGGACATTCAAACGCATAAATCGAAAATAAACTGACAACGCCATGGCTAAAAAAGAATAAGACTTACATACAAACAATAGTTCATAAAACACAACATAGACAAATAAAGAATTAGCAATACGAAACCCACCAAACACTGGGGGTGAAAGATGTGTTCATCGTTACAGCATTATCGACAAAAGCATGTTTACTCTTGAACATAGGGTTGACCTTGTAATCTGAACTCCAAATCTGCGTCCAGCATTGGATCCGGACAAAACGGCACGCTTTTCCATCGTTTGTAAACATTTGTTTTACCAGCACTGTCAGCCACTAGGAAATTATCAATTTTAAGAACAGGAAATTCTGCTCCTTGATGAATGGTCACATTCCCGAGCTCTTTTCCACAATTTTTACATTTGACTTTACCAACACCACATGTAGTGTAGGCATCAATTCGTTTGGCTTCTGATTTTTCACTGGTTATAGAGTTTCTGACATCATCATTTATGACAGCATGATGGGCATCTTGAATCTTCTTTATATCCGATGATATACAAATATAGCTACTACACTTTCCACATCGTAATACGAATTCTGAATTTCGTGTTGTTCCTCTCTTTCTTGACAATTTTTCCAGATCTCTTTTCTTTTTCTCGGACCTTTGAATCTTTTCAACATCCTCTAAGAACTGTACTTTATTTCGACACAGATTTTGCTGGACTTTCTGTATGGCTTCGTTCATTTTTGTCTCTCTCATTAAATTTATTTCCTCTTTTTCTGCAGTACCTCTCTTTTCACTAGCTACTACAACCATTCTACTCCCTTCAGCTCTTCCTCTACCTATCAGAATGAAAGAAAATGTTTAATAAGTCAATACTTATAATAAAGCGACCATAGTTTACCGATGTTCATATCCCATAGATCAATTAGTAAGAGATAAATTAAGGTAAGACACAATCTGCTGGAATCGTATGCACTGTGAAATGAACGAGACTGTTTGATTCTACAGGGCAATCGTCACCCCAATGCATATTCACTCAGTAAGCACTTCACAATCGGGAACTAATTTATGTCATTTTGTTTAGCTAATAGATTAGAGTCTGGTAATTACATTCAAAGACAAAAATTAAAACAAAGAATAGTGAATTAACATCAAGGTGTAAGAAATTTGCATCTTTTCACTTCTATTCTATAAATACAAAATTATAATTGAAAATATATCATAACTTGTAATATTTTTAACAGGTTTTCTAATGTTGAAACACTTTTGAATGGATCTATTTCGCGTTTATTCTGTTAATTCAAAAAAATCAAAATACAAGATGGTCTATTTAAATCAATTATTTTACATCAAATTATTTTGATCAAATGTCTCCTTAGAAAACAATTACCTCTTGCTTGTACCATGGCTATTTCGTTTGTTACATGATCATATCTAATTACTAAGTTACACGTCTGTATATCAAGTCCCTCTTCCGCTACAGATGTTGCAAGAATAATTTTATGTTCTCCAGTTCTAAACTTTTTAAGGATACAATCTTGTTCCATCTTTGTCATACCTATGTTAAAATCATAAACATATGTTATGATTCAAATTTATGATATGCTATCTCTTAAATTATACATTGTAGCACATGTTGTCTTTGGGCTTGTAAGAAAGTAATTTTTAAAAGAAGTACTGGTTCACAATGAAAAAAAAACAATATTCAGAAGAAGTTGCAAATTTGTAATTAAATAGTATATTTTTCTTTGAATTCCAAGTAAATAAATTGTGTAACTTTACTTAAAGTCATAATAAACGAGTGATGGTGAAAAATAATGGTATTCCAATTATTGAACCAATGCATACAAACATCATAAACTTAGTCTTCTGTGCACGATTTTATCATTTTTTTTCGCATAAATTTCGTATAATCGTAATTTTTTTCTCAATCGGTCAGTGTTGTTGTGAAAATATTGCAGGCAATTAAAGTTCGTGTTTTGAGGCCGAAGTTTAACGATTGTCACCTGTTTGTCAACAAACAACAAAAAACACGGATATTGAGAACGTGTTTAACATGTACAATCAGATAATAGTTTATTTTAGTTAAATATGAACAAATTAAAGAATTTTCTACAGAAAAAAGTATATGTTCATAAGTTTTGTAATAAAAACCATCTATTGAGTTTTACAAAACATATGCATTACTTTTTTTCAAATTGAGGTTTCTTATGACTTTAAATGTGCATTACAAAAACTGAAAGAATTGAAAGTATTTACCTTAAATTATATTTTAACTCAAAACAAAAAAGTTTACAATCAATTGGGGTGTTCTGTAAAGTATTTTTTTTAAAACGTGTATAATTTTGACTTATAGAAAGAAACAAATTCAGAATCGGTTTCTGGTGTATATTAGACGGTTGTGTATATATGTTACAGTGAATTTGTATAATCAGGGATTATGTAGAATCCCTGATTTTTCAAGGAATATGTAGAATCATTAAAATCATTAGTAATTTTATATAATCCCTGAAAATGACCAGTTATTTTAAATAATCACTGAACATTTTAAAAATTATTATACAAATTCCCTAATATGATTTCAGGGATTATGAATAATTTAATGATCCTTTGTTTGATAAAAAAAATAATATAGACAATTTATATTTTTTTCTTTCATTAATTCCTTGCCAGATGAAATAATGTTGCTTTTAAACACAGAGGATGATCTAAAAGATATAGCCAACACAGGGTTTCGAGATAAAGTTGAAGTCTTCAAAATTAATAATATCCACATTCCCTTTATAGCAATAGCTTTACATGTATTGTTTGTTTATTAAAAGCCAGCGTCAAATGAATATTCAGGTAAAAAAGAAGATGTGGTGTTATTGCCAATTAGACAATTGTCAACAAGAGACCAAAATGACACAGAAATTAATATATATAGGTCACCGTACGGCCTTCAACAATGAGCAAAGCCCATACCGCATAGTCAGCTATAAAAGGCCCCGAAATGACAAAGTAAAACAATTCAAACGAGAAAACTTACGGCCTTATTTATGCTCTATTTTTAAATCAACAAAGCGTGTTATTTGTGATACATGTAAAGCAAATGGTGAAGAAGATTATGGAACATCTGTTTTGTGTGGGTTTTTTGTTTAGTTTAAATGAAAAGACATTCAAACTGTGAGAACTAAGGCATCTAAATGTAGGAAAAACAGGCAGAACTTAGGATTGACACATAAAAACAAATTTTAGAGGAAGCTTGCATTTGGTGTAATATTCTCATAGCAATTCCACATGGTAAAAAAGGAAAGGGAAACCCGAAAAACATTATGACAATTGTTTAAAAAAAGTCTGACTACAAAACATGGTATCTTTCTTGCTCGAACCGGTTCAAGGTTGCAAATTCCCATCTTTTGTTGGGGGGTACCTTCAGATATTTTACTGAACACTTTATTTCACTTAGGCGTGTCATTAAAATCTGATTCGATATGTGCAGGAAAAGGTTGTCTAAAATGTGGATATTGTGGTAATAACAGATGTGAAGCATATTATTTTGATATATTGCGTTTCACATTTTCATGCAGTGTGTGCCTAACATTTAAAAAAAATTGAGTTATCATTTTGATATATTGTGCGTAACATTTTACAATTTATGTTACTTTATAAAGATGTTTTAATGTGATTTTATAGAATAAATAATTTCAATTTTATTCATTTTCTCTATAAATAAAACTATTTCTTCATTTCAGTTATATGTAGAATCCCTGACGTTTTTTCTGGTGATTATACATAATCCCTAAACTAGCCAGTGATTCTATATAATCCATGAAAACTTCAGGGATTCTACATCATCACTGATTATACAAATTCACTGCAACATATATAAGGTAACTACAAATGAATAACTTCGAAAACGTTATGTTCTCCGTCGGTTCTTGAAACTTATTCAGGCAAATTGATATTTTTATATAGTTGCAATTTCATTTTTGTTATAATATATTTGGTCTTCCAATGCTCTTCAATTTTGTTTTTATTTGGCCTTTTTAACCTGTCTTTATTCAAGCGTCAGTAATTAGTCTTTTGTAGACGATTCGCGCGTCCGGCCCAAATACAAAATATCAATCCTGGTACATGTCATGAGTTTATTTTCAATGTAAATTGGTGTTTGAGATTTTTGAGTTTCTTTGTTTTGCTGGAGAAAAGAACTCATTAAAAATACCAGACTTATATATTAATTGATATTATTTAGAGTTCAAACAATGTGTATTCTGTAAATTTTAGTCATGTTATTATTTGTGTTCTTCTCCTTTACATTCATCAATACATATAATTACCCCGATTCACAATCTACTCACCTCCCTTCTCTCCACTAGCTTGAGTACCAACAAATTTAACAGGATTTAAACAACTTAAACCATCTGTATCTTTCATCCAGTTTTCAATTGCCTGGACAAGTTCTCTGGTTTTTATGAAAATAATCACCCTAGAATCTGGCTTTTCTTTGTAAAGCTTGAATATTATATCTTTCAATGCTTCCAACTTTGGGTTGATATGATTAACATTTCCAACACATGCTGTTAATACTCGATTTCCTTCTGTAAACGAAAAATGTATACAAACATCATAAAGAGGTACTCTTCGCAAAGCTCACACACCGATACCCAAGTGCCAAAAAAAAGGAATGATAGAATGGGATAACGAAAGAGGTGCATATTGAGCTTTTTTGTAAGAATACTGCGTTTATAGTTAATTCTAATCAAGAGTTTCGGAAGACACAACATAGGTACCTTTCCCAAAGCTAGACAAATGGCAAAAGTAATTTTTGATGTTTTGCACTATATGATAAATCAATAAACAACACTAAAATGTAATTATTTTAAAATGAAAATATAATTCGATTCAAAGAATAACAAACGCATTGATCTTTGATAAAACAGTGGAAAAGTCATCATAGACTCTTGGCTTATACTGTACCAAACCCGCATTTAGCCAACATGAGTAGCATTCGAATCAAAAGAATTATAAGGCCAAATCGATAACAAAGTATCAGAGCATTTATAAAAACAGTGCATTATGCCATATCCTGTTTATGATGAAAACATTTTACCCAGCTTAAAAGTTATTCCATTGGTGAATTTGAAAGCAACTGTGTGCTATTATGTATCAACATGATGAGAACACATATTTTTATTCGAGTTTTGATTATTCTAATGCTACGCATATTAGTATCAGAACCTTAATTTCTTACTCTGATATATTTTCAGCATTTTGTCATCTGTAGCATCTGGTTTCAGTCCTTCATTTATACGTTTAAGATACTGCTCAAGATATAGCATTGCATCTTCCACACGTGCATCTTCATATATAATCAAGACTTTGTTATAAACCTTAAAAATAAAAACTAGGTTTTAAGAATAAATGAAAATAAATAAAGACAGACAGATTGAAACAAACGGAATCGTAGGATCTCCCAATTAAATGAGAGTATGTGCAACGACATGGAAAAATTTACCGTTATGCCTGTTTCGTCAGTCATATTACTCAAGATCAAAATCGAGGATATGACGTCGTCTAGAAAATAAACTAATTTGAACACTTCAACGATTTCCAGGTCACGAGTATATAAGATTAGTCTGTACTTGTGCATAATTCGTGCTCGAAACACAAAATCCGCCATTTTTTTCTTATTGAATGCTGAGTGTAAGTACGGTTATCTTTTATAAATATTCAATTGTGGAGCTGCAACTTATTTTGATAAATTGTATCAAAAACCAAAACAAAATCAATAAAAAAAATTAAGAGCATTCAAGCGAGCATTTTTATTACTTACTAAATTTTACCCAATTCTTCTTGTATTTATATTTTATATTTTTTGTTAATTTTAATAAATGTTTTTATTTACACACATCTAGATAAAGTCTACAGGTTTCAAAGTATCGTCGTGCATCTTGGTGGTTGATTTTTGCCGTTTCCCTCCATAGTTTGCTAATCCACTGCGTGTAAGGGTCTGATCCTTTGTCCGCAGGTCCTTTTAATATACTCCCATTGTTAGGTAGGAAAGATGCATCTTGTAAAAATAAGAAGAGTAAGATAAAATTTCTTTATATCACATAAGTGAAGGCGCCAATACAAGTTTTGAAGTAAAACCAATGGGAATCCTATGAAATTCTGTTGTAAACAAATGAAGCAACAGGAGCTATCCAAACAATGTTCACATCTAATAATATGAAGAAGTTAACAGACAAAAACTGAGGACATCACATGAACTCACAGAGGAACGGGATCAGGTATGCTTCAGGTAAAGCGTCTTCTGCTTGGCATGCAGTAACTTAACGAATCAACATTCGTCGAAAATCGTCGTCAATAATATAAGACTATATCAAAAAAATTACAAATCAGAAGACTGTTCTGTTATTTATAGACCTTAAACTGCGAAAAAAATTATAATGAATAAAGAAATAGCCTTGTCGTTAAGTTCAACCAGTTCGTGATTGTGATCGAACTACCTGTTAGTGTCGACTTTATTCGTTATTCCTCATATTTCTATGAGAACAGCTTTTGTGTATAAAGTACACCTCTGTTGATGGTGTTTAGTGTGAACATGTACGAGCGTTAATGATCTTTTGGGATATGTAATCTTGTTTCGGTAGTATCCCTCATCGTCAGCTCCTTTGAATATATGGTATGCGAGAACGCCGTTAAGTGTGGGTTATTAATAATAGGATATCATCGATATATTTTAAAGTGAAACTATAAACATTTTACAAGATGTGTTTTCTTTTTGTCTTTTAGAAGGTTTTATGTGAATTCTGCATCGTATTGATACAAAACTAAGTCGGTCAGGGATGCACAAATCAATTAGTACGCATTGTAATACTGGCAGTTTAACACGATTACATGGCAAGGAAAATAGTGACGGAAATACAAACTGTGCATATAGCACTGCATTGAACGTACTCTTGAGTAAATTACTTTTTTACAAAAAGCAAATCTCCACAAAAGATATTTTGATTGGACACGGAATTTTCGAAATGTCGTACGTATCAAAGTTTAAATATTTACACTAGAACAGGTGCTGCAAAAACGTTGCTAAATAAAAGTCTTGTCTTGTCGCGATTATGGAACTATTCGATAAGTAGTGGATAAGCTCTAGAACTGATTGCCATAGAAATAAGGGTACCTGCCATAAAAAAAATATATCAAAACTCTAGCACCTCAATGACGTCACTTTTGGGAAATGTTTGGTAGCCTACTGTGTTTTAAAGCATAATCTGTTGGTTCTTATACATATGATTGTATATACAGTGAACTTTCTTTTAATGAAACAAAGTGTGACTATTTCCTATTTTGCAAAGGGGGATTGACTTGCATTGCATGTACTCTATCTGGTCTTTGTAGTTTTGAAGAGTCGAAATAACTTAGATGTTAGCATATAATATATGTTATCGTACGCCTTCAACAATTAGCAAAACTCATATTGTATAGTTTGGTTTTAATATATATTTATACTGCAATAAATAAAGATCGCAATTACCTAGATCATGAAAGATTTATTGATATTTGTTATTTCTTTAACTACTTACATGAAGAGTCCATCATAAATGATTCGATGCTATCCATCATTGAAACAAGTGTTTCCCCAAAGTAATTTTTCTTCCTTTCTCCAGTGGATATTGTTTCTAAGAAAAATACAATGAATGACAAATACTGTACTATCTTAGGTTAATACGCAGTGCTTTCGTAATACTTTATTCTAAATGTATTGTTTTGTATTACTATTTTAGAGGATATTACCAAATGCAAAATGCACTATTTTATCTTAAACATTATATCACATTAGCATTTAAAAATATTTTCATCAACCAAAATCTGTTGAACGATGTGTTGGATGTTTACCATAATATTCAATGATTACCAAGGAGATTACTGTTCTCCTGTAGCACAAATTCAATTTTCAATTTAAATTCACTTACCAGAAATGTTTTCCTAGTTACCAGATATTTGTGATATTTATTACTCAAGTAAATTGTCGTACCTTGTTCAGCAACAATAACATGTTCTGTTAGTTCTGGTAAACATTCATTTACTGTAGAAATTACTTCAGCATCCAAGTTTGCCATCATCTTTTGAATATGATTTTGTGCCATCACCTCTGTGTTAGCTCTCCCCACGCCTACTGAAGCAGTTAACCCAACCACCTACACATAAATGTTTCAAAGGCCGATTATTGCGCTGTACGATTTTATTTCGAATACCAAAGTGTATATAAAGTGTAGTTTTCTCTTAACTAGTTTGCTTGATATCGCTAAATGCAATAAAATCAAATTATCTTTGCGAGCATTAGTTCATAATTTATGATATTATTTGTTACATAAAATTTCCTAAAAAATATTGTGTTGTATTACAGGTGACGTTTATAACAACTCTGAAGGAAAAGAAAAAAAACCTATGTCTACACTAGTGAGAATTCGTGCCATTTATACAGAGAAGGTATTTATTAATAGTAACATTACAAAATCATAAATTTATTACAATGGTAATGGTGAAGGCTTCTTTGTTTTGGACAACTGTTTATAACAAAATTTATTTATAAGACACTTACTACTGGTAATTTATGTCTATCAACACTTTCATCAAGTTTTAGATCCAAGTATCCATGCATTATCTGTGCATAAGCATGACTTGCATTTGCATGGTGACATTCATCAAAAATCATCAATGTGAAGTCCTCGACTTTAATTTCGTCATTCTTTAAAGCATTAACTACCAGTTGTGCAGTGACAACTAAGATATCCTTCCTGCATTCAAAAAGAAAGTGTCAAATACATCAACCTGTTCTAAAAATAGTTTGTTTCAAAGAAATACAATGAACAAACATCACGAAGATTTTCAACACCCCTGTTTGCTTATTATTACTGTAAAGCTAAAACTGGTGCTTGATATTGCAGTGTATTTTTCGATTCAACTATTAGAACAAAATGCGACCAAAATGATACTCAAACTCAAAAAAAATTAAGGTATGCCTTTCTTAGGGAAACCATAATGACCAAAAAGCAAATTAAAATAGATGCACATGGATGATGATTAAAATTCTGAAAAAGTTTCAATAATTTGTGACTAGGGTTTTTGGATACAAATACCCAACGTTAGTCTATAATTTGTATAGGGAAACTATCGGGTTAAAAATGAATAAGAAGGTGCACAAATGGTTTAAATGGTGGTGATGGTGTCATCACATTCTGATTTGAGATGAAGAATATACTGTAGTGTGCTGATATGACATGACAAAGTCTCAAAAAGACATTCAAATAAAATCAAAAACTAAGATATTCAAAACTTCATCATGTGCGTTACAATCTGATCGGATACAAAAATGGGAAGGAAGAACGGATAGACGGGCAGACAAATGAATGAATTAAAAGAAAAAACCTTCTCAATATACAGGCTTATTATCATAAAAATGAAGCTGGTGATAAAAGTCTAAGACTGCCAAAACATTTTAACTGTCTTAAAAGGAAAATAACAAAAGGGAAATTCCGTAAACAAATGGCAAAAGGTCAAACACATCAAACAAATGGATGACAACTGTCATATTCCTGACTTATATTGAGCACATAAAACCAAAGAAGATTCAAAGTGAGACTTGTCTATATGTTAATATCTATACTAAGCTTGACTCTACCAGAATTCAACGCGATAGATTATTTAATGTCATATTCATCATATTTCAAACATGTTTCAAAGTATAAGCCCATGTTATTTGAAGTAAAGACAAATCATAAGAACAAAAGGGAGCACGAAACAGAAAATTTGTGATGAGTTCTCTGATCCCAGAGATAATGTTCATGTTATCTTTTCTAAACATATAAAATCATGATTATAGGGCACTTAGTAATCCCTCATTGATTTATGAAACAACAAGAATGAGTCCATAGTACACTATTATGTTCAGTTGACCGTAAAATAGGGGTCAAAACTATCATTTGGCAATAAAACTAGAAAAATCATATCATAGCGAACATGTGTAAAAGTTGATTGGACTTCGACTTCATCAAAAACTACCTTGACCAACAACTTTGACCTGAAGGGGAACAGACGGACGGACGGACGGACAAACGAACGAACGAAAGGTACCTCAGAGCATAAAACATAATGCTAATAAATGGGATATGAAAATATGAAAACTACAGTGTTTACAACCACGAAAGGAGTCATTAATTCTAACTAGAGATGCAAATTTCATGTAATTAAGTATTAGTAGGGTGCCCAATCAACAAATTTGATCGATTTGCCTTAACGGAATAACACACAGCTATATTTTATATTTATTTTTTTTGGAAAGAGGAGAACAAACCTTATCGAAATACCGTTGTAGTCGTTGTCTGCCGTGGTCATGTTTTTTTTAAATTAGGGTCAAAGGTCAAAGCTAAAATTCTAGAAAAATGCACAGTCACATTTACATAGCTTGTTTCTCCTACACATATGCGTTTGGAGCAAAATAAAAACAATTGATTTATAGAAAACTATTTTTTGTATCTACATTTAGAACTTATTCTATATTTTTATCACCGAAAATGACTTTAGATTGACTTTTTTGCATATAGGGTGTAAGTTTGAAATTTTCAAACAGCTGTTAAATAACAGTGACCTTGACCTATTTCAATTTCTAAATTGGAAATTTTTGTGCTCAATTCATTACAAGTAAGATCTAAAGATGTTTTTTAGATCTTAACTTTAATAAATTGTCGAAAACAAAAAGTGTTTTTCACGTCATTTAATAGTAAGGTATTCATCAATTCCTAGGTAAATATCAAATTTCTGTTATTGGGTATGAAAGAGTATATATTAATGATTTGTTTCGAATTGTGTAACATTAACGTCGAACTTGGTTGAATTTAAAGCTCTGTGTATAGCTTTGCTTAACAGAAGTAAAAACCACTGCAAATGGAGAAAAAGGGGGGTTAAAGTTATGAAAACAAAACGTCTATAAGAAACAGGTAAATCATCCCATCCTACATATACAGATGACTGAATGAGCGACAATTGGCTATAACGTTTACAAGTATTCCAAAATATAATAAGGGAGAGGGTTATGTACATCACCGATGTGTTTTATAAACAATTGCAAACAAAAATGCGTGAGAAACCTAAAGGGACATTAGAAACTTATAAAATGAAGACAAACTGACAACAGCATGACAAAAACACGAAAAAAAAAGAACAAATGCAAATAGAAAATTATGATCGAAGCTAGTATTACCTACTACGTTCTATGGTCTTCTGTAGTTTAAGGCCACCAACCACGTCAAAGTCAGAGACCATATGGCAGGGTTTTTTGTTGTTATTTTAAAATATCTTTCCCCACTAGATAGATTATTACTATATTTCTAACGATTTCAAAATTGAGTAGATGTTTTATTTATTGTTTAGATGTTATTATGGACTGCTTAATTTTCATTCGATAGCTAACAATGATTCATAAGGTACAAACAAAAAAATGAAATCTCATACATCGTCATCTTCGTCGTCATGAATGTTTTTAACTGCAACCAGAAGAGTATTTATATTTAGACCTGTGTAATTTGCCAAACATGGGCATAAATCTGTACATGATAGATTTTGTTCGAAGCAAATGCGACCCTTTGAAAACTCGGATTTTCCCTTACAAGTACAAACTTAATCTTGCAGAAATCCATATGACATCTGACCTTCGAGATAGACTAGAACAAGTCATTCCTCTTTTCCATCCGAACTGAAGAGGAGAATGTAGGGTAGTTTTGCTATATGTGAAGACATCAATTATCTCTGGAGTGAAGCTCTTATTACATATTGTTTAAAGATTCACAAGGAGGAAGTTTGACAAGGGAGAAATTGTAAATTGTAAAATTGAGAATGGAAATGATGAATGTGTCAAAGAGACAAAAACCCGACCATAGGACAGACAATTTTAGCCATTTTTAAGATCAATTTGTTCTGGTCAAAATGATCTATTTTGAGTTTTGACTTAAGATCATTCAACCTAACAAAAAGATCTCGAGCTGCATATATCGATTCATCGATGTCACAATTCAAAAGGTTTGATAAATCGGTGAAATCATATTGGTTGTCCTTCAAGACTGAGAAACAGTGCGCTTACCTATCATAACCAGGGATGACGTTGTATCGCATCATGTTACAGCATATGCGGCTGGTAGGATGTTACAGATGGCAAACCCGAGATTTTACATATTTCGTGGACAGGTATATAGCGGCACAAATCGTGTGTACAAGTGAAAGTGCCTGTTTGAAACCATAGCTCATGCGTATGTTTCATGGAGGGGATGAAGTAATGAACGCATAAGACCAGAACAGCTGTATCTTGTGACTTTATTATTATTATCCTAGTACCATTCATTCCTTTCACACCGATCTCTTTGTCTACATGAATAGCATGTAAAATCATGCGGGTATTTACTTCATCGGGCGTACAAAACAATTTTTAAAACCTGAATACTCCTTCTGAGCAGATTTAGGGTACTTTGAAGTGCTAGCTAGATAAATGACTTCCTCATATATCAAAGTAACTGCTGATCTACCATGATGCTGAACAATCGATTCGCCAAGAAATCTGATTAAGGCCTGCTGGTTCTCACTGTCTCAAAGAAACTTTTTCCAGACAGGAATTTGACGACCTTCTATATTAGACCTGACACACTTTTACAGACGAACAAGAACTTGATTAATCTTTAACATAACTGCATTTGTGTCTGCTAGTGTTAGATTTACAGCAAGAATGGTAGTAAAATATTTTTTAATCATCAGTGCGAATAGTTATGAAAGAAAGGTATCAGGATTATAATTTAGTATGCCAGACGCGCGTTTCGTCTACATAAGACTCATCAGTGAAGCTCATATCAAAATATTTATAAAGCCAAACAAGTACAAAATTGAAGATCATTGAGGATCCAAAAATTACAAAAAGTTGTGCCAAATACGGCTAAGGTAATCTATGCCTGGGATAAGAAAATCCTTAGTTTTTCGAAAAAAATCAAAGTTTTGTTAACAGGAAATTTATAAAAATGACCACATTATTGATATTCATGTCAACACCGAAATGTTGACTACCGAATATGGTATAGGTCTGAAGCATCATGCAATATACTAAAATATACATGATCTTTCCGTGCTCCCATAGCATCGATGAAACTTTTGTTTCTGCTAATTCCTCGCATATTTATAAGAAATTCAGTAGAACAACCATGACATATAACACACATCATTCCATTGTATTTCATTCCTTCTTCATTTAGGGCTTGATGGACATAGTTTAACGTCGAGGGGGGGCAAGGGGTTTAACTGTTATGCTGTTATGGGGCAATTTAATTCTTTGTTATCTGTTATTTTGAAAATATATTTGCTGTTAGCTGTTATTGTCTTATTCTTTGTTAGCTTTTATTGGGCTATTAGTTTTTTTGTTATCTGTTATTGTGATAATGTATTTGTTGTTAACTGTTATTGAAAATTGGAATGTTAGCATTTTTTTTACAGTCAATATTCGGTATAAATTGAATATCATTGGACATTGGGGTCTACCACTACTAATATGTTTGTCCCGTATTCAGAGAAGGATTAATATTTACCCATCACAGAAGTGAGGTCCAGGACAATTCAAGTATATCTTATAATTATCCTTTGTAATAAATTCCATTTTTTTTTTATGAATGTGTATTTAGAATTATCTTAATTTTTTGTATGAGAATAATGTTCCTTGTTTCCCGTACGAACGTATTAAATTAAAACAATTCTTAATATGACAAAAAGGAAAACATATGGCCAGGAATATCTGACTAGGATCTCAATTAAGGACTAGGTCCTAACAACCAGTTAACCTTTTATATAATATGGTACATAGACTCAGCTCTGTGATTCTTTTCAAAGCAGAACCAAATGCATTGTACAATGAAAGTTCCAACCATGTACTTGGGTCCGAAGCTGCACATAACTCATTACAAACAAAGATTTCTTTCTTTTCAAGCCATTGGTTCCCTACTAAACTATGTATTCTACTTACTAGTACACTTGGTACAATCAAAAACCTCAGGTGATAAAAAAATGTTCAAATAAGGCCTTTGAAAATAGTGGAATAAATTGCTTTTGGAGTGTCAAAATTCGTTCGAAGTACTTGATAAATTGCATGCTTATAATTGGTGCTTTTGATTTTGCTACCCTAAATACCACTTTGCCTCATAGTCGTATTAATAAAAATTCACACACCTCATTAAATGGTCATTTAGAAAAAGTCAGAATACTCAAACTCTTTTAGGTCATTTTTTTATTAGCAACAAAGGGAGCTTCAGTCAATATATATAAACAATACACCAACGTTTCATGAGAACTGCTGAAAGCATTTTTGAGTTATTTTTGAAAACTAGAAAATACCACCTTTTTCTAATGAATAAAATCCCTTGACTCAATAACATAAAATCTAAAATTAATAAAAATCGAAAGAGAGTTTACAACAATAGATATAAACATTTCAGCAAAGTTTCATGAGAACTGCTGAAAACATTTTTGTGTTAATGTCTGAAAACTGGAAAATCCCCCCTTTTTAAGTAATTAAACCCGGAAACTCGGAAACGTAAAATCTAAAATTTATAAAAATTGAAAGTGACCTCGTGTTAATAGATATAAACAATTCACCAAAATTTCTTGCTTTGTGAAAGCATTTTTGAGATATTATCAGAAAACTGAAAAAAAACACCAATTTTATTGAATAAAAGCCCATTATCCAGAAACTTAAAATCTAAAATTTATAAAAAAAAAAAAAAACAAAAGGGAGCTCATGTCAATAGATATAAACAATTTCCCAAAGTTTAATGCAAATTGGTGAAAGAGTTTTTGAGTTAATGTCCGACATGTTGACAACAGACGGACAACAGTATACCATAATACGTTCCGTAAACGAGCGTATAAAAAATATTATAATATATAGAGTAGTAATTTAAAAACATTCTAGATACATAAATTAATACTAAAAACATAGTCATAGAAAATGGAATGCATTACAAAGGATTATATCCGTAATAAGAAATACTGATTTGTCAAAGACTGAATTATTTTAATATTTCATTTACTGTTATCTGTTTTTGTCCATTTTAATTCCTTGTTATCTGTTATGAGCCAAATCAATTTGCTGTTTTGCTGTTATAGGGACCCCCCATGCTCCCCCTCTTTAACAGGACTTTGAATGTGTGCAATATTCCGGGTCTGAAACGTGACCGAAGGATTTGATTTGTATATTACAATTATAACAAAACTATCAATTCAAAAAAACAATTAAAGTTATAAAAACAAAAAAAAAATATTTACTAAAACAAAACAACGATCTTCAAACAAACTGGACTATTCAAAACATACAAATTGACCATACAACAAGAAAAAAAGAGAAATTAAGTTAGTGACAATTGTCCTAGTTAGTGACCTGATAGTGTAAGCTACAAAACGATTAACGGCACGAGAAAAACGTGTTTGAATCAAAGCAGAATTATCACTAAATTTGTGTTTTAAATTGCTATTTTCTTCTCACGGATTAACATTACATGAAAGATATTTGGCACACATATGAACCACGTCTTATTGATGTAATCTGAGTAAAAATCCCGATAAAGTAACACGCAATAATTTTTCTTTCGTTCAAATGTGGTAAATTTCAGCTTAAAAAATAGTCTTACTAAAATCATGAAATACTTATACTTAAATTATATAAATCTTTTCAGCTTTCGATATATGATAAATTAAATTTTTAAGCTAAATGATAAGTATCATTTGAACAAATAACACAGAAAGCAATATTATAATTTAATTTTTGGTGTTGAAGATGAGGAGGTATTTAAGGGTACCCTAAGAAACCACAAAATTTTGAAAACGTGACCACGGGAGGTTACGACGGCATTTATGATTCGAAAATATGATTTTCCAATAGTTTGCATATAATAATAGCCCCGTGTTATCCGTTAACTTAAACTCGTTAACTAAACGTCTTTTTCGATACTGGGCACCCTACTATATAACAGTTTATTTTTGTGATTTTCTTTTTTTTTTTTTGGAAGGGGGAGGGGGTCATACTAATTTCTTCAAGATTGATCAAAATTTCAAATTTAAAAAACAAATTGAATATAATAATATTTATTTTAATATGCATTATTGCACTTAATCTAAACTATTTGAAAATACTTTATTTTCACAAACTGAAAGAGTACTCCGTGTTATTTGTAAAAACTAAATGATCAAGTATACCTACTTATTTAACCATGAAGATAATGATTTTGGTATCTTCGCATCTCTCTGTATTTCCCCAGTGATTAGTTTTACACGGTAGTTTGATAGATACTTTTTACATTTATCAGCCTGTTGTTTGGCGAGGGCACTTTGCTCTACTAAGAACACAACTTTAGGAAATCTGTCAGTAGTCTTATCCATATGATCCTGAAAACAAATCATAAAAATATGTCAATGCTGTCTATTGACAAATATAAAAAAATTCAAAACATATTCTAGAGACAAGGCTAATATGATTAATATCTCCAAGTGAACAAAAAAAATCATGAAAAACAAAGTTATTTTTAAGTCTTTCAGTTGCACTAGCAACACGTATGAAAGTAATATTTTAACACCACACTTTTGTTATAGACACTATGTGTCTTTCAATAACAAAATGACAAATTTTGAACTGAATTCTAGCTTAATCACCTGTATTATTTTCAGTGCTACATATGTCTTCCCACTTCCAGTTGGTGCCACAATAATGCAGTTTTTGTGGTCTAATGCAGGTTTCGCCAACTCCATTTGATACCCTCTTAGGCGTAGTTCTTCTTTCACTATCTCATTATCAGTGTCGGAATCTGGATCGTCATTTCCAACTGCATCATATGCTGTTAAAATATATAAAAAAAAATACAGGCGTTTAATTCACAGAAATTATTTATCTAAACCTACAATAGATTGAACTATAATTGACAAAATTACATACATACCCCAACCAAATCGGAATTCAAAATGGTGGCTTTCTTGGTTACGGACTGGTTGAACGTGGAATCTAACCTCTTAAAATATTTGTCAACATCCAATGAAAAGTATCGTTACAAACTAATTGCATTAGAATGAACTATAATAGAGAAACCAATACAAATTATTTGATGACCACAAATATGAGCATACTGCTGAGGATAACCTGTGATAAATTATGACAAAATATTTTGACAAAGATCTATCCGGTTGTTGTGCCAGAACTTAGTTGTTTTAAATCTACCGTGCTGTATGATATAAGAACCAGTTGTAGATTCAGTTTGGTAGGATTTGACTTTTGAAGAACAAAACAGACATAAAGACAAAGTACACGACCTGTCTTTCAAAGACTACTCGCATTTTATCCACATGCTAATTCAAAGTTAAATGCCAATAACTAGCTATTATAGATAAATCATGTTTCCAAAGACCAAAGACAAAGTGAGAATAACTGTATAACATAGATTTACATATTTGGTTATCTACTAATTTATCAATAACAAGATCCATGTGAGCGCGCTCCTAACGTGCCATATTATAAGCCTCGTATCTTTTTATTACCAATACATCAATAAAATACATGTGAATGTTAGAACCCTATGATAGTGTAAGAGACATGAGAAAAATAACTCTTTTCAAAATTAACTACTTGGTTGTTTTCCTTTAATTAAAGATAAACACAAAATTGGACAAATCCTGTTCATATACTTTACTGAACTCACTCATTCATATTGTGTTTGAATATTATTGGTTGATCGTTAAATAAAATGTGTTCAACTGATTTCTCTGTTTGACTATTCACTATAAAAACATTCGACGCATGAAATTACTCCGAAATTCTAGCTTTTTTTAATTGTCATCAGTTTTCATTATAATTAAAATGTCAAAATTGCAGTTTTTCTAGATGTGTGATAGTCTCTTTGTCATATTTTCTTTCTAATCATAAACTTGTTTCTTCTGCATATTAATGTCCGAATGAAAACAGGCACTGGACGAGTCTTTAGCATTTGGTTTATGTATTATATTACGCATCTAAGGTAGATTGGAGAAGTCAATTGTGGGTTTTTCCAAAACAATTGTCAATAATCAAAATTAATGAGAAAAAATACAGGGTCAAGTTGTTTGACTAGCACATACAGAATTTGGCGGGGTTAAACATGTTTGCGAACGATCTGCGCTCCCTATATCTAATACGACAGTGGTGTACCAGCACAACATCGGAATAAGCAGTAAACAATATTGTCAGAAATTGTATTGCTGATCATTTATTCTATCACAGTTTATCTCAATCTTCTTTAATTTTGCCCGAATCATAAAATGGGCATAAAACTTGTCATTTAAGGACAATTACTGCTAGAAACAAAACTAAATGTTTTCAGAAAATTTGACTCATTTGTAGGTCTTGTCCTGCTTATCATTTTTAGAATATTTAAATGTAATATATCTTTAATTGTTAATAGACAGACACGTAACATATTCGTAAAACTCGTCACTAAAGAACATAAACTTTAATAAGTAGTCGACTGACTATGTTGAATAATTTGTAGGTCAAGTATTGCTGATCATGTTTTCCATTTTACAACACGTTTTTGTTCAACATGAGAAGCAGAACAATAAAAATAGTAAAACAAATCGTCATTTAAAAATACTAATAACTCCAACAAGGAGTAATCACCAGATTTCAGCCAGTAGACATATTTGTAGATCTTGTCTTGATAATCAGTTTTACTAATTTAAATTTCTATCTATCTTTCACAATTTTTCGGATATAGGCAAAAACGCAATACAAAACAGGTAAAATCATGTAATGTCGACCATTTGCAGAAACTGAATTTCTATTTTTCTGCGCATAGACCGTCATTTATTTTCCCGCGCTTCATGGGATATAATCATGCAGCATGAAATAGCCGGCTCGAATAAACGTGTGACACTTTCGTGTGGGTATATAATTTGAAACTTTAGATTTACGAGGCTCTGGTTATGAGTATAGCATTGGGTAGTCTATAGTTATTGTAGCAGAAGTCATTAAATTTTAACAACTCTAAAAATGAGTCGTCAGAATGTTGACTTGTTTGTAGATCTTGTCTTGCTGATAAGTTTGGTTCATTTTAGTTGTCTGGCTGGTATTTTTTGTTCTTGTTCATTTAAGCATATATTCTGGTACTATTATACTTAGTTAGTATAGTAATACCAAATCTATCTAAATAGTGTTTCAGTCATTAGGCGAAAATATTGGTAAAAATAGAATTTAAAAAGCAAAAACTCCAATAAGTGGTCTTCAAACGATATCGACAATGTAGCTTATTCGTAAAGCTCTTGTTATGCCTATAATTGTTGCTTAATTAAGTTTCTATCTATCTATTATAATAGTTTTTCAGATATCAGGCAAATTAGAAAAAAAGGACAATTATATAACTCACAACTAGTTGTCGTTTGACGAAATTGACAATGAAGAATCATATTACGATCTTGTCTCGCTGATATTTTTTTCTTTTTAAAGTCTCTGTCTATATATCATAATTTTAAAGATAAAATTCAAAACTGATAAATAATGGTAAAATGCGTCATTCAAGCGTACAGTTTTGATGTAGTCGGAAAATAAGTAGATCTAATTATTTAGAACATTTCAGCCACTGTCAGATTTTCTCTTTTGAAAGCGGTTTTCAAGATAATAGACACAGTCCCATGTTTTCCCTATGCTGTATTTTAGCCATGTCAACATGTTGGTTTGCAAGCGGGATCATTGGACACATTTTCTTACTAAATACTGAAATAATATTGTTGAAAAGTTTTATTAAATTTCGCCAAGTCAAACCAGAGGAGAAGTTTTTTGAAACGATTGAGCCAAATGATGAGTTTTTTGGGCCAGGTGAGTTAAAACAAATACTATTGTGCAAATTATATTTTTATGTTTTTATTTATTCACTTAACATACTTTACAGTTCAATTTAAGTAACAATATATTTTTAAGTAAATATGATATAAAGTAAGTTCTATCTGTCCTGTACACTTTATTTCAAAAGTTGAACATCATTTAATTCTGGAACATAATTACGAATTATTGAAATTGCTGCTTTTACATTGTTCCACTTAGTTTTATCTAAAGAAATTCCCTTTCTCGTTGCCTTAAGTTTGGTTTTTCCATTTGGGATCCAGAAACGTCTTAGATCAACTGTTTTATACAAAGGAACCACTGTTGCATATATACTTCCGCCTAAATCAATCACATGCTTGGATTCCAAAGAACAAGTTAGGCATTGCTCCATCAACGCATCCAACGTTTTGTAACAATCCTCAAGTTTCAACCATCTCTGTAAAGTAAATGCCACACCTTTCTTCGAAGGACATAAATTTTCTTCAGATTTGTAAAACTGTCGGATATGTATCTGTAGAGCACCTCTATATATATTTACAGTGACATAAAAATCACTACCAAGATGGAACATACATCTTTGCTCTCCGGTTGGTACGGACATATTACATGTACAAGACATTTCAAAATCACTCTTTTTGCTCATCTGTTTGGTAGTAAAGTCTTCTATACCAACGGTTGTAACTGAAACAATAATGCTTGACGGACATTAATTCTCATAATATCAAAGAACCTTAGTGAGCGCACTTACATACCCCACGTCCCAACATTGCCACTGGACAAATAAAATAACTGTAAGAAAAAAAAATGAATCGTAACAAAGTTTCATGAAATTCTGTTGTGCTGTTTCAGAGGAGTTGCGATGACAAACTGTTGCAGAAGTATATTGAAGCAAATAAGTTCAAAGGGGCGTAACTCCTAGAAAAGAAATGAATAATAGTTCCCTGTCGATATACATAGTATGTCCTTATTATCTTCAAAGTTTCATGAAATTTTGTTATGTGGTTTCAGAGGAGTCCCGATTACAAACTGTTGCAGAAGAATATTGAAGCAAATAAGTTCAAAGGGGCGTAATTCCTAGAAAAGAAATTAATCATAATTCCCTGTCGATATGCATAGCTACATAGTATGTCTTATTATCTACAAAGTTTCATAAAATTCTGTTATCGTTGCAGAAGTATATTGAAGCCAATAATTTCAAAGGGGCGTAACTCCTAGAAAAAAAACCGAATCATAATTTCCTGTCGATATGCACATCTACATATTATGTCCTTATTAAAAAAGGTTTCATGAAATTCTGTTGTTTTGTTTCAGAGGAACACAACTGACGGGCGGACTGACGGATCAAAACACTATACCCTTCGCAACTTCGTTGCGTGAGGTATAATAATATGGCACATGAGTTGTTAATCACTAATGCGATAATCAAGATTGCATCGATGATTTTTGTTTAGAACAGTGCAGCAGCAAAAATTATATATTATTTAACTGAAAGTCTTTTTCGAAATAAACTACACAACTAAAGGCCGTTTTAGCTATTGTCATTTCGTCGTCATTCGTCGGTTGCTGTAATCTGTTCTATGTATATTAATCTTCTTCAAAGGAACTACTAAATACAATGAACCAATATTTGGAAAAATATGTTCCTAAAGTTGTTTTTATGACTCCGTTGCCGATTTTCAACAAAAGGTTCCTTTTGTCAAATCAAAATTCTGATCGGCTAACTCTCTCTTTTAAGTATTTTTTCCAATTTCATATCAAGTCTTGATAGTGTGATATTTTAGCTCATTCGCCGTACTTTTCGTTTCAGCTGATGTTGTTACTCTCTTCAATCATAAAAGAGTAGTTTTTCTAGTTGGGAAATTTTACCCTCTTTCTGCTTTTTTCTTCAATTCTTGTAACAAAATATTGTTTAAAGCTGCTGTGAAATTTCCATGACTAAAACTGTATAGCCAATCAAAGTCGTTAAAAATTTGTTTGACTAAAACTGGTATATAACAGTACAGAGAACATGTCAATTTTCGAAATAGGAACTTCATGACTATATTAATTTTTTTTTACATGTAGAATAAGACAAACCATTAAAAATAACCGAATAAAGCAATTAACATTAACTGTCTATTAATAGTTTTTAATTTACTGCGTGTCCTTTTTTACTCTAATATATCTTCATTGAAAATAAGCATTTATGTTCTGGTAGAAATCAAAATTAAGGGATAGTATGCGTATGATAGAAAAAAAAGTAAACAAGCACATAAACAAAACGTAGGCGATAACATTTTTTTATGTTGATCACAAAAAATTAATCGAATTTTCAATAGTTGAATACAAAAAAAAACTGCCATATTCCGGACTTAATACAAGCATTTTTCATGTAGACAACGTGAATTAAACCTGGTTTGATATCTAGGTAAACCTCTCACTTATGACAGTCGCATATACATTTCATTTTATTGACAATGATGTGTTGTCAAAACAAACAGACATAATAGATACAAATGTCAATAAAAGGGGTATAGCAGTCAACATTGTGTTATTTTTTTTTAAATTACTTTAAAACCAAACAAATAGATTAACAAACATTAACCATGGCAAGATAACATAATGACGGGATGTTTCAGTGCAGTGCCACGTCATATGTAAGAAAGAAACACAAAAAGGCATATAAACCAAAGCACATTAGCAAAAATGAAAAACAAGAATACAAAAACTATCACAGAACAACAACACAATAACGGAATGCATAACAAGGTATTGGCACCTTCCGATAAATGTTTTCAGAAAGAGGACGAGACGTTTATTGGCATACCCCTGGTTCATCAACTTTCTGCTCTGACACTAGTGACGTTTAACAAAGTCTGAGGAGTTGCTACATGCTCTTGAATACCGAATAAATTGGGAAATGTATGTTCCATAAAAATATTTCATATGCAGGTGCATGAAGGTAGTATATTGCTACTAAGGTTTGGGAAATTGCAAGCGATTATGTTTTAAAAAATTCGGTGCGATAGATTATCAGATGCAACTATTAAAGCAACAACATCCGTTCTAAATATAAAAAAAGAAGATGTAGTATGATTGCCAATGAGATAACTCTTCACAAGAGACCAAATGACATGTCAACTAACTACTATAGGTCACCGAATGGAATAGATATCAAAAAATGATTTTCAAATTTAAAACGATAGCATGACACGATAAAAATAACAGAAAGCAAATTTTTTTTTAATGAGAAAAATCAATAAAATTGTGTGTAAACTTACGAGATCCCGATATGTTGCTCACTTTTTCAGGGCGAACTTCCATAGCTATATCTTTCTTCACATTATTAACAAAAAGCGAGTCCAGCACTATGTTTTCAGTATCAGTTGGCGATTCTGTGTCTTCTTCTGACAGCTTGTTGTATTTTTCGTCATCTTTTTGCTTTGCCAAAAGTTTCTCTTTTGTAATTTCATCATCTTGATTCAAATTGAAGTTTGTTGAAGGCTGCTGACTAACTTGATCCACTGTCTGTGGAGCACTCAAATTATCAACTGATATTTGTGGTTGCTCTGTAACTGTAGAAAAAATATTAAATGTAAGTATTTCAGCATAAAAAAAAGTGTGAAACCTTTATCAACATCGTGTGCATGTGCATAAATTGTTTGTTAAAGAAATCCTTTATATCTTCTAAAAATTCAAGCTGCTTACATATTGTCATAATCAAATCTTTTTAATATATTACTTACAAATTTTTTTTTCTGGGAATACATTGTAAAAAAGACAATTTTATGTTATGTCAAATACCAATAGTTTTGCTTTTATTTATTTGGTTCTAAATACATAAATCAACATTTTCAGTTTTCTCACATTTTAATTGTGGCTCTTGTGTTTTTTTGGAAAAGGGTTTTTTCGGTGGGTTTTACTGAAATCTATTCAAAATAAAAGATATCAAAAGTTAAACACTGGTTGCCTTTTGATGACCTTGAATAAACCAAAAAGAAACCTTGATTTTAAAAAAAATCACTGAGTTTTATATTACCAGACATGTAGTGTTCTTGAGTGTCAAATTCCATTTTATGCTGGTCTGGTTCTGTTGGCTCTGTTATCGTATCGACGTCCATGAGGTCAGATGAAACAGAACTATGAGCTTTCAGTTCTGAAAAAGATACACGTAATCAATTACTGAAAAGAACAGAATGAATTTTGCCTGAAGTTTTAGATAGTATTTTTCATTGTGTTTTTTTTTTAATGATTTTTATAATTTTATGGCATTAAATACGTAAAAGAAAGACCAAAACAGGGAAAAAGAAAATCCAATTTAAACAAAGATATATTGAACTCTGCTACAGTCTTGATTGATTATAACATTTACTAAATGAAATATTTTGAACGCATAGAAACATTGCGATTGGAATGATGGGAAAATGGTTTAACTTTTTTGAATCTACGTAGCGCAGAAAAGAGATACATTTGGCAAACGATTATATTGTTTCACAGCGCAACAGGAAACAGTTTGTACAATATTCTACAGTTGTGCCAATGTTTATTCAAATTTTTCAGCAGAGTACGTTATTCTCTGGTATACTGTGGTTTAGAACAGTTAAGCTAATAGATTTGGTTATTGTTGTGAAATCTTTTATTCCCCTAAAAGAAAAAAAATCAATTTTCTGAAATCATGCACATTTAACGGTCGTCTAAATTACTTTACATTTTATTTTATGCAAATGAGTTGTAGAGTTAAGTGTACACGTTGTATATTTCCTCAAACCGATATCAAAACAATTTGAAATAGATATTTCCTTACTTTCATACTTCTCTGAGTCTATAACTTCAACAACATGAGCAGAACCATTTTCATAAAGAATTTTCATGAAATCTGGATACCAGGTGTTGGGTTTCCGCTTTGGAAGAAACGTCAGAAGCAGAAACACAGCTGCATTTTCACTAACATTTCTACACATCTGCGCTACCTCTTGTGAATCATTATCAGTTAAAATAGACTTTTGTCTTAAATATGGTAAAATTTCTAATGGTCTTAAATTTTCGGACAATGTCTTCTCGAACAAATTTATCAAATTTTCCCAAGTGTGGTTATCTTCATATTTTACAAAATCGCCTTCGATGAATTCATTTACCCATCCATAATCTGTAAAGAAAAGAACGTGAACAGTTTTGGTTGTACTTTTTATTAAACTACAGTCATTTCACCTTGGGATTTAAATTTTGTTGAAATACACTATCTACTTGTTTTCCAAACAATATTTTAATTTTCTTGGTCTGTGTTCAAAGGTATTGTTTTCTACGTAATTAATTTTACAATTTACCATAATGATCTTAGGTTTAACGATTTGAATGCAGGCCTTTTTGAAGGATTGTTACTATCAAAATCTACATATTAATTCGCTCTTATGACTTTGCTAATCAGCAGTCTTTAAGTAAAGCTGTTCTAATTGGTTATATTTGATGTTTTTTTTTAATCTTGTTTGCTTTCATGTCAAAACTTTTTATTTTTTCTCAAGCAAACTCTTTTTTGTCAAAACATTTTACCTTAGCATTTCAGAGACTAGAAAATGTATATACTTGCTAGTTGTCGCCACAATTTTAGTGCGATAAACTGAGGAGTTAATAAATGACCACATTTATATACATTGTAGTATGGAGAAATCAATTTAAACCATGTAAGTTTTAAATTGTTTCAATGTACTCTTTAAAGGGCACTAGCTAAGAGATATAAAATTAATTTTAAGTACTTTTTTTTGTGTTAAATCATACATGACAGTGAAACACTGAAATAATAATTCGATTTAAGCAGCAAGTATGGTTCAAGTTCGTCAAATTAAGCTAAGGAACATTGATGAAGAATTATTCAATAGCTAGTGAATAAATCGACCTAATTAAATCCGTATTCATGTGAACTTTAATTTAGCCCCTTAGCCTAAGATGGATAGCGTATGAATTGTGTGTGATCTTTTATTTAAAGGAAAAGAATATCAACATTGAAAATGAAACAAAGGTAAATCATCTGATTCAATCCTCAAAAAATAAATCAAGCTAAAATAAGTGCACTATTTACACGATGTATAATCAATTTGCTCCTTTTTTTTTGGCTAACGTGTAGCATTTGTTGTGTTAAAACACTTTTGAATAGGAAAGATTGGGAAGAAAATGTTGGGGAGGGAAGGGTGTGTGTGTATGCATGGGGTAGAGGTTAATAATCTCTTACCATCTTCAATCAATGCTTGCTTGAACATTTGCCATTTTCCTTCATACTCTTTTTGGTCTAAAATTTCCAGTAATTTCTCCATTGCACGTTGTGGCGAATCCATTCTCTCAAGTGATCTAATGGATTTTTTTTCATCTGCAAGTAAAAATTACGTTTTATATATTTAAGAGATGCAGATGTGGACACATTAGTTATTCTAACTTTTTCAAACTAACAACAAAAACTCCCGCAGTACTTCACGTTTCCAAATAATTCGGTTTGACAAATAATCATTAGAAGAGTACAATCCCTCATTGAACAACACTTCATTAGATTTGAAGTCTATATTTCCCATGAGTTGGTATCATTGTGTATACATTGCCCAGCAGAGCACACGTACTAGAAACTGGATATTCATGCGTTCCATATTCCTAGGTATTTTATATGCACTTCAAACCCGTGGACCTCATAAAGAGAACTCGAAAATTTCACCGTTCAAGATATTTTAACATTGTCAGATAAAAAAAAAAAGATAATAGAACACAAATGCTAGTGAGTGGTTTTCGCGAAAGTTTGCACACATGCCTATATAAAATATGTCATTCGTTGAACATTTAACTTCTTGGTTCACTTGTTCCCACGAAATCCACGAAAATTTGTATCCAACGAATAAAAATGAATCCAAAGTATCAACTTCGTTGCTTATACATTTTCTATCTAATTTTTTATCTTTAGATTTTTACTAGTTTGATGATCACAGTTAATTTATTATACCTGATTTTTCTCAAAACACATACCCATATCGAAAATAGGTCCTAAATTAGTCAATAAACCAGAGGGTGTCACATTCTTTACAATTTGTCCGTGGCATAATTCCATAATTAACTTCCGCCAATGGTCATCCAAGTTTACGTCTAACAAAGCATCACTAGCGCCTGTAAACGAAGACAGCAAAGTTCCTTACAGTGTATTGTCTTTTGTACGAAAATACACAATAAATATGTTATCAAAAACTCTATTGAAAGTACCTCGACCAATAATTCTGGACAGAAACATGCATAAATAGATCGCTAATGAATATAAAAGTATGTTAATTCTGTCCTTCTCTCGTCTTCAGACAAGTAAAGACATGAGTTTTCGTCAATCGATGTATACCCTCACGGAAAGCTACACTGGAAGGTATATAATGATTAGTTTTATGTCTTGTTATGAATGATGAATTTGACGATATTTTTTGGTATTAATATACCTGAACTCAAAGTTATTCGAGGAACATTTTTACTGTGGTCATTATTACGGTAGATATATGTAACCTCTTTTCTTTGGAAAATTATATACGATTTCGGTCAAAAGTTAAATTCAAACTTATCCTTTATAAAATTGGGTATGGTTTTTTAATGACTTTATGTTATCGCCAAGCTGTATCTGATACTTTTATACTCATAATCACAGTCTCATTTGAAAAACCTTTGCTAGGGGTGTTTCTTGTGTCAATTTAATTTAAAGACTTAATTTCCTATTATTTCAAAGATATTGACCTTTAATGTCCGGGTCAATCTTTCTTGCAATTTCCTCCATTCCAATCCCTATCATGCAATCGAGAAATTCTTTGAACCAGGACTGTGGATGAGGTTTGACAACTCTGTCTAACAACACAATTAACGCTGCTATGTCGTCTCTATCACATTCTGTACTTATATCCTGTTCAGTCAACAATTCATGACTTCCTAGAGCTTCTGATAGTTGCTTTGTTTCTATTTTATCTTCTTTAAGGCCATCGACAATTTTTCGCAAGTCTGTCTCAACAGTAGGGTCATACTGCTTTAAAAGTAAGTCTGGGGCGAAGGTGAAGTCTGTGAATAAGATAAATTTAGAATTTACTAAAGAACAAAGGTATTAATTTAAATCGCAAGACATTTTACCTTTATTTAGATGTATTGATTTTTTACCGGAGGAGAGAGCATTGCTAGCCATTGAGTTTAGAATTCTAGCTAACCATCGAGTTAGAAAGTTCGAATTCGAAATAGAGTCCGAGTTCGACTAAAAGTTTCAGTTAAGTTCGACTTAAGAGTTGGATTTGCTATATGAGTTTGAGTCCATTCGAGTTATAGGTTCTTAAAATGTGACTCGAACTCGAATTTAAGATAGCAGCATTCTGTTATTGTTGCAGTGGTGTACATGCACAATGTCCTTTTTTATTTGAACTATCAATACAGTAAAGCGCTTCCTATACCCTGTCACAATCAACTCAATACTTTTATTTCATTTTAAGCGATATCAACTGTGTAATGACGGTCAAATCGTGTTTAGTGGTATAAATTAGTATTTGTATAAGATATTTACCAAGATCCTGATTTAGCACTTCGATAAATGTCTCCCAGCTATCACTACGATCTACAATATCTAGAATATCCTGAATTTTCTTTTCCTCTGTGGTTTTGCTTTTTCTCAGTCTCTTAACTTCATCTACAAAAACTCTCTCTAGTTTAATTTTGATTAAGTCACGTCAGGAAACAGTAGCAATAAAATGTAGGTGAAAAATCGGAAATGAACAATTAAGTGTCAGTAAGAATAATCTTCGAATGTGACAGTCCCTAGTGTGTTCCCGTGTAGTTCGAAAAAATGGACAAAATAAATATTAGGTTTTACAACCCGAAGAGAAAGGGAATATCAAAATGCAAGTAATACCTGAATCAAAACTAGAAATGAGAATCAGAGATGCATCAAAACAGGTGCGCACCAAAATATATCAGCGATCTTATTCCCCAGTCATACTAGATAACTAGACCACGATCAAACCACGCCCAACGCGATCTAAAATAAATTCCGATCGTGGTGAGGTCGCGGTATGAGCGGCATGAAAATGAAGATTTTTTGTTGTTTTCAACATGCTACTACGTCCTCATTATGCTTCTACAACGATCCAGTTACGATCATACCACGGTATCGCAACGCTCATTCTGCGACCTCACTATTATTTTCACGATCTTTCTACGCTCATCATGTTCTCACTACGAACATACTACGATTTATCCGATTGCAACACGATCTTACCAAGTTTCCACTGCATTTATAGCACGCTCTTATTACGATCTTTCTATGATCTTACCACGTTAATACCGCGATTTAACTACGCTGTCAGCAATAAAATCAACATCATATTATCGTACTACAGTCATTCCCAAAAAATGGGTACAATTACAAAATTTCAGTGTCGCCGGCAAATAACCACAAAATGCAAGCTTAACATATGTCACAGATAATCTTTTTCGTGTTCTAAGTGATTAATATGTATACTAAAATAAAATTATATTCTTTTGTGATGTATATCGTAAATATATTTGTGTGATTTTCTATTCAATATACGGAAATCACACGAATTCCGAATGTCGCCAAGAAAAACTCCAAATATCGGTGTGAATTAAAATACTTTATTTCATCTAAATCATGATTATATTTGCTTTTTTATTTGATACTATGTATTGATTTTTATCCACAAAAATATTTTAGAATCAAAAGTTATAATATACACTTTGATTTACCCATTAAACCAATGTCGCCGATAAACGTATAACCTACCGTAACGTATCTTTAGGTACAGTCAAAACATATTTATATGATTGGAAATCATGCCCAAAGTGACTTTAAGCAAAGTTGATACATCAAATTTTAAAATCCTGCCTTTAACTTTTATTGCAATGAAACGAAAAATAAAAAAAAATCTTCTCTTTCTCTTTTTTTCGATTGTCGCATATAAGAATCCAACCTACGTAACGCGTATTTTGGAACGCACTAACCAAGAACAAATCAAAATGATGATTATTTCATTGAAAGCACCCATAAAGCTTCTCAATAATCAGTTTTGAGAAAGCAACTCAACAATATTGTTACATATTTCCATGTATAATGTAAATAAAACTAACCTCCGTTTAAATAACCTCCGTGACGCAGTTATTTAAAGTTAAGTTGTAAGACTTTTTTTATCAGTATCAGCGGCTGCCGACACTGCCGAAAGTCATTTTTGTAGCAGACATCATTTATTATAAAGGAAACAGACAAACAAAATACAGATTTTGAGAAAAAAAAATGTTGTTTTGAGAAAGGTATGTTAACTTGTTTTTTCCCTATTATGTGAGCAACATTATAACGTTTAATGAACGTTATATCAGCCATTTTCTTCGATTTGAAATAGTCTACAACACAACTTGTGTAATTACGACGACCATCATAACTTTAACAGCGGTTTATGGCAAACATTTTCAAGATTATTTAGGACTCATCAATGTAACGGAGGTTATGCAAATAAAAAAAATCTAAAGATGCATGTAAACACGATCATACCAATTGAAATTCTTGTACATTGTTATAGATACCAAATCAGTTCATCAATTATCACTAATAAAAATCAAAAGGTGATGTCAATCATAGACGACATCATTGATTTACGTTACGGAGGATAGAAATTTAAGGAAAAAAAGTTTTTTTTTCTCTAACAGGACTTTACTCTTTTTAGATAACGATTTACTAAGAAAAATGTTTAATTCTGTTGTCTTGTTTGTCATTTAATTCCAATATTTACATTCATTTATATGTTTGCTGTTGGTAAGAACTGGAATTGTCCGTTATGGAGGTTTTAAATGTCGTTACGGAGGATAGAAATTTTCGAAATGAAACTATTTTGACTCCAAAACTTCATAGTTGAGTATAATACATACATTATGGTGTGAAGGAAGATGACATTATCTGTATAGAGCTAATACAATTAAGTTGAACAGTATTCGGTTTAGGTAAAACATATTTTTGAGTGAAAGTTCATGAATCGTTACGGAGATTTTGACAAGAACAAGCCCATTTGACTAAAAGAAACATATAACTTGATAGAAAACAGTTTTTTAGTTTGTAATGTCAATAAATTGTTTAGAAAAGCTAGCATTAAAGAGTTAAGTGTTACTATGTATCAGCATTCAGATACTGGTTTGATATCAACCTCCGTAACAAAGATGGGGGTGTGGACTAATACAAGCATAAAAAATACATACAAGTGATTCAAAACATAAATAATAGGGTTTTTCCTGGAAAGCTGTATTATGAAACTAAAATATTATACAGCATAACATTTCATTAGTTTAAATTTATTACTAAATAAGTTGTGAAAACTACTTATTTGAAATATTTTTTAAACACTATATTAATTCAGACCTTAAAATTGGTATTTGCTTTCAATATATACAGAATAATACGTATAAATCAGTTTGCTATGGTGGTAAATGTAATCCATTTCACATGAGCCTGGATTTAAATCTTGTGTTTTTCTCTAATGCAATTTTTAAGATGACTTTATACAACACTAACCTCCGATACGTTCATACTTACCTTGTCTTACAAAAAATGCTAAAACTAGAAAACAACTAAAATGGTGTAAGTAAAAATTAAAAAAATGACAGACTAGATATAGACACAGAAGAAAACAACACTCTCTCTCTGCTCAGTTGAAATTTATTTTTTAACAGTGTCTACATTCGAATTGTACCCATTTTTTGGGAATGACTGACTATCGTCTTTAACAGCGTGGTATAAACGCCATATAGTCGTACAAGGAGCGTTGTTGGGTCGCGGGGAGAACGTGATGGTCGTAGTGAGGTGTTAGTAACGTCGCTGTGAGATCGTAGCGCAATATCTCCGGCTAGATTCGCGCTTTCGTTACGATGGTTCAGCGAGTTTTGCGATCTTACCATGACCCGAGGGCGCTCTCACTACGCTTCTACTACGACCTGTTTTCGCCACGATTGTTTTGAACATGTTTAAAGTTGAACACGCTCATTACGATCATGAAGACCTCACCACGAATGTACCACAACCTTACTGCGATCTACACGATCGTACTACGATCGTCAAAATTTGCATTTTTTTTTTCAGAGATCGTAGTTCGATCGTTGCCTCGTGATCTGGTGTGACTGCGACACGGTATAAAGAGCAATAATTCCCCAACGCGCTTGAATTCGTGGTTCAACGGTATCCACGAAACCAACAAAAATTGGTAACCAACGAATAATAATGAATCCACACTATATCTAAAACATCAAGTATATTCCTAATTGTTTTGGATGTATTTAACTATGACACTAGTAACCCTTGATTCAATAGATTTTTGAAAGCATCAAACATCATGATGGAGAAGCATAACCTCTTGATTCTTGAATATAATGAATACGGTATGGGTGTATAAATTAAACTTTAAATTTTTTTTATATTCTGCCACCAGTGACCTGTTGTGCATTTTTTATACTTAACTATAAATATAACGTTGCCTACATCTTTGGTTGCATTATGGTTTAAGGCTAATAAGGAAAATAAGAAAAGCTATGAAGACCAGAGGCCCTTTGCACACAAATATATTCAATAGGATATATTTTGTAATGTTCGCCAATTTCCATCTTAATTTTTGTAACACGAGTCACTCAATTGATCCGTAACAAGAAATTTAAACATTACCTTAATCACTGAATTTCCTGTAAATCTTATGATACATATATGTTTACTAATAAGAAAGTGAAAGTAATAGCAACTAGAGCGTCAATATTTGAGACAAAATAAATAAATTCATGACTATGTGTATTTATTATCATGATTACATTTTAAATAATAAAAAAATGCATCAACAATGAATTTGAAAACAATGAACGTATATATCTTTATGGTACGTTTTATTCTCAATTTGTTCCACCTGATAGTGTTTGCAAATCTAAAATTTTCTTAAAATAACTAAAATAATTTATATAAAAACGAAAGGAAATAAATGCATGCATTGAAAATTATGAATTACATACCATCACCCAGAATCCGTTTTATCTTTGGTGACGATATCAGTTCTCCAGCTTTTATGATTTTAGCCAGGAACGGGATGAAAACACCAACCATTTCTCCGGTATTGATTTTCAATTATGTAACGTAGTTGTAAATTTCCTGAAATCCAACATGGTATTACCCTTTTCTATAAATATAATCCGATCGATGCCTAAATTAGATAATAAATTTCCGGAATATTTATACTCCTACCTAATAAAAGGAGTATAGATGTCATTCCCTGTGTTCTGTCCGTTCGTTGTATTCTCGTCCCAACATAATAGAGAACAGATTAGACATAAATAGGACATTAAGCAGTGTTATGAACGACAAAACACAAGTTGAATCCGCGATTTTTGTAATTTTCTATGACAACAATATATATGGTTGTTGATTGCTTTCAATCATTTTTGTCAATTTATCGAGCAAACTATTTCATGTCTAAAAAGGGCATTGTCTAAAAGTTCGGAAAAAAACGATTGTGTTGGTATTGCAATCATTTATAAATGAAGAAATAAGTCAACGGTATTTTCCTTCAGCATTATTCTTTAAATACGTCCCAGTATAATCATATTTTTTTTCTTTTTCAATATTAATTGGTATAGGTTAGCTCTTAATGTATTTAAAAAAACAGGATTGGATACTGCATATTTTGACCATTTGGCAAAATTAAATATTCCTGACCTTAGAGATAAAGATTAAACAACAGACATATTTGACGTCCACACTAAATAAAGGCAACATGTTGTATACCGCTGTTCAAAATGACGTTTAAATAAATGTCTTCTATTACAACTAGTTCTAAATTATTTCTTAATAGATAAAATCTGAGACAAAAAAAAGAATCCAAACCGCTAATCTTTCAATATCTGGGAAGTCACAGTAACCATAACTTAGAGCTAAAAGGTTTGAGTATATAAACCCATGTGTCTTTCTTTGATAGTACTTTAACGATAATGGTGTACAAATTCATCACCAACCCAAAAACGAAATAGTAACAATGAATTTCGATAGTCTATCAAAGAAACACTTGATCCTTATTGGAGGCGGGGACATCTGTGCTGTCTAGATCACAAAAATAAGTTAATGTGCTCTGAATTACTAAAACATATTCGCCAGATAATTTGTTTTGTGACATTTATTGAATGCCTATAACCACTCAAATTGTTAATAAACATGTTTAATGTTATCAAAGGAATCTTAAATAAGATTGAAAGCAGGATCATCTTTAATCGCTAACGCTTTGATCTTTTGAAATAATTTTAGCAAGGGCAGCTGAAATGTTGATCTATATATCTTTCATGTCTATTCTTGGAGCGTGGAAAACCAATACATTCTGTGACTGACGTAAATTTTCAAACTATTTTTAGATAACATTACTTAATACTCAGTAAGTTTTTGAAATTTAGTTTTATCAAATGTATGCCAATTGATCGTTCGTTTATACATTATACGATCGGAATTAATACTAAGTAATTGATTTGAAAAAGAAAGAGAAAATGACATATGACATACTGTTTTTAAAGAATTGTTGCTTGCTCAACTTCAAGTGGAAAATAATGCATTTTCGGGACAAAAATAAATAACAATCAATTTGAACAGATATTACCTGCCTCTTGAAATTGAAGGTTATGTTGAAATATAAAAAATAGAGAATAAGGGTCAAACTGAATAAAGAAAAGGGGTAAATTGTTAAAGAATACAGAAAGGAAGGACCCCTCCAGACCCTTATACATAAGACAAAACGGGTTTGACAGATAAATATCATATTTGTAATTGTGTGGCGCTAACTATAGTCAATGTTCAACTTTGAAAAGCTTTAAAAGCTCTGTTGTACTGTTTTGGATAGGCACGTTGTCATGATAAAATATGATTCGATTTGTGTAGAATTTGTATATTTTGTTTTTCGTAGTGACGTATGAGTATACTGAATAGTTTGGGAAAAGGGGGCAAATATCTGAAAGTGAAAAGCAAAAGAAAGGAAAAATGAAAAGAAAACTTTTTAAGTCGGTTGTCTGTTATATATGATATTATTGCTTTTTTACGAAATTTTCCTTTGATCTTACTGACTGATAATTTCCTTTCTTGGCAGAGTAGTATGATTTGAAAAAAATCGCTAGAAACTAAGGGCGCGCATGCTGTTCTTACATTAACAACGTTGTCATAGGAAAAAAGTAAAATCACAAAAATACTGAATTCCGAGAAAAATTCAAAACGGAAAGTCCCAAATCAAATGATAAAACACATCAAACGAATTGGACAACAACTGTCATATTCCTGACTTGGTACAGACATTTTCAAATGTAGAAAATGGTGGATTGAACCTGGTTTTATAGCTCTAAACCTCTCACTTGTATGACAGTCGCATCAAATTCCGTTAATTTTACATCGATGCGTCAACAAAACAGACATAATCGGTAAAATAGTCAAAATATGGTTACAGAGGTCATCACTGTGTTACAATACAATAACGATTAACAGATTATCATTGGTCATCTCAACTGAATTGCTTTTTTCATTTTCGCCGTACTGGCACAAGCGATAAAATCAATATCGTTGAGATGACCAACGGTATTCTATAAGTATCGATAGTATATCGTCGGTTTCCTCCATCAGTATTTTTATTTTCGATTAGCAATTAAAAAAGTGGGTGTTTGGGGTGAAGTAGCATAGTGGTATAGCTTTATTTATTTGTTTCTGTTTTTTTTATTTTACGTAGTGGAATTTGAAATTGTTATATCTTGAAAAGCGTCCGGCGTATTAAATTATAAGCCTAGTACCTTTAGTAACTATGTCGTAATGTTCTATTGTATTGTTAATTTGTGTATTTCTCTATCCAGAATGTTTTTCATTAATTTGTGTTGTAGTCCTGTAAGGTGATGTTATCATTTTAGAGTTATATTTAAGCGTTTGGCTAGCCACGAAACCAAGTTCAACCCGCCATTTTTTTTTCTTAAAATATCCTGTACCAAGTCCGGAAAATGACAATTGTTATCTTATAGTTCGTTGCTGTGTGTGTTGCATTGTCGTTTTTTTTTTGTTGCTCTTTAGTAATTCTATTGTTTAGTTTTTTCCCTCTTATATTTGATGTGTTTTCCTCAGTTTTAGTTTATAACCTGGATTTGTTTTCTCTCAATCAATTTATGACTTTCGAACAGCGGTATACTACTACTGACTTTATTTACAGATAAATTTAAATAATCATACATGGCACACACAGGGAAATTAGACCATATATTAACACCTGCATTGAGATTAACGTGAATATCACGTGAACGTGAACTAATATATGTAAGTTTCACATGGAATTCACGTGAATTTTGAAAATAAAGTCCGGATTCAGTCATATATCAAAACAATTTCATATTTTAATTAAAATCATGAAATAACTCTTTTGGATGTAAAGTTTAAGTGAAATTTCACATGACAAATTTCTAGTGGGAATCAAGAGGATCTCAAGGCAATTAACGTGAAATGTCCAGGCTCGTTTCACGTTTGCTCGTTTTTAGACTACACGTAAAATTTTCCTGTGTAGCAAAATGGCTGTGAAATATTTTCAATATTTAGTAACAAAAATTAATCTTAATATAAAGCGAATTCCCCTTTGATTTCCCGTATATATACTTATTCACTTTTACTTTCTGTTTTTAGAAAAGGTATTTTCTGATTTTGATTTTCCGAAACATGATAAAAAGATGGCAACAAATGAAAAGGCAGTGGCACCGTTCCTATGTTTTCTCCAATTTTTACGCAGATTTATTCATCAACAGAAATAGCTTCTTCTAAGCTGAAGAAAATTCTTAATAATGGTATGATGTCTATATCGAAAATTCGAGATAACAAAATAAAAATCTATCATATTTCAAATTTTGATTTTTTTGTAGGTGAAGTATATATGTATATATATACCTGTACAGGTATTATGTGTATTACTTCATTATATTAAGTATATTGACCAATTAATAAACAAGTGACAGACATTAACAACTAGGGAGGTAGTTTGGTTCATATCAAAACTACAAAATAAAGACCGGGGGAAGAATCAAGATGAACTTTTCCTTTTGTGATTCTGAGTCATAAATGAGAAAATCATTTCAAATTCAGAAATCAGATGCATGTGTAACAAAATGAATAATAAACTGAAAATTGTACACAAAATGGCAATTCCAGCCATAAACATAGGATATTTTGAGGTAGATCATAGTTTTTATGTTATTTGTGGATCATTTAATATGATATTTTCTACTGGTTTCTGTGTTTGACTGTTTCGACGCATTAGATTACTTCAAACTCTAGCTTCTTTTTTTTTCATTACACTTAAAATGCCAAATTTGATTTTTTTCTAGATGTTTCATAATATATTTGTCCTTTCCTGTCATACAAGAATTTATTCTACAGATTAATGTTTGAATGAAGACGGGCTGTGGACAAGTCTATAACTTTTGTTTTATGAACTATATTACGCATGTCAGGAAAATAAGTTTTTCTTAAAGTTATTGTTAAAAAGCGGAATTAATAAAAAACGTGGATCTAACATTTTGAAAATTTCATCCACTGTCAGATTTTTTCTTTTGATAGCGGTTTTTAGATTAAAGACAAAACTTCTATTGTATTTCAATGCTGTGTAGTCAATGTTTCTTAGAAGGCTAGATCCCCGGACAATGTTTGCTTTACTAAATACTGTAAAATTTGGCGAAGACGTGTCAAAGCAGAAGGATTTTGTAAAAGTTGACGACGAAGGAGGGCGGACAGTCGCCAAGTGAGACAGATGAGCTAAAACAAATACTTTTGTGCAAATTACATCTTAATGTTTTTATTTATTCGCTTATATATCTAACGGGGAAAAATAGGCTGAAAATACACAAATTATTTATTCGATATGAATATTCTCAATTTGTCTATTACAACACTAAATTGTTCAAAAATGTTCTCCATAAGGTCCTACCGGTTTACTGTTATCACAGATATTCATGAACATTTGATATTTTCGGTACCATTTTTCAGTAAATTTGATATGTAGTTATAGTATATTTCCTTTACGGTTTATTTCAAAAGTTGAACATCATTTAATTCTGGAACATAATTACGAATTATTGCTATTACTGCTTTCACATTGTTCCACTTAGTTTTATCTAATGAAATTCCCTTTCTCGTTGCCTCAAGTTTAGTTTTGCCATGTGGGATCCAGTAATGTCTTAGATCAACGACTTGATACGAAGGGTCTAATGTTGCATATATACTATCGCCTAAATGAATCACATGTTTAATTTCCAAAGAACGAGTAAGGTTTTGCTCCATCAACTCATCCAACTTGTTGAAAGAAATCTCAAGTTTCAACCAACTCAAAGTAAATGCCACACCTGTCTCAGAAGGACATAAAATTTCTTCAGATTTGTAAAACTGTCGGATGTGTATCTGTAGAGCACCTCTTAATACATTCACCGTGAGATAACAGTCACTACCAAGATGGAACATACATCTTTGCTCTCCAATTGGTACGGACATGTTAGATGTACAAGACATATCAAAATCACATTTTTTGCTCATTTATTCGGTTGAAAAGTCTATTCTTACGGGTATAACTGAAAAACAAAACCTGCACACATTATTCCTCTAAAACATTTATGGCAAAGGAATTGAAAAAAAAACAACAGAATAAACTATTTGATTTTTCAACTTGACGTGTGTCCTTTTTTACTCTAAAAGTGTTTTTTTTAATCAAAACTTAGGAATAGCATACGTGTGATTAAAAACAAGATTATAAACAAACACAGTATCGAGAAGGTAGGCTATGGTTTATTTTGTTTTATTATAAAAATGTGATCGAAATAATTTTCAATAGTTGCATACCAGCGAAAATATTGGACGCGATAGATTGTCAGATGCAAATATCAAAGCAAAAACATCCCACGATTCGTTCTATGTCAAGACGATAAATATGTTTACATAGATATTGAACTGAAATAATGTTACTGTGGGAAAACTAGTTAAAAATGGTATGGAAAGGAACAAGATTGGTTCACTTTGTGTTAATGAAATAATTACAAACTTGATTTGTAAATTGAATGAAAATTGCAACAATAGCATGACATGAACAAAAATAACAAAAAGGCAAATATTTTTAAAGACAAATATCTGTATAATTTTGTGTAAACTTACGAGATCCCAATTTGTTGCACACTTTTTCAGGGCAAACTTCCATTGCTATATCTCTCTTGACATTTTCAACAAAACGTGAGTCGAGCTCTGAACGTCCAAATTCTGGTTGCGGCTCCGAGTCTTTATCTGACAACTTGTTAAATTTTTCATCATCTTTTTTCTTTGAAATATCATTATCTTGATTCAAATTGAAGTTTAATACAGGTTGATATGTTACTCGAGCCACCATCTGTGATGCACTCAAATTATCACTCGATATTTTTGGTAGCTCTGTAACTACAACAGAGCATTAAATATAAGTATTTAAGTACATTGTATCACTAACAGGTTAATCCTACTTCTGATCGTGTTAATTTACATAAAGGCAGACTTTTATGTCTTTTAGTTAGCAACATAATGCTTTAATTTTGACATTTCCAAACATAAGAAATGGTTTGTAATATATCTGATTCATATTAATAAATGTGTCTAGAACTGCAATAAAAAAAGCTGTTTTTATACAAAATAAATATGTCATTATATCAACAGCTATGCTATTAGTTATTTGGTTTTCAATTTAAATGTCATGATCGTTATAAATCTTTTCATAAATCGTATAAGTTGATTTATATGGCAATAAAAGTTTGATTTTTTTTTTATTTGATTTGATTGTTATACATTTAAATGTTTCTCTAATTTTGATTGTGGCTCTGAGCTTTCCTGACGAAAGTTATTCAATATGTTTTGCTTTAAAATAATCTATCTCAACAGTAAATGTAACATACGTTTAACAGAACTATTATTGTAATATTATTCAATATGATGTTCAAGTAACATTATAGGTTTCAAAATAAAGTACACTGAGTTATTTTTTACCAGACATGTAGTTTTCTGTAGTGTTATACTCCATTGTAGACATGTCATCTCCTGTAGGTGCTGTTGTCTCATCAACATTGATATTGGCGCAGTTACCGGCATTCAGCTCTGCAAAAGATCACATGTTTTAATAATCATTTCAGAACAGCAGAATGATGATGTATCCAAAATAGAACTATAAAGATAATTCACAAATAGGAAAAATATTTGTTATGCTTTTAGCAAGAACCAAAATGATGATATTTGCACGAAATTGTGAGAACAGCGACCCATAACAGGGAAACATCTTAAATAGAAACGGATATACCAGCTTTTCAATTGGTAAAATATTTTATGAATTAAGGGATAGAAGTATTGGGTTAACCTTAAAGAAACAACATTCTAAATCAATATAAGACGACAACGAGTGTGTTATATTTACTCATTCGATGAACCTATAAAGCAGAAAAAAATAGATACAGATGGTAGATCATGGTGAACAATTGTATTGTTTCACGATGGACTTGCATCCAATAAAAACATTGTCCAGTAGAATATTTGTTTTTTTCACCGGTACACTTAGAAAATAAAATACTGTCGTACGGGAAATTGAAAGAATTGTTGTGTTGCTTAGGAACAACCGTTTCACAGATGATTTCGGATATGTTCCTTATGTCGTAACTACAATCCACTTCCCTTTTCACCACGAATGTGACCTACCGAATTAGACTATTTACCGGGTTTGTAATAACATGAGCAACACAACGGGTGCAACATGTGGAGCAGGATCTGTTTACCCTTCCGGAGTACCTGAGATCACCCCCAGTTTTTGGTGGGGTTCGTGGTGCTTACTTAGTCTTTTGTTTTCGACGTTGTGTCCTGTACTATTATTTGTCTGTTTGTCTTTTTATTGTTTAGCCATGGCGTTCTCAGTTTGTTTTCGATCTATCAGTTTGACTGTCACTCTGGTATCTTTCGCCCCTCTTTAATGGTAATTTGAAATAACTTAAATTTTAAAATTTGATAAATGAAAGACATAAGTGAATGTACTTGTATACAACTAATTCGAAGAAAGGTTACGCGAGTTCAATGTATTTTCAAATCTTTTTTAAATCATCTGAATACTTTATAATATATAATGATATAATTTTCCCTCACTTTCGTACTTTTCTGGATCGATTTCTTTAACCACATGTGCAGAACCAGTTTCATAAAGTATTTGGATGAATTCTGGGTACCAGTCTTTGGGTTTCCGTTTTGGAAGATAAGTCAGGAGTCGGAACACAGCTTCATTTTCACTATACATTCTACTCATATTATCAACCTCTTGCGAGTCTTTGTAACTTATCAAAGACTTTTCTCTTAAATATGGTAAAATTTCTCGAGGTCTTATAGTTTCAGACAATGTCTTCTCAAGCAGATTTATTAAAAGTTCCCAAGTGTGTGTATCTTCATAGCTGACAAAATTACCTTCGATGAAATCATTTACCCATTCATAGTCTGTAAAGGAAATATTTTTTTATTAGTATATCCATTCTTCTTTTCTCATAATAATTTCTTTTGCAATGCCGACTTTCATACTAGTGGGTCAAATTCAGTTTAAGTACTTTCTCGAGTATTTTGTCGTTTTGATTTATATTTCTTCGATTTTGTATGTCGCATGACATATTTGGATGAACGTTTACCCATTTTATATACACATTTCAAAACTTTATATTGAAAACCACAATTATAAAATGTTCATCTTGTCAGTTTGTTTTACATAATACCCGTCATTGCACATAATCAGAGACAAGATGGGATATGTCGTTGCTTTTATATTTCTACTCCACCCTAAATTTGGTAACGGGATTCAAAAGAAAGCCGACACTAACACAGTGAGAAGTTATTCTAATATTATGTTTTGTAATTATTCCAATGTAAACTATAATTGGAGATTTTGATGAAAAACTCACTATTTTGTTTGAATGCCTAAGTCCGTTTTTAAAGGAAATACACAAAAATCAATCTGATCAAACCATTAAACAAATGGTGTAATATCAACATAGTGTATATATATAGATTTTAAACTGCTCTGATCCTATCTTATAAAACCAGGTTCAATCCACAATTTTCTACATTTGAAAATGCCTGTACCAAATCAGGAATATGACAGTTGTTGTCCATTCGTTTGGTGTGTTTAATCATTTGAATTTGCCATTTTATGGACTTTCCGTTTTGAATTTTCCTCGGTGTTCAGTATTTTTGTGATTTTACTTTTTACAAATGTAATTGTATTGCATTTTACGTTGTCAAACGTTTAGTTACGGCCTAGCCAAGATCAGATGTGCATTTCATATTGGGTCTATGTTATAGGCTTGTAAAGACAAGAAGATAAACTTTACATAAGTAATACATCTTTGAACTGAAGAAGAGAATGTAGGGTTTCACAATGAATATCAAATATCATGTATAGGTGTTACCGTTTTGAAAAAAAAAAACACTAAAATACACGCTGAAAATGGGCAAAATTACACGTTATGCTGTTTCATTTAAAATTTACCTGTTTTTATCAATTGATAGTTAATAAGTGAACTTAATTTGAACTACATTATTGGTTCACTGTTATAGATAATTTATTCTTCTTTCTTTTACTGGTTGTTGCAACAAAAAATCTTCAGTGGTTACAAAGTTATGATAAAAAGTTGAATACTATGCGCTTGTTATGAAATTTTGTACTTTTGTTTTTAGCTTGCTCAGTATAGTGATAAAAGAGAAAAATAAATCAAATGTATGCTATTATGTGTTTTGTTTTCTCTTCTAGTATATACATTATCAAAAACTACCTCATTTATCAAAATTGCAGTACCCTAGCTGGAGACACTACAAACCATTAAAGTCTGAAATGGCCTATATCTGTACTCGACTGTACTGATTTTTACTCGACCAGTCTGAATTGGTCTGACTTTTACTTGACATTACTCGACCCCAGTCTGAACCATACTTAACTGTACTGAATCGTACTTGACCCTTATCTTTGCCGTTGAAAATAGTCTGAACTATTACTCGACCAGTCTGAAACAGTCTTAAACCATTCTCGACATGTACTCAACCTATTTTTTTCAGTCTAAACCATACTTAACCAAAGGTCTGAACAATACTCGACCAGTCTGAACCATACTAGACCAAAAAACCTCTACTTTTTTAACTGTTAAGATAAATTTCTTTTTAACTGACATATATAACAACAGCCAACAAAATTTATAAAAAAATTTAACCTTATAAAAGGAATATATCTCTGATTATATTTAGGATAAAAAAAATATATTATATATAACTTATATCAAAAAGGGATCAAATTAAATAAATAAATAAAATTGTTTTTCTGATTAGTGGTGAAATATAAAGTATAACCTCTGCTTGGGGGCAAACTCATAAATAAGATCACACCTGGTCAGAGGTATTAAATTCTAAATAACATTGATTCACTGCATTATTACCTGAACTCAACTGACACCATAAATCTATACTAGGCTTAAGTTAATGGTGAAAATAGTCCAGTTACCATAAAAGAATGTAGGACAAAAAGTCACAGGACTTTATGTCCTGTGACTTTTTGTCCTGTGACTTTCTGTCCGTTTACCTAAAAGACTTCCGAAATATTCATAAAATTTTGAATAATATTGAAAATATTAGTCACAATTCATTTTTTTAGATTATTTGAACAGCTTGCTTTATTTATATTTTAAAAGTTTGAAAGTTTATTATTATGTAAGTGTTGATTAATATTGAGTTGAATTAATATTATGACTGATTATTGTGAAATTTTAATTTCAATACTGTATTGAATACATTTTTAATTTCAAGTTGTTGTTCAAATTTCATTTTTATCAAAAAAATTCCTAAATTGTTAAATATCAGTTGATAGATACAAAGAATAGGTCTAGGTTGGTTAAGACTTGGTCGAGTATGGTTCAGACTAGGTCGAGTATGGTTCAGACTAGGTCGAGTACGGTTCAGACTATGTCGAGTACGGTTCAGACTCGTATATAATGGTTAAGTACTGGTCAAGTACATATTCAGACTGTTAAGTATGGTTCAGACTACAGTCGAGTATTATCAAGTAAATCTCAGACGAATTCAGACTGGTCGAGTAAAAATCAGTACAGTCGAGTACAGATATAGGCCATTTCAGACTTTTAATGGTTTGTAGTGAGATATATGCCATCAAAGTTGGATATACAAATAAAGTGAAAAAATGTCTTGTCCGTAGACATGCATTCCCTAGTAAACTGGAAGCATAATTACATTAATGTTGCATTGCTAAGTTCCTGTTCTTTTGTAGATATGAAAACACTACTAACATTATTTTCTACCATTTATCAATAAAGGAAAAAAATCAAAAATATGTCAGAATGTCTTGTCCGTAGACACATGTCTTGTCCGTAGACATGTCTTTTTATCAATATTGCTTGGCTTTATGGGTCTTAATTAGTCCTATGTGTGGTTTAAACTTAGAAATATATAAATAAATAATAATAAATAAATGGTAACTTAAGTGTTCTCAATTTTTGTAAAATTACTTTACAGGAGTGGATTTTAAAAAGTGTCAGATTATCAGTCATAAAAAGCATACCTTATTTTACTTCAATATTGTTTATTCCAGTTGATGCATACCTTAAAAGATTAACTAAATCAAATGAAGAAAAAGTATTTCTCTCTCTCTAACTTTATCTTTTGCATTTCAGTATTAACAGCAGATGAGGAAGTTTCTACGGACAAGACACTTGTACATAACAAGTATTAAATTCAATTATTTGTCTGCTATGGAACTTAAATCTTATTTATAGGTGATGAAAGTTATCTATTCAAATTAAAACTCAGTATTTTCAACATGAATATAGTCACAATTAATTCTAACAGATTTTTTTTTAACTGAAATTGTCTTGTCCGTAGACATTACCACAAAGTATTTGTATCCAATTTCCTTGATTTCAGCCTAATTTGATAGGTAAAATGTATGTTATTTTTTTAAGAGAACACATTCAACTATGTCAAAATTGAGTTTTAATAATAGTTTGATTGTTTTAAGCAGTCAGATATATGGATTTCAGTTAAAAGAATGTGTCTTCAGTTTGGCTTAATCAATAAATTATTGAGATATGTAAAGAATTATGGGTACATTTTTATATTTTCCAAAATTTAAAAAACACAGCTTAAAATTTAGTTAGTAACTTTTAATCTTAACTTTAACAATCATCTTTGAAAGCATTTAATTGAATATCAATAAAATGTCTTGTCCGTAGACATTATCAAAATGTATTTGTTTCCATTTTCCTCAAAGTTAAGCATCATTTGATAGATAAACTTGATAAAATGTATGTTTTTTTTTCAAGAGAACACTTTCAGCTATATCAAAATTAGGTTTTAATAATGCATTTCATTAAATATAAATACAATGTCTTGTCCGTAGACAAAACATATAAATTGTATTGCTAAGTTTGATTGTTTATTGTAAGAATATGCATCAAGTTATTTTAATGTTCTATACACCAAAAGAAAGGTTTTTTTTGGAAGTTTTGTTATTTATAGATAATTTTAGATACAGTTTTATCAGATAAGATTAATGATCAAAGAAAGCTACTGTTGATTGAAATAACTGTGAGTTAAACATGTTCTTGTCATTTTTTTTCCAATTAAAATGTTTGATATTCAATAATTCTAAACATATTTTGTTGTCTTTGTCATTGACCAAAAATCTGACACTGATGACCATGTCTTGAAGCCAACCATTAAAGAAAATTATACAGTTTTAAAGCACCATTTATTTAATAAAAATACAAAAACTGCATGTAATTATATAAATGCTTCCAGTGTTAGCCTAACGATAGCAATTTTTCATAATTTAAACCATTTTTGAACCAAAATATCAAAAGAGTTTTTCCCTGAGGTGATACTCATTTTTGACTTCATGTGAAACACAAAATGCACATCTGATCTTGGCTAGGCCGTTAAGAAAGATAGGATGGAAAAGCTTCATGTGTTGGGGTGGGTTGGGCAGATAATTATCTGTTACCATCTTCTATTAATGTTTGTTTGAAGATTTGCCATTTTCCTTCATAATATTTTTGGTCTAATATATCCAGTAACTTCTCCATTGCACTCTGTGGCGAGTCCATTCTCTCAAGTGATCTAATAGACCTTTTTTTCATTTGGAAGTGAGCAGTAAAATTTACATTAAGATATGAAAACGGATAAGACAATCATTAATTTAATCGTTTGAATAAGGAATCTAGAAATATGTGGTCATACATATAAAATATTTCTCCAAAAGAAAATAGGCAATATTAAAAAAAAGGTTACAATAATATAAAGCTCGAAATAAACATAGAGTGACTATTTTTTGTAGTTTTTAGAAAGCACTTTGAATTTCAAAAACGTAAAAAATCTGACGTATTTATTATAATAATTAGCATTATCATTGTTATAGCTTGCTATTCGTTATAGATTTTGCTCATGTTGTAGACTGTAATGTTAAATGCAGTTGCCTTCAGTATATGTCTCATTGAAAACCATACTTATTTTTGTGCAGTTATAAGTTTTCGACATATATGTATAAGACAAAAAATGATTAGGGCATGGATGTTGATAAGTTTTTATTCCCCGTCCCCGAAACTGCAATCTTATACATTTTAAAGTATATCTCCCAAACTGATAAAAGCATGTCGACACATGTTGGAACTTCTTTAGGGAATCTTTTTGAAATGCACTATTTGGAAAATTGAATGGCAGTTATGGGAGAGATTTTGACCCATTTTGATGGCCTTATCGTGGCTAAAAAATTGAAAGCAGCAATAAAAGCGCTGTTCATAAGCCTTTGATTTTGCATGCTAGTTTAGTGAGTTTGAGTGTTGACATGCAACTTTATTTGCTTCTTTCTCCATTTTTGTGTCGGCGTAGCATTTTCTGACGTCTGCTAATAATAATTCATTTGACTACACGTGATACGTTTTATCAAATAAACGTACCCATACTGAAGACTGATCCTAAATTAGTCAATAAACCAGATGGTATCACATTCTTAACTATTTGTCCGCGGCACAACTCCATTATCAACTTCCTCCAATGATCATCAATATCCACCTCTGTCGAACAAGCACCAGAGCCTGTAAATGTTTGCAGTGAGATTTGTATGTTCTGTTTTATATGACGAAACATTCATAGCGTTTATAAAAAAAACAAATACAAGTTTTATCAAACATTGGTGTTTTATTTTATCGGGATACACATAGCTTTCAGAAATTCTGAGTATTCTAATGTCAGTATTGGTGTCTTGTTTGTTTAACCCATTGGTGGACTTAAGCTGTTTTCTGATCTTTGACACAATCCCAGATGCAATTCTCAATTTTTATTTAGTTGGTTTTTTTTTCTTTTGTTCTTGTCAATCTGATCGAGTTAACACCTTTCCATCTGAGGTTTGCAGTTTTGTCTTATTAAGTGGTCTTACGCCAATGTCCCGGGTTAGAATAAGTGTTGAGTCTTTAGGAAACATGTTGTCCCAAGTCATTTGCCTGTAGTTCAGTGATTGCCGTTGATTCCTGCATGTCTGGCCTATTAATTTTTCCTTTGTTGTTTTATCATCATTAATCAGGCGGCTGTTTGTTTTTGTCTTTTGCATTGTTTTACAGTTTGTCGTGTCGGGTTCCTTTATAGACTGCTATATGGTCTGAGTTTGTTTACTGTTAAAGGATAGTAATGCGACCTATTATAGTTCAAGTGCTTATATCCACGCCATTTCAACTATTGCCACGGTGGATAATGTATTGTCTTAATGTCAATTTTACAAAGGCTATTTAATGAATACATGTATGTACTTAAATAATATATAGGTGAGAAAAATAATTCTTGCATGGGAAAATTCTTCTATGTTATCTGTTTTTTGTCAAGAGATGATTTATGTATCTTTCTAAAAACTGCAGCGCTTTGACAATGACAAGCTTATCAAAAAAAAAAGGCGTAGGTATGTTGACGGCACGTTGACCTACAGTTGTTTAAAATTTCTGTGTCATTTGGTCTCTTGTTGATAGTTGTCTCATAGGAATTCATACCAATCTTCTTATTTTCTTATTTAATAAAAACACGCAATGATTGTGAGTCAAATGTTGCATTGGAAATAAATTCACTTAGCTGATATATTTTCTTTCCTATCATGTCAAATAACATAACCTGTTATGTCCGGGTCAATCTTTCTGGCAATTTCTGCCATTCCAATCCCTATCATGCAATCGAGAAATTCTTTGAACCAGGACTGAGGATGAGGTTTGACAACTCTGTGTACCAATACAATCAATGCTGCTTTTTCTTCTCGGTTATAACATTCGGTACTAATATCCTGTACATCTTGTTCAGTCAACAAGTCGTGACTTTTTAGTGCTTCTGAAAGCGGTATGGTTTCTATATTTTCCTCAAATAGTAAACCAATTCAGTAATCAATATTATGGGTTGTGCTACTTTAATTACACTTTTCGGGACTTAAATCCTGTTATATTACATTAAAAAGTTATATTATAATTAAATTGTTTTAAACATACATTCAAATCAATTATTTTGTATTTTCAAAAAGTAAACAAACGCATTTTTTCCCATCATCCTTTATTCTACTGTGATGATTTTGAATCTACGGTTAGATTGTTTACATTGGTTACAGTTCGGGATAAGCCTTATTTTATGCATTGTATGTATACTTTAATAAAACATAGTAAAGATTTGGATGTTTCGCGGGTAAACTTTGGGTCAGGTCAAACGTGAAGGGGTGTTCCAAAGGAAACTGTCAATACGAGTAATGAGACACTTTGGAAGAACACCCCTCCTATAATAATGGTACGGCTACCATTGAGGTATAAAAGCAGGAGATATTCCTAGCCCAGAGTCGACCGTGCAAGGGCTTTATAGTCAGTCAAAGTCGTAAAAACTTCCATTTGTTGTTGTTTGCATTTGCTCAGGGTCGATTGTCATAAGTCGTTGGAGACATAAGACCAAGGTACGGGACGCGGATATTCGAGATCGCTGTCTCGTATATATAAGGTATTATAGATAATATTACTAAGTGTAATAAAGAACAGGTTGGTGCCTGTTATAAATACGGACTTGTAAGTTTACAAGCTGAACCGTATTGTACCGTATAGGACAAGTGTGAGTCTGTGTGACCACCTTGTAAAGTACATAAGTGTACCAACGGAACAAAGACAAGTGTGTAAACTTGTAGGGTACATTATTGTACCAGGAGGACAAGTTTGTTCCTGACCTAGGACAAATTTGTAATAGTACAAATTTGTACCAGTTGTATATATATATATATATATATATATATATATATATATATATATATATATATATATATATATATTAAAGAAGAATTGTTTATGGCTAGTTTATTAAAGATTGCAAAGAGCAGTTGTACATAGTTTGGTTCATTGATGTTAATTTATAAATAAAGATTGTTTGTTATATATTTTGTAAATAGAACAATTTTGGATCCAGTATCAAACTGGTAACGAACACATGCTAGATAGAAATAGACACGCTTACCCTGTGTACACGTTACATAATTTGGTGGCTAGCGCTGGGATCCAAATAGTTCATTTTTAAATCCATAGTGAAAGATTATATATCCAAATTTGATCATCTTATAAACTTATATCCAAACTGTCTTGTGAGAATTTACTGTTCACTTTTGCACAGATCGTTTTTGTTCAAACTGTTCACTTTTGCACAGATCAAAATTGTCCTGTTAATGTTTTAAATTTCCCACGGTTTAGTTACGATTATTATTTACATTAAAGATTAACGATCGATAGTGGTACAGGCAATTTTTTTTTATTGACATTTATTACATGAATCTTACATTGTACATTTATGAAATTGTGTTGACATTATTATATGGTGTATGCATGATTTAATAAACCGCAATTAAAGTACAAACATGTCTTTTGATGATACAATCGACGAATACACAAAACAAATATATGATATGGAAGAAGGAACAACTTATAGAAATAGTTTTGTTTCGTCAACACCCAAAGATTAAGGTTTTCGTCCAAAATATAATATTGTATCAAGAAATGATTCGGGTCTGGGATCAAGAGGGTCCTCATTGTCAAGAAAGGGAGATAATGAAAAAGTTGATTTACCAACATTCAACAACCCGAATACGTACAAAACTGTAAAATCTTCCCAAATTGATTTAAAGGAAGGGGATACTTTGCCTTTACCCATAGATAATAGCTACATTAGGGAAATAGACAAAACTGACAAATCAAAGTACCGACATACTGGTAACACAGATAATTCTGGTGTGAAATTTAAACCATGTCACTATAACGGTAGCACATCATGGACAGACTATTTGTCCCATTTTGAAATGTGTGCACTTGTAAATAATTGGTCAGAAAACCAAAAAGGGTTATATTTGGCGGTATCGTTAATGGGACAAGCACAGGCGGTACTTGGAGATTTACCAAGTGAGAAAAGACAAAAATTTTCCGATTTAGTCAGAGCGATTCGCACCTTCTAGTCAAACTGAGTTATATAGAGTTCAGTTTAAAGAGAGACGTCAAAAAGCCAGCGAATCACTTCCCGAATTAGGCCAGTCAATTCGGAGATTGTCCAACTTGGCATATCCTACTGCCCCATTAGACGTACGCGAAACTCTCGGGAAAGAGCAGTTTATTGACGCGCTCGTTGATTCGGAAATGCGACTTAGAATAAAACAATCGCGACCGAAAGGTTTAAATGATGCCGTGAGACTTGCCGTTGAACTAGAGGCTTACAATAAAGCCGAAAATAAAGTGAAAGAGGGACGAGGTTATTTACGGCAAACTATGAACGATGACGAGTTAGATAGGGAAGAAAAGAGTATAAGTAGTGACTCTACAACGACTGTCATTGCATCATGGATGCAAACAATGGAGAAAAGTCTAAGTACTCTTACGACTGAAATAGCAAAATTAAAATCTAGTGGTACAAATGAGGGACCTTATTATGCTAAAACGAGATATACCCAAAGTAAGAGGACAAATAAGGGTTGTTACAATTGTGGCAAATTTGGTCATTTAGTAAGGGACTGTCGCCTACCCCGAAGAAATCAGAACAATTATAATGGAAATAAGGGGGATGGGACTGTCAAAACATTAATGAAAACTAGGAAACAACATAACCGTAAGACAAAGGAAGGTGAGGTTACAACAGCATCTGAAGATGCTGGTATGTATGTCAAACTAAATGTAGGAGACGTTGAAGCCAAGTGTGTGGTTGATACAGGAGCAACTTTGACATTGGTATCTTCCAAGTTATATGATATGTTGACTCCATTAGATAAATCATATCTAAGCGAAGTTAAGACAACTGTTAGGTCAGTGTGTGGCAATAAGCTAGAGCTTCGTGGAAAAGGCAGGTTCAATCTGCATTTCGGTCAAAATATGTTGCAATCTGAAGCTGTTGTGACTGATCTGCAAGTTGATGGTATACTTGGTTTGGACTTCATGAAACGACATAATTGTTTAATTGATGTTAAGAATGGACACTTTTGTATTGGGGATTTTAAGGTAGATTTGTGTTTTCAGGGATCAATAGGCTGTTACCGAGTGGTTGCTTCAGAAGCGGTTGTTATACCGCCAAGGTCAGAAATTGTCATTAATGGCACGGTTTGCTTAGCAGAAGGTCAAAAATTACCTGCTGACAATGCTTTGTTAGAAGCAAACGAGCATGCAGGGAAAGACTACATTTTGACTGCTAGAACGTTGGTAAGGTCAGTCGAAAAAGTCCCTGTAAGATTAATAAATGAACACAGAACTAGATCCTAAGACAATCTATCCTGGTACAACTATAGCCCAAATGTCTGGTGTTGATCAAGTTCTAGATGGTAATATTAGTTCAAATGAACATAAACATGACGGACTTAGACCAGATTTACAAGATCTGTTAGACAGGACATCAGATGAATTGACATCGAAAGATAAACAAAAAGTAAAATCTTTGTTGATAGAAAATCAGAACTTGTTTGCTTCTTCTGATGTTGACTTGGGAAGGACCAATCTTGTAAAACACGAAATTAATACGGGAAATGCAAGGCCATTTAAAGAACCACCTCGTCGTACACCTTATAATTTGAACAAGGTAGTAAATGACAACCTTGACAAAATGTTACAAAAAGGGATTATTGAATCATCCCACAGTCCCTGGGCGGCAGGGATAGTCTTAGTTAAGAAAAAGGACGACAGTTATCGCTTTTGCGTAGATTATAGACGCTTAAACAGTGTGACCCTTAATAAAGACGCGTATCCTTTACCGAGGATTGACGATTCGTTAGATCATTTAGCAGGAAATGAATGGTATAGTGCTCTGGACTGTTGTTCAGGATATTGGCAGGTGGAGCTGGCCGAAAATGACAAACACAAAACCGCTTTTGCGACGCGAAGGGGTTTATTTCAGTTTCGGGTCATGTCGTTTGGGTTGTGTTGCGCTGCACAGACATTTGAGCGATTGATGGAAACCATACTAGCTGGTTTACAGTGGGAAACATGTCTGGTTTACATTGACGATATAATCGTTTTTGGAAAAACACTAGATGGTATGCTTGACAATTTAAGAGACGTTTTTACTAGGCTTAAATCGGCTGGTTTAAAGCTGAAGGCGATGAAGTGCACCTTGTGTACCACCAAGGTTCGTTTCTTAGGACATATTGTCTCTGAGGAAGGAATATCAACCGACCCTGACAAGATTAAGGCTGTAAAAGAGTGGCCCACCCACTACAAATATAACTGAAGTTCGTTCCTTTTTAGGTCTTTGTGGGTACTACAGAAAATTTATCAAAAACTTTGCCCACATTGCTGAACCGTTACACAAAATTACAGAGAAAGAAACTAAGTTTGTTTGGACTTCAGAATGTCAAGAATCTTTTGACCAATTAAAAGGTAAATTAATAAACGCACCAGTTCTTGCATATCCAGATTTTAACAAAGAGTTCATTTTGGATACTGATGCAAGCAATTTGGCAGTCGGAGCTGTCTTGACTCAGACATCTGATGAAGGACTTGAACATGTTGTGGCTTATGCTAGTCGTACACTTTCAAAATCAGAACGAAAGTACTGTGTGACACGCAAGGAATTGCTAGCTGTGGTTTGTTTTGTTAAACATTTTAAACCATACCTCTACGGTAGAAAATTCACGGTAAGAACTGATCACGGATAATTAAAGTGGTTACTTAACTTTAAAAACCCAGAAGGACAGATAGCTAGATGGATAGAGACTTTAAAATCATTTGAGATGCAAATTCAACATCGGCCAGGAGTGCAACATAGGAATGCAGACGCACTTAGTCGCATTCCATGTAAACAATGCGGTTATCATTCCGGTTTAGAAAAAGAGACTGAGACTAAAGACCAATATGACACTGTTAATGCTATCACCCGTTTTGATGATAGTAATGACAAAGATGATGACAGTGAAGATCATGATCTGTCTTTAAAGGAAATTCAAAATAATGATCATGACTTGAAAATAGTGACAGAATGGGTAGAAAAAGATGAACGTCCTGATTACAAAGATATTTCTGATAAGGGATTTTTCTTGAGATCACTTTGGAATCAATGGAACAACTAAGAGTTAAGAGACGGACTTATTTACAGACGATTTGAAGACCCTGTAACCAAAATTGTAAAAATGCAGGCTATCATTCCTTTACCAGAACGCAAAAAGGTTTTACAATTTTCCCATGATGATAAATGTTCTGCTCATTTGGGTATCCATAAAACTTTGGCAAAAATTAGACAATCTTATTATTGGCCTGGGTTACAAAATGACGTCAGGACTTACATAAACGGATGTGACAAATGTGCAAAGCGAAAAAGTCCACAAAAGTCCAAAAGAGCTCCAATGGCTTTAGTTGAAGCTAATGGACCAATGGAAATGATAGCTACAGATATCCTTGGTGAGTTGCCAGAAACAGAGAGTGGTAACAAATATATCTTGGTAGTTTCTGACTACTACACAAAGTGGACGGAATCTTTTGCCATGCCAAATATGGAAGCTAAGACTGTGGCTAAGATTATAGTTGAAGAAGTCATTGTAAGATTTGGTGTTCCTCATTGGATTCATTCAGATCAAGGCAGGCAATTTGAAAGCTTGTTGTTTCAAGAGATGTGTTGTATTTTAAACATTAAGAAAACACGTATCACTCCATATCATCCAAAATCTGATGGTATGGTGGAAAGGTTTAATAAGACTCTTGCAACAATGTTAAGTTCATTTGTGGCAGAGCCGTAACTAGCCTCTTTTAATAGTGAGGCAAAATACAATCACCGAGCGGAGCGAGGCGAAAAATTTTGGGCGAGGGGTCTGGGGGCCGCTTAAGGCTCTGAGAAAAATAATGCTAAATCGTGCATTGTGAGCGTTTCCCAGATTCTTTCTTGCATTGAAACGGCTTCATTAATTTTCAGATATTTTTTTCGACAATCAGGTCCCAAAGCAAAAACAAAGATTCATTGTAATTCAAGACTTTTAGGTATTAGAGACAACATTGAAAGACCGATATGTAGGATAAAGCAAAAATCGTAATTCTCATAATTATTAATACCATCCGGCAACTATCAAGATGAAGAGCAGGAACACAAACTTTGACCATTGATCATTTGTATTGTTTCTATACATTGACTTTGTGTACGATTATGTCCCAATACTCCTTTATTGAAAACAACCTTTTGTTTCATTTTTTTCTTCTTTTTTTTAATTTTTTACATGAGGCATTTGCCTCATTTGCCTCAATGTAGTTACGGCCCTGTGTGGAACAGAACCAGAGAGACTGGGATGAATACATTCCTTTTGTCATGATGGCATATAGGGCATCCGAGCACGAGACGACTGGACAAACGCCAAATAGTCTCATGTTAGGTAGGGAACTATCAACCCCTTTAGACATCATGTATGAAATACCACCATCAGTTAAAGATATTCTTGCACATAAGTGGGCTTGGGAGCTTAAGGAAAAGTTAGAAATCTCCCACAGTTTTGTCAGAGGTAAAATAAAAGGGCAAATGCGAAGACAGAAACACTATCATGACCTCAAATTGTCATACCAAAATTTCAGAAAAGATGATGAGGTATACGTCTATTTCCCAGTAAAGAAACCTGGGATGTCTTCAAAACTGACTAGTTTCTGGAAAGGTCCTTTCAAAATTCTCGACAAATATGGTGACCTTACATATAAAGTTGACTGTGGATACAGAGGGAAACCACAAGTCATACATGTCGACAGACTTAAGAAAAAGAACAAACAGACATTAAGGACAGAATCAGATAATAACACTTTTGTTCCATTATACAATGATACAGCTGAAAACGACCCTATACAAACTCTTTATGTTCAAGACATTGCTGTTCATGAGTCAACGTTGCCTGTTGAAGAAACTGAGGAAAGTAGTCACGAAGGGCGCCGTACAAGGCGAAAACCAGCTTGGATGGCAGATTACATTGTTAAATAGTTTTTGTACATTTAACTAAATTAAAATGTGTATATAGTACTTCTATGTTTTGTCCGTTTTAAAGTTAGTTTTAGACATGCGGGACGCATGTGATTTTGAGGCGTGGGTAATGTGATGATTTTGAATCTACGGTTAGATTGTTTACATTGGTTACAGTTCGGGATAAGCCTTATTTTATGCATTGTATATATATACTTTAATAAAACATAGTAAAGATTTGGATGTTTCGCGGGTAAACTTTGGGTCAGGTCAAACGTGAAGGGGTGTTCCAAAGGAAACTGTCAATACGAGTAATGAGACACTTTGGAAGAACACCCCTCCTATAATAATGGTACGGCTACCATTGGGGTATAAAAGCAGGAGAGATTCCTAGCTCAGGGTCGATTGTCATAAGTCGTTGGAGACATAAGACCAAGGTACGGTACGCGGATATTCGAGATCGCTGTCTCGTATATACAAGGTATTATAGATAATATTACTAAGTGTAATAAAGAACAGGTTGGTGCCTGTTATAAATACGGACTTGTAAGTTTACAAGCTGAACCGTATTGTACCGTATAGGACAAGTGTGAGTCTGTGTGACCTCCTTGTAAAGTACATAAGTGTACCAACGGAACAAAAACAAGTGTGTAAACTTGTAGGGTACAGTTTTGTACCAGGAGGACAAGTTTGTTCCTGACCTAGGACAAATTGTACCAGTTGTATATATATATATTAAAGAAGAATTGTTTATAGCTAGTTTATTAAAGATTGCAAAGAGCAGTTGTACATAGTTTGGTTCATTGATGTTAATTTATAAATAAAGATTGTTTGTTATATATTTTGTAAATAGAACAATTTTGGATCCAGTATCAAACTGGTAACAAACACATTCTAGATAGAAATAGACACACTTACCCTGCGTACACGTTACACCACAATAGACATACTCGCATACAACATTGAAAATGAACTAACTGGATTTGCACTTTGTATACACTGAGGTATATACATATGCGACGATAATATTCCCTCTTGTTGCCTCAACAACGATCTATCGATTGATTGAATCTTTATTGCTAAATGTCCAGTGGCAACAAGTTAATGCATGTTAATGAGACGAGGTGAAACCTGTATTTTCTATAGAATACTATGGGAAATTGCATAAAGTTTGGCTATTGCTTTTGTTAAATTAACATTGTATTTTTTATGAGTTTTTTTACCACATAAATGAAAATCCTTTACGATGTATTATAGCTTTTGTTGGCAATAATAAAATTTCTACTTTCATGTGACAGCAAAACGTCCAACGCAAATCTTTGAAATATTTTTATTATAGAATGAGCAAAAGATAGTAAATTTTTTTTAATGGTTTAACACCCCGAAAGAACGTCCAAAACATGATTATACAAATAAAAAAAAATCTTGTGTCTTTAATCTCAATATTTTGAAGAAAAAAAAATCCCGGTGAATCCTTAAAAAGGGAACTGAAAATGTGCCGTTGATAAGGTTCCCCGCGCCTAAGGTTTTATTTCATTTCTTAAACATCAAAAGTAAAATAATTATTGACGTTCACTAAATGATCCTAAATGGAACTTATATAACAAAACTTGTGTGTGTCGTAATAATTTTACCGATAATACCAGTGGCGGATCCAGAACTTTTCTAGTCATGCATCAATGATTCCCTATATAATCAACCAAATTTTTCCCACGAAAGGGGGGCCCGGGCCCCTCAGGCCCCCCCCCCCCCCCCCCCCCCCGGATCCGCCTATGATATTATACAATAATTGTTGTACAATTTAGATTTTAACAAAAAAGTCAATATGTTGACTGAGTAAAAAATGGTAAAAAATAGCGGTCCTGGTTTATCTAGACCTTCGATCCCATCAGCTGTATAATATATAATACATTTAGATCATTCAAAATAAGAATAAGTTACTGTATAAGAATATCTTTACTTGACAATGTCAATCTCGACGCCCTAATATTATTCAATCAAACTATCAAAAGTTCGCTAGGGTTGACCAAGTAAGTTTGTCTAGGATGTTCGTGAACAGGTGATATTGTTACTTTCCTTTTCTATATTTAGACTAAGGGAATTCCGGAGTCCGATTTTCAGAAAATTTTCAAATCGGATAAGAATAATGGCCACCAAAGAGACTGACTTGTCTGAGACTGATAAAAATGACAATGTGTGTTCTACGTTTAATATATTTTATCCTTTATTCGCACAGGTTATAACATCATGCGAACTTACTTCATCATTGAAATTACGAACAATATTAAGCAATGGTAAGTTTTTTTTAACGGAAAATTGGGCAAAATATTCAAAAAAAGGGGGAGGTAGAAAACCTGGTATTATTGCATTTATCCCAGGAAAACATTTTTTCTTCAATGCTTCATTGTATCTGCGTAGTGTGACCTTCATGCAAGACAGGTAAGACTCAAATAAGTATAATTATAAATGACAGATGAAAAAGATGTTTACTTTTTGGTGATTAAAACTTTCAAGACTTTAAAAAAAATTCCAAAAAAAGACAAACAAATCAGGGTCAATCAATAGGATGACCATACAAACAACAGTTTACAAAAACTACAGAAATAATTAATGATTGAGCAACATACAATGTAAACCCCAACAAAACCCAGCTAGGGTAGATCAAAACTAATCAAGTATGTGTTTGTTATTAGAAGCTAGTTTATTATTATAGTAATGTTTATACAGTCATTAAATCAGTGATACATGTGTGGATAATAAACAGCACATTGACAGAAACAAGTGCCTGTGTGAAGATCGATGACCTTCATTCCTTAAAATCACTCGTCTCAACTCGGCTGATTCCATACCCTCATCTAACTTCGTCCGTGATACATAGGTTTCCAGTCTTTAGTCCCCAAATGCGTATCAAAGCCTAGCGAAATGTAACAAAATGTGCTTACTACGTATCGGAATGTATTAATATGTGGTGGAAACATGGGTCTACGCGTACTAATATATAGCAAAATGTGATTACTGATGTCCTGTAAAGGAGGGGAATAAAATATAAAAAAATACAGAAGATAGCAGTAAACCGTTCATCTTCCAGCGAAGAAATGTAAGCCATAGACACATTTCACATACTGTATTACAGCCGAGGGTTAGAAGGAGAGTAACAGATTCTACTGAGGATTGCCGAATGTCCTTAAAATATGTGCATTTTACCGGACAATTCTGACCTCAAAACACTTATGTTAAAATAAAATTGAGAATGGAAATGGGGAATATGCCAAAGAGACAACAACCGACCATAGAAAAAAAAAACAACAGCAGAAGGTCACCAACAGGTCTTCAATGTACATGTAGTGAGAAATTCCGGCACCCAGAGGCGTCCTTCAGCTGGCCCCTAAACAAATATATGCTAGTTCAGTGATAATGAACGCCATACTAATTTCCAAATTGTACACAAGAAACTAAAATTAAAAATAATACAAGACTAACAAAGGCCAGAGGCTCCTGACTTGGGACAGGCACAAAAATGCGGCGGGGTTAAACATGTAAACAGTAAAACTGAAGAGTTAATCGTCCAATGATGTCAGTCACAACAAAAGTCTATTTGCCAGTTCTCATAACTGACCCTGTAATAAGAGATCCCTTTTTTATTTGTCTCCCTTATGAGCGACATTAATTTTTATTTACAATGGTGAGCTAGCATAAAGAGCAAATTTACCTGGTTCCTAATGTGAGTAATCTTTATGGTTTTCAAATCTTTAACATGTTTAAATTACATTAATTTGTTGTTAAATCCCCAGTCACACTGTCACGTTTCAAGAGATATATTTTACTACATTTGGAAAGCGTAGCGAAACGGGAATACACGTAATGAATCGTATGGAAACATAGTGATCCTTTGTTCAAATCAGGACCTGCCCCGTATGTTTTGAAAATTCAACAACAAACGAAGCGAAACTTGAAACAAAGAAGAAACCTAGTTAATGCATATCAAAGCCTAGCGGAACGTAACAAAATGTGCTTACTACATTGTACGTATCGAAACGTATCAATGAGTGGTGGAAACATGGGTCTACACGTACTAATATATAGCAAAAAGTGATAAGAACATACAGTGTAGCACAAACCTTGTAAACCCTAACTTTCAAAGTAACGGGACATTTTTACTCAAAACGTAGTTGAAACATAGCATTTTAAAACAGAATAAAACGTGACAGTGTGACTGGGGCTTTAACATGTTTAGCTAAATACTTTCAGTCTAGAAATTATTATTCATGAAAAATTAGTTAAACCCCTGATACATCACTTTCAAATCATCATTCGCAAAAGCCAATTTTGTCCGTTACAGAACCTGTCTACGATTGACAAAGGGAAGAAATTTGTTTGAAAAGTGCGTAATAACAGAATCAAATCGGTAATTGGCAAATGGACTATTGACCTGAAGTTGATCAGCACAACTCTGTCATTCAGAAAAAAATTACTTGAGATTGGTCTTGTATTTTGTTTAAACGACTGCGCGAGACCCTCGTGGATAGTCAAGGTCATCATAAAAACTCTTCAGTGATTTTTATGCCCCATCTACGATAGTAGAGAGGCATTATGTTTTCTGGTCTGTGCCTCCGTTCATCCGTTCGTTCGTCCGTTCGTTCGTCCGTCCCGCTTCAGGTTAAAGTTTTTGGTCGAGGTAATTTTTGATGAAGTTGAAGTCCAATCAATTTGAAACTTAGTATACATGTTCCCTATGATAAGATCTTTCTAATTTTAATGTCAAATTAAAGTATTGACCCCAATTTCATGGTCCACTGAACAAAGAAGAAGATAGTGTGAAGCTCAGGTTAAAGTTTTTGGTCAAGGTAGTTTTTGATGAAGTTGAAGTCCAATCAACTTGAAACTTAGTACACATAACAGGCTATTATTTGAACTTGGAATTATTTTTAATTAAAGAATTTGCATAAATTCTTGTGTTTAAATTTTTTAATAAATTCCACGTTTATTTGGTGTTATAATGTTTTGAGCGATTCATAACACTTTCCATACTATGTATTTTGGTAAGATAGTGTTGTGCGCGGCACAGTACATTCTATTGAAAATATACTATTTTCCTTGTAATAGAAAGTGTTGTGCGCAGCACAGAACATTATAGTACAAAATAAACATGGAGTTTATTAAAAATTTCAATAACAAGAATTTAAGCATATTCCATAATTAAAAATAATTCCAAGTTCAAATAATAGCTTGTTACATGTTAACTATGATATGATCTTTCTAATTTTAATGGCAAATTAAAGTATTGACCCCAATTTCACGGTCCAGTGAACATGTAAAATGATAGTGCGAGTGGGGCATCCGTGTACTATGGACACATTCTTGTTTAGTTTGTTTGGGAGTAAAGTTTTTTTTCCTTTCTGTTATCCAGTTGGATATTCTTTCTTTATTCATGTTAGGCTTTAACCTGTCAGTTATTTTTGTTACAATATGTTTACTCTGAATACTTTATAACAGATTACAACATTACTTTGATATACATATATGGTCACATATAATGAACAGAAGTTCTAATAACTTTTTATGGATTTTGGGGCCATTAATTTAAATTTCATCAATGTTCATATAGTTACAAATGTATAGATTAGTGATTAGAAATAGGGCGACATTTATCCAAAAAAGTTGTTTCTCAATCTATTTTCATATTACAAAAATGTATATCGGACTGCATTTATAAATAATTTACTTTGATATATATACATTGTATAATCAAATACAATGAGAGGAAGAGTATATTTATGTCCCTGGTAGTTGCCTAATCTGAAATCATGCCACATCTTCTTGTTTATCATGTTTATTCATCTATATATGTAATGGTAAAATCTATGTCTAGGCTCAAAATTTTTGTCCTTTCCTCAAATCTATGTCCTATCTTTATGATCTTTGACTTCACATTTCTATGTCTTTGCTTTTCTCAATTTTGTGTACTTTCAACAATATATGCCCTGTCCTATGTGTTGACAGGGACACAAAGATCTGAGGAAAGTTTTAGAAAATAAAATAAATAAAAAAGAAGATGTGGTATGATTTCTAATGAGACAATGCTCCACAAGAGACCAAATGACACAGAAATTAACAACTATAGGTCACCGTACGGCCGTCAACAATCAGCAAAGTCCATGCCAAATAGTCAGCTATAAAAGGCCCGAAATGACAATGTAAAACAATTCGAACGTGAAAACTAACGGCCTAATTTATGTACAATAAATGAACAATGATGAACGAAAAACAAATATGTAACACATAAACAAACAACAATCACTGAATTACAAGCTCCTGACTTAAGATAGGTACATACAAACAGAATGTGGAAGAATGTGGCGGGGTCAAACATGTTAGCAGGAGGCCTAAATTAATATATTGTTTGTTTCCCCAATCCCAACCCTGCCAAGCCAGGTGTGTGTAGGTAGGTAAGGAAATAATTTTATTTTCTCCAAAAAGCTGGAACAATATCGGTTGATCTGGCAAGCCTGAAAATCGGAAATGAATAAAATAATATTTGACTTAGTTTTTTTGCAGGGTTGGTCGGGATTGGAGAAACAAATAATATTTTATTTTAGGCCGGATCCCAACCCTCCCCTAACCTGGGACAATGGTGTCACAGTAAAACAAAAAATGACCTATAAAAATCAGTTGAGAAAGGCTTAACTCATCAGATGGATACAAATACAAATACTACACAGAGTGGACGTGGCCAATACTTGTATAGTTCAACATGAAAGCCACTAACAACTAATAAAAAAATCATGCGTCTAAGACTAAATATATGTTGGTTTAAATTCAGTGAAGCATTCTGAAATAGAACAATTTATAGTTATGCTTATTTTTTCAGAGACTATACAATCAGTAAGAGTCAGTAAAGATAATGATCAAGAAAAAGTAAGAAAGATTTTAGAATTGATCGAGCAGAGTGAACAACCAGATAAATTGAAAACATTTTCTGATATTCTGGTGGAAGAATTTGGTAAGTAGAAAATAATTCTGAAAAAAAAAGTATAAATGGGTTAATCCTTTTGACTTTATGACTAAGATACAAACCATGTCTTTTTAAATTATTAATCATTTGTTAATGGGGTAACTTGGTTTTACTCTTACTTAAAAACTATAATTTTGGAAATGAATTGTAAGTTACATTCCAAATATTTCTGAAGATATACAAAAACTCATGTATAGTTCAAATTCTCTTGAAAATTAAGGATAACTTGGCTCAAAGATGCCCACCACTAAACTGAAAATATTTTTTTTTTGTAAAATCAAAGACATGTTTTATTAGAAAATTATTATAAATGCAACTAAAGATCAATGAATGTATAAACTTCTTGAGTATTGAATATATACTACATGTACCTAATAAAACTGTACCAATATTCCATGTTTAAACATTTATGCCCATTATGTTTTCTGGTCTGTGTGTCCGTTCGTCCGTCCTTCCGACCGTTTGACCGCCTGTCCCGCTTCAGGTTAAAGTTTTTGATGAAGTTGAAGTCCAATCAACTTTAAACTATGATATGATCTTTCTAATATTGATGCCACGGTCCACTGAACATAGAAAATGATAGTGCGGATGGGGCATCCGTGTACTTGGGACACATTCTTGTTTATGAATGAAACATTTAAATATTTTTCTAGATATGACATTTGTACCAGAAGCTTTGTGTAAACAGCATGAGACTAGTGTACAAAGTCGTCTTGAAAATATAGTTAAAGGTCTGAAAGATGAAGACATTGACAGTGAAAATGTGTCCAAGGAACTTTTGAGTCATAAACTTATTGATGAAAAAGCTGTACAAGACATTGGCACTGAATGTGTCAACCATGGTGAAAAAGCAGCTTTGATAGTTCTTATTGATAGAGTAGTCACTCCACCTCCAGATTCATGGTACAATGAATTTTTGTCATGCTTGATTAAGATTGGAAAACAAAACGCAGTCAATATAATTGAGGGTGACCAGTTTTGGCTGAAATCAGGTATACAATGGTTTTTCATTTCAATAAAAGAGATATGTTGTAAAGATTTAGGAAAGATGAAAATAAGTGTCTAAGTTTGCAAATAATAACTGGGATTTCTCTAGAATCTTTTTTTTTTCTTTTTCTCAACAGAATGTTTGATACTTGAAATTGTTGAAATCCCCATGAACTGTCAATATCCATTTGGAATTAATGAAAAAAAAAAAAAAACAGAGCTCTTGTCATTTTAACAATTTAGATCTGTTAGGTCCAATAAAAGTTTTTAAAAAATCTGGGGGGAAAACAACAGAGCCAAAGTTGAGATCTGGGAACAGGGGAAAATTTGATGCGCTCAAGATTTTACCACTATAAACATGATAAATTGAAGATGTAAAAAAACAAAAAATAAATAAAATGTATTGAAAAAAACTCTTTGCCGATAAATTGTCTTATTTGTATATTGTATTGTTCTGGTCCTATTTACTGTTGATATTTCTCTCTATCTGTTACATTTTTCAAGATAATATCCAAAACACTGCAATATTATATAATGTACATGATGCAGTTGTGAGGATTTCACATGTTAATTATTCAAACTATACATTCTCAATTCTTTATGCAGTTTTTCATATATTTAAATGCCAGGTTCACTAGAATATGAATATAAGTTTTTTGTTTCTTCTAGCTGGTAATTCAGACAAAGTTGAAGAGAATTATTGTAGTGAAGAGTACTGGGAAAAATTTGTTTTGGATGAGGATTTATTTCGAGGATTTTTGGTGAATACTGTCCATCCATCACATATCCTTATGAATTTATCAGCAGTATTTGATCCTGGTAATGGATAGTTTTCTATATAAAATATCTTTTTTCACTTATAGCTTAAACTACACTTTAAAAACAATTTGTCAATTAGTCTATTTCGTATAAGGCACACTTTGGAATTATGAAATACATATGTCCATTTGACTTCATTATACAGTTGTTTAACTATTCTTGCTCACTTGCTGCAATAATATATTTCTTTATAATTCTTTAGAAGATGCAAAATTACCTACTGTGGATTCATTTATTTTCTTTGGTACCAATTTATGTGGATTGAGTAAAATTTGCAATTTTCATGGATGTTTAATTTCCTGGTTATGCCAAAGTCTGCATAAAAACCTTAAAAAAAATTACATTGAACACTGTAATTGTTAGACCACCTATACTAAGAAAATCCATGAAAATTGTCAGGCCACCTATACTAAGGAAATCCATGAAAATTGTCATCCCACAAATAATAATCCACAGTATCTGCCTGTATTTTGTATAAGAAAAACTACTTTTAAAAAATTTAAAGATATACATTGTCTGTTTGGTGTAAGAAATGCCATTGTTAATACCGGTATTGTATTTATTACGTTGGTTAATGACACATGTACAACACAGTTGCAGAACACTAACTGAGGATGTATCCCAAAGAAATTTTACTGTCAATCAAAAGGGATATAATTTACATACTTGAAAACATTTGTAATAGTATTTGGTCTAATTTTCTGTTCATTCATAGTTTTATTTGAATTTGGAACTGTATACTAACTGAATTAATGTTTTAGATGAAAAAGCAAAAATCAGACAAACAGTTAGACGATCAACACCACATTCAGCCATGAATACTTTGCTGACAATGTTTAAGGAAAAGGATTCACCAGGAAAGTGGCAAGCATTCAGAGAAGCATTGAATCTTGCAGGTTTGATAATAATAATCCAAATGCAAATCTTATCAACAATTCTTAACACTGAAAAATCTTTATATAACAATTTCCCTTGAAATCTATATATAATAAATTTGAGCGTTGATGATTTTAAGACAAAAAAAGTAGAACATTTTTCAGCAATTTTATATGCTTACTATACAAATAATCACCTATTTTTAAGAATTTATTCAGTTACATTCCAAGCATGATTCTTTCGGTTTTCAGTTAAAGTTAAATTTTCAGTTTTTAAGTCTACCAGTAAAATGATTTTACATGAAGTATTTCTCACTAGATAGATAAATCAATTCCACTCAACCAAATGGGGTCTTAAAGATAGCAAAACATAATACCTCAGTTTAAAGGCAATAAGTATTAAAAAATTCTCTCATTCAGGAAAAAATCTGACAGCATGAGATTTTCAACTTCAAATTATTGCCTACAAAATACCAAAATTCGTACAAACTAATCTTAATACTCAAATGGGTGATTTATATTTTTCAGGATACCAGTATGTAGTTTCCTATATTGAAAGTGGTGACTATAATTTAACAAAACATGACGAAAAGAGACATTTGCTGAGCATTTTTGAGGTAGATCTTGCAGATAAAATTAATCCAAGGGAAATAATTGGTCATTTATCAAGGAAAAAATTAATAAGTGATCAACAAAGAGAAGAAGTAGAAGCAGAACAAATTCATCATGGTGAACAAAGTGCTACTTTGTTACTTCTAATTTATATTTCTAGTAGACGTAAAGATTGGTATCCAAAATTTATGAAAATTTTGAGTAAAAACAACTTGGAAACATTAGTGGATAAAATTGACCCAGATTTTTGGAAAGGTAGATATAATGTTTATGTTCAAGATTTTAGGTTTATTCCTAGGATTCAAAATTGGTATGTGTTTGCTTCTTCACTAGATAAACACAATTGGGTAGTAAGATCAAAGGCTGAAAAGCTTTGAGTGTGAGGGTAGAGTAACTTGTTTTCCTGTGAATTAACTGCTTCATTGTGAACTAGCATGCCAGATATACAGCTCCTGATGTCCCTCTATAGTGTGTGATAACATTGTGTGAGGGAATTCGACGTTTGGTGTACCACTGTTCACTCCAGTGCAATTTATGACAATACCACTGCATCAATCAGAATTATTTTTTTTGCAGTGTTTTAAGAAATGATTTTGCTTTGTTGTCACGTATTATTTGTGAAACATTCAATGTTTTAAAAAGGCGAATTTTCTTTATAAAGTCAATGATTATGTTGACTTTTGAAGGCCAAACTTTCTACAGCCTTAAATACGCTAATGAAAGATCCAAAAACTATACCAATACATAACGACATGTTTATGAAATTATAACTAATCTATTGGTTAACAAATTTTTACTCGTTATTGCAAAATAATGAACTTAATATATCTGACATTTTCTCCTACCCAGTTTACCCCTATACATTTTTATGATGTGGACTGGTCATTGTTATTGAATCGTAGGCAATTTGATTGGATTAAGTTGTTATTAGTTTACCTTCAAACTTGTTAATGCTTTTCATACATGACTATTGATTAATTAGAACGTGCATGAAATTGTACGGTAACTAAAATGACCTTCAAACTGGACACTGGACGAGTCAGTATTATGTTTTATCAATGAAAGTTAAGGTATGAAAGGTAAGAATTGCCACTTATTCGATTTTCACAAAATTTTCGGAATATACAGTTGAAAGGTTATGTTTTAAAAGCCTATTGTGAAGAGCAAAGAGAAAGTTTACAAATAATACGTTTTGTTCCATTAAACAAGTCATTTTCGTAAGAGAAATACCGAAATATATTTTACGCATGACTACGGCAGGTAAAATTATTATTTATCATAATAAAAAAAAGCATTTTTCAGTCTCATTGGAATATGTTGATTACAATTAATCCCAAACTTAAGAAGTAAGTAACTAAAGTCAAAATATGTCCGATCTGCCTATTTCTGCACATCAAAAGTCAATACGATCGTTTTAAAGTCAATTTTGTCTACCTCACAAAATCTTGTTAGGCACTATAGTACAAAAAATTTAAACTTTTTTATATTCATTGTACGATAGCATGTTCTTATCTTGAATATGCTTTTAATTTACCACTGGATATTTTGAAACAATCAATCTAAATTCAGAATTTTAGGATCAAGTGTTAATGTAATATTCTTCCCACTATGCCATTTTTTCCTAATTTGAATGACATTTTTCTGTCAATTCCATAACATTTGGCCTGGCTCTAGGCTACTTGGCCATTTGTACTACTTCTAATTGTTTTTGGAATTTTGTAAAGTGTTTAACACTTAAATTATGTTTGCGGCAATGTGTCTCTGACTAAGCATTGTTTTTGTGAAGGATTTATGTTCTTTGCATCAAACTGATTTTATTAGCTCACCTGACCTGAAAGGTCAAGTGAGCTTTTCTCATCACTTGGCGTCCGTCGTCCGCATACATGTGAACCTCCCGATAGGAGTACAATAATACCGTTTTCAGGGGTCTCCTCCCGTCCTCCCATTAAGGAGAAAAAAATCCGTGTATGAAATATTTCATGAATGAAAATTTTCAGTTGCCATTTTTGATAATTTCTTACTAGGGTACAGGTGTAATTTACACCTGTGTTTAATTTTACCCGTAAATCAAAGAAGATATGTAATTATATGGCTTCACTTGACAGCTTGGGTGTCAAACATACTGGTAATCAAGGATGCTTACCTCTGGCTAATTATCGCTAATTGCCGTTGTGTAATAAAAACTTTGTGTATTGAATTTTTGAAATACGTTTTGGTTACTTCCCTTTGATTTATCCTGTTATAAGTTATTTATCGTTCAAATGTAAATTGTAAAATGAATGAATAATATTTTAATCAAATAATCATAAAAGGATGGTAATTAAATGAATTTAAATGTTTTGGGACAAATAAAATAATATAAATTTACAAAATATTGTTGGAATCTAGACTTCTTTTCAAAGATTAAATTGAAATTTATATAATATTTCTGACCAATTGTCAGTCTTTTACCGACCATGCGAGGGCTGTATAGCCAGTCAAGGTCGTTAAACACTTCCATTTGTCAAGTCTTCTACAAATGTGCAGTGTTCTACATGTATATAGACTGAATAAAACTCTGTATCAGTTGAACAATTTGCATGTCCCTGACCCATAGATGTAGAAATGTCTAAATGATTTTTGGTCAGTAAAATAGGCTATCAGTCATTCAACTAAAAAAAGCAAAATCTTTAACACAGAGTCTCAAGTTTCTAGAAATATGACTTTTATAATGCTAAAAAAACATGCAATATATACTATTGTTTTTGTAAGTTATTTTTTAATTAATTTATCATGTAAAAAATATACATGTATAGCATATTTCTTTCTTATTTGCCTATACAGTTCTCAATGATAAGGAGATGGGAGACATGTATATACACAAAGAACAATCATTTATTTGCAAGCAGTGAACAATCAATTATCAAACACAACACAAAACAAGAAACAGATTCTTCTCAATATTTTTATTTGATAATGTGTTATCATTCAAATAGAAAGGCAACAAGGGTACTAGGGTGTATAAACACATTACATTCTGATGTAAATGTAAGAACACTTTAAAAGACAATTTCTACATTGTACGGTTACATTTACGACAAAATTAATGTCGATAAAAAACCTCCTGATCTGAGTCCCAATCTCCTGATCTGAGTTTCACAGTCCATCACATGTATGCGTCGGTAAACTTTTACAAAAATCTTCTCCTCTGAAACTACTAGGCCAAATTTAACAAACTTGGCCACAATCATCATTGGGGTATCTAGTTAAAATGTGTCCGATGACCCCGCCTGCCAACCAACATGGCAGACATGGCTATAAATAGAACATAGGGGTAAAATGCAGTTTTTGGCTTATATCTCTAAAACTTAAGCATTTAGAGCAAATCTGACAGGATTAGAATGTTATTCAGATTAAGATCTATCCCCCCATCAATTTTCAGATGAATTGAACAACCTTTTGTTAGGTTGCTGTCCCTGAATTGATAATTTTAAGGAAATTTTGCCGTTTTTGGTTATTATCTTGAATACTATTATAGATAGTGATAAACTGTAAACAGCAATAATGTTCACCAAAGTAAAACTACAAATAAGTCAACATGACCAAAATTGTCAGTCGACCCCTTCAGGAGTTATTGCCCTTCATAGTCAATTTTTAACAATTTTTCATAAATTTTGTAATCTTTTACAAAAATCTTCTCTGAAATTACTGAGACAAATTAAACCAAACTTGGCCATAATCATCATAAGGGTATGTAGTTTTTAAAATGTGTCAGATGACCCTGCTTTTCAATCAACATGGCGGACATGGCTATAAAAAGAACATAGGGGTAAAATGCAGTTTTTGGTTTAACCTAATTTTACATGATTTACAAAGCATCAGTAAATACAGGTGAGTCTCTAGTTTTTAATTTGCAGTAGGTTTCTATTACTGTTGTTCTCATGCAGTGATTTTTCGCATCATCTTGATTTGCTCCTGAAAGGTCTTTTGTACAGTTTTGTTTCCCTAGTTCTTTATTGATCCTGATTTCTTATTTCTAAATAAATCAATGAATGATTGGCTTTTCAATGAGAAAATTAAAAAATTCAGATTGAATAAGGCAAGGATTTTTTATGCCCCACCTAGGGGCTTTATATTCTTCTGTCAGTGCTTCCTTTCATCTGTCTGTCTGTCCTGCTTCAGGTTCAAGGTTTTTGAAGTTTAAGTCCAATCAATTTGAAACATAGTACATGTATTTCCTGTTATATGATCATTCTAATTGAATTGCCAAATTAGAGTTTTGACCACAATTTCACTGTCTACTGAACATAGATTATAATAGTGCAAGTGGGGCATCCATGTTCTATAGATAATAAAATTGAGAATGGAAATGGGGAATGTGTAAAAAGAGCACAACAACGAAACGGAAGAGCAGAAAAAAGCTGAAGGCCACCAATGGGTCTTCAATACAGCGAGAAAATTTCACACTTAGAGGTGTGTTTCAGCTGGCCCCTAAACAAAAATATGTACAAGTTCAGTGCTAATGGACGTCATACTAAACTCCGAAATATTCTTGTTAATTTGTTGTTTTTACAGATCCACCAATCCTGTTTTTTCTGATTTGCAGAATAAATTTGATATTGATATTTCATGTTTTTTTTATTCCCACCAACCCTAACAATTTCATATGACTTGTTTGCAATTTTTATTTAATTATTTTTTTGCTTGAAGATCATTATTTTAATACCATGTTTCATGAATGCTGATAAAAAACAACATTGAGCTGTTTTTTCTTGTTCATTTAATTTAGTGTTTTGTCATACCCATATGACGTTGTCATGCAATTTATGTTTTAAATAGCTGAGCATATTTGGAACTTAAATTTAAGTAATGATGACAAAAAGCATACCAAAAATATAAGAAAAATAAAAAAACAAAATATTTCGTCCTCAATGTTTGTTATATATATATTTTTTTGGCCAGTTTTTTGATGTACAGAATTACCATCCTCATAATCTAAATATTTCTATTTTGTCACAACTACTGGTCAATTACAGCCCCTGTGTGTGTTTCTTTGAATGTGTCCATACTGTTAAATAACAGAAAATGAACAGATATACTCTCATAAGATTTAAAAGAAAACAAAAACATACATACAGTACCAGTATCTATTTTCCCCCAAAAATGGTGGGTTTTTTGGTAATTTTTTAATTCTTTATTTTCAGAAATGAATAAAGAGAATTCTAATGCCTGTGAATCGTCTGAAGATGAAGATTATTCTCGTTCTTTGAGTAATAACAGTGATAAGGATTCCATTGAAAAGAAACTACCAGACAAATGCCTTCAGTCTGATACGCAACAGAATTATACTTCATGTAAGAAACTATTGATAGATATTTCAATAAGACACCATGCTGTGATTTCTTGTGCATCTGTTTGTACATAAAAAAATATTCTTTGAAGGATATTGCTACAAATAATAGCTATGAGTAGAAGAAAATGTGGGGAAATAGTGAAGAGGTCAAAGTAATTACAAAACTCAGCTAATAGTCATCTAATTTTAAAGATAGACTTCATTGATAGAAAAGTGTCTGAAAACTTATTCTCTAATGCAATTTTTTAGTGATGACAATTATGTTTTGACAGAATATTGTAAAAAATGGAAACTTAAGATTAACACAAGCAAAACCAAAGCAGTGATTTTTAGTAAAAAAAAAGTAAAAAGAAATCAGAATTTTATGATATATGGAGAAAAAATTGAAATAGTTGATTCCTGCTGCTACCTTGGTGTACTTTTCAATTACAACAGTAGCTTTTGTACTGCACGAAAAATAAACTTCTTGGTCAGGCACAGAAGTCTTTGTATGCTCTATACCGAAAAATAAAAAATATATGTATTCCCGTCGATTTGCATCTAAAACTTTTTGACTCATTGGTTAGTCCTGTTTTATTATATGCTTCAGAGGTATGGGGGTTTGAAAATAAAGATAGCATTGAGAAAAACACCTTCAATTTTGCAAAAACATTTTGAAGTTAAGAAGCAGTACACCAAATTATATGGAGTATGGGGAACTCAGAAGATTCCCTTTGGAAACCATTGTTAAACGTAAAACGATGTTGTTTTGGAATAATTTAATATTGGAAAATAACAAGTTATCTTCCATTATGTATAAATTAATGCACAAATTACATTTTCAAAACCCCACAAAATTTAAATGGATTACGTACGTTAAATTCATATTTGACGAAAATGGAATTAGTTTTATTTGGCAAAATCAACTTCCATTGGATAAATTGGGGTTAAAGCACATTATTTCACAAAAACTGAATGACCAATTCATCCAACATTGGTTTTCCCAAATGAATAACTCATCAAGAGGTGCATTTTATTCATTTTGAAAAAAATTGAAAATACACTTGTTTTTCCCCAAACAGTGGTAGACCGAATCCTTTTGAGGTAATTTTCCAAACTTCTACTTATTTAGATGGAGAAGTGCCAAAAGAGAGAAAAAATAATTTAAGTTCTCCAGAATCGACAGAAAAAGGTGATGAAGTTGGTGACTTGCATAGGGCAACAATTCAGGACATATCTATGGACGATAATATAAATGCTGAAGTGGATGATGAAAATACACATGAAAAACAACTAGCTAAATCTACTATAAACTCTCTGCCTTTGCCAGCAAGCAGAAAGTCCCAACCTATAACAACTACACCAGAGCCAGAAAATGATAGCCCAGAAGATAATCAAAAATCTTTGGATTCAATACAGCTTCAAAATCTATTTGAAAGTCTTGATACTCAAGTTACTGGAAAGCCTAAAGTCAACATTGCACAACCTAGTAAGTACACATTTATAATCAGCCAAAAAAAATACAAAAGAAATTAAGTTGGTTGTGTTATGGTTAAACAGATAAATAGTTAAAGAAGAGATTTTTAAAAGTTGATAGATATGTTTGAAGATTTTTAAAATTTATTTTATTTACTAGAAGATGCCAGTGAAATCTCAGTTCAAGCATGAGCATGGACGAAAGATGTATAATACAGGGCTCCATAAAGGTGTATGAAATTGGGTTGTTTTCTCAAAAATTGGTGTTTACTGTGGAAAACAGATTGCTTTAATAACAAATTTAGGAAGTACAAAACACTACATTAATATGTCATATCACAAATATTTCTGACTTTTTATGGTTTCAGAGGACATGCGGCTCAATAAAATCGGTCTCTTCCTTTAGTAGAACAATATATAAATAATTAGGAATTGGTTGTAATTTTTTATTTTAGCTTTCCAAAATGTTGATACAGACATTTTAGATTCTGATAGTGATGGAGAGAATGAAAAGAAAGAAGAATTGAAACTAAGGAGTTACCAGAGAGAATTGGCAGCACCTGGAGTACAGGGCAAAAACTGTATCATAGTAGCACCTACTGGTAGTGGTAAAACACATGTAGCTCTCAAAATCATACAGGTTAGTTTTAGCTGAGTCTTGTTTATGGTAATTCTCAAATGTTAAATTACTTACAAGTAAAAACAAACAGGGTCGCTTTACATGAGTTATGAAATGTTTAGCATTTAGCACTTTCAATTTAATATCTATTGCAATTTATATTTCTTTTTTTTATATTCAGGACAAAATATACACATTCTATTTAAACTCAAGCAATACATGTATCTTACCTTTTTGTATTTTTGGTAGTATCAAGTTATTATTATGAATTATGCATATAACAATATGCAGTACTTTAATTTCATTGTCAAATGCTGATTCCTTTTCTTATTTTTATAAATTTTTGATGATTGAAACTAAATTTTTCTACTTTGAGCATAATTACGGATGCCTATAATTGCTTACATCCACTTCTTTTGAACTTTAGTGGATAGTTGTCTCATTGGCATTATGAATATTTCAAACTGCATGTAAGACTATTTTCAATTGTTGGAGAAAACATTTTATGCAATCTGACCATTTAAGTCTTTTACCTGGTTTTGTAACGAATGAGAATTGGTTATTGCTTATTATTATTTTTTTTAAATTTGATTTCAATATTATGATAAAAGAGCCTTTTGCAAGTTTATTTTTACTATTTAAATTGATTAATGAGAGTTGATACCAAGTGATATCCACTTTACATGAGTTATCTTCTGGTTAACATTTTCTTGGTGTTAAAAGACCATGATTCCTTGATCTATTCTTTTGCACATAACAGTATGACAACATGTGTTTTTATACGGCGTCAACTTATACAAAAGACATTTGAAAACTTTTTGTACCCCTCAGAATGTTATAAAATTTGATGAAGTAAAGATTTTTAGGTAAAGAGTATTTTGTATATTTAAAGTAAATTAAGTTGAAGAAACTGCATATCTCTGTTGCTATGATGGAAATGTACATTGTTTTGATCTTTGAAAGTCATCAATGACCAATTGAAATGTTTCAATATCAATTCATAAAGTGAGATAAGAAAAATGTTTTTTGCATCAAATTATTTGTAATGAGATACAAGAAAAATATCTCTTCTTCTAGAAATAGATAATAGGCTATAACCATAAAGAATAATCTTTTATTTTTTTTTTACTTTCAGGATCATATGGTTCAAATTCGGCAAAGACGTAATCCAAAGGTTGTATTTCTTGTTGAACAAAGTGCTTTAGCCAGACAACAAGCAGACCAGTGTAAAAAGTATTTACATGACAAAGTAAAATTGATCACTGGTGAAGTACAGAGAAATGAAAGATTGAAAAGCTTTTCTTCATGGCTACAAAAGTAAGATACTTTTTCTAAAAATTTGAAAGTGAATGGGAAAAAAGACTTCACAGATAGGACATGCTATAATTAGGACCTTCCCGGTATTTAGTCAATTTGAATCTGAAAGTCATTCTCTCAATTTTTGATCTCTATATTTGCTTATTTTTGTCTTGAGATTACACAAAATAAAAAAAAAATGTTTAATATAAGAAGTATGACTTCACAATAATTATTCTAGTAGTAATGGTGACATTGAAAAAACACTTTTAGCATTTTCACGAAAAAGAAATACACAATAAAAATGTGCCACCCCTTATACTTTTTGAGTCAATTTTTCTATGGTATAGAATATTTAAAAAAGTCAGTAGAATGCGTGTAATGTTTGACATTGTTTTTAAGATAAAGAAAATACATGCTTAGACGTCATCATTTGAAATACAAATTGAGTCCATCAATCTCCCTTACAAATTTTATTACAATCAATGCCATTTTATCAAGAATTACAATGTAAGTATACAAAAATGCTTTTTAACAGCAATTTATCAAGATTTTATTGAGAAGTAATCTATGTCCTACCTAAGCTACCTTATGCAAAGTTTTGTTTATAATTTTTGTACTTTAAGGCCAACTAAAAATAATTAGTAGATTTTCCACCAAATTTTTGAAAAAAATGGGGCGGGTGGGAGTATTTTATTTTTTAAATTTTATTTCATATGAAACCCTCTTGTCACAAGTTTTTCCATGTTTTCATACCCCGGGAGTATAAGCAACATTAAAATAAGCTTATATCATGTATATAAATGTGCTATTGAGAATCATACATAATTTTCAAATTCTTAAATAAATATCTTGGCAACCACTGTTATACATGTACATGTAATCGCCGCTTTAGAAACCTATTTATAGTAACATCAAAAACGAAGAAAAATGCGCTCTTCAGTTGGACTATGCCTACACCAAATTTATTTTGCTTTCTAAGCGATGGTTTTAAGTCCCCATAAAATTCAGCAAATGTATTGGTACAATTGTATGCAACACAAGTATAATGAGTACAGAATAAAATGAAAACTCAGTGTTGAAAGTAATTATGATTAAAAACATGAACTTAACCAAAAAGAAGTTGCTGTTTAATGACTAAATTGAGGGTATTGGGACAGATGGTGTTCGCTGTTTGTCAACAAAAAACGACAGCCATTGGTAAATCTAAGGGCTTGTTATAATAAAATGTATGTTTGTAGACTTTTGATTGCTCAATTACGGTCATAAAGTTAACAAGTTTGTGCTTGTGTCAATTTCTTTAATCCAAACATGTTTTTTGTACCAATTTGTTCCATGATTCTTGCGCTTGGGATATCAGTTACAGTTCCTGACACAAAGTCATTGTACTATACTATAAATTAAAAAACATGGTTTTCTACTGAATCATTTGTGACATGCCGCAATTTGCGTTCTTGGACACAGCGTTTTACTTGTCACTCGAATATTTCATGCCATTCTCGTAATCAATCTCTATTCTCGGTAGATGAAGTTGTCATCATAGAGCAGCACAATATGTTGACTTAATCATTTTCGTTATATTACTTGAAAAAGACGAAAAAATACAAAACCGAAATTTGAAACAGGAAGTTTTGAATGAAACGAAATAATTGATGGTTCCCGGTAACGGACATGATCAAATCCAGAAATCGAAAAAAAAGTTAAATTAAAAAAAATTGGGGCAGGACGATATCAGAGGGGCGGGCGGGGATGAAAATCTATCAATTAATTTTAATTGGCCTAAAGGTGTAAAAATTGAATGCAATGTTCCTGTCCAAACAGTGTAAAACTAAAACCTATGGGCAATGTCTTGACTGATAGTCTAAGGATTTCATTATAAATTAATCAAAAGACTTTTGTGACTTATTTCTAAAACATGTTTATGTTACCATGATTCATGCAAATTAACATTATACTTTAATTGCAAACATAACCTGAAATTAATATCTGACTTAATAGGTATATTTCTTGGGATTATAACTGGTAGTCATTAAATTCTTCAATTTGTGTTTTTTATGACTACAAAACCCACGAAAATTTGTATACCACCAAAAAAAAAAAAATCCACAGTATATCAAGTTATCAATTGCCTGAGTCTAGTTGTGAATAACTTTGCAAGAGCCAGTCAAAAATCTGCAATAAACACAAAATTTCCAAATGGTGAAAAAATAAAGATATAACTAAAAACAACTGTAATTTTCAGATATTGCATGTATGCAGAAATGGAAAAACCAAGTATCGGTTGATATCTCATTTTTTTAATCACAAGTCACTTTTTATTTATGGAAAGTTATTCTAAATTTCTGTTTTCTCCATACAGGAGATCTATTTTAGTTGTTACTGCTCAGTTGCTGGTAAATGCATTAGCTGAAGGAGATGTTCAGATAACTGAATTTTCTTTACTTGTCTTTGATGAATGTCACCATGCCCATGCTAAACATTCCTACAACCAGATAATGCAGTATTACATGGAAAAGAAAATCAAGGAAAGATATGACAGACAGAGACTTCCAATGGTGATATATTATTGACCAATTGTTATTGCTTCTGCTTCTGCTTCTGCTTCTGCTTCTGCAGTGATGTTGATTTCTAAAATACCTTTCTAAATTCTCTTTTTTTAAATTTAGAAGTTAAAGGATAAACAACTAAAGTTCTAACTCCAGTAGTCAAAGTTAACTTTCTGTGGACGAAAAACTAAAAGCCTAATTTATCTGTTTACTTTAACAAAGCCACAGTGTGGTATACAAGACATAGGACAAACAGGACTGGAATTTTTTTAATCAACATAGGAACATCTATAGATATACTTTAAACTATGAACTAGAATAATTGATATAAACTCTCGAAATACAAAAGTAACAATATTTTCTTAACTTGGGAATCATCTGTGCACACAATTACAACAGAAGAGAATAATTTTATATTTTGTTCATCTATTTCCTGTTTCCTGATATTTTACCTTTGTACATGTAACATTTTCACTGGTCTAGACCCACTTTTAGACCTGGTCATAATTTATCAAATATGTAATCAAAGTTGGAAAGGAGAAGAAACTACTTCACATCTTTTGATTGCCAATTATTTTTTATTGTTTTAAGCATGTTTTTTTCCAATAGATGAAGGGATGAACTTCCACTGGCTTATGGTATTAACATGAAGGGGATTCACAGTATATAAAGTTGTACGACTTTCTGTCCATTTTTTTGTTTATTATGTTAATTTAAATTTATTGCTTTAATAGATTGTTGGTTTAACAGCTTCTGTTGGAGTGGGGAGAGCTAATACTCTGGATGCTGCAATTGATTGGATCAAAACAATGATGGCCAATATGGATGCAGAAGAGCTTTCTACAGTCAGAGATTATGTATTTGATTTGTCAAGGCATGTCATTGAGCCTGATCAAAGTAAGAACTTAATTTTTTTTATGCCCTGTTCTATAACTTTTTCCTGATCAGTCATATAAGAGCATGCTTGGTAAATAAAATGATATCATGTAAACTAATCAATTGCTGTTTTTATGTTTATCAGTTGAGATCATTTTAATGAATCAGATAAAACATTAAGGTTCATGTGGACCCTATGGCTAAAATGGCCGTATTTTCACGTAAAAATTTACTCTGAGTACAGACAAACCTGCGCATCTGTAAAAAATTTCAGGCATAGCATGCCCTAGATAAATAAATTTCAAATATGTTTTATGTTTTAGAAAAATAAAAACTTACCAGGATTTTGCCGTGCACTTTTTTTCATTCCTCCAGAAGGTGCCAAAATAAACTAAGTTGGGAAACAGGTTTGAGAACTTCCCCACAGGTAATAATTGAAGTGAGCTGTATTGCTTGACATGGACATGAGATGGACAATAGATACCTGACAATAATTGGTTATTTAAACTGTGTACCTGAGTGGACCATATCTAGGTAAACTCAACTGTCTGTTAATTTTATCATCTTCTGCAGGGACGAAAAAAAGTGTACGGCAAAATCCAGTTAAGTTATGAATTTTCTAAATCATACAATGCATTTGAATTCTATTTACCTAGGGCATGCTATGCCTTAAAACTTTTCCAGATGCACAGGTTTGCCTGTACTCAGAGTAAATTTTGAGGTGAAAATACGGCCATTTTAGCCATAGGGTCCACATGAACCTTAACTTCACATAGCATTGTCTTTGTTTGATTTTTTGAAAGTTTCTAGAAATCAAGTCAGTGGTTTAGAAGGATTTGCATATACAAATATACAAATTTTGAAATATAAGCCCAAAACATCTTACTTGGAAATTACCTCTATTTGAAAGTTTTTTTTTATTTACAGTTGTAAAACTTGCTGATGAAAGAGAAAAAAATTATTTCGGTGAAGCATTAGGCAAAATAATGGAGGTTACAGAAACATACATGAGAAACTCAAACTGTAAGTACAGGATTACTTAATATCTATAGAAACATTGGAAAAAATATTTGCAGCAAACTGCAACATGTAACACTTATCATATGGTACAACAATAGACTATTCAATGTCTTTCAATAATCTAACTGAATGTCGTACAGTAATCTAGTTTGGTCCTCTTCACCATAAATGCACTCCAAAACCGATTATGGATGGGGAAGTGTTATGCCTGCCTGACATCCTAGGGCCTATGTTTAGGTGGTGTTTGCCAATGGACCAGTTTTCCACTGCAATAGTACCCAACCTAAGCTTAGCTATTATTCATGATATCAATATACCAAACAAGCATCCTTCAGATATCTGCTACTGTGTCCTTATTTCATCTACTGGTATTGCATAGGTACCTTTTATCAGGTTGTCTGCATACCTGTCCTAAGTCAAGAGCCTATTGTTCAGTGGTTTTCAATTGTTCGTATGGTTCATAAGTGTATCCTGCTTTTTTGTATAGATTAGACCATTGGTTTTCCTGTTTAATTTTTTTTACACTCACCATTTTGGAGCCCTTTATAGCTGACTGTTGTAGGGTGAGCCAAGTTCTCTGTATTGAAGACCGTACTTTGACCTACAAATTCTAACTTTTAATACAGTGTGACTTGGATAGAGAGTTGTCTCATTAGCACTCATACCTCATCTTCTTATTTATACTGATTACCCCACCTGCCAACCAAGATGGTCAACATGGTTTAAAGTAGAACATAGGGGTGAAATGCAAGTTTTGTCTATTATCTTGAAAACTGTTTTGAATAGGGAAAATCTCAAATGGGCAGGAATGTTCAGAATGTTGAGATCTATATGCTGTCCTTTTGAATTAAAACTGTCAAGACTACTTTTTATAGAAGTTTCTTGCCAATAGATGTCCAATTTTACCATTTTTATCATTTTTGCTGATTATTTTGAAAATTATAATAGATGAAAAATCTTTATTCCAGGAAAATGATCAGCAAGAAAAGATCTACAAATGATTCTGATGGCTAAAATTGTTAGACAACTTCTAATTGGAGCTATTACTCTTTGATTGCAATGTTTGCCTTTTTTTAGTTTCTGCCTAGTATCTTTAAACTATAATAGATTGTTAAAAACTATAAAAAGCCCAAATGAAACAAGAGAAGATGTACAAACAAGTTAACATCATCAAAATTTCCAGTCAACTCATTATTGAAGTTATAGCCATTAAATGATAATTTTTCCCATTTTTTTATAGCATATTTTGAGTTAGAGCCGATGAAATTTTCTATAATTTTGATATAATTTGTCCAAAAAGTAGTACAACACACTAAAATATATTTGAGAAAGCGCAGGTGGGATTTTTTTATTTATTATTTTCATTTATTGTCTAAAAGAAATGCACTACAAAATAACTGTGTACTTGTGTCAACGTATATTTGTTCCGCCTAACAGAAGTTGCAATGGAAACTTTGTTATAAAGATTGTCATAATATCTATTCCTGTTGGAACATACCCGTATTCTATACCATTTATTCCGTTAGGAACATTATACTGTAATATTTATTCCTGTGAAATAATATTCCAAAATATTTTTTCCTTGTTGAACTTATATTATGAAGGAACTTCTATTCTGTGACACTCAGACCTAAGAAGATGATTTCTACCTTATTTTATTTATGTTTTGTTTATTATACAGAAAAGTATAATAGATACAAATGTAGATAAAATCTTTTAACCACAAAAAAGATCAACAGGACAAGATCTACAAATAATTAAAATGACGTGACTGAAATTGTCAGTGAGCTCTTAAAAAAAATATTCCCCTGTAATGATGATTTTTCTGAAATGTTGCCATTGTTGAAGATGCAGGCTAGAGACACAAGATCTTTAAAGCCTCTTGTTTAAGTCAGTGTTCTGACTGTCTACAAACTGTTACCTTGTGAACTAGCAGATGAAAAGTTTGACTTAGTATTTTGGTCTGCGGTGAACAGAATGTTTCATATTCACATTTAATTAAGTCTTATTGTAAGGATTAATATTTATACTGTAGATGCTAAAGATGTCAAGGATCGTGATAATGTTCTGAAAGCACCAGCAGGGAAAGGCACAGACCAGTACACCCAATGGATAAGTAAACTTTGGAGGGAAACAGCAAAAATATCAGATAAAGATGCCATTAGATTCTATACAACATGCCGTACCTATCTTGATGTAAGTTTCTTTTTTTTTCAAGTTCTATAAAAACAATATGTGATTCTGAAATACATTAATGAGTTACTGGTAGTATTGGATAAATATATTACTGATATCGAGATGATAATTTTTGATTCATTAAATTCTTTGTGTGTACCAATTCTGTAGTTAGAAAAAAAGGTACTTTTTCATGGTTTTTATAAGACCCCAAAAAAATTTTGGGTTCGTATAATGGTATGATGTCGTTGTCTGCGTCGTCGTCGTCCGAAGACACTTTGGTTTCCGGATAATAACTTTAGTTTAAGGGAATAGATCTTAATGAAATTTTTTCAGAAGGTTCAATACCACAAAATGAAGGGTTGGATTTATTTTAGGGATGATGGTCCGAACCGTTTAGGAATTAGGGGCCCAAAAGGGGCCAAAACAAGCATTTTTCTAGCTTCAGGATATTAACTTGTTTACCAGTATTTCAATTGCTCTGAAAGTATACTGCAATGTTTAAAATCATAAGTAGAAGGTTTGGATTCATTTAAGGGGTTATGGGGCCAAAGTTTAGGAATTAAGGGCCAAAAAGGGGCCAAAACAAGCATTTTTCTAGTTTCCAGACAATACCTTGTGTGTAATTGCATGGATCTCTCTGAAATTGTACCACAATGTACCATATAACAAAGGGGAGGCTGGGATTAAGTTTTGGGTTAATTGCCCAAAATATGTAGGAATTAAGGGCCAAAAAGAAGCATGTTTCTAGTTTCCAAACAATCATGACAATAACTTGTGTTTAAGTGTATCTTTTACTAAAGTTAGAGTGCGAAAACTAAAAGTATTCGGATGACGACGCAGACGACGACGACGACGCCAACGTGATAGCAATATACGACGAAAATTTTTTCAAATTTTGCGGTCGTATAAAAATACAAAGGAAAGCATGGGATTGAGTTTAAGGGTTATTGCTCCAAGGGGGGGGGGGGGTTCAATAAAGGGGGGGTCTCAGTTTACCATTTTTTTAAGGGATTTTTTTTTTTCAACATTTTTCAAATTTCAAATTTTGAAAAGTTTCAATAAGAAATATTTAATTGCACAGTATTGTGCAATAGATGTGTTAGATCTTGAACCACATTTATTTTGTGGTAAAAACCTATATTATGTCAAAAATTTGATCACAATCAAAATTCAGACAGTATCAAACTTGAATATTGTGACCAAATTTGCCCAAACTGTTCAGGGTTTGACTACTGGGGTCGTATAAAGCTGCGCCCTGCGGAGCACCTGGTTAACTTCATAGTATTTATTGTGAACCACATGCAACTTTTCCACAGATTCATCTCCTTTTGGTCAATGCACTTAAAATTTTGTCATTCATATTGTCCCATTGTATAAACACAATAGCTATTGCTTGTTTGTGTAGTTTATTCTCTAGAAACCTATGAATTTTTGTAGAAGAAAAAATCACTGTTTTATTTACCACAGTAAAAAAATGAAGATATTTGTTTTAACACACAAAACTGCATGATATTTATTCAATGGGACAATAGAACTGACAGAAGTTTAAATAGATTGGCCAATATGAGATGACTATGTGGAAATGTTTCATTTGGTTTGCAATAAATAAGGGATGAGAATAGCCAATTTGGTATAATATTTGGTTCATTAGTGGAATTAAGGATATAGTAAATGTAACAGGGTTCTTGGACGGAATAAAAGGATTCGTCAAGTTTAAGATGTTTTATTCATACAACATAAATAAATAACCCTGAAAGTACACAAATAACAAAAACATAAATACATAGACAATACAGTGTACAAAGGGATATAACTCTAAATCATAAAACAGAAAGTACATGTATAAAATACAATAAACTAGCTCTTTTCTGTAAGAATACAACCAATACTATTTAAGGCTAAGTGTACGTAATTGCACGCCTCTAGCGGAATACGGGATTAAAAACGTTCGTCGTTAGTTACGCAAGTTATCTCCCTTACTCCAAGAAAGGACACACGAAAGAGAAACTACTTTCTGCGGTCTATAATGAATCCAACAAGCACGCCTGTGCTGTCTTAAACCTCATAGAAATTATCTAAATAACTCCAATTAGAAATCACAGCATTCTGTACGTTGTTCTGTGTGCAGCCTGACTTAAAAACACTGTTTTTTTTGTTTGACGCGTAGGAGAAGGCATTTCGTGTTTATGATATCAACAGAAAGAAAAAACGCCTCACAACAAAATTATAAACAAATAAACAAATAAATATGTAACAAATTTTCTTCTATTGATATCAAATTAATTAAAATGAAACCTGAATTGACCCAACAATATCGTTTTAAAAAGCCGTAGTCTTGAACGAAAAACACAATACTCAACGTAAATTTTTATAATAGGTTACAAATAATTAATGAAAGACTTATGAATTTAATTGTTTAATCAAAAAGACGTTGAAATGTTCGTATTTTGTGCAATTGAAAATTTAAGGACATGACTTATATTCATATAAGAAATCAGACGATACCAAGAGAATAATTTGATCACTACTGACACTAGTGCAACACTTACAAGTCGGAAGAACAAAGACGGAAAACAAACAAAAAATAAACAAATTATGCCCCAAAAATTACTCAGTAACTTAAAAGTTCTAACATTTATCTTAAAATAAACAAAAATTATGTCATTCAACTCCCAGTTTTCAACTTTTTCTACATGTGCAGAAAATAAACAGGTGTCTTCTATTCCGTCCGCAATTTATGGGAAAACTAAATCTAAATTTAGAACCATATTGAAATTGAAAGTACACATGTAACATATGTAAGATAAAATATAACATGTCATTTCTTCTTTCACAAATTCCAATTTCGAAGAGATATATAGCGAAATCTGTTTTCTTTTATTGTGCCTGTGTGCATCATTCAAAATTAGAGAATGTAATTTTGAAGTATCAAGTCTCAATTCAAGATTAAGAATGAATAGAATATAGAATTACGAGGGGGGGGGGGGGGGGTAGGACCTTTATCGGAACTCCGGGATCTGGGAATTCTATTTCCGAATTTCGGGTTGTCGGGATTTGATTTTTTTTTAATTGTAATCTTTTTTAATCTTGTAACTGCAATTTAATATTATAATTTAGTGGAATGAGCGGTGAAATGTGTTCAGACTATTACATCTTGATTTTTTTTAAAATTTAACCAAAGTTTACTGCAAGGGGTGTTTAACGACCTCGATGATTATCCATGAGGATCTCGCACTCGGTCAGCTCTAGGTTTTCACCTAGTTCCTTATCATACAAGAATTGAGAAGCCTGTGGTTTACTAGTCTTATAATATGAGATTTTTAAGTTCATATAATTTACATTCAACGTTTTTTATTGAATATTTCAAGGCTTTTTGACTATCAATGTTGACCCCCCCCCCCCCCCCCCCCCCTCCTTTTCAATTGATTGGATAAAACGAATGGATTGCCGCCCCTATTTCAAACTGAAGTCCTATAAACTGACTGGTATTCGAATTTGTTAAAAGAAATAATTGGTATCTCTATTGATTCAATACCGTAATGCCGAAAATTTGTTTCCGCGAATTCCGAACAGCTAGAAATTCAATTAGAAATTCAATAGAGTTTCAATTTGAGTAACTCGAATAATTCAAGCCCTTTCCATGTCCAATTTTCTCCCACACGAGAAATGTAGCATTCGTACATCAGCTGAAAAATACGACTGAATTATTCGGGTTACAATTTGTGTAAATCCCGAATGCACATAAAAGTAAAGGTCCAGCCCGACGTTCGGAAATGGACTGTTGTAGATTTCAGATTGATTTCCCGAAATAAAAATCATACAAAAATGTTTCACGCAAATATTCGTCTTCAGACGTGTAAAGTTATACAACGGTTACTAGCCGGTCTGGATTGTGATAAAAAGAAGCGCATGCGATGCATAAAATATATAATGTCGTGGCTCAGGGATGTGTTGAATTATAGAGATGCTTATGCGGCACAAAGATAAGATTAATTTACCCAAATGTACTAAGAATTGCCACACAACTTAAATTTACTTAAATATTGATTTGTTATCCAGTGCCAGACAGATGGCTGATATTCTGAGAAGAGACCTTGATGAAATGAAGTTTTATGAGAACAAAGATTTTGAAAACATGTCGCAGTGTTTAGATTTTAACAAAAAATAAGTCACCGAGGTCGAAAATAGTTCTAGTTCATAATAAAGAAAATGTCAACCGTTTTCTAGCTTGGCGATCTCCGCACGCACCCGAATATAATAGACAAATACAATACAATAGTACACAAAAAGTAACATAAAGAACTTCAGACCGAGCAACACGAACTCCAACAAAACGGTATATATTTCATACAAGTATAGGACTATATGAAGCGTCGTAACTGTTGCGGCGACGTCAATAACGTTGTCGTTGTTTTTTGTTTTTTTTTACACTCAAAATTCAACTTTAACAGGGTATAGCTTGAAAAGTAGCAAGGTTGCTAAGGACTTTCTTTGCACCAATCGATTCCTCAGACATTTTAGAATCGTCTCATAAATTTAAAAAAAAATCGATCGTCTAATATAATAGAAAATCTTGGAAATGTAACAATTCCTGCCGAATTTTACGATTTTCCCTATATATCCTTTGTAATTTTGGTGTATGATGCTGTTAACTTCAACAGCTCGTATCTCAAAAACGAAAACGGTTACCCCCTTTTTTTATTTTATTTTCCGATTTATTTTTACAAGCAGAATCTACATGTAAAATTTTAAAAAAATCCATTGTGTAGTTTAATTACGTACACTTCGCCTTAAGTGTATATATTATAAATATATGAATTCAATCAAACTCAATTATAAACCAAGTCAGGATTAAGTTCTACATTATGTCCAATTATGTTACGCTACTCATTCATAGATTTATGAATGAACTATTTCTTACTACAAACAATGTATAATGTTTACATGTAATAATTGACATACAGGTAACTACTATCCACAAGACACAAACAATACATATACTGAACTAAAATTGAATAGACAAACACAGACAAAAACTAAAAATACATTTAACACTGTATATGGTACAAAGGTCTATCTCCTAATTTGGAAACATCACCAGATCAATAGAATATGAAGATATTCTGGTCCTGTTAAAAATACAAACATAACCTATATAAGTCTAATGAACTAACTTATATCAGTATAGCATTTATGAACAATAAGTATAATGTTCAGTAGACATTGCCTTAGACTTTTTATAGTAATAAAATAACTGTACCAATACATGTATCATTAATATATCTAAGATATATTATTTCTCAGAGTTCATGAAAATACTTCTTTAAAATAAAATATCTTTCATTCATGCACAATCATTCTGACTTATTCAAAATACATTTTCTCTCAGATTCAAACTAAAGGAATACTGTGCAAATGTTAAAGACTTAGAAATATTAGTAACTGACCTGATTAATATGGAATAAGTGTCCAGAATATTAAACTATATAACTATTTTAAATATGGCTGCTATATATGTAAAGCTTTCTCTCAAGGTATATCAAAAAAGGGTGTATTACGTTTCCGCAAATTTAGCAAAAATCCAGTTTAACGTTTCCGCATTTTATGCATTACTTTTCCAAAAAAATAGATACTACATTTACGCATTGTTACCGGTATTTCTCATGTAAAAAATGGTAAAAATGATATATAAGACTATTTTATAATAGTATTTTTTTCTGGAATAAAATCAAAAAGAACATCTTGTCTATCCAAATTTAGAATAACAAAACTGGATTTCTTTGGTATAAAGCGAAGATTGTTTTGTTTTACCATGTTAACATTTGTGATTTTGGTGCCTTTTATAGCTGACTATGTGGTATGGGCTTTGCTTATTGTTTAAGGCCGAACAGTGACCTATAGCTGTTAATTTCTGTGTGATTTGGTCTCTTGTGGAGAGTTGTCTCATTGACATCATACCAAATCTTTTTTTTATATCAACCCTGTCATATTTTTTACTAAGCCTGTCCCAAGTCAGGAGTCTGTAGCTTAGTGGTTGTCGATGGTTCATGTCTCTACTCATATTTGATATTTTATAAAATGTTTTGTTATGTATAATTTTACATTTAGTTTTTATACGACCGCAAAAATTGAAAAATTTTTGGTCGTATATTGGTATCACGTTGGCGTCGTCGTCGTCTGCGTCGTTGTCGTCGTCCGAATACTTTTAGTTTTCGCACTCTAACTTTAGTCAAAGTGAATAGAAATCTATGAAATTTTAACACAAGGTTTATGTCCACAAAAGGAAGGTTGGGATTGATTTTGGAAGTTTTGGTCTTAACATTTTAGGAATTAGGGGCCATAAAGGGCCCAAATAAGCATTTTCTTGGTTTTCGCACTATAACTTTAGTTTAAGTAGATAGAAATCTATGAAATTATGACACAAGGTTTATGACCACAAAAAAAAAGTTGGGATTGATTTTGGGAGTTTTGGTTTCAACAGTTAAGGAATTAGGGGCCAAAAAAGGGCCCAAATAAGCATTATTCTTGGATTTCGCACAATAACTTTAGTATAAGTAAATAGAAATCAATGAAAGGAGTAGGTTCAGTAAGACCCCTTTTTGGCCCCAAAATTAAGCAGTTTTGCAAAATTGTGAAAATGTAATCTTTTAGCTATTTTTTGGAAATAAGAATGCTTCTGCTACATAAATATGTGCTGTTTTTGACAATACAATGCACATATATCGTGTACTAGCATCATAAAGTCATGCTAAATTATTGAAATCTTCACAATTATAGCATTTTAGTTAAATTTTAGACAGTTTCCGTCTTAAATGAAAGTGGCCGCATTCGTGTTCATTCATAATATTGAAATGTAAGTTGTATTTGATGATAATACATAACATATATAAAGGTTGAGAATGAACACGGATGCGGCCACTTTCATTTTTGACGAAAACCATCTGAAAAGTGACGTTTTTTGGCATATTTGATAGATTTTTCATATTTAAGCTTCAATCGGAGCGTTTTTAATGACTGAATCAGTTAAAATTTTTTACATAAACTAATCGAATCAATTGAAATAGACACTCAAGTGTTTAAAAAGTGTCCTAAATATCTCGTTAGATGAAACTGAAATTTGGGGCCAAAATCGGCCCTTACCGGACCTACTCCTTTAAACACAAGGTTTATGACCAAGAAAATCTTCAGTATTGTGCAATAGCAAGAAATTTTCAATTGCACAGTATTGCGCAATAGCAAGAAATCTTTAATTGCACAGTATTGTGCAATAACAAATATTTTCAATTGCACAGTATTGCGCAATAGCAAGAAATATCTAATTGCACAATATGGTGCAATAGCAAGAAATTTTCAATTGGAGTAATCTTTCTTTGTCCAGAATAGTAGTTGAATCAACTTAAATCATTGTTTTATACAATATACAATGTATATTCACTTTTACTACCAACTGATAAATTAAAACAATCTTTACCATTCAGTGATAACAAGCACTTTTTTTACATTTTAATATGTATTTAAATGAGTAGTTATTGTTGCAAACTCCATTAGAAATTTGAATTGAGATCAGTTTTGGAATAAGGGAAAGGGGGATGTTGAAAAAATATTGAGGGGGGGGGGGGGGGGGGGGGGTTCAATTTTTTTCATTTCAGATTTCATAAATAAAAAGAAAATTTCTTCAAACATTTTTTTGAGAGGATTAATATTCAACAGCATAGTGAATTGCTCAAAGGCAAAAAACAAATTTTAAGTTCATTAGACCACATTCATTCTGTGTCAGAAACCTATGCTGTGTCAACTATTTAATCACAATCCAAAATTAGAGCTGAATCCAACTTGAATGTTGTGTCCATACTTGCCCCAACCGTTCAGGGTTCAACCTCTGCGGTCGTATAAAGCTGCGCCTTGCAGAGCATCTGGTTTAGTTTGAATTGTTGCACACTTCATGTCGGGCCTTTCCAGATGAATTTACTGTATCAGGTTTTGTCATTGATGAAGGTATCCACTTCACACTAATTTGAAATCCATTGAAATATTTGTCACTGGGCATAAAAAAAATTAGCAAAAAACAAACAAACAACCAATGAATTTACAATTAAAAACAAAAAATCAGGCATAAAGGACATACAAAGACGAATGATAATACCAGAATAACCCAATAGTGTATTAAGTAGTGTAAAACACAAAACACAACCGAAGAACAAAAAAACACGCCCCAGCACGGTTTACCTAGCAAACAGAAGAGGCATATATTAAAAATTAAAATGCGGAAACGTAAATAACCTTTAAAAAAATCAATGTAAAAATAATGCGGAAAAGAGTACTACAAAAATGTGGAAACATAGGAATTTTTATGCAGAAATTTAGTGCCAAATTGCGGAAACGTAAAACGCCGATCAAAAAGAGTGGTAAAACTATGAACTCAATGACTGTGACCAATAGTAGACAAGATAATATGACACATGACTGACTGACTAATGAACCAGAAAATTAGAGTAGAGCTGTACTAAGAAGATATAAGAGAATAGAAAAACTGATGAAATCTTAATAAAAATTTAATAAAACTACTAATTAATATTAATTATTCTGAAAGAAAATAAGTATTAGGTCCGAGTACACAGTTATCGTCCCTTGATTTTCGTTGTCCAAGAATATAGTCCCTAGTGTGGACAGTCTGTTACTTGCCAATCTTTTTTCTACCCCTTCCAAACTTCATGTTTTATGCCTCAAATAGCAAGTAGGGGATAAAATTACACTGTGAAAAAATTTGATTTATGAATTTTAATTAGTAAAGTAGTGATTTGGTCCAGCTGAAAAAGGTTACAAATAAGTATTTCGGAAGCTGTCAAAAGATTTCAAGACCCCCTGAACATAAAATTGTCCATATTTTGATTAAAGGCTATGAAGTTTTCTATAATTTTGATATAAATTGTCCCAAAAGTAGTACATAACACTGTAAAAATATTATTGAGAAAGCGCAGGTGGGATTTTTTTTATTTCCATTTATTGTCTTAAAGAAATACACTACAAAATAACTGTGTACTCGGACCATTTTAATGCTAAACACTCTACCACATAAAATTATCATTTCAATATAAAATTGAACTTATTCACTAATAATCAGGTTTCTATAATACTCTCATGTAATTAACATGACAAAATTGACATGCTTTACCCTCACAAACACAAACTGAGGATGAAGCAACATTCAACAAAAACAACCCTAACAAAATTATACCTTAAAAAATTTTATAGGAAGACTGCATATTTAAAATGTATGTAATTCCCTCAGTTAGATAAATAAGCTTTAGATTTTATTTTGCAATGACAAATCTTTATCTTACAGCATTATTTTTACTCTTCTGTGTAATTAGTGATAATTCAATAGTTTGTAGTTCACAAGTAGGTAGAATGAAAGTGTTTATGTTTTTTTCAGTGGTATAATAGAGCACTGATTATTTATGATGATGCCAGGGTCAAAGATGCTTTAAATTTCCTAGAGGAAAACATACGGAAAAAGATAGAGCACCAAGTCCAAGATGAGACAGACACTAAAATGGAAACATTGTATAAAAGTAATGTTGGTGTTTTTAAGAATAAATTTGTTCTTTCTGTTTGAATATATGGTCTGTGACAGGGATTACTGGCTCAATTCTTTGCATGCTAATTATATTTTAGTTTCCTAATTATTTTTATGAAGATGTCATTTAATCTTCCATCATACATCTTGCTCCATGACTACATGTATTAATCTAGCTGAGAGCCACCTTGAGGTGTGGAATTTTCTTGCTGCATTGAAGACTGCATTGGTTGTTTTTGTCTGTTATCTGCTGTTTGGTCGGTTCTTTGAGATATCCCCCATTTCAATTCTCTATTTTATTTAAGGTCTTTGAGGGATTTTGTATTGCCTTTCACTTGCATGGGTAGAACAAAGCAATCACTTATGTTGTGCTGCAATCTCTTTACACTATGACTAAAGACTAAAATTAGAACATAAAGTACAAGTATTGTCTTTTATCTTGATAGGAACAAATCAGACATGACAGAAATGTCAAGATGACTGATGTCCGAGCTGTCTTTTTTGACCGAACTGTCAGTTGGTTTCTTTTAGGTGCCCTTAAGCCCTGGTCACAACGAACCCACGACACATCTATACAGTGCCACGACATGAAATTTTGTCAAAGCGTGGGTCATTTGTGATCATCGTTCGACAGTGGCACGATTTTTGCTCTACGATTTTTTGTCATGTCACTGTTTTGTGGCTGTTGTGAGAATAATGTCTTACCATAGTCGTGCGACTGTTGTGCGATAAACATATTGTCGTGTGTACCAACATAAACCATTTTAATAAAGAAAAATCGTACGACTGTTGCACGACTGTCGTACGACAATCATATGACTGTCGCAAGACACTCGTGATACAGTCGCACGATTTCTCTCACGAATACCAAATTTCGTACGATGCTTGCACAACATTGATTGTCTGTCGTACGACAGTGGTACGTTTGTTGTGCAACATATTTTTGTTTTATTTAAAAGAATACAATTCGGCGTGAATACTTTTTGGAAAAACATACCGTCTGCATTTTAAAGAGGATGCTATTCCACCAGAACGATTACGCTTGCCCCTGCTGAACCAGACTCCAACAATAGCAAAATATGGTCCTGTTAGCGTTGATTTGAGCCCGTGAACAGTATAGGAACCAGAAAAACGCCCGACGTTGGTGAGTTAGGCCATAGATCAAACGGTGTCTGATGTTTGGGCAGTATAGTATACACTGATTCAAGAGTTGGAGCTGGAATCTGCCGGTGATTTCGTTGGATTCATGCGGATGGAGCCTGGCATGTTTGAAGACAGTGACACGACAGTATGACGCGCATCCCTTGACATGAAAACCTAAAAAATAGCCCCAAACAACTCACGATTGTCGTACGACTGTCGCATGACTGACTTGCGACTTACCTACGATGGTACAATTACAATTATTTTTTCTCTGTCGTGTACCCATCGTGGACATGTTGTAGCTGATGTGACCACTTGAAATATTTTTTTTACATTTTTCACGACAACTGTTTTATAGATCTTCCACGACAAAAAAACGTACGATCTGTTGTGACCGGGGCTTTAGGGATAATATTTTTCAATTTAAGCTATTATCTCAAAATTTCTAATAGAATGATTGAAACAGTGATTAACAGGACAAGATCTACACATAAGGCTACCTAGCCAAATTGATAGACTCCTTGTTCAATGTTATAGTGTTTTTACACCTGAATGAAGATGTTTACAAATTATAGTATTTGGCATACTCAATATATTAAGTATTGTGCAATAGCAAGAAATTTTCAATTGCACAGTATTCAGCAATAGCAAGAAATCTTCAATTGCACAGTATTGTGCAATAGCAAGAAATTTTCAATTCCACAGTATTGTGCAATGGCAAGTATTTTCAATTGCACAGTATTGCGCAATAGCAAGAAATATCTAATTGCACAATATTGTGCAATAGCAAAAAATTTTCAATTTGAGTTATCTTTCTTTGTACTTAGATTTTTGATTATGGGCCCAGTTTTCAAGTTGGTCCAAATCAGGATCCAAAATTATTATATTAAGTATTGTGCAATAGCAAGAAATTTTCAATTGCACAGTATTCAGCAATAGCAAAAAATCTTCAATTGCACAGTATTGTGCAATAGCAAGAAATTTTCAATTCCACAGTATTGCGCAATAGCAAGAAATCTTCAATTGCACAGTATTGCGCAATGGCAAGTATTTTCAATTGCACAGTATTGCGCAATAGCAAGAAATATCTAATTGCACAAAATTGTGCAAAAGCAAAATATTTTCAATTTGAGTTATCTTTCTTTGTCCAGAATAGTAGTTGAATCAACTTAAATCATTGTTTTATACAATATACAATGTATATTCACTTTTACTACCAACTGATAAATTAAAACAATCTTTACCATTCAGTGATAACAAGCACTTTTTTTACATTTTAATATGTATTTAAATGAGCAGTTATTGTTGCAAACTCCATTAGAAATTTGAATTGAGATCAGTTTTGGAATAAGGGAAAGGGGAATGTGAAAAAAAAATTGGGGGGGGGGGGGTGTAAATGTTCCTCATTTCAGATTTCATCACTAAAAAGAAAATTTCTTCAAACATTTTTTTGAGAGGATTAATATTCAACAGCATAGTGAATTGCTCAAAGGCAAAACAAAAATTTTAAGTTCATTAGACCACATTCAGTCTGTGTCAGAAACCTATGCTGTGTCAACTATTTAATCACAGTCAAAATTTAGAGCTAAATCTAGCTTGAATGTTGTGTCCATACTTGCCCCAACCGTTCAGGGTTCAACCTCTGCGGTCGTATAAAGCTGCGCCCTGCGGAGCATCTGGTTTTTACCTTGAATACATACTTTTTACCAATTTTGTGTAAACTTAAGAAGAAAGAGACAAACTTTAAATAACCAAAATTATCAGAAAAATAACAATAAAATTACATAAGAAAAACACTAAAATCAGCAGTCCAATAACTCTGTAGAAGTTTGATTGGCCTTAAATAATGATTTTTACAAATTTTAAAACCACCTGCATTCAATTGGTAACATTAAAAATGATAAGCAATACAGGTTCAACAAAAAAGAAAAAAAGTCATAAGTTATAAAATGTTGGAGAGATTCGATTGATAGAGATGACAATAGACCTAGGTGAGCAATGAAGGCTCTTTAGAGCCTCATGACTATTTTTTGTTACCAAAAACTAATGGAAGTGTTCTTATTGCATTTTATCAATTTAATGCAAAAATACTAGTTGTACAATAAAAGCTTTCCTATTATTTTTACTAAAAAAAGGTTCTTGCAGGAATATGTCATTCTAATGATTAACTGTTTTCCTTCAGAGAGTAAAGACTTGCTGCAAAAATGTGTAGAAGACGATGCTCATAAAAATCCAAAGCTAGAGTTGTTGCATGCTATAGTGGCAAAGGTTTACAGAGATCATCCCGACTCGAGAGGCATTATTTTTGTCAAAACTAGAGATCTTGTAATAGCCATCGCAAACTGGATGAGAGAGACAGGAGACTTAAAAACTCTTAACCCTATTAAGTTTGTTGGAGCACAAGCTGCAGGAGATAAGGGAGGTAAGTTTTGGTAATTTTTATTTTGATGGACTCATTATTTATAACTATAGATGAGTTACTCCCCTCTTCAGTGTCATCTCATTTTCTTTTTAACCAACCTATTAGTACGACAAAGGCGTAAAACAGACAAAATAAATATTAGTAATCTATAAAACAATCCTCAGCTTACTTCAAGTATTGATAAGCTGTAAGAAGTTTCCTTTGAATTTGATTCCACCTTGAATATTTTGTTACCTTATGAAACTAATTTTCATTTATTGAAATAATAGTGTTTTCTTCAGTCTCTCTTTTAATCATGCCTATTTATGTTCAGGTCAAGAACCTTGTCGATGGTTGTCTTAATTCATATTCTATGTGTTTATTTTTATACGGCCGCCAAAAATTTGGGGTCATTTATTGGTATGATGTCATCGAAGTCCAAATACATTTGGGTACCGCACAATAACTTTAGTATAAGTAAATAGAAAATTATGAAAAACACAAGGTTTATAACCACTAAAGGAAGGTTTAGATTGAATTTGCTGGTTATGGTCCTTACAGTTTAGGAATCACGGTCCATAAAAGGGCCCAAATAATCTTTTTCTTTTCTAGTTTCCAGACAATAACTTGTGAAAAAAGTGTATTGATCTCTCTGAAATTTTACCACAAGTTTCAATATCACTAAGGGATGGTTAGGATTGGCTTTTGGGGGTTATGGCTAAAACCATTTAGAATTAGGGGCACAAAAGGGAGAAAACAAGGGCTTCCTGGTTAAAGGACAATTTAAAAGCAGTGTTAGGGAGGTAATCCAAAAACAAAAAGGAATGTTGGATGACCTCCCTTATACTGCCTTTAAATTATCTATTTTAAGATTTTTATGCTGTTTTAAATGGGTTATTATGGAAATTTGGGGAGGCAAATTTTTTTCATTTCAGATTTTCGGGGGAGTTTCAATATGTAACAGCATAGTGTATTGCACAAAAGCAAAAAAAAAGGGGGGGGGGGGGGTATTTTTATTTTTTGGGGAGGGGTGTCAATTCGCACAGGCACAGTGTATTTGCACAAAAGCAAAAAATTGAATATAAATTTAAATCATATAACCAATTCTAAGTTCTTTTACTACAGTTATTCTGTGTCAGAAACCTATTATATGTCAAATATTAAATTACAATCCAAATTCAAACCTGTACCAAGCGCGAAAATTATTGCCCCAACTGTTCATTAATGGACCTCTGCTGTCGTATCCAACTGCACCCGGCGAAGCAATTTATTGTTAATTGGAATAGTGTGTTGATGACAGATCTTAGAAAGTTTCCTCTTAATAAGTTAACAAAAAGTGCATGAAATAACATACTGTGGATTCATTTTATTTTGTTGAATAGGGACAAGTGAACCACGAATTCAAATGTTCATCGAATAACATATCTTTAATAGATTTTGCATTCTAAGATAGGCAAAACCACGAAATCAAACATCGACGAATATGCATGTTTTCAGCAATCCACGAAAATTGATACCAACGAAAGTAAATGAATCCACAGTACATTTATTTCAGTTGGTTCAATATACATTGACATGTTTAAGATCTCAATGAACATCCTTACAGCTTTTTTGTTATGATTTGTTGATGAAGTATATACTTATTCCATAGGAATGACAAAGAATGCCCAAGACAACACATTGAAATATTTTAGAGAAGGAAGACATAAACTAATTATAGCCACTTCAGTAGCAGAGGAAGGTTTAGACATACAGAAATGTAACTTAGTAATCAGATATGACCATGTCACAAATGAAATAGCCATGGTACAAGCAAGAGGTAAGGTCAACAAAGAAAGTTATAGAGATACTAGCTATCATAAGCCTTTCACTGAGCTTTTGGTTTGCTTGATAACTCTTTTAATATATTTGTTCAATAATTAGTCCACTTGGTTTATTTCTCAGCAAAATACTTAGCAAGGCTGTAACGGTAATCAGCACACTTGGCAATGTTTGTCTTCACAAATCTTTTCAGAAATCATCTCTAATGATACTATTTGTCCAACTTGAACCAAAATCAGTGATCTAGTCATTACAATGTAATAGATAAATATGACTGAAGGGTTTACCTTCAAAAGATTCTTAATAATCATTCAAACCAAAAGTTATCTAGAGATTTCTCTAATTGCTAGCCACACAGAAATGAAACACCTACCATTTTTGTTGAGCCTTCAACTTTTTTCAAAAAAGGGAGACATACTGATCCTACATTCCGTCATTCGTGCCATCCTCGAATAATCACTCTGTGGTTAAAGATTCACTCTGTGGTTAAAGATTTTAAAATTTTAATGATGTTCTTTAACTATCCTGGTTTTTTACCAAAATTGGACAGAAGCTTGTTTATGATCTAAAGCTAGTATCTAGAAGGAAGTTTTGTTAAAATTTTGTACCTGTTTATCTGTATTTTACTTATAAAGCCAACTAAAATTAATTAGTAGATTTTCATCCAGATTTTTGAAAAAAATAGGGCGGGTGGGATGATTTTTACCGGTATACATTGAATTTTTTTTCATAAGAAACCCTCTTGTGAAGAGTTCTTCATACCACAGGGGTATAAGCAAACTGCAAAATAAGCTTATATAATGTATGTACATGTATAAGGAATTGTACATAATTTTTCAAACTCTTAAATAAATATCTCTGATTGGCAACCACAGTTGACTGGTATACATGTAATTGCAACTTTAAAAATCTATTTATAGTAAACATCAAAAACGTGGAGAAATGCTCTCTTCAGTTGGACTATACCTACACCAAATGTATTTTGCTTTCTTAGCGATGGTTTGTAGTCTCCATAAAATTAAGTAAATGTATTATTATTAAGAATAATGTTTTTTAAAAAGCAAAAATTGTTCAGCAAGATAAGAGTGCAAATATATCGGCATAGATGAAATTGCAATTTTTCTTCTAATGGGACTTATTATCCTAATATGACAATTTAAACCCTGTTTCTGGTTGGAGAGTGTCCATTGTACAAGATACACATAGACCTAGGAGAGTGACAGAGGCTCTTAATAGCCTCTAGATACATGTCGAAGGACAACAAAAATATAATTATTTGAAATAGAAATACCTATATTTAAGGGTTGTAATCTAGCTTAATTAGGATAAGAAATATTGGCCAACAATTTTGGGGAGGATAAGCCCTTTTTGTCAAGCTAATACAGATAAAAAATACTTCCTTCAAAAGGACAGTTAATACATCAAAACTTCATGAACAAATTATATGATTGCAGGAAGAGGAAGGGCAGATGGAAGCCTGTATTATGTTATTGCTAGCAAGAAAAAGATGACAGCAGAAAAAGAAGAATTGAATGTGATGAGGGAAAAGAGGATGAATCAAGCTATTGAACATCTGCAGTCATATATTCACCGTAACAGAGATAAATTTTTAAAGGAAATAAGAGGCTTACAAGTTTCAGCAAACATACAAAGAGAGTTGGAAAATGCAACTAAAGATGGCAGGATTGTCAAAGATTTTGAATTTGAATTGAGATGCGGAAAATGCAGTCAGTTTGTATGTATGTCAGTAGATATCAAGAAGATTCAAAAAGCACATCATGCTGTTGTCAATGATGAGATTGCAGAAAACATCAAGACTACTATAATGCCTAAACCAACTTTTGAAGATGCAGAAATAAAAATGGGATGTGGAAAAGTAAATTGTATAAAATGTGGCAGAGATCTTGGAAACATCGTAATATATAAAGGAGCTCAATTTCCAGTCTTGAAAATAGAAAATTTCATAATCGCGGACAGCCACAACAGTACTGATGTATACAAAAAATGGAAAAAAGTCCCTTTCACCCCTAAAGCCTTAACACCTGAAGATCTACTTGATAGAGTAAATAATGGAAAACTTTATGTTCCTCAAATGTAAATTTTGAGAAGTCACCAAACCATAGGAAACAATCCATTCTATTGGGAATTTATTTCGCTTTTCCATTTGGAAAATAGAATACCTAAATATTTATATTATAGGTTTGAACTCAACAATTTTACATCTTCTCCTGATTGCACAATGATAAACCTGAAAATTAGCCTAAAATTTGATTTTTTTGAATGCTGCAGGTATTCCCAAATTTTGCATGTGTCAAATGAGAGTTAATTGTTTCATTTTGATTCTATTTTTACTGTAGACCTGTTTTGTTTTGTTTGTTCCACATCAATTTTCATTCACTTAAAAGTTAGGAAAGTGAGTAGCCACCCATATTTAACTTGAATGAGACTTAAAAATGCTACCTTAAGAAACCAAATTATTAACTAAGCAGACTGGTAGAGGTATGCATATATCACTAAAGAAAATGAACTCCAGCACTACAAAATCTGTCAAAAGTGTGGTTATGGGTTTGACCATCTTCTTGAATTAACCTATAATATTAAAATCCTTCAGTACACACATTGCGCTCAGATGCAGAATTAATAGTAAAGATTAAAAAGCTTCTGATTTTGAAAATGGACCTGGAATGAAAACAATTGGCTATTCTGCTTTTTACTACTTTTTGGAATAGTAGATATTAATGTCTTGTTGTCTGCCCCTGACACTAGTTAAACTATATTAGACAAAAAATATATACCAGGGTATGCTTGTTTCCTGCCTCCAAGTTGAAAAAAAATATGGCAGGTAGTTGGGGAATGTTGGTTTTTTTTCACAGACGATACTCAAAACTGAAAACTTTTGCCAATTTTTGAAAACGCAAGAACAAAAAATTAGAGTTAGAAGTGTGTGGGGAAAATCTGAAAAGTAACTATAGAGGAGAGGAAATATGCATATGTTTAAATCTCACTAGGTTCATTCTTCTGTGATACTGTAATAGTTAAGTTCTCATAACTATTTCTAGATAAATCAAAAACAATTTTTTGGTACAATACTAATGAAGAATCATCTTGTCAATGCCAAGACTTAATAAGTATGGATAGTTGTTAATAAAAGTAGAAATGTGGAAAAAAAATTCTAAGAAAGACTGAAATATTTTTGATAAAATTGAGAAAGGAAATGGTGAATATGTCAAAGCGACAACCACCCGACCATAGAGCAAACAACAGCCGAAGGCAACCAATGGGTCTTCAATGTAGCGAGAATTCCCGCACCCGTAGGTGTCCTTCAGCTGGCCCCTAAAATATGCATAATAGTACAGTGATAATGGACGTCATACTAAACTCCGAATTATACACAAGAAACTAAAATTTAAAATATATATATATGATAGAAAAAAATAATCTCAAGTTTAAATGATTTTTAGTCGGAATGAAAAACTTGTTTTTTTTTTTAATCTAAACTTGATTAAGAATTGATTGCTGTGGTTTCATTATTATTATTCGTTGGATACCAATTTTCCAGGATTTTCAGGGTACATGTGATCCAGAAAATTAGATATACAGCAAATAACAAACATTCTATTGGCTTGTATGCAGACTTCATTCAAACCATGACATGAAATATCCACAAACATGTAAGTTTTCTTTAATCCACAAAAATTGGTACCCACCAAAAATAAATGAATCTACAGTATATACAAAATTCAAATAAATTAATTACTTGATTTATTAAAAAAGTTTGTTTCAAATGTGTAAATAGTTGAGTCCATGGTTTTTTGATTCAAGAAAATAAATTTGAGTGTGAAAATTATGTCAGCTCTCTAATATCTTTCATTAATATATACACTAGAATTACACAGAAGAAAATATTTGAGATTTCAGGTATTTTTGATTATTTTGTCGTATGGGTGAAAATTATTTAGGACATGTAATCTTTTCTGGTTTATTATAAATGTTGAGAGATTAATCCTCCTGAGAAATGTATTTGGCAGGACTGTTCTTGAATGACCAATGATTTTTACAAAAGCCAATTCAGGACAAGTCCAGTATTATGAATATTTTGGAAAGAATGTATTTAAGGCTTCATAATACAATTTTTATCTGCATTCAATTTAATTTCCAGATTATTTATCCCTGATGTGATCTGCTATAAGTCTTTCATTATTTAAATTATTATTTAGTTATATTTTTATAAATTATTTATGATACATGTACTGTCTATTGTATGTATATTTTAAACTTATATTTGTGCCATGTCTTCAAAGCTTTACACACACAAAATTAATGCCATGAGGTTGCTATTGCTTGTGTACATATTTTTGGTGCAGACTGCTGTTACAGCAGAAAATTATATTTAATTATTTTCCATGAATTTATTATTTTTGTATTATTTATCATCAGCACATGTTGTTTATTTTGTTTATCACATTTACTTTTCAGTCTGAAAAACTATTTCCTCATTGTTTTCGAATTGTTTGTAAGAAAAACTAGTACTTTCCCTTTTGTAGTATTTTTACTTGTGTCATCAACATCGACAGGTCTGGTAACTGCTCTAGTTCGTTTGTTAGTCCCTCCAACTTAATCAGACCAACTGTCTATCCAAAAGACCTTGACTAGAAACTTAGTTTTCTTGGCTTCTATGAAAAGGCTTGATTTTATACTTTGTCTGCAGTTTGATAATGTTAAGTTGTAGGGTGTAAGCAATTTTTAATCTGCTATGCAGTCACTTCTTGTTTGCTGATTTGAAGTTTAAAATTTTACAATTGGCATTGTACATTAGGAAATATCTTGTCTAAATGTTCTTAGCTTCTTACAAAGGAATGCTTTTATGTTTGGTCTGCACTTCGATAGAATAAAGTTTTGTGTGTAAACAATATTACATCTGCCATGCAGCCACTTTGTGTTTGCCGGTAGTTTGAAACTTTAAAACACTCATTGTACAATGAATATTTTTGTCAAACTTTCTTAGATTCTATAAAAGAGAATAATATTATATTTGAAAATGTAGAGATGTAGTTCTTTCTACATCTGCAGAGTAACCACTTCCTAATATCATAGCTTAAGCTTTACAACTTTCAATACACATGGAAAATTTTCATCAAAGTTTTATTTGCTGCAATGATTTTGAGGAATGGTCCATGTTTATTTTTTCAGCAGTAAATTTAATACAGGGATGCAGGTCCAGACCCAATATTTATTTTGTATTTTTGAGATCTAGCGAAATTTAACTTCACTTACTTGAGAGCCTCTTTTCCTTTGATTTGATTTACATTCAATTTTAATGTTTACCTGAATAAAGAAAAGAATGTGACCTGTATTATTAGATTTAGATTATTTTTGAAATAAAAATTGAGGATTTTTCCCTGTTTTTTAAATCCACTTCTTTTAAACAGTTTTCACAACATCAATTTTGCAAGATTAAGAATGAGATGCATGTACCAAGTCAGGAATATGACAGTTGTTTTCCATTTGTTTGATGTGTTTGAGCTTTTGATTAAGTCATTTTACAAAGGACTTTTTGTTTTGAATTTCTCTTGGAATTCTTTTTTTTTTTGTTATACTTTTTATTCTAGTTCAGAGCTCATTAATTCCAGAATAAAATTCTAGCAAAGATTTTCTGTAACTGTTCTATCATTAAATATTTACGGATATATAATTTATTATTGATTGTTAATGACTATGAATAAAATATGTTTCATTTTGATTTATTTGAATTAATGTCTAGAACTCCCAGGAATTTAAATATCGAAATCATCGTCCCCCACACGTGTTGCTGGGGCAAATAAATAATCAGGAGTCTGTAATATTCTTCCATCTGTCTGCCCATATGTCTTTCATATGGACAATTCGTGCCAGATTTTTTTTTATCAAACTTCAATTTAATTGTTGAAATAATTGTTCCCTGCAGGATGTGCTGAAGGGGGACATAGATATAAGAATGTCCATCTGTCTGTGCTTCTAGTAAGCACTAACTTGTACAATTTTTGCCAGATTTTTATCAAACATATATATATCAGAGGTTTATATCACCAATGACTCATACCAAGTTCGAAACTTTTAAGATTTGCTCCCTTGAAAAAATTATAGGAAAGTGGCACTCTCACGTGTACATTTCTTGTCTTATTTTTATCAAACTTATGTTTTATGGGTTATATTATCAATGTCAGTCTGACAAGTTTGAACAACTAGTTGTAAGAGTTACCGACATTGGAACTCTTATCTTTTATTATTTATAATGGAATGATCTTACTTGTCTATCACTCACCCACAAGTATAGAGGTCAAATATGGGTTCAATAAAGAGAGGAACCTATGCAGATATCAATGTCATTTTCTTTGAAGGAGTCTTCCTGTTCTACTACTAAGTACAATGGTTCTTCAGCCTTATAATTAAGAAACAATAGTCCTTAGATAGGAGTCCAAACATGGCTTCATTAAGTTGACCCAATTTCTCCTAATCATTGGTACTATCTTTTTTAAAAATAAAAAAATCTTCAAATGGCCAAGAGACTTTAATCTTGATCACTGATCCATGAAATGAGATCAAGGTCAGGTGAAAGCTGTCTGGCGAACATGTAGACATTGCAAGGAACACATAGCAAATATTGTTATCCTATTACTCATAACAAGTGTAAAATTCATGACAAAAAAAACTCAATTTTTTGTTCAAGCAGTCATGAACCATGAAATTGAGGTCAAGGACATATGACAGATGGAAACTTTGTAACATAAGGTATATAAGATATGAGTCATCTAGGTCTATATGATTTATAAAGCTTTAAACAAATAAGCTGGGTAGTAATACCTATGTCTCGCATACTGTGACTTTTGTTAGAGGCGAGACAAAAAATGATGGAGAAAACAGGTATGAATGTACATATTATTATCATTTATTATTCTAAAAAATCTGTAAGGGGTTCCACAGATCCATTTGAGTCTAGCTTGTAACTGCTGCTGTCAGTGTAAAAGTTTAATGCTGACTTGACCATCAAAAATCATAATTCTATTTATCAGCAAAAAATACACAAGTTAACAAAAAAATGGTACTTCACCAATGTTAGCATTGATTAAAATTGTCAAAGTTTCATAAACTTCCAAGAAAGTTTGACTAAGTTATTAATTTCTATAAACCTTTACTCCCAGTAAATTTCAACTGTAGCAATAAGTAAATATACCAGTAAAATGTGAAACAACAAACAGGAAACTGGACACAAAAAAATACAACAAAAGGGATAATTTTATTTTCCCCTTGTTTGGATGTTTGATCCCATCTTGTGGTGTTTGTATATCCCCAACTCACTTAATGGTACTTCACCAATGTTTGCATTGAACATAATCTTGTATTACCGTTAAATTATTGTCAAGGATTTTGTTACCACAAATTACTTAAATCCTATACTTAATTCCTTTATAGATAAAAAAATAAAAATAGATTTGAATTTTGGCTGTAGAAAACTTATTTAATGTTATAGCACATTCTTATGTTTATGGTTATGTTGTTTATCAAGCCTGTAAATTTAGAATAAACATCTTTTAAAATACCAGATGCTCCGCAGGGCGCAGCTTTATACGACCGCAGAGGTTGAACCCTGAATGGTTGGGGCAAGTATAGACACAACTTTCAAGCTGGATTCAGCTCTAAATTTGGACTGTGATTAAATAGTTGACACAGCATAGGTTTCTGACACAGAATGAATGTAGTCTAATGAACTTAAAATGTTTGTTTTGCCTTTGAGCAATTCACTATGCTGTTGAATATTAATCCTCTCAAAAAAATTGAAGAAATAGCAATAACTACTCATTTAAATACATCATAAAATATTAAAATGTAAAAAAAGTGCTTGTTATCACTGAATGGTAAAGATTGTTTTAATTTATCAGTTGGTAGTAAAAGTAAAAATATACATTGTATATTGTATAAAACAATGATTTAAGTTGATTCAACTACTATTCTGGACAAAGAAAGATAACTCCAATCAATTGAAAATTTCTTGCTATTGCACAATATTGTGCAATTAGATATTTCTTGCTATTACGCAATACTGTGCAATTGAAAATATTTGCTATTGCACAATACTGTGCAATTGAAGATTTCTTGCTATTGCTCAATACTGTGTAATTGAAAATTTCTTGCTATTGCACAATACTGTGCAATTGAAGATTTCTTGCTATTGCTCAATACACTGCAATTGAAAATTTCTTTCTATTGCACAATACTTAATATAATAATTTTGGATCCTGATTTGGACCAACTTGAAAACTGGGCCCATAATAAAAAATCTAAGTACATGTTTAGATTCAGCATATCAAAGAAGCCCAAGAATTCAATTTTTGTTAAAATCAAGCTAAGTTTAATTTTGGACCCTTTGGACCTTTATGTTGACCAATTTGAAAACGAGACCAAAAATTAAGAATCTACATACACAGTTAGAATCGGCATATCAAAGAAACCCAATTATTCAATTTTTGATGAAATCAAACAAAGTTTAATTTTGGACCCCCATTTGGACCAACTTGAAAACTGGGCCAATAATCAAAAATCTAAGTACATTTTTAGATTCAGCATATCAAAGAACCCCAAGGATTCAATTTTTGTCGAAATCAAACAAAGTTTAATTTTGGACCCTTTGGGCCTTAATGTAGACCAATTTGTAAACGGGACCGAAAATTAAGAATCTACATACACAGTTAGATTCGGCATATCAAAGAACCCCAATTATTCAATTTTTGATGAAATCAAACAAAGTTTAATTTTGGACCCCGATTTGGACCCTTTGGGCCCCTTATTCCTAAACTGTTGGGACCAAAACTCCCAAAATCAATCCCAACCTTCCTTTAATGGTCATAAACCTTGTGTTTAAATTTCATAGATTTCTATTTACTTATACTAAAGTTATGGTGCAAAAACCAAAAAAAAGGCTTATTTGGGCCCCTTTTTGGCCCCTAATTCCTAAACTGTTCGGACCTCAACTCCCAAAATCAATCCCAACCTTCCTTTTGTGGTCAGAAACCTTGTGTTTAAATTTCATTGATTTCTATTTACTAATACTAAAGTTATTGTGCGAAAACCAAGAATAATGCTTATTTGGGTCCTTTTTTGGCCCCTTATTCCTAAACTGTTGGAACCAAAACTCCCAAAATCAATCCAAATCTTCCTTTTGTGGTCATAAACCTTGTGTCAAAATTTCATAAATTTCCATTTACTTAAACTAAAGTTATAGTGCGAAAACCAAGAAAATGCTTATTTGGGCCCTTTTTGGCCCCTAATTCCTAAAATGTTGGGATCAAAACTCCCAAAACCAATCCCAACCTTCCTTTTGTGGTCATAAACCTTGTGTCAAAATTTCATAAATTTCCATTTACTTAAACTAAAGTTATAGTGCGAAAACCAAGAAAATGCTTATTTGGGCCCTTTTTGGCCCCTAATTCCTAAAATGTTGGGATCAAAACTCCCAAAACCAATCCCAACCTTCCTTTTGTGGTCATAAACCTTGTGTTAAAATTTCATAGATTTCTATTTACTTTTACTAAAGTTAGAGTGCGAAAACTAAAAGTATTCGGACAACGACGACGCAGGACGACCGTGATAGCAATATACGACAAAAAATTAAAATTTTTGCGGTCGTTTAATAAAAGTAAGAAGATGTGTATGATGTATGATTGCAAGTGACCTATTTATTTTGAAAGGTTTCAAATTTAACACTGATATTGGTTTAATCAGTATAAATATTGACTTTTTAAATCAATAAATTAAACCCAACTTAATATACTGATTGGTATTTTAAGTCATGGATTCTGTTTTTATACGACCGCAAAAAAGTTTTGGGGATCGTATAATGGTATGATATTGTCTGCGTCGTCATCCGAAGACAAATTTGGTGTCCGGACAATAACTTTAGTTTATGTGAATGGATCTCTATGAAATTTTATAAGAAGGTTCAATACCACAAAAGGAAGGTTGGGATTGATTTTGGAGATGATGGTCTAAACCGTTTTGGAATTAGGGGCCCAAAACAATCATTTTTCTACTTTTAGGATATCAACTTGTGTATAAGTATTTCAATTGCTCTGAAATTGTACCACAATGTTTATTACCACAGGTAGAAGGTTTGGATTGATTTTGGGGGTTATGGTCCCAAAGGTTTAGAAATAAGGGGCCAAAAAAGGGACCCAAATAAGCATTTTTGTAGTTTTCAGTCAATAACTTGTGTTTAAGTGTATAAATTTCTCTGAAATTATACCACAAGTTTCCATACTACAAAGGGATGTAGCAATTAGGGGGAAAACAGGGGAAAACAAGGGTTTTATTGTTTAAAGCACAATTTAGACAATTTAAAAGCAGTGTAAGGGAGGTAAGCCAATTCTATTTAAAGAATACTGTTAAATATGTGTGATTACCTCCCTTACACTGCGAAAATTATGTATTAAGAAATGATGATTAGCTGTAAATTTATATTTAGACATTTTAGAAGTTACTATTAATTAACATTAATTATAACCATGACTGTATGTCATTTTATATTTTAATATTTTATGATGTATTTAAATGAGTACCGGTAGTAATTGATGCAAACTCTTTTTGAGGGGATTAATATTCAACAGCATAGTGTATTGCTCAAAAGCAAATATTGCTAAAAAGCAAAAAAAAAAAATGTTTAGGTTCATTAGACCACATTCATTGTGTGTCAGAAACCTATGCTGTGTCAACTATTTAATCACAATCCAAATTAAAAGCTGTATCAAGCTTGAATGTTGTGTCCATACTTGTTTTTTAGTCGTAATTGGCCTTGAATCAACTTTCAGTAACTAGAGTTCTCTCAAATATGTACTTGGGTGCTCTTGTTAGTTGTTTTTGCTTTGTGTCTATAAAAGAATAAAGCCATTTTCAATTGCTAATGGATTGTTCTTATTTTGTGATGTTACACCTCTGTCCCAGGTCTGACACAGGCAATCAAGTTTAACAACTCCACATTCTGTATGTGCCCGTCCAAAGTCAATGAAATGGTTGTCTTTGGTTAATGTATTTCATATTTGTTTTTCCTTTATTGTTTTGTACATAAATTATTATACCCCACGCAACGAAGTTGCGCAGGGTATAATGTTTTTGACCCGTCCGTCCGTCCGTCAGTCCGTCCGTCAGTCCTGTTTCTTGTCATCGCAACTCCTCTCAAACCACACAACAGAATTTCACGAAACCTTTTCAGATAATAAGAACATACTATGTAGTTGTGCATATCGACGGGAAATTGCGATTCAATTTTTTTTTCTAGGAGTTACGCCCCTTTGAACTTATTTACTTTAATGTACTACTGCAACAGTTTGTCATCGCAACTCCTCTCAAACCACACAACAGAATTTCACGAAACCTTTTCAGATAATAAGGACATACTATGTAGTTGTGCATATCGACGGGAAATTGAGATTCAATTTTTTTTCTAGGAGTTACGCCCCTTTGAACTTATTTACTTTAATGTACTACTGCAACAGTTTGTCATCGCAACTCCTCTCAAACCACACAACAGAATTTCACGAAACCTTTTCAGATAATAAGGACATACTATGTAGTTGTGCATATAGACGGGAAATTGCGATTCAATTTTTTTTCTAGGAGTTACGCCCCTTTGAACTTATTTACTTTAATGTACTACTGCAACAGTTTGTCATCGCAACTCCTCTCAAACCACACAACAGAATTTCACGAAACCTTTTCAGATAATAAGGACATACTACGTAGATGTGCATATCAACAGGAAATTACGATTCAATTTTTTTTCTAGGAGTTATGCCCCTTTGAACTTATTTGCTTCAATGTACTTCTGCAACAGTTTGTCATCTCAACTCCTCTGAAAACACACAACAGAATTTCATGAAATTTTGTAGATAATAAGGACATACTATGTAGATGTGTATATTGACAGGAAATTATTATTCAGTATTTTTTCTTATACAATTTTTTTTTCTTATACTTATTTAATTTCTCCAATGACAATGTGGGGACGTGGGGTATGTGAGCGTGCTCACTAAGGTTCTTTAATTATCCTAGTGTGAACTGTTTACATCACATAAGACATATCAAGCATTTTATAGCTTGATATGGGATAAATTTTTAAACATTGTTGGAGGCTGTACAGTAGATAGATGGTAACAACTACATCATTTGTTATCTGGTGGCGAGTTGTCTCAATGGCAATCATATCAGATCTTCTTATTTATATTATTTCTATCAAATTGACAGCAAACCTGGTTTTCTTTATTGTAAAGTTAGCCATAGTTATACTAAAGTTGGCAGCTAGTTCCAATGAAATTGACATGTTCTAATGCATGGTGCTTTCTGATTGGTTTGAACTGCCTTGTACTGTGCCTATTTTTCAATCTATGAATTGAATACTGAACGGTAAAAGTGAAAATAACCAAAATACAACTTCAACTCTAATAAATATCAACATATTAAATTTGAAAAACATTGGTAAATCACTTCATATGTTGTCACTCAAAAACAATATAAAGTACCATTTTCCAAGCTAGCAAGGACTGTAACTCCTGAACAACATCAATTTTGATAAAACTTGAAAATATTTTTTAAACAGTACTAATGGTGTCAAAAATATGTAAATTATATGAAAAATTAGAGACATAAACACACTAACTTTGCATCATCGGAAAAATGCCATGTATGTTATTTAGGGACATAATGCATAAAAAAAGTGTACTGCAATAAAAGGAGGAAATGGAAGAACACAACACAATATGAATGTTTTACAAAAATTTATTTCCCCCAGCTCATAACAAAATCCCTTTCCCCATACATTCAAATATAATCCATATTTTCATCTCTTTTATTCTTTGTCATTTAGTCTCACAACATAATGCGTCATGAAAATGTCTCTATTAAAATGTAATCTTTAAAACACAGATTTATCTCTCATTATATAGTTTTAAACTCTCTAGAACCCAAACATTGCCAATACTGAAAAACCTAGCAATAACATTGTGTTGGCATTTACCAGTCAAGCAACTAAAATATGTTGACTTTTTATATCATTTGTATATGTCATTTCAGTTCTTGGATTGGACAGTACGTATGAATATAAATAATATTCACAAATATAACATAAAATATTTTTTGATGTGAGCAACAAAAATTTTAAATTAAAGATATAGTTAAAGGTCTTCTTATAAGCTCTTACATTATATTAACCAAGTAATTGAAAAATAATGTCCTTTTTTTTAAATTTATGTTTACATGGGTGCCATCTTTTACTCCAGGCAGTATTAATAAATAGGATTTAGAAAGAATACTATTAAAATGCATTCCTAATTGGTTTTATTAAACTTATTAAATGCTTAGAATTTTGATGAAAAAGAAAATAATATCATTTATCATATACTTAGACTAAATAACATATGATTTTTACCGTATGATAATAGCATTAAATTAAAGTATTTTCCATATTTTTCGAATTGGTGCGTAGCGGGCTGATATGAAAAGTTTATCACATACTTCGATTGTTATCACATGCCTTTCCGTAACGTTATCACATGGCATTCCGGTGATACTCGGCAAATTCCGGAAAATACACTCCAATGCTACGTTTTCAGTGAAAAACATTACAAAGTAGCGTACAAAACAATTATTTGAATACTGGAAAGTATATTGTGTAAAATAATTAAATTAGATTAAAAAAAAATATATATATATTAAATAAATGCATTTTTTAAGTTTTTCTGAAACATAATTTAGAAAGTTACTTTAAAAAAGTTGACTTTTCCAAACAATGTTCACTATGTATATTGTTGAATTATTTTTTGTCGATTCGTTCATATTAAAATGTGTTTTTTTCTTCTCTGTAAAGGCATATATGATAGACAGATTTTATATTGAATGTATCAAATTTTGGGTCCGACGTCCGTCAACTTTTTACTCTTTCAACTTCTTTTCGGGAACTACGTAAAAGGATCAATATATGAATCTGTTATTTTTCTCTACTGTTGAAGCATATGATAAAAAGATCATAACATGTCATTTTTCATATCGCATGTATTATCAACCCTCGGTCAATATCAGCCCTCGAGCCATGCGGCTCTTGGGCTGATATTGAACCTAGGGCTGATAATACATGCGATATGAAAAATGCCATGTAATAATCTGATAACATTGCTTTTTTCCAACCACCTATCATCAAAATTTGATTTCAGAATTTCAATAGGGTATTGGGACATATGACAATTGTAACTTGTCAAATCAATATGGTTAAAAGCCTGGGCATGACTTAGGTATTCCAGTAGTTTTGTTTAATTAATGAATGGTCATCCCCCCCAAAAAAAGTTTGTCAAATTATAATATCTCTTCAGATTTCTACCAAATAGTATCTAAATTTCTTTTTTACTTTTTACCCAAATTCAAAAGTCCTACCACAAATGTTTAAATGTCACAATTCAATGAAAACATACTTTCTGTTTAAAATCCATTCAACCACAAAACCATGCTTTAACAAATAACAAATAAACAACTTTCAAAATCATACATTCAAATACAAACATACTAAATTAAACAACAGAATTTGTACAACAAACTGCAATCAATATGAAATGAACACATGAAATGTATAACTTTCTATACAAACATTTATATCCTATCACATGATGAAGTCACATGATGCAGTCAAAATGTACAGAAAAAAAGTGAAATGTTTTACTCACTACCACACCACCAATTATCTGATTAACATATTCAAACATAAAGCAATTCATTTTGATTACTTTTATCAGGTTTTTGTTTGTTCTTGCGGTTAATAACTTGGCTAATTTTTTTAAATTTGAAAATGACAGCTATATGATTTAAATCAGCGAAAGTTATAAAAATGTGAAAATCTTGTAGTAATACTGAGCACTGGGTTTTTGGTCATAAAACTTTACACAGTACTAGAAGTACAAAATTTGTGATACAAACACTAAATCCAGTTTTTTTTTTCAATTGGTTGATTCTTGAGCCTGAGTACAATAATCTCAGTCAAAAGTTTTGTGCCACAAGGCCAGGTTTTATCTCATTCTGTCAACTGCTGTTAGAAACATCAAGATCTTGGAATGTTAACACACATCTGTCCTTTTCAATTTACAAATGAGCCCAAAAGGTATGTTATTTGTGAAATCAATATTAAATTAAATAATTCTGTTGTGACAATCAGAAATACATTGTATTAGCATATTCAAACAAATTCTTATATGGTTAATTTCTTCAAAATACATACAAAGCAGAAGATTTCAAATTCATTTTGATATTAGAAGAGAATATACTTAAACAAAATACATAAACGGCCAACGATAATTTTTTCAAATAGATATTGTTTTAGAAATGTGTAAATCTGTATTTTTATGCATTCAAACATGCATTTCATTTTACTTCATTTTTGAAAAATTGCATGTACAAATGTGCAAGATGTTTCTGCAAAAATGAATGGTACAGGCAAGGCACTAATTGCTAAAAACATAAAACTATGCAAATAAAGTTTTTTTTAAATGAAATTGCATATAAAATTATCTAGCTTTAAAGTTGATTGTTTGTTGATTGCTTAAGGTGGTACTTAACACTACAGGGAAATAACTCTGTAAAATCAGCTTAACGTTTTAATTATGTTGTGTTGTTAAGGGAATATAAAGCTTCTTACAGATAAAAATATTAATACATCAGTCCTATAAAGCAATGCAACAAGAATCATTTAGCAATAAATTGATATTAATGTGCCTATGAACTATTGAATAGTCTGTATATCTGAAGAGTATTTTTCAAATGTCTTGATCTATTGTTATGATGCTTATTGCTAAGGCTATAAAACAATTCCCGAGAATCCATACCTCTTCATTTTGGGCATCTAAATTTTTGGAACATTTCATCATGTTGCAAAAGTATAAATTCCAAGATAAAAAGGTCCTGATTCTGAAAAAAGGTTTCATTTCCTCTGCAATAAAAGAGTAAGCAGAAAACATGATTGAGTCTTAAATTTTGCAATTTTTGAAAATTTTTCTATTTTTGAGAAGTATGAAAAACATTTGAATTTTCATAACAACCACAACACAGTTAAACATCAAGAACCGTAAGGCTAACTTCTACTTTGTTGATCTATTTTTTGTTGTTGGCTGAGCATTTTTTAGCTGACATTCAAAATGATGTAGATGTTTTGTTGGCACTGTGTTCATTTTGAGTAAGTTTTGATGATACTGTAGATTATTGATTAATAATAGAACAACCCTTAATAATAGATTTTAAATATCTCTCAAAAACATATCAAGCAAGGTGTATATTTCTTTGTGAAATGGATTTCACGTTAAGTACATTTTCTATTATTACAAATATAGCACTATAAATATTCAGCACTTTAGTTAATACTCCCAATCCCTGCACCAATTGTACCTAAAACCAACATGGCAATCAAATTTACAGAGCACCAACTGCCTCTCAAATGAAACAAGATAGAAAATTGAGGGACTGGAAAAAATTAAGTAGTAATACCCATCACCTCCAACCCGCCACTGAATAAACCAATAAGTTAAACATTCATTTTATTTTCTTATGTGTGTTACTAAATAATAAATTGAGAATGCCCACTTTTAATGCAAATTTGAAAAAAAGAGAATTTGCCGTGTTTGACCCATCAAACCAATATAATAATTTGTCATAAACTTTTTAGAAACCCTCATGTAATTGTTATTGAAATAGCCCTTACAATCAAATTTCTTATGATATTCAAACTCTTCTCTATTTTTTTATGCTTTGAAAACTGAGTTTTTTTACACATGTATGCAAGAAGACATGCCCGAACACTCAGAACAAAATTTCATGTTATTTTTAAAATATTATAAAAAGTTGACAATGAGAAGATAGTAATCATTTTGTTGTAATAGCTCTACTGTTTAAAAGTTAGTAAGAAAAATAAACTATATACAGCCAATAACATACTAAATCGGTGGGATACATTTGTTGGTCTGACTATAGTTGCTTTAAAACAGACAAGTCTCAAGAGGTATAACTATTTAGATAAATTCTTATCAAGGTTTTTTCTTGCTAGGCTTCAAAACATCAATGATTGTTTATTTGTAAATAAACAGACAAAAAGTCAAACAAAAGAACAAATCAAAAGCTACGTCTACAAATTTTCAAATTTATAATTTCTTTTGTGCAGAATAAAATATCCCAATGTTTAGCTGACAAAAATTGGTCTAAATATGTAGAGGACAATTTATAGTTAATATTTACAATTAAACTAAAAAGCCTTATACATGTTATATTTTGAACACAATTAAGAATAATTTATTTGCTCATTCAAAAGGAGATTATAGATATGGGTTTTAATTTTGTTTACAAGTAGTTTTTAAATATGAAGCCAGGCAGTTTTACATAAGAAGACTGTGGTATAATATAACAGTTTTGAACAATCTAGCAAATTCTTATACATATGTATATTACTTCCTTTTAAAGTAATGAGATCATTTTGTATCTTGCTGAGTAAAAATGATGATTTTTTTATTAATGGTGTATGTACCTAGGACTGTATTTTCTTTTAAAAAATCCCACATGAAATTCAGAGTGTGCCTATAAAGTTGGTAAAAATCTGTGAAAACACTGAAAGTGAATCTATCTTCACACTTTTAAAGACATCCAAGCTACTTTATATCAGAACGCACTGAGCCTGTTGGCATTGGGAAATCTAGTCTTTCTTCAATATCCCTTATAACAACCAAACCAAAATTTCTAGTCCTGGTATCTGTTGCTGTAGACATTTAAACAAATATCACAATCTTCCAACAGGTATACAGTCTTTGATCTTCAGCTAAATTATCTCCCTTTCACAAAAACACAAGATGAAATGAATGATTATCACAGGCCTAGTCACCCACAATTCATCATGTCTAATGAGGGTGACGGTGATGGACTTGACCCACCAGGAGCCTTCAAAGAGTCATTCACATCTCGTCGAAACATTGACAAATTCTGTGTAAATCTGAAGTAAAATATTGATATAATGAATTAGATTATAATATTAAAATAGTACCTGCATTCATACATCAAGTTTTTATGTACTTCTTTAATCTTTTAAATATTATTTTGAAAACATGTTGATTGCACAATTATGTTTAAATTGTTTATAACATAAAATTGTTTTTACAAGAATAATGTTGAAGGCTAATTGATTGATTTTTAGAAAATTTCTCTCAAATATTTTGGTTCACTCAGTCTCTTGAACTGAAATTTAAGTGTAACATCAACATAGTATCGCTTTCAGGAATGAGTGATTAGAATAACCTTGTCCAAGAAAAAAAATTGAATTACTAACTGGAAAGAAAATGAATTCAAGATTTTTATTCTTCTCTCTTAAATTTTATACTGTAAATTCAAATAATATTGCATGCATTCATTATTGTGATATTTTGAAGAATAGACAAAAATGAGATTGATTATTGCGATTTCAGGAAAATCTGCAACAGAAATATATGTCGTATATTGAAATAACAGGAATTACTATTAAACAAACAATTCATTGCTGTTCTTCATCTGAGCATTTGCTGTATTTGTACAGTGATTTTGCTAGCGCTTGTCACTTTCATAATTTGTGAAACAGTTTCCGCATTGATAAAAGTATTTCATATCAATTTAGTCACTTAAATTTTGAAAGTGTAAAAATATTTTCACATTACAGTTCTTCTATTACATACATGTGACAGAGTTGTCAATCCACAACTGGAGATTTGGAAATTTTCAGCTGGAGTTTGGGCCTCATAACTGGAGATTTTTTATCGACGTACGCAATGGTTTTTTCGTGTGTGTTTAAACTGCATATCTTCCTTTTTTGTTTTTGTTTTTGTTAAAAAAAACCCAATGATTTCATACCTTCAAGCACCTGCATAGCCATTTTTACTTATTAAAATAGAAGATAAGGGGGGGGGGACAATGAAGAAGGTGTTGAATTGATAGAGTTGTGGGCTTTCTGGTGGGTAGCTGTCTCCATATTTTTGGTCAAGTAATTAGGGCTCCATAGTCAGCTTTGCATGAAGTGTAGTAAGCATTGTCTTAACCCCTTAGCACTGGACTTGCACCATTTTTAAATTTGGCTAGATACTGTGTCTTCTTTAATATTATGCTGGGGTACATGTATTTGGTGATAACATGATACAGTTTGTATTTTGTCAAATTATAAGACAAACACACTTATATAGGTATTCCATTGGCCTAGATAGAAGACAAGACATAAATATCATATTTGAGTTGATTTTATTGTCTTTGAGGTTCAGTATAAACCAAGTCTGTTCCATGTTTTCAACAGCATCAAAATTTATTAAAGTCGATGTTTATACAACTGTTAGATTGTCAGTATCACTTTTAATCATCCAGACATGTATATTTAACTAGCTAGTTGATTACTAGGTAAATGCAAATCATCTTTTATTGTTGTATATACAGTCTATAATCCTTAACACCTTCATTTATTACTTGAGGCTATTTTCCTATTTACCTTTTTGACACAAATTCCATTACAGGAAATTCCGTTTTTCTCGGACTTTTCCCATATCAATTTAGTGTTTCTCGGACTTTTTCCCTGTCCGTATCTATTTTGTAAACAGAAATGTCTACTGAAATTTTTTCGAGATTGACATTTTCAAAAAGCGGAAGATTTCAAAGTTTAACTGGACGGACGGAAGAGGGTCTGAAAAGCGGTAGATTTTAACTCCCGCCGGAAGAATCACATGTATGCTATTAAAGCATGCAAAACAAATAATTGATTAACTTGATTGCTATATTTGTAAACAACAGGTAGTTAGTCTATTTCAGTCTGTTTACTATTTACTGGAATATGATTGGACAATAAACATTAAATTCATTTCATGAATGTCAATTCTAATTGTCCAATCAAATCCCAGTATATATAAAAACAGACAGAAACTCCGCCTACCTATTGTTTGCAAACAACCAAGCAAACTTAGCCAGTAAGTTGATCAATGTTTTGCTTTAAATGCTTTAATAGAAGAACTGTAAAATTGTATACAACTACCTATCTTCATGTTTTTTGACAAGTTTATGACTCCAGGTAATTCAAATTCAACAGGTGTTACAAGTTGTGATTACAACTAATCTGCTTATCGCCATAGGATGGGTAACAAATCTGTTAATTATTAATTAACCTAATAAATATTTTTCCCCAGGAAAATCAGTCAGTCAGCATTTCAACATCCAAGAGTAGTTTCGTCATTTGATGAAAATTGTTTCCCCCGAGACAGCTCACATTTGAATTTCAATATTTCACAAACGATCCCAATTTGAAGTTTGTTTGTCGTAGATTCGTCATTCCAAGGCATTTTCGTCATATTTAATATAAATTTTCATCAAAAACTTTCGACATTTTCATTTAAAATAAAGAACTTTATTCAGAAGGTTCAGAAATGTTTTCACTAGTCAAACAGGTGCTTCCTATACTGTGTGCTACGCATGCGTGAAAGTATTCCTTTGACTATTTTTAGACACCAAAATGTAAAATACGAATTCATTTAGTGTCAATTAAACGAGAGAGACAAATATATATCTCCTACTAAAGGAATTTAAATCGAAAATGATAATTTCCTGATGAATCCAGACTCGTTTTGAATTTATTATCCACATGTCACTTCCCTTTTTCATTTCATTTTAAAACCGAAAGTAGTAAACATGATATATTCTTGATTTGTTTACAACCTCCTTACAGTCATTATACTCGTTCCAAAAAATGATTTTATACAGTTCCAACTTAAGAGAAATGATTTCCAAATATCGATTTAGATTTTTTATAAGGATAATGATTATGCAGTGAGATAATCGTTGCAAATTAATTTCTGCTGCGAGTCCTTGTTTTAAATAAATAGAATCCAACTTTTGTTGATCAGGACTGTCCTCTTGAACAAACTGAAGAGAAATTGTGAACTAAATTTCTGGAATTCATGTCAGAATCTTTCATTATAAGGGTACACTCAAATCATACAATAAATGCCAATCATGCCTAGCCCCAAGTCCTTTAAAATCTGACAACGTCAAAGATGAAGCTAAGTAATATACATCCTTGGTCCCTTGCTGTTACACAAACACAGGTTGATTTTAATAGCGTGCAAAAGTGACTAAAGCCCTCAAAATCCTAGCTTAAACGGTATAAAGATTTAGATATTCTGTCAATGGTACAGTAAGTCAAACTTATGTTATAAATAGCAGAACTTACCTATCTCTATTTTTAGATAAAAGCGATCTATCTATTCCATTCATTAAATTTTCAAAACATAAAGCCATACTCTGTTGTTTGTCATTTGGTTGATTGGATATAATATTGTCTCGTAATTTGTTGAAATACTGAAAACAAAAATTATTCAGGTAATAAACTTTCAGTAAAATAGTGTGATTCATTTTATGTTTATCTATGGTTAATGATACACTAAAAAGAGAAAAATTGCTGATTGTCAGCCCTTGTTCTACTCATCCTAATTCATTATAAAGTTTTAGTGTAAAATGTCTTTTTGGATTCAATATTACCCCACAATTAGACAAAAAGCACAAGAGAAGTTGAATTATTATGAATTGAATATGAATTCATGATGATGATGATGAATGGCTGTTTAACTTTCAGATGCAAATTAAATGTTAATTTAGGACAAGAATGTTGATGTCATATGAATATTGATCCAGCTTTGTACTAGACCAACACACTGTGCCGGATTTTAAATGTGCTAGTTCATAAGGAAACAGACAGCAGGAAGATATGTCAACTCAACCAAGACACATGATTCTGACTCCAAGCTGACCAGTCTTTGTTTTAACTGATTTTCATCATTCTAAGGGGGTTAAGCAGCAAATGCTATTTTTTTATGTCTTTAGTTTTACCCAGCAAAAAACACTCTACCACGAGACTTAAGAGGCAGTAATTAAATAAAGACATAATTCACCTATTTCACAAAAATTTCAAATTACATACTTTTAAATCCATGCATATGAAATTGGCTGTACACATTGAATAATGAGTTTGATCACAACATCACAAGTCACAGAGTTGGCAAAGTATTACCCACCCGGGAAAACCCATATGGGAAAACCCGGGCATTCTTGGGCTGGGCAATACTCCCTAATATGGGTAATACTGGGCAATACTGGGCAATATGATTATTTTAGCTTATTTTCAAGACCAAATTGTAAAAACTTGTTTTAATTTAATAGTAAAATATATAATTAATATATCTGCATTTTATACCTATGACTATTGAGAGTCATTTCTAAAGGATTTAAAATTCAATTTCATTCTCTTTTCCACTAATTCTGTGTAGGCAGAATACAAGATTTGCACATTTGAGGATACCTTGATAATTTCCAAGCTTTATTTCAATAGTTCAAACTTTATTAAAAAAAAATGCATTTATTGCAGTGTTTAATTCAATTGTACATTTAAATTGAAAACTCCCTTCAGGGGCATGTCATTAACACTAATATACATGATGTGTACTAATCTGAATAACTACTTATTAATTAGTGATATACAAATAAATTATTTAAAAGTAATGGTTAAATCTTAATATAACAGTTTTATGTATATATTTTTTTTTTAATTTTTTAAGGCTTTATAACAGTTTGAACAATCTAGACAGAAGGATGATTTTTAGGAGAATGATTGAAACAGGTTCAGTTTATGTTTGTCAATGCGTCTTCATGTTCACTTGTCTCAGATTTGCGAGAATAATACTTTCTCAAATGTATACACTTGTATAATAGGACTCTTAAACAAGTAAACTTATTCATAAATCAAATTATGTTTTTAAGTATCTAATGTATTGCATTTTTGTTAATACTGAATTCTCTTTAAAATTGAGGCCAGTATTTTATATTACCCAGTATTGCCCAGTATTACCCAGGAAAACCCAGTAAAACCCGAGTTTTCCCAGTATTTCCCACTGGGCTGGGCAATACTCATAAAACCCGAGTTTTTGCCAACCCTTTCACAAGACCTACCACATAACATGTATTACTTACATTTTCATTAAGTAATATTAAACCTAGTAATGGACGTGACATGGACCACTGATTTCTACAGTCTTCAAACATAATGATATTCAACACTGTAGACAACATCTGAAATAAATTAAAAGTGTTTGAATTACAAAATACAGATAATGAAGTTTTTGTGGATGTGGATGATTGAGCAAAATAAGTTTACATTAGAGGAAAAGTAATATGGTCTATATTTCATAATATTAACAGTCAAATTTCTTCATACCTTTTATAATTATGATTTTTTTTTTGTAAGTTTTTATAAATTATTATAATATGAATTGGTAATTTCAGGGCAGAAATGAAATTTCTTATGTCATATGTAAGTACTGTGGATTCATTTTTATTCGTGGTATACCAATTTTCGTGGGTTTCGTGGGTCACAGCGAACAACGTAATATTGTTTATGACAGGAACATTTATTTTCACACCTTATACTTGTATGACTGTTTATTATATCGTGATTAGGGAAATGAGCTTTCAATCATAAAGTTTTGAATGCCTTATAGAATTCCGACAAGAATTTATAAATTGTAAAACAAACAAATAATTAGTTGTCTCTGTCCATTATTGTAATAGCAGTTATCAATGAACACTTTAACCTAGAATGACCAAGCGAGGATTTTGACAATTCAAACTTTTTCAATGAATTCCTTCTTTTTTGTTTGTTCCATTATTGACCAAACCAAGGAGGTTATATGATCTCCTAAATCAAAAAGAAATCCACGAATTACGTATCTGAATTTTTTTTTGTAATCGGCGATCCACGAATTTACGTATACCACGAAACGTCTTTTTTTCTCTATCCACGAAAATTGATACCCACGAAAATAAATGAATCCACAGTAATGCTTGACATCTTTGACCAAAAGTGATCATTTTACACATTGTTTTTTTTCTACAGACTATCCATTTGTAAGAGTTCCACTGAACCCATTGTCTTTATAAGTAAAATACGCAAAAAAAAGGGATTTTTCTTTTACAAAATTTACTTCTGGATATTATCTTATGATCATAAACAAACTTTTGACAAAGTTTGGTACAAGTCCAGAATAGTATAAGAAAGGTATTAAAATTTTAAAAACTTTAACCACAGAGTGAATGTATTGTATCCTGGAAGAAAAACTTAGTCCATTTATAAGTAAAATATGCAAAATATGATTTTTTTTTTCACAAAATTTACTTCTGGATGCTATCTTATGATCATAAACAAGTTTCTGTCAAAGTTTGGTACAAATCAAGGATAGTTTAAGAAAGTTATCAAAATTTCAAAAACTTTAACCACAGAGTGAATATCTGTGGCTGCCGCTGCCGCCACTAACGACGAAATGTAGGATCGCTACGTTTGCTTTTTTGACAAAAATATTTAACTTCAATCAGATATGCATGTTATGCTATGTGTATGTGACTATGGTTTCAATTACCCAGGACCACTAAATTGAGAAACTAAAGCCTCATACTCAGCTTGATACTGAAATTCATATGTTGTAATTCATATCACAATGATTATTATTATCCCTTTTTCTGAGATTAAGGTATATTTCTGAGATTGACTTAACCAGTAAAGTAATGATTATATCAAACCTGTTGAAGAATGTCTGGATGTAATTCTAAAATTCTAAGGAATGCTTCACTATCACTGACTGCTCCAGGGGAACTTTTCTTCTTCTTACTCGTCAGTCTTCTAAATAAATAGGTAATGACTGTATCTAATGTGGCACAGCAACCAGTACATACCATGGTATCTGAAAAATATTTAACAAATTACTACTGTAACCTGTACATACCATGGTATCTGAAAAATATTTAACAAATTACTACTGCAACCTGAAAATTGTACATACCATATCTGAAACACATTATACAAACAAGATGGAATGAAATTTTATTGACAAATATTTCTGTAAAACAAAAGGTTAATGAATTTGTACATGCAAAGAAATGAAAACAGTATAAATTTCCTAAGCTGGTTTCTGTGTTAACCTTCATCAGGAACACTCAAAGCAAAATGTTTGAAAGCCAAAAACTTCAACAGATCAATACGACCTTAAAGGACCTAAACAAACATCCAAAGCATATTGTTGATCAAATATTTGTGGAAAATACCAACAATTTACAAGTAAATACTTCTGAATAAGGGCTATTCAAGAAAAAAATGTATGGGGTTGGGGGTTGAAAGGCAGTTTTTGTCAGCACCCGCCACCCAGACAATTGTAATTGAGAATTATAGTGCATTATAGTGTTAAAAGTTGCTCAGATACCCATCACCCATGTATTATTAATATAATGTGCCTTCCAACCCCAACCCCCCCCCCTACATTTTTTTCTGGAATAGCCCTTACTTGAACAATTTTCAAACAATTTATATTCTTACATACCATGATTGAACAACTATAAACTGAAACTCATTTATTAACTTTTATGTAAATAGTACTTACCTAACGCAGTTAATCCTTCTGATATTGTGGACAATATATACAGAAAAACCTGAGGTTCTAGGTTACTAATGAAGGACATATGGTCATTGGCTAAACATTCTAATAAACCATAATAATTCTGACTTAGTTTAGGGTAATCCTGAAAAACAATATATGTTTATTTCAAAATAACCCTATATAAAAAACATAACAAATTCAAACAATTCTGAAGAATAATTATCTGCTATTAAAAATTTTAAAAATTGTGTAAAATTTGTAACACTAAACGTAATTTTTATTATCTACCTTTAAAAGTATATTGATATGAAATAATGCAGGCATTTTTTTATCTTGGTAAATATATCTTTTAATCAAATCCATGAAATTTTGTCATATGATACTGATCACTTTTTGGGGGGGATTTCAAAAGTTCCCGATTTTTCTTCATTAACCAATTGTCTTTCTTTCAAGAATAGATTGCTTATGCTTTACATTTACACAATGAAATACTAACCATTAAATCTCGTTGAGATACAGATAACAATAATTTAACAAACATATTTAACACATCATCTAAAGCATCGTCACCATACAGTCTAAACACACCAAAATTCACATAATTCCCACATAAAGCTGCCTTTAACATTGAAAAACATATAGATATTCCTTTTAATCTGATTACTGTTAAGGATCATGACATTGAAGTGCATATCTATCAAGTTAATATTTTTGTACATTGAACTATAAATGTATAAAATTTGGCCAATTGTTTGACACTACTATCTTGTAAAGTAAAAGGTTAATACTGAGTTAGTAGCTTTCTTTTGCCAGTATATTCTCATTTTAGGTTAATTACACAATTTTGTCTGTTTCAGTTAATAACATAATTTTGAAACATGATAAACAACTGTCATACAAGCGGGAGGTTAAGCTAGCTATAAAACCAGGCTCGTCTTATCATTTTCTTTGGAGAATGCCTGTACCAAGTCAGAATATGGCAGTTGTTTCGTGCTTGTTCTGTTGGTTAGCATTGGATTTTTTAAGTTTATATGGACTTCTCCTTTTTGAAATTGCCTTGGAGTTTAATATTCTTGTAAATCTGTTTAGGATTTATTTATGTATAGCTATCATATTAATTCTATTAAAACAACAATGTGTCCATAGTACACGGATGCCCCACTTGCACTATCATTTTACATGTTCAGTGGACCATGAAATTGGGGTCAATACTTTAATTTGGCATTTAAATTAGAAAGATCATATCATAGTTAACATGTGTACTAAATTTCAATTTGATTAGACTTCAACTTCATCAAAAACTACCTTGACCAAAAACTTTAACCTGAGCTTCACACTATCTTTTTCTTTGTTCAGTGGACCGTGAAATTGGGGTCAATACTTTAATTTGACATGAAAATTAGAAAGATCATATCATAGGGAACATGTGTACTAAGTTTCAAGTTGTTTGGACTTCAACTTCATCAAAAACTACCTTGACCAAAAACTTTAACCTGAAGCGGGATGAACAGACGGACGCACGAACAAACTGAGGCACAGACCAGAAAACATAATGCTTCTCTACTATCGTAGGTGGGGCATAAAAACTTGTCAGTGAGGATCAAATTAATTTTGTCCCTTATCTTCACCCATAGTGCTCCAGAGATTCATCTCTGTTATTTCAACCTATACCAAATAACAAACATGTTCTTGGTTTATAATTTGAAATAAAGGATACTTCATTGAATAAATCTGGTCCTTTGGAACATCACCTAAGGAAAGAACTCTGGAACCTGGAGAAAAAAACAAAACATGTTCAAATAAATCTGGATAAATCGTTAATTGTAATCTGTATTTCTGAATGGATAAATCACAGTTCAGATCATAAAATGTTCAAGAGGTCTTTGCAAGTATTTCAAATTATGATTACTAATATTATAAACATTGCAATTTGACCAGACTACAACTTTGAATTAAAATAATATTTGCATGTGACAATATTAATATTTGAAAGGGTTTGGAGCTAGTAAACATGATTAACCTTGTTTGAATAGTTTTACATTTTTATTTTTCTAGGTATTTATAGCTTCCTGTGCAGTTTTTTTGTTCTTTTTCTTTCCTCATTATTGAAGGCTGTACTGTTCCCTTTAGTGGTAACTTCCTCATCAATTGATCTCTAGCAATAATGTCACGTCTTATTTTTACATGTGTGTAAACATCTGACAGTATATTAACATGTATATATAGCAATACGACACAAATGTTGATATTCTAAAAGTCTTAAGCTTTAACCCAATTTTGCTTCCAATAGTTTTACTAACTTTAACCAGATATAACTAACAATATGTAAATTATTTTAACCTACCATAGCTGACAATCATTTTACTAACTTCTCTAAACAATAAGTAACCATTTGGTGATGAGACATCAAACATTAATCTTTGTGACCTATAAAACATTGTATAGACTTCTGTAAAAAGAGCACGAGCCTTTCAGTATGACATTATTCAAAAAGAGTTTGAATCAATAATTTATGGTCACAGATTTGGTAACAAATCTTGCTAACAATCATACAATCTTTTACTTTACAAATATTATTATTCAATCTTCTTTCATTAAAGGGCTATTAAAAAAGCCTATATGATGGTGTTGGTTGATGAGATTATACAATTCCATTTTACTAAAATGACACATTCTCCTAATCATTATTGAGTAGAAAAAACATAGTTTTGAAAAAATCTTGCTTTTATGCAATTTCAGGGGCAAGCTAATCGCTCTCATCATATTTCCTCCTTCCTAAAGAGAATTGGATAGCAACAAAAAGAACATTTGAATTGGAAACGAGAAACACAATATCTATAATACTAAAATAACGAGGTCCAATTTGTCAGCCGTCATGGGGAAAAAACGACAAATCCAAGAATTCAACTTTATATATAGCTAATATAGACAATGGTGTTGATTAAAAATTACAACTCTCCAGACCCTTTTGTTTCCCACATAATTAATATTGCCATTAATTAACAAGTTCCGGGTCAAATCGATACTGATACCAATAGTATATTCACCTGTTACCTATTACCTTATCTGAACGTTCTGCATCTGACAGGTGCACCACCAAACAGTGTATTTCGGTTTTTGCTATATACAAGGGTCATAATCACAGGGTTGACACTACTAAATTCAATCACTGTCACATTGTTCCCTATTGTAGTATTTTAATCAGTATGACTTTCTTAGATGACAATATGAATACTAAAATACTGGACTTAAGATCAGGCGTATAGGGACAGTTTTAATTTGTTAGCCGGCATGACGTAAAACAGTGAATCAAAGAATTCAACTTTATTTATAACTATTATAGGACAATAATGTTGATTAAAAAATACTCCATTCCAGGCCCTTTTGTTTTCCAAATAATTAATAAAACCAATAACTGATGAGTTCCAGGTCGACGGGTTCAACCAGAAAGATTTTGAAAGCAGAGAAAACTGTGCATGACTTTATCAGATGACAATACTAATACTAAAAGTAGGCTTACGCATAGTAATATACTTTTAATTTAGTCACTGACCCGCGATATCACAGGTGTGTTCTAGTTCTTTTAATAAATATGCATTTAATACCTGCTTTGAGCTAACTCTGTGACAAGTTTTAATATAGGTGTAGTAACACATGGCTGTGGATACCAAAGTTCTATTGCTCTATGTAACACAGGGGTATAGGTTGGATATCTACATTATTAGTTAAGAAAAAATTTCCATAAACCTGTATAGTACATTGCATCTCTATGATGTTCAGGTTCAGAGCACTGTTAACATTCAATACAATTTACAATCATTCTCTAACAGTTTTAAATACTATCATTGTTTTTCTTATCAAATGTTAAATAGAAGCAAATTGCAAGCATTTCTCTTTACACAAATGACTGATATTACTGTTGCAAATATTTTACCACAAAACAGCTCCCATTATAAATAAAAGACATAATATATATTCAGCTTTGAAAAGGATACATCCAGTCAAATAGCATCATAAAACTAGTTTTTGTGTTAAAGGCAAATGCTAATCCCCTTAAATCTCTAGCTAAGCCCACTAATGATCTCTGCAAAAGAAATAAAATATGTATGTTATTAAATTTAATATCAGATTTATAATACAAAAATTAATCAAAATGTACCAGAAAATGATATGATATATATGATATTTTTGAAACCATGAAAAACACAGAACAAGAAATAAAACAACCTTGTAAAGATCTTGAAACTAAGATGGTCAATGTGTCAATGTATATTTATTCCACCTAACAGAAGTTCCAATGGAAACTGTTATAAACAATGTCATAATATCAGTTCCTGTTGGAAAAAATATTCTGTATCATTTATTCCGTTAGGAACATTTACTGTAATATTTATTCCAGTGGAAATAATATTCAGAATACTGTTTCCATTTGGAACTTATATTATGAAGGAACTTCTATTCCGTGACAAATAAAGCTTTCTGCCAAAGTCCTTTCATGAGTTGTGTCATGACTGTAAGTCATTGTTCTGCCTGTGGAATTTAATCATCATACTAATGTGATATTATATTCCAGGAAGTGATGCTTTCTGGATTTTTTTTCCATGATAGATTGTGTAGTTCTAATTTGTAGGAAAGAAATGGTAATTAATAAAAATCTGGTTTACCAGGATTCTATATGAAATCTGTGGGGGGATCATTGTATATTAATGAGGAATTAAGCCTACAATGAAAATACAAGTCTGAAAATAATTTTAAGGATTCATTTTCAAAAAAAAAATTCTGTATACATTAAAACAATAGAATTTAACCCTTTGTTGCCTTTGAAATAAAACAGCTATGAACATATTTTAGGGACTGTAACACGACTTTCAAAATAATATTCTTGTTCCCAGAATTCTCTTTGAAAAGTAGTATTCCCAAATCTTTGTGAACTTTGTAAGTAAACAATATTTCCTAAAATATTAAGTACCTTTGCTTCTTCTGACTTGAGTTGTATATTTACATCAGACATCATGTTTCCTACAGCTTCAAAAGCAGCTGTGAACAGAATAGAAACTAACTAATAAGAAAAAAGAGATGCATTGTACAAACATGGGGTTACAATCTGACAAAATATAGTGAACTAACCACAATTCATAGAGATGCTCCATCAGTCTCTGTTCATAGTACAAGATCTGTCAATTACTTTGAGAATTTTTGCCTTAATACAGCAAACTAAAGACATCCAAAGAAATATATTTTTTCATTTAAATAATCTTGCAGAATATACAATGTAAGAAAACAATGAAAATCGACAGTGTTGATAAATGTTCTTGTGAACAAATTTCATTACATCTATATATTTTTCTCACTTTTCCAGGTGCTATTTTTCAAATTTTCAAGTTTGTTCTTTCTTTGCTGTGATACCAAACTAGTCATCATCTTAACAAATCAATGTAATTCTCAAATCATTATTCTTTGGAAATTTTTTTTCAATCACTATGTTCAATCACTTAACAGGTCTTAAATAATGAGCCATACCTGTTAATGGCATCATAAACTGGTCAAATTTGTCTTCATCTTCACCGAGATCAACAAGTAACAATCTGCCTAGGGCAGTATAAAAAGTTGTTCGACATCTCATGTCTGCCATGGTTGTGCTGGTAGTGTTTATACCAAGGAATGGAAAATGTTCACTCTGAAATAAAAGAAACAAAAAATCTATCAGATTATCTGGATATAAAGTCAATAAAATGGTTGTTAAAAGAAACAAGAAAATTGTGAGTCAATTTGACTTAATACTTTCGTAAACGTTTTCTTGCTCTTTTTCAAATTCATCGATAGACGAGATAGATTTGCAGAGAAGTAGGATCAATTTTTAAAAAGTTTTCATTCAAGAATTCAATTTTATTTAATGTGAAATAAACAATTGTATATCTCTTTTAAGTTTAAATAAAATACAGCGATTGAACTGTTTATATTTGGAGTTCTCATAAAAACACACCAATTTGGAATCAATCTCGAAAGTAAATCAAGTTGTCTCCCTTTGAAAACTACTTGAAAGTTGAGTATATTTCTAAAAATAAAGGTCACTAGTCTTCTTTGTAATAATGCAGAAGTATCATCATCATTGCCATACAATAATTAAAACTGAATTCATGACAACTGACATAAGCAGAACTTACAGTATGATTATTTAACATGAATTGGACGGCTTCTAATTTAACAAGTTTTCTAACACTACTGTATCCTACAGAGAGATCGCTAAGTAGCTGCAGTGTTTTTGATATGATCTGCTCACTTCTGGCCCAGTACTTCAAATTTGTAATTCTGCAATTAAAATAATGAGTACAAATATGCGTTTTTTCTTTCTGTAAAATTTAGTTCTGATTATATTTAGGAAATATTGAATGTGACGATTCTCTTCATGTTAACAATTCTGATAATTTCGTTATACAACATAAAACATATGTCTGAACCTATAACAGAAGTGTAAACAGTGAAATTTCCATCAAATTTTCAGGATTCATGGTCAAATAAAAGAACAATCACCAAATCAACATGTGATTTGTTCTATTATATAGTGAAATAGGGTTATGTTCCTTAAAATAAACAAGAAAATCAATATTACTTCTTTTTTTCATTTTATGTCTGTATTTTTATCAACTGATGTTTAATACTTACATTTTGCCTATAAAAACACTTAATACCATCGATTCATCACTTAGTCCTAAAACTTCTGATAGTTTTCGATACACCTGAAAAAAAGAAATTGTATCAATAAGTACACATAAAGCAAATGCCTAAATCTAAAAAAATATTGAATAAGTTTCACCAAGTTTTATCAATAAAGACTGATTTTTTTTTTAAATTAGTGCATTACATTATTTCCAATACAACAAGAATGTGTCCACAGTACACGGATGCCCCACTCGCACTATCATTTTCTATGTTTAGTGGACCGTGAAATTGGAATAAATTCTCTAATTTGGCATTAAAATTAGAATGATCTTATCAAAGGGAACATGTATACTAAGTGTCAAGTTGATTGGACTTCTACTTTATCAAAAAATACCTTGACCAAAAACTTTAACCTGAAATTTGCACTATCATTTTCTATGTTCAGTGAACCGTAAAATTGGGGTCAAAACTCTAATTTGGCATTTAAATTAGAAAGATCATATCATAGGGCACATGTATACTAAGTTTCAAGTTGATTGGACTTCAACTTCATCAAAAACTACCTTGACCAAAAACTTTAACCTGAAGCGGGACAGACGGACGGACGGACGAACAGACGGACGGACAGACGAATGGACGCACAAACCAGAAAACATAATGCCCCTCTACTATCGTAGGTGGGGCATAAAAATGAAACAAATACATAAACTTAGTTCGACATGCTAAAAATAGTTGAGAGTAACTAGCAATATTTACTACTCCAGACTACACGAAATACGTCGGACCGTCGGACAAATCCGGTGAATAATGGATTGGTCTGGTAAAATTTTGTTGAATTCCAGTCCAAATGTCCGGTGTTTTTTTTTTTCATGGATTTTTCTAACATTCTAGCAAAATTGCCAAACGAACTCAAATTCATTTTCATCTTTATTATTCATCACAGCATTGTTTATTTTGTTCAACCGCTAGCTTTATGCCGAACATCGCCAACCAGTAATGTGTAAATCCGGGTAAAGACATATCTGACTGTCAAAAACAACAATGGATGCCATCATTGGCACAACCGGAAATGTAAATAAAACCGGATCAGATTCTGGGAACTGATAAGGGTAATTCCGGGTTTGCCGATTAAATACAATAAATGAATAAAAATCCAAGCAGATCACAAAATTTAGCTATGAAATATAAACACTAGAATTGAAAACCAAAAGATATATGAAAAAGAAAGAAGAAACAGGAAATAATATTTTATACAGAAATTAAACTCTAAATTATGTTTAATTCACAAACATTGTCAAAATCCAATAAATGGGACATTACTCTTCACTGAAATGCATTCAAGCAATTGTGCACAACTTTCATAATAATATACCCTCTTGTTACATCATTTTGTTTTAATTTGTGCATTTTGGGGAGGAGTAGGGCACAACAAAGTCATATGTTTGTTGTTTTTGTCGGATAATATACAATTAGATGTAAAAAAAAATGGTCTGGTAAAATTTCATTCGGTCTGGTTAAGCTAGGATGCTTACCAGACCGAATGTCCTGTAAAAATAAAATTCATTCGTGTAGTCTGTACTCTGAACAAAACCTGATAGAACCATATAAATAATGTGCGGTAGCTGAATTGGTTTACATAAAACTAACAAAAAATTCTGAAGATCAGCAGGTTGGTGTTGATTATTAAATGATTGGGTCATATGTATTTTTAAAACATGCAAAACTATCATTGGCCTATCCAAAAGTATAAATTACTAAGCTGTTGTTGCCTAAATAGTTACCTCTTACCTTAGACATTTTATGCACTTGATCGCCCACATAAATTTTTCTAAATTGTTCAAAGAAACTAAGTATTGCGAGATCAAGTTTTTCACAACCTCCCTGAGCTATTCTTGTATCAGTTAAATTCATCAATTGTAAAACCCTAAAATAAACACAGAATATAGTTGTCACATGTAAAAAAAATAGTTAATTCATTATAAAGGTTTTTACCTATTTGCCATTTAAATAAATATACTGATGTATAAATTAGTTGCACATATATTTGATAGATGGAACTGAAAAACAGTTACAGAATGTTATAAATATCAAAATATCTTATTCTGTCTCAAAACATTAATCACAATAAAAAGTTCATGACAATCAAACTGCTACATTGTAGTGAAATGTCAAATAGACCACACCTACAACCAAATACATCAGCCTTCCAATTAAATACCTTAGTCAAATGTCAAATAAACCACACCTACAACCAAATACATCAGCCTTCCAATTAAATACCTTAGTCAAATGTCAAGTAAACCACACCTACAACCAAATACATCAGCCTTCCAATTAAATACCTTAGTCAAATGTCAAATAAACCACACCTACAACCAAATACATCAGCCTTCCAATTAAATACCTTAGTCAAATGTCAAATAAACCACACCTACAACCAAATACATCAGCCTTCCAATTAAATACCTTAGTCAAATGTCAAATAAACCACACCTACAACCAAATACATCAGCCTTCCAATTAAATACCTTAGTCAAATGTCAAATAAACCACACCTACAACCAAATACATCAGCCTTCCAATTAAATACCTTAGTCAAATGTCAAATAAACCACACCTACAACCAAATACATCAGCCTTCCAATTCAATACCTCTAAGAGTTTGTTCACAAAATGAACTAAAAAAGTGAAAAAGACACATTGATGGTCTTGCAATGTTTTCTGCTCTGTGGTCAGGTTGTTGTCTCTTTGAAAAATTCTGTATTTCCATTATCAATTTTATTACATATATTCTGTTTCTTTCATTGTAACATGGACACAAATATAGTAATAACAGAGCATTCAGTTAATAAAAAAAAACATTCATTTGTGTAAATCTATGTAATTTTAATTTTTATATATGTCTGGAAAGGTTTGGATATTATCCAATCACTATTAATTGATATACACCTGCATGCTAACTCCCCATCCATAGCATCATGTTCATCTGTACTGGCAAAAGACACCCTTCCTCCTATCACAGCACCAATTACATACACCAACCAAGATAGACGACCTAAAAATAAATATCAAAATGATAATTCCACGGCATAAATTTCAAACAATAAAAAGAACATGTATAGACACACTCAAATTGAAATGTTAATTAATAAATATAATTTATCCTTGTTTTCAAAATTCCAATAGGGAACATACCTTTTATAATTGTATAAATAAACCAATTGTGCAGACGTTTCGGCCATTGGCCTTCTTCAGTTATTTATTACTCCTCTAAACTACATGTAGTTTAGAGGAGTAATAAATAACTGAAGAAGGCCAATGGCCGAAACGTCTGAACAATTGGTTTATTTATACAATTATAAATATAATTTAATCATTTAAAGCAATTGATATCAATCAATCAAAACATGGATACACAAAGTTTTTTTTGCAATTTTTCATGAAATGCCATCAACAGTCACTTGCAAAAATATCATTTAGCAGTGCAACTTTTAATGTGTTTAGTCTTTATTTATATCAATTAACTTTTGTTTTTGTGCAGCATTATATTGCTTTAATATCCCCCATTATACATACCTTCTTGTATGGTTAATTCAGCTCCTGGTGACCCTGCTGACACTAATTCCTGGTACCTCTGAGCAGCTTCATCAAATAGCTGTACTAACAGGGCACAAGTTTTGTCATATTCACATCTGCCTATACTGGATATCTGAAAGTTGAATGTATGACTATGTAGTTAACCTTATGTATCAGAAATTGCAGACTTTATAGCATACATATTATCTCCCCTTTCAACACAAGAAGATATTCAGTGAACCTTTACATTGCTAAGTAGCTATAGTAAAACAGTAAACTGCAGGTGAATTAGTGATTACTGATCTTATGAAATATATGTAAAGAAATAAATTAAACTTACTTGGTCTAGTTGTTGTGTAATCATCCCTGAATCATCTAAAGGGTCATCTAAACCATCCCTGAAAAAGTCAAAATTCAGTGGGGCTGTTTGTATAAAATTTCATATTAAAAGTCCTAAACTTCAACAAAGTAAGAATGATGTTTGAGTGAATAAAATGTTTTGCAACTGTGCCCTCTACATTTTAGAAAGTTGATTTTTTTAACAAAAACTTGCTAGAATTACAGAAAAGTTATTCAGACAGTATTTTTTGGTCCAAAAAATATAGGTTCATGTTGCTTTTCTTAACATATTTTATGATATATAATGTCTATTTTCCAAAGGTTCATTATTACAAAATTTCTTTTCTATCCATTGTAATTTACTGAATAAGTTATAAGTGACCAGCAAATACACTTTTCACAGGTTAGAATAATCTATATTTAGATATAATAGCAACTTGTATTTACACCTTAGTTGGTGATATAGTTTTCTGTCCAAAAAGTGTACTTACAACATATTCAATAAAACAGTATAAAACCTACTTGACTACGACAGTAACAGACTCCAGACGAGACATTACATAAGCCTTCATCACTTCTGGAGTGTAGGTTTCCAACATATGTGGTTCTGTGGCTTTCACATATGGAACAGATGCCACCATCCTCTGCCACAAACTTAAAAGGTAATGAACACTGTTTGGGGCAAACTGCCACATTTGCTGAAAATAAAAAAAATATTTTGCCAGTCATAGTAAAATTACCTTTTGTGATATACATTTTTAACTTCTAAAAGAGCAGAAGTTTGTAGTACAAGAAACTTTTGATGGTATAGAATGTGTTTTTAAGTTCAAACATTTTGATTCTATATTCCATAGTTGTATAATTGTATTGCGCATCAAAATCTATTTCTTAAATTAGTACATGTCAATCAGTTTGTAAGTACATCAATCAGAATAAGAATAGTATTTACAGGTATTGGATGTAATAGTTTTGTCTGGTCCTCAGGCTTGACTTATCACGATTCCACTGTACACTTTTACAGTCCTATGATATACTTGCATGTAACAATTGCATCATAAGACTAGTCCTGTTTCCAGACTTGTGGTCAATTACATTGGAATGTAATTAATTAAATTACACATTAAATTGCAAAAATGATCAATTACACTAATTACACAGTTTTGGAAATGTAATTAATCAATTTACAATTACTTTACTAAAGTAATTAATTAAATTACACATTACATTTCATCATGATATTTTTTAACAATATTATACATGTATATATAATAAATGTGTAAAATATTCATGTAAGCATAGTTTAAGCGTTGCAAGTGATAATCATTAGTTATTTTAATGTTTTGTCATTTAGTCTGAATCTCTCTGGTCTGAACACTTTGACAGCAATTCTAAATAGTCGTTTGACAGGAGCTTATGTGGCAGATATTGCTTGATCAGAACATAGAAGTTCCATGATCAGAAGATCATAATATTGATAGGAGAGGGAATTGGTTCCTATTACCTTGCCAATACATCAAGGGGTATTTTGACATCTCAGAAATGTAGTCATTTAAAGTAAACATAATATTAATAAAGAAATTATAAAGAAATTAAAAATAGTTTTTTTTACTTTAAAAATATGAATAAGTGTGCTTGTCACAATATTGAAAATAATTTTTAGTACAAACAATGTCTAAATATTAGCAATATTTTGCTAATTAGATAAAATACATGTAATAGTGGCATTGCCCCATGACATTTTAACAGGCTGTTTCCGGCGTTTTACGTTTCCGCAAATTGGCATTACTTTTCCGGAAAAAAAAGATGACGTTTCCGGGATAAAAAGTTTACGTTTCTGCAAATAAATATCTTACTTTTCCGGAAAAAAAGTAACTATTCCGGAAAAAATAAATTATTACTTTTCCGCAAATAATTAAGGAATACCTGTTGATCGAAAGCAAAGCCACAATAAAAAATAAATATTTATTAAGTTAAAGGTCATCATAACATGCAAGTTAAATTCATCATTAAAATGTATGAAAACGTATGCTCAAAAGTCAGGACTAATCAGATATATCTTGATATGACTGAGTTCATAAGTCAGTTCTGGCAGAATATTTGTAGCCTACACGTCGTACAAAGTCCATGTAGTAGTACATTCACCGTTTACAAGTTTTGTATTTTTTTCAAGTAAGAAGTCCATCTTCTCCTTTTCATATTTCCGAACGGGTGCTTTTACAGTAAGAGTTGTCATCCTTATGTAAGATGTTGTTTGCAGCTTCAATAACACATCGACAAAGACTAAATTGTTAGGATGGCTAGCGTAAAATTGCTCGTTCGGGTGGGCATGAAAAGACTCGGCACCATTCGTTGTTCTCTTTTCTTTGGGGTCAGGAGGTGATGTCCAAATGGTTGTTGGAAATATCGAATTGCCATCTATATAAAATTCCATTATACAATCGGTAAACTTCATGCATTTATCGTCAGATGGAGCATCAGCTATTAATTCAACAATTAAAGCATTCTTCAATCATGTCAGTTGACAAGTAAGCCAAACCAAAGATATATCTAGTATATTGTAGATAAAAGATCAGAACCTTTCCTTTATCAAAAAAAAAATTTTTTAAAAAATTATCTAATATATAATCAAACATTTATAATTTACCAGGTAAATTTCCGGAAAAGTAATAAATACAAATTGTGGAAACATATACTTTAAATTTGCGGAAACGTAGTATTGGGACTTTGAAAAATTAGCGGAAATGCAATACGTCCGCTGTTTCCATCTCTTACTTACCTGTAAACTAGTAACTGTAAATTCTGCAATGCGTTTGATGGTATCAGAGTAGTTTTCTACTTTGACAAGTTCTCCTAGCTGGTAATTTGATTTTAGTCTGGCTAACAGACGACAGAATTCATGGTAATTACTAGGATCTGATAAACCCTGAAAATGTTCAAACTTAGAATTAATATTTGTCTAGTTGATGTCTTGATGAACAGATAATCAACCGACTTATGTATACTTCCGCCCATTAAATGTTCAATCAACCGACTTATGTATACTTCCGCCCATTAAATGTTCATTCTGTTTTATTCAGGGCCTAATTTTCTATAAATAAACATATCTAATACACATCACTATAGGATATCACAACGAAGCTAGGGGTTTGTGTTATTTGAATATTTACTAAATCTCTCACTAACATTTGAAACATATCTTGAACTGTTAGTTCAAAAATATGTGGGTTTTTCCTGAGGGCTATTCCAGAAAAAAATGTATGGGGGGGTTGGAAGGCACATTATATTAATAATACATGGGTGATGGGTATCAGAGCAACTTTTCACACTATAATGCACTATAATTCTCAATTACAATTGTCTGGGTGGCGGGTGCTGACAAAAACTGCCTTCCAACCCCCCCATACATTTTTTTCTGGAATAGCCCTGACATTCAAATTTCTAGACTTACAAACATTAAACTTAGTGAAATTTTAGATATAACTTTAAATAATAACTGATGAAAACTGATCATTTCCATCAAGGTAGTGATCTTATACTGATAAAGTCACTTCATTTTTTTTCCATCCTAGCTCAACTATATGCGATTCATATTGTTTGCAAGTCTTTTTTTTTTAAATTCTAGACTGTGGTGTATCGAAAATTCAAAGAATAGGTTTTTATTAATGGGAATAATTTGACTGGGTGGTTATCACAATAACTAAACTTGCATTCTGATATCTTCCCCAAATTCCAATTACCCACAGTAATTAATCTCAAATTTTAGTTGGTCATGTCTGAATTCACACTATCCATATTTTCTTTTCAATACTGGAGTTCACCTAATCTAAGTCTATATTTTTATTTTTCCAAATCAAATTTCAAGTGAGGTCTCATATGAACTTACCTGTGGGTTTTCTAATATATTCCTCACACCAACAACAATTTGGTTTAAAAACTGTGATCTTTCTGTTCCATTGAATAATGATCTCCTTACAGATGCTATTTGTACTATACATGATAATGACTGAAACAAGGTAGGAAAATAATCTGAATATATTTATTGTTGTGTGCAACAATATGGAATACATTTTAGACATCTATTTCCCAATGCATTCATTTTTATCTTGAGAAAAAGGACATTCATTATTTATTACATATATCTTCAGCATATAAATTTAAAAATCTATGCAGTGTTAATACATTTTACAAATTTTTATATCAAGCAAAATCTATTTATAAACATTCAGGTTAAATTCCAAAACTGATTTTTACTACAATGAAGTTCTTAAAAGAATTAGCATCGTGTCTTGCTTTGACATATTAAGATGGATGGGTTGGTGTTTATAGTGATTTATTATGTGCACTTTTAGAAGAGAACATGTTGACATATGGTTATGAACCTTGACCTGGACTTGACAGTCAGGCTGAGTGGACTGTTTAAGGTCAAGTAACAGTAAATGAACGCCGTCTAGTGGATTCCGCGAAATGTTGCGATGTTTTGTACGAGTTACGTCCCTTTGACAAGATTTAGCAATGATGCAACCGGCGACTTTCCGACGGGACAACGGCATTTGTTGAGAGTATGCAACTTCTAGGAGAATTAAATTGTTTGCTAAAATTGAAGAATTTACAAGATTTTTTAAAACGAATATGAACCAGATGCTCCGCAGGGCGCAGCTTTACACGACCGCAGAGGTTGAACCCTGAACGGTTGGGGCAAGTATGGACACAACATTCAAGCTGGATTCAGCTCTAAATTTGGATTGTGATTAAATAGTTGACACAGCATAGGTTTCTGACACAGAATGAATGTGGTCTAATGAACTTAAAAAAAAATGTTTGCCTTTGAGCAATTCACTATGCTGTTGAATATTAATCCTCTCAAAAAAATGTTTGAAGAAATTTTCTTTTTATTTATGAAATCTGAAATGAAAAAAATTGACCCTCCAATTTTTTTTTCACATCCCCCTTTCCCTTATTTCAAAACTGATCTCAATTCAAATTTCTAATGAAGTTTGCAACAATAACTACTCATTTAAATACATCATAAAATATTAAAATGTAAAAAAAGTGCTTGTTATCACTGAATGGTAAAGATTGTTTTAATCTATCAGTTGGTAGTAAAAGTGAATATACATTGTATATTGTATAAAACAATGATTTAAGTTGATTCAACTACTATTCTGGACAAAGAAAGATAACTCCAATTGAAATCCAATTGGAATTTCTTGCTATTGCACAATATTGTGCAATTAGATATTTCTTGCTATTGTGGAATACTGTGCAATTGAAAATATTTGCTATTGCACAATACTGTGCAATTGAAGATTTCTTGCTATTGCACAATACTGTGCAATTGAAGATTTCTTGCTATTGCTGAATACTGTGCAATTGAAAATTTCTTGCTATTGCACAATACTTAATATAATAATTTTGGATTCTGATTTGGACCAACTTGAAAACTGGGCCCATAATCAAAAATCTAAGTACATGTTTAGATTCAGCATATCACAGAGGCCCAATAATTCAATTTTTGTTAAAATCAAACTTAGTTTAATTTTGGACCCTTTGGACGTTAATGTAAACCAATTTTAAAACGGGACCAAAAATTAAGAATCTACATACACAGTTAGATTTGGCATATCAAAGAACCCCAATTATCAATTTTTGATGAAATCAAACAAAGTTTAATTTTGGACCCCGATTTGGACCAACTTGAAAACTGGGCCAATAATAAAAAATCTAAGTACATTTTTAGATTCAGCATATCAAAGAACCCCAAGGATTCAATTTTTGTTAAAATCAAACTAAGTTTAATTTTGGACCCTTTGGACCTTAATGTAGACCAATTTGAAAACGGGACCAAAAATTAAGAATCTACATACACAGTTAGATTCGGCATATCAAAGAACCCCAATTATTCAATTTTTGATAAAATCAAAAAAGTTTAAATCTGGACCCTTTGGGCCCTTTATTCCTAAACTGTTGGGACCAAAACTCCCAAAATCAATACCAACCTTCCTTTTATGGTCATAAACCTTGTGTTTAAATTTCATAGATTTCTATTTACTTATACTAAAGTTATGGTGCGAAAACCAAAAAAAAATGCTTATTTGGGTCCCTTTTTGGCCCCTAATTCCTAAACTGTTGGTACCTAAACTCCCAAAATCAATACCAACCTTCCTTTTGTGGTCATAAACATTGTGTTTAAATTTCATTGATTTCTATTTACTTAAACTAAAGTTATAGTGCGAAAACCAAGAAAATGCTTATTTGGGCCCTTTTTGGCCCCTAATTCCTAAAATGTTGGGACTAAAACTCCCAAAATCAATCCCAACCTTCCTTTCGTGGTCATAAACCTTGTGTTAAAATTTCATAGATTTCTATTCACTTTTACTAAAGTTAGAGTGCGAAAACTAAAAGTATTCGGACGACGACGACGACGCCAACGTGATAGCAATATACGACGAAAAATTTTTCAAATTTTGCGGTCGTATAAAAAAGTCATGAAGACGATTTATATAAGAAAATCGAGAACTTGACTGGCGTCAAGCACGTGGGGTGGTAGAGCTTAGATATCTCGGCGACCAGTTAAAAGAGTGTAAAAACTGTAGCTAACCACTATTTGATTTTCTACATAATTTTGACGAGGAAAAACAATGCTATCTTGGAAGTATTCTCTATGTAGTATGTACTGTCCCTACAAAAACCCGGCCTATATTGATCCGGCTATATTCTCTGGGAAAAGTCATCGTCCAGCAGAAAATAAAAATTAATACTACTAAACTTAGTCTTGTTAAAATATCCCCTATTTTAAAAATTACTACACCAGTCGAAACAAGAAAAAATATTTTCCAATTTAAGAAATGGACTCACATAAAATTCTTAGCTGCGTCAGTCAGTCTTGAAACAGATGACACAAAGGTTTTATATTAACATTCTTCACGGTTGCACCAATCATTTAAAATGTATACATCATAAGTTTTAGACTAAAACAAATAAATCATTAACAAAATTGATGTTTACAATCATTCAGATCTATCGCTCGCTACAATTTGTTATCTAACGTTTTTGTAATAATGCTTTCTTTCACGTCCGCAATTTTGTGGAAAATTTAGAAGCTAAAAATAGAAAAAAATCTTTATATAGATGCATGTATAAATAGTATAGGCCTTTGGTTTGAAGAGTATAGTATAATCTCCTAATACAAGAACATTCAGTGGATCCTTAAAATAATTTTCTTAATATTAATTAGTATGGTTTTCGCCTCAAAGGAAATTGCTATACATACGGTTAAAACATTAACTGATTTAAAGAGAAAATGTGTTAACTGGCAGTTGCATATCAAAAATAGAATAGAACTGTTCTCAATTATATTTTACTCATAACACTTGAAGGTTGAGAACGAGATTCTGACAATCATACTATTACTATATATCTACTAAAATAAAATATGTACACACACTTTCAGTGCATCAAGTAGAATGAAAATCCCGTAAGTAGTCAGTACTTCAATAAGACAGCAACCAGACAACAACAGAAGGCCACACAAAGTGGAAAACGAAACAAAATCTGATGATAAGCATTTGTGCAGATGGACTTCGACAAAATGTCTCAGCCTGTGTGCGTTTGTTTGTGGGTTTTTTTTTTTCTTCTTCTTCTTTTTTGTTGTTGTTTTTTTTTTTTTGGATGGGGGATTATCTCTAGTAGGCATTTTAAACATATCTATGTACATCTGGTTTATGTCATGTCTCAACCTCCGTATGATAACTAATAGCTCTAAAACGTTATGAGAAAAAGAAGTGGCAATGAGCAAGAACGTAAAATATATCATTATGAATTAATGTTACAAAATCTACAAAACCAAATATAACACTGATGCTAATAAAAAGCAATCGCTCACACATAAGGGATAATAGTTGTAATCTCACAGCATATTTTCAAATATAACCTTTTACAAAGTAAAGTGGTCAGATGCATATCCAGCCATTTCTAAAAGTACAGGTCCCGAACCAGGATAAAAAGGGGGTGTTCCAACTATATGTCCCCATTCAAAATGCATTTATCGTCCAAAAATAGGGGTTACAATCCCCGGAACCCTTCCGCCACTGATAATGATTACATGATTTACAAAATACGTACTCTAACAGAATGGATGGGGTGAACACTTGCGTAGGGCATTTGAGCGGGGGATGCAAATAGGGTAACTTGAGCGCCTCCATCACTGGAAATTTGAGCACAGCCATATTAGCCGCACCTAGATTTTCAAATACTAGTAGGACATTTTGGCGAGAAATTTGACTTGTTCTGAATATATTAGTAATGGTAATGTAGTCCTGGGTTGATCTCTTCGTACCGATTAATCTGAGTAAGCGCAAAACGTAAAGCCAATGATTGAATAGTTCAACGTCCTTCGAAAATTATTCGGTACAGAAATTGATGTGGCAAACATAAAAAATAAAGGCATTAGCAGCGTTTTAATGCCTATGTATAGAAAAAGACATAAATCTCACCCTTCACTTGGAAAATCAAAAAGGGAAACACACGAATCGGTAACAGTAGGAATTTGCAAGGGACTGATATGTAAATAATTGCCCAATTTTAATTTTATGACTTCGTTTTTTTTTATTACAAAACAGAAGATGTGATATGATAGACAATTAGATATATACAAGAGACCAAATGATACAGATATAAACAACTAAAGGTAACCGTACGACCTTCAACAATTAGCAAAACCCATACCGCATAGTCAGCTCATTTCTATTTTCGCTCAAATTTCCTTAATATCGGCTCTGAAATGTTCTATACTTTTGCGCTCAATGCCCCAATTTCACGGTCCGCGGAACATAGTTGGGCGTCCGTTTAATATGGACAAATTGTTATTGTTTTTTTAGTTTTTTTTATATCTAAATTGCAACAGCATATTGACAGAATACGTTATGTCGTTATATAGTACCAACACAAGGTGAAGCTTTTACATTTTCTCCTGCTAAAGTTACCGGTTTTTCAAAAAGTGGCCAAATCTTATATCGGAATGGAGAAATAATGCAAACAGATGACCTGCAAGTTAGTCTAAGAGAGTTTAAAAATTGATTACCTGACAACTGTATATTACATGCGCATAAAGCTAAGCTTTTTGGTTCGAGAGTTATATAGCATATGACCGTGAGGGGTCGGATGGGTTTGCCAATCTTCTATTGGAACATTTCTTTTACAAATGTTTTAGAAAACCCAGTCACAAAAGAGAGAAAAATTAAAGCTTCATTTACATCTTATATTGAGCCAAGAAATTAGGTCGATTTCTATTTTGATGTTATTATCATTTTTGCGTTCATGTATTTACAAAGTATTTTCGTCAGAATTGTTTTGAACATGTATATTGATAATGAACATATCATATTTTTTACAACTTCTAATTTCATTTTAAATACTTGTCAGAGAGTCTGATTGTGGTTTGAGGAATATAGAATAATAGGCAAAAATTGCGGAACGAAAGGCAAAAAAAAATATAGAGAATAATGTGGTGCTAAAATATAAATAATAAAGAATACTGGTAATACAGTAGATTCCGGTTATTTGCATAGCCTATTTGTCAGACAAAATTATGCAATAAAGCGGAGTATGCTTATATCCGAAATGCCAAATGACAGAGTCAAATAACATCGATAGAACAGATCAGTAAAAGAAATCCATGAAGAAAGATGAACGTCCGTAATCCACATACAATATACTGAATGTTGATTTATTCTAATAAAAATTTTATGTCTACTCTAGTGTCATATGTGTTATTTTATTTTGTTTCTTTAAAATAGTATGTTAATAAAGATTATAAACACATTTAGTTTTAGTTTATTTGCATTCAGACTTTCCTTTACCTGGGATACGAAAATAAATTGTTCTAAAAATAGATTTGTTTCTATGACCCATATGTACAATGTACATTGTTAGGCTTTGATTAAAATAAACTTTTAAACAATACTTCACAGTTTATAATTGTTTTAACAATAGATGTGTAATGAATTGCTGTTGATATGCAGTTGGGCACTGAAGTAACAACTTGTTAGTTTCGTATATGCAAAGCAGTAATGGTGGGGCCCTGTACGGGTTAATTGCTGGACACAAGTGTTGAAAGTGAGAAAATATAATAATTAAAAGTAAATGCTCTTTTCATAAAATATTAAAAACAAATGATTGATGTATAAAATTCTTTAACCATATGTAAATGCCCTATAATATTAACATTAATACAGATCACCCCAAGCCCAATAGAGTTCACATTGGTTATGATCGATAATTAGCAGGAGTTTTTGTTTTAAAAATTAACCCCAAATGTAATCTATGGACAATTGTTTACCAATCAATTATTAACACCCTTTGAAGTAGAATGGTCAGTGTTTTTACAACAATTATCTGTTTGACATTTTTATGACCTCGAGGCTTAAAATAGAACATGGGAAACTTTACCTGTGTAGACATCGAGGTTTATTTTTAAATCAAATTCCATAATATAAACACGAAAGAAACTGTTTTAAAACTTTATTTCAATAATACAAAAGTAAATATGAAATAATAACGAAAATAAGGATGCATTCAAGAAAAATATACTTACCAAATGACCGTTTCCGGTCAAAAATCTCGTCAGTTTTAACTAATCATATCTAGACGGCAATAATTTTCTATGCAATAAACCGAAAGGCCACTTGTAGAGCAATGCATATAACCGGACAATTTAACATTAGATGAATGGGAAATGGTTTTGTGCAGGAGAAAACTATGCAATTAACCGAATTATGCTATTAAGCGGTATGCAATTAAGTGGAATCGACTGTACAAAATAAAAATTTATAAATGATGGACCTTCTATCCAGACGCTTATGATCAAAAGAAACTATCAATACTAACACATAATCATCATGCAAATAAAACGTTGGAAATTCATAGCATAACTTGACGTTACAAGTAATAAAATGACGATGTCACGATTTTTGATGTTTTTTTTACAAAATGTTGAGGTTGCGTCGCTTCTACAGGGAAAACGAAGTCGGTGACCATATCTTTTTTTTACATCATCTAATTCGTAAGAAAATAAGGAACAAAATACTAATTTTTTTTAAAATTCTATGGAGCGGTTCACATGATTTATACCGGAAACCGAAAATTGTAGAAGAAAATAAAGGATTTTCCCTATATATTCAATGTAATTTGGTACACTCTCGGACCATTTAAAAAATGGCTTTTTCTCGAAAACGAAGTCTGTGACCTATACTTTTTTTTACATTTTCCGATGTATATTTTCAATATCTAATTGAGTTGTAAATTTTAAAAAAATCTATGGACTAGTTCATTTACTGATCCTTGACCTTAAGGTGTCATTTCTTTACTCCTTAATGCTGCATGTCTAGCAGGGAAGTAACAAATATCAATGTGCAAGTCAATTCTATGATTGGACCAGACCTTCTACCACCCTCTAGGACAATAATATGAGACAACTCAGGAAGTTCCTTAAAATGAACATTAACTTTTGTACAATCAGTTTATATATACAAACCATTGATGAGAGAGATGCAGGTAAACCTGAATACAGCTCATAAAACAGGGTTAATGTTGATAGGTCTAGAAATGCTGAAAAAGAAAACAGAATAATAAATAAGAAGGGGTAAAATGTTGACAGGCCTGGGAAAACGGAGAGATATAAAGAAGGTAAAATAATAATAATAGACCTATAGAATAACTGAATAATATAAATAGAATTAAAACATTGATGGTAATTTAAATTAAGCTGAAATATAAACAAAACTGAAAATTCCTGTTTAACACTGAAATGTCAAGATTGCAATATTTTTCAGTGGGAACTAAATCAAAGTGATTGTAAGAAAAGAAGCATAAAGATTGTGTTTATTTAAAGGTTGGAAGTAAAAGTAAATATTATATTGTCATTGGTTGTAGATGATTCAACTACAATTCTGGACAATGGGAGATAACCTCTAATTTGAAAAGATGACTTTAACAAAGACATCAATTTATATTTGTAGAACAGATATTAGATTCCAGCACATTGCAAAATATTTGTTATTTTCTTGAAAGGTGTAACATTGTTTTGTGACTTGAATATCTGAGCATGTGTAGAATGTTATGATCAATGCACTATACTTTGTGTATCAAAAAGGTAGAGATAAGGCTTGGCAGATTTAGATATCAAGTCAGTAACGTTGGGTTTTGGTTGCATTTCATCCCTTTTTTTAAGTAATGCTTAAGTCCGGAAAATATAATTGAGAATAGAAATTAATACATACCTGTTCTCCAGCTAGTTGGTATTTGTACTGTACACAGCTCATCTGAAGACTCATCATTAGATGTACCAATGAAGTCAAATGTTAAACAGTTGTGGGCTAGTCTTAAAGCACTTGATATTAAACCATGCTAGAAAAAATAATTATACAATATTATAAATAACTGATAACTAAAACCTCCAACAACTTGTAACATTAAAGATAGAGAATAATTTCAAATAGAAAAAACAGCATACTCTTTATTAAGATAACATTTTCTAAAATCTTTTTCTCATTTATCTTTAATGGTTTATTTTCAAAATAATAAGTCAAGCAATACTAATTTAAAAACACACCTAATCAGAAATTCTTATGTTTGAACAATGTAAACAAAATTGGAAGTTACATCATAAGCATTCACATAAAGAAGTACAGAAAAGCAAAAGAGAAACAACTCATTTGAATAATTTATACTAACCTGACTATCATCTGTAAAGTTCATACTTTTAAGATTTCCAACAGCAGTACGAAGAAGTGAGCATGATAGTTGGAAGATTTCAAATAACTGTGTATCTCGAAATGATGAAGCTATCTTTCTGTGCTTGTTGATTGACCTACTTGCCTCAGCCTGTAAAATGTTTTTAAATGCCATAATATTAACTATAAGTAGTTTCTGTATTCATATTTTTGACAAAACAAATAATATAGCCTGAATCCAAATTAACTAAATAAAGAGCATAGATAGAGAAAATAATGTAATAGACATCAAAATCCAAATTGTATCAATATATATGCATCTGTTTTGCTTACACTGCATTTAACTGAAGCTGGAATCAGAAAACACATTGTAAACACATAAATTGGTAATGTAAAGATCATGAAGATTCAATGTTTGTATGGACACTGGAACTAGACAAGTGTGCTTAGAATGAAGTTCTTGCCTTAACATTTCAACAGAATTTATGATGAAAGTCTACAATATGAAGGTTTTACTTGAAGTATTATGTACACATGAAATTATCAATAATCCATGTAAATAAACCAACGGTCAGACTTGCATAATGGTACAAGATCTTGGAGTAGCAAATTTTCTGACTGCAGAGTTTTTTTTTATTAACCAGACATTTGATGTGGCAGGAATAGTTAAATTGAAATGCAAAAATGCTGCTTTAATAGCTATTTTTTTTTAGGTGCAAACTATCTCATCAAACCCTCTTACATCTTCTTATAAGATATATACCTCACTGAGCTGATTCATTTCACAGACAAGCTGAGACAGCAGTTGTACACCTATCATCACATGCTGTGTTGATCCACTCTGAAATTTCAAAATGATTTATAATTATACATGTATAATAATGCAAGTTTCAAATGTTATTAAAAGCCTGTAAAATTGTGGTGATGCATAAATTATTTCACATAGTTTCAAATCAGTGATTCATGTAGTATTTTAGTTTCAAACCATGGTGATTCATGTAGTATTTTACGGTCTCAAATCATGGTGATTAATGTACTATTTTACAGTCTCAAACCATGGTTTCATGTAGTATTACAGTCTCAAATCATGGTGATTCATGTAGTTTTTGCGGTCTCAAACCATGGTGATTCATGTAGTATTAGTCTCAGATCATGGTGATTTAAGTAGTATTTTGAACAGATATATCATGTTAAGGAGGGGAATTTGCAAAAAATACCAGTCGAGAGAATGTTAAATTTCACTAGCAGTAAGGCGAGGGAAATTCATTCTCAAGACTGGTATTTTTTGCAAATACCACTCAAGAACAGGTTATATCTGTTTAATTACACAGAATGTTAACATTCAAAAACGCATTGATGATGGTGACGTTAAAAGCATCCAGTCGGATAGAGTATTTTTTGGCAAATACCACGGCAGAGAGGGTAAAAAAGACATCCTTTTTGCATATACCCCAGCGGCATTAAAAAAGGTGTTTTTATTTATGCATCTTTATTACACTTGCATATATAAGGTAAAGATCCAAGTAGATAGTTTTATTTTGTAGCTAAACTGTTCATTTTTCATTTAAGTATCATTTCTTTTTATCAAAAATTTTAATATAATCATTTCATATGGCAGACAAAATATGACTGGCGTTGTTTTAAAATACCTAAGACTAGTCTAGGGAAAGGATGATTACCTGAATAAACTTTGTGACATCAGACACGACATTACGGAAGACAAATCCTTCATCTTGTACATCAAACCAACCAAGTTTTGTAATTCTGGCAAATAACTGAAAAGAAACATATGGAAAACGACATAAATCAAAAGTTACTCTAATTGTTTATATTTTTTTTTAAAACATACCATCTTCACATATAGAAAACAACATAAATCAAAAGTTACTCTAATTGTTTATATTTTTTTTAAAACATACCAACTTTCTCTAATACTTATGTATAAAGTTATGTTTTAAATCATATTTGGATTCTAAAGGAATACAATGTTAAAAAACAATTCATTGATCACCTGAGATAACTGTTTTGTTTTTAATAAATACTAAAATAGCCTTCACATACAAGATTGATCTTATTTACATTTTTGTTTGTAATTTTTATGTGCCTTGTGACTTCTGATAAGTTGTGCTCTTTTCAGCATATTTATGTTTTCATTTGTTGTGCTGTTAGACCTCTGTTAAGGTAACTTAACCCTTTCCTCCATTATGACGCCTTTTGACGCCACCCCCTTTAGTCCATAATGACGCCTGTGTAGAGCCTCAAATGAAACAGCTTACCTACCAAAAATGTGTATCAGACTTAATAAAATGTGTATCTAATATAAAAACAAGAGGCTCTCAAGAGCCTGAATCGCTCACCTGGTAAACAATGCCTTATTGAACATATTGAACCATGCCAGGCAAACATGTACAGCTAACAATTCTTCAATATTACAAATATATATGACTTACTGTTTATAAATAAAGAAAATGAGACCAAAACACAAACACTTCCAAATCCATTCAGTAGTTTCAGAGGAGAAGATTTTTTAAAGTTAGCAAATATGATGAACAAATTGTGAAAAATTGTCATTAAAGGACATTTACCCCTTAAGGGGTCAATTGACAATTTTGGTCATATTAACCTATTTGTAGATCTTACTTTGCTGATCATTTTTGCTGTTTACAGTTTATCTTTATCTATAATGATATTCAAGATAATGACCAAAAACTGCAAAATTTCCTTAAAATTACCAATTAAGTGGCAGCAACCCAACAATGGTTTGTTTGATTCGTCTGAAAATTTCAGGGCTGATAGATCTTGACCTAATGAACATTTTTACCCCATGTCAGATTTGCTCTAAATGCTTTCGTTTTTGAGATATAAGCCAAAAACTGCATTTGACCCCTATGTTCTATTTAAAGTAAGGGCGGCCATGTTTTCTGACGGATCAAAAATCGAAGCACACACTTTGTGCAGGATAATCTAAGGAACTATCATGCTAAGTTTCATCCAAATCCATTCAGTAGTTTCAGAGGAGAAGATTTTTTAAAGTTAGCAAATATGATGAACAAATTGTGAAAAATTGTCATTAAAGGACATTTACCCCTTAAGGGGTCAATTGACAATTTTGGTCATATTAACCTATTTGTAGATCTTACTTTGCTGATCATTTTTGCTGTTTACAGTTTATCTTCATCTATAATAATATTCAAGATAATGACCAAAAACTGCAAAATTTCCTTAAAATTACCAATTAAGTGGCAGCAACCCAACAATGGTTTGTTTGATTCATCTGAAAATTTCTGGGCTGATAGATCTTGACCTAATGAACATTTTTACCCCATGTCAGATTTGCTCTAAATGCTTCCGTTTTTGAGATATAAGCCAAAAACTGCATTTGACCCCTATGTTCTATTTTAAGTAACGGCGGCCATGTTTTTTGACGGATCAAAAATCGAAGCACACACTTTGTGCAGGATAATCTAAGGAACAATCATTTTAAGTTTCATTCAAATCTATTCAGTAGTTTCAGAGGAGAAGATGTTTGAAAAATTGTTAACGACGACGACGACGACGACGTCGACGACGACGACGACGACGACGACGACGACGACGGACGCCAAGTGATGAGAAAAGCTCACATGGCCTTTTAGGCCAGGTGAGCTAATGATATTTATGACAATATCTGACTAGAATTTAATTGATGAAATATTCGTTTTCGCAATGCATTTATATACTTTAAACCTGATGATTTAGGATTTTTCAATAAGCGAATCAAGTATGTAAAAAAAAATCCATGGAGGAAAGGGTTACGGATTGAGTAATCGCAAACCTGTTTTTAAACATTTACCCCCCATTACAAGCTTAGTAAATAAATTAGGCTGTAGATTTTTTGTTTGAATTGTGTTAAGTGTCAGGGCCTTTTGAAGATCAGTTGCTTGCATCTTTGGTCTTTAGTGTATAATTGTCTCAATCATGTCAATGGCAATCATATCACATCGTTTTTTTATATATAGATAAATAGAATATTCCAAAATTCAAGAAATTGTTGAAACTTATTATCATGTGAAAATTTCTCTTAACATACCTGTACTAAGGCCTGTAGAACATAATGAACAAGTTTTGGTCTCGTAGCCAAGTAATTCAATATATAATTCCCTGAAAAATAAAAAGAGTGTTGATATAATCCTCTTTCAACAAAAAACATGTTTCCAATTAAATGTTTAATAAATATCCCATTTATTTTTGCAACAGATACAATATCACAATAAGGTGACACATTTTTGCTAAATTTTCTTATACATTGAACAAGGACCGGAAAAGGTCTTAAAATAATATTTCATAAGGTAATATGAGATCAGTTGTCATACATGTAGTCTTGTTGTATTCTTAATTATTATAATCCCGCCACCAGACTTTTAAACTAAATCAATAATTGCATTTTGTTCATATAATGAAAACTTTTCAAAGTGTAAATTTGATTATGGATTTTCCTTCAAGTCTGTTAATGTCTTGCAAAGATTTCTCTATTCAGGGTGAATTTATGAGAAAATTTCTTCAGAATTTTTTACTTACGTATATCAATTCTTTGTTCTAATGGCAAAGTTAAATTTGGCCGTGAGACAAGCTTTGTCAAAGTTGTGGCTGCCAATAACTGAGCATAAGGAGACTGCAAGTAAATCAAATAAGGTTTTAAAATCATACAAATATAGTATCATGTGTATACAAAAAGGCTACATTAACTATATTATATGGAAGTTCCAGCTGAAACCTGAAAGGCACTTTTGTGCAATAATTGAGTCTGTACCAAACTCTTTTTGTATCTTTCTGACAACAATCAGACAGTGTTGTAGGTTTTGTCTGACCAAACAAATTTTTGTCTGTCAATAAATCAATTCATTACTAAAGATTATTGTGTTATTTATGTTTTTAAATGTACCCTGTTGTTTTATGATGTCAGATATTTATGGTAAAAATTGAATTTTCCTCATAATTGTGCTTTTTGTCATTATTGCTTACTTTGACAGTCATGTTACATCACAAGGGCTTACCAGTGATAGCCCCTTGAACATACTTCAATGTTCAGAGTTCAATGTTTTACCCAAAAAGTTTTCATTTTTATTGATCACACAAACACATATCAAAATACAATAATAAGTCACAGAAAGAGGCAGTAAAACCACTGGATATATTTGCACATGTTCACTTTTACAACTTGAGCATATTTGTTTTTCAAATATTGCGATCAAAACAACAAATTCAATGCCTATATAGGTGTAATACCACCATTGATTTTCCCCTTTTAGTCTTTGTTAAATTTGCAAAAGTTTTGCAAATAAAGAAACACTTGGCATGAGTGAAGTTTTATCCTGTCAAGTACTATAGACAAAATCTCACATAACATTTCAGTACATATTTGAAAATAACCATCACTGGAAGTTAACCAATCAAATTCAACTCCTCAGTGTCAAGCTGCTTATCAATTTGAAGTCATTTTGGTTAGTGGTATTGAAAAAAAGTGAGACAAAAAAAATCGTTGGATAAACCGACAAGGTGATTGCAATATAGCCATCATTACTAGAGTGATGGCAGCAGAGTTCGCGAAAATGGTCGGTCCTGTCGGTCAAAATGAGGCTCGGACCAGTATTTTGAAAGCTAGTGCCAGTCCTGATGACCGATGTAAAAATGGCTGTTGCAGTGCCTTTTTTATCGGTAATTAGTTGGGACAACATCCCTAATGCGCCTTGAAATGAGGAACTCAAAAGTCACGTGTAAAGAAAAAATCTCTGTGTAGTGATATTGGACATGTTTCTATTTTTAGCAAATGACTGAACTTAATTATTTGTGGTGATTAGGAAAGTAGAGGAACATAGAATAAATGTGTAAAAACTATGGAGCTATTGAATGTGTTCAAAGTATTAAATTTTCAAAGAACTTATTGTGTTAAAAAGGGGATATTTTACCACAAGGAGCCGCATCACAACAGGATGTTCGGGGTTTGCTAATTTACGGAAAAAGTAATCTCACTTCGTACCCCGAAAATTTAACCACATATGTGAAAATGTCACAGCTTCGAAACAAGCTATCATACATATCCAAGTTAACGATATGGACTGAGCTACAGGAAAAAACGTTACCATTACCGCCTATGTAAAAACAATTAAAGATTTTGACCCAAATTAGAAGCTCAATTCCAGAGGTTGTCAGACTGATTTATGGATGATTTCACCTTGTACACCACCGAAAATGATGGTAAGTAGTTTTTTATTTATACCTAGATATTATAAATTGTTTAAGCTAAATGTTATTGATAAAGATCAGCAAAAACTCAAGAAAATTTTCGCTTTTAAAATGCATCACTAGCACGGGGCTGAACACTTGTTTTAGGCACAATCATAAATTTGTTTACTTCCGAGAGATCCAAAAGGAATGTGTTTACTACATTGAAAAGGCAAGAAATAACTTTTAATATTATTAAATTGTAAGTAAACATGACACAATATAGTCTTTGTTATGTAATATCACTCTGGTCTACAGGAATACCTGATAATCAAGGGAGATAACACACTTTATACGAGTAATGTGAGATTCATCATCGCATGTGCCTTTATCCAATGATTTGACCCCTGGTCAGTAGATACATGTATCATATGCACAAAAAAACAGACAAAAACAGTTACATGTTTTTAGAAAATCATGAATTATTATTTTAATGCACATGAGCAAAACAAAGGATATTGTCATTTCTCAGTGAAAAAGGGGGAGGGTCAAACCTTCTTGAAAACAATATTTCTGCACCTATTCAACTATTAAGCTAGTTAGCTACTACCCATGGTTCTAATACAAAAGGTTTAAATGAAGGTGGCTAAGCCACAAGGGAGAAGCATTTGTCTTTCTTTGTGATTAAACTTTCAAGAATAGATTTTTCTCTCTCAATAATACTTTGTATTTAAATCAAATGATAACACAGCCTGAGTATTTTTTTTTTGTCTTATTTCAGTTCCAGACATATCATTATTTTTCAACCTGAGATGGCAAACTAGAGGTTTTGAAAAGTCCTGAATAACTGGTAAGCATTTTGTTTTATTAATCAAGCTCTAATTGTTTATTTCTGGTATTTATGCAATTAAAATTACAGTCGGTATGTTAAAAATATGCTAATATGAAAACTGTTGCTATGGTCTTGGTATTAAATGAAAAGGCTTAGTTACAGATCGTTTGGACTCAATATTTCGAGTTAAATCTTGCGGCAACTGTTTCTCGTGTAACACTGCAAACTATATTCAGCGCTATTTTGATCTGTCGTTATTTAATGACGCCATAATACATGTGATGTCACAATGTTTCCTTTAAGACCTCATGTGGATTTCTCACTGATAAAAGGTTTTCACTGAAAAACATGTAAAAAACATTTTTTCTCAAATGGAATTATGTGAAAGGACAAGTTTTGAAAATTTGCACTATATTGCACTCTAATTATATGATACGGATGACTTTCCCAGTAGTTTAGAGCGGTTTCAACAGTATTAAATACAAGATTTCCACTAGTAAGAATAATTATTTTGGTGTTGTTTTTTTTATAAAACCTTCAGTTTTGCATAATTTCTCTGTCAAAATGCACTTTAAGGCACAAGAAAATTTTATAGAATGCTTTATCAGGGTCTGTGTATTGTAATTAAAGGTTATAATCAGAAGTTTTGTCCTTGATTTGACTAGTGGAGGTAATCTGGAAGAAATTACTTATACATACTCATTGTATTCAAAATAAATGAATATAGCGACGAAAGTGTCATTGCCTTATAGTGCTAAAACAACTTTATTTTTTTTCAGAAATGGACAAAAAAACAAAGATTTATTCAGAATATTATACCGATGAAGATCACATAAAAATATTTGGAAAAATCAGAAGTATGGATTACAATATGGGACAACATCCCTAATGCGCCTTGAAATGAGGAACTCAAAAGTCACGTGTAAAGAAAAAAACTCTGTGTAGTGATATTGGACATGTTTCTATTTTTAGCAAATGACTGAACTTAATTATTTGTGGTGATTAGGAAAGTAGAGGAACATAGAATAAATGTGTAAAAACTATGGAGCTATTGAATGTGTTCAAAGTATTAAATTTTCAAAGAACTTATTGTGTTAAAAAGGGGATATTTTACCACAAGGAGCCGCATCACAACAGGATGTTCGGGGTTTGCTAATTTACGGAAAAAGTAATCTCACTTCGTTCCCCGAAAATTTAACCACATATGTGAAAATGTCACAGCTTCGAAACAAGCTATCATACATATCCAAGTTAACGATATGGACTGAGCTACAGGAAAAAACGTTACCATTACCGCCTATGTAAAAACAATTAAAGATTTTGACCCAGTTGTACCGCAACTAATTCCAATATGTGTTAACATCGGTCTTCAGATGTACCTGCTACTAATTTCCGGTACTGGTTTCCTGTTATAAACAAACTGAAACCTATGGAAACCAAAGTGCCGATCTACACGTGGCCTGCTAAATTTGTTCATGGCAAACAATCGGCGATTGAAATCTTAGATGGAGATAACAAATACTGAAAAAATGATTCAGATGATGAAATGGATAGAGAAATGACTTTATTAAGAACAATCAGAAGATCAGAATTGGTCCTTCATAATAATTTGTCTGTGGCTGTGAAAAATAAAACGAATAATAATAAAGTTACTTTTGGATAAAATATGTTATCATTTTTATTTTAGGATCAAATTGACAGATTTTTTTAGGACTGGCTAATATTTTGTAGGACTGACAAATAATCTTTCTTTGTCGGTCCCATGACCGACAGGTCAAACAAAGTTTTCGCGAACTCTGTGGCAGTATTATTTGTTTGAAGACTTACATTTCCTCTTTCCAATAATAACTGACATTTGTTCAGGCAGTCAGGTGATTCAGCAAACTGTATCAGGGCTTTCTCAGCTTCAGAGCGTAGATTGGTATCAGCTGTTTCATACAATTGTTTGCACAGATTTTCTAACTGCAGAAGCTCCTGCGAAAATTAATAAAACTTTTTTCAAATACAGTACAATTAAATACATTCTTGTATAGCACTCTTCTTTTCACTTTGAACATTTTGTATGCTCAAAATAAGGTGATCAATATAGCAAACCTGGTACGTAAAGATGGCCAAAAATTGGGAATTTCCAACAACCAATATTGCTACTACTCAGAAAATACTAATCTCTAAAATTCATGAAAATGAAAACAAATACTTGTGGCTGGGTGATTTATATCAACAAAAAATAATGAGTTGTGTGAACAAAATGACATATTACCCAGTGTTCTCCCAAGAAATTTTGGATAGCATCACATTTGGCATAAAAATAATGTCTTTTTTTCAATGTAATTTGTCGTGTCATGGCAATTGCAATGCTCTATTTCCTTTATGTTATATACGTTATTGTTTATTACAAAATGTATTATATTGTTTGTATGCTATAGGCCCTTATTTGGTGAATAAAATATTCTATTCCACCCTATTCTTTGTGTCTATATTGTTGAATTAACAACTAATAATACAATTAAACTATAACCATGATAACAATATTTTCAGTTTATAATTTCTATATATCATTTATAGTTCCCAGGGTTCTCGTTAAGACGCGTATACTCGTCCTGGACGCATGGAAATCGAGCTGGACGCGTCATTTTTTAAACCCGTTAGTCCCTGGGACGCGTCCTGATTGTATCCCGGGGTCCCAGAAACATAGTTTTGCCTAGAAGATTTATGATACAAAATTGTTTTGAGCCGTTGTTTTGACAAGAAACTAAACCGGAAGTCGATGTCAAAACATTGATGTGATGCGTAGATCAATATTTTTGACAGCTGATAGATTTATAATTTACATAATTTACATTGTCTGCATGGTTGAACAAGCCAATTAACGGTCATGAGACATTTGTCAAATTAAAAAGTAACCAGTTGCTTCGCAGGGCGCAGCATTATACGACCGCAGATGTAGAACCCTGAACAGATGGGACAAGTATGGACACAACTTTTAAGTTTGATACAGCTATAAATGTGGATTGTGATTAAATAGTTGACACAACATAGGTTTATGTCACATTATGAATTTGGTTTAAGAAATGAAAATTAGAATTGTTTTAATTTATCAGTTGGTAGTAAAAATGAAAATACATTGTATATTGTATAAAACAATGATTAAAGTTGATTCAACTACTATTCTATACAAAGAAAGATAACTCCAATTGAAAATTAATTGCTATTGCACAATATTGTGAAATTAGATATTTCTTGCTATTGTGCAATACTGTGCAATTGAAAATTTCTTGCTATTGCACAATACTTGATATGATAATATTGAATCCTGATTTGGACCAACTTGAAAACTGGGCCCATAATCAAAAATCAAAGTACATGTTTAGATAAAGCATATCAAAGAAGCCCAAGAATTTAATTTTTGTTAAAATCAAACTTAGTTTAATTTTGGACCCTTTGGACCTTAATGTAGACCAATTTGAAAACTGGACCAAAAATTAAGAATCTACATACACAGTTAAATTTGGCATATCAAAGAACCCCATTTATTCAATTTTTGTTAAAATCAAACTAAGTTTAATTTTGGACCCTTTGGACCTTAATGTAGACCAATTTGAAAACGGGACCAAAAATTAAGAATCTACATACATAGTTAGATTCGGCATATCAAAGAACCCCAATTATTCAATTTTTGATGAAATCAAACAAAGTTCAATTTTGGACCCTTTGGGCCCCTTATTCCTAAACTGTTGGGACCAAAACTCCCAAAATCAAACCCAAACCTTCCTTTTATGGTCATAAACCTTGTGTTTAAATTTCATAGATTTCTATTTACTTATACTAAAGTTATGGTGCGAAAACCCAAAATAATGCTTATTTGGGCCCCTTTTTGGCCCCTAATTCCTAAAGTGTTGTGACCTCAACTCCCAAAATCAATCCCAACCTTCCTTTTGTGGTCATAAACCTTGTGTTAAAATTTCATTGATTTCTATTTACTTATACTAAAGTTATTGTGCGAAAACCAAGAATAATGCTTATTTGGGCCCTTTTTTGGCCCTTAATTCCTAAACTGTTGGAACCAAAACTCCCAAAATCAATCCCATCCTTCCTTTTGTGGTCATAAACCTTGTGTCAAAATTTCATAGATTTCTATTCACTTAAACTAAAGTTATAGTGCAAAAACCAAGAAAATGCTTATTTGGGCCCTTTTTGGCCCCTAATTCCTAAAATGTTGGGACCAAAACTCCCAAAATCAATCCCAACCTTCCTTTTGTGGTCATAAACCTTGTGTTCAAATTTCATTGATTTCTATTCACTTTTACCAAAGTTAGAGTGCGAAAACTAAAAGTATTCGGACGACGACGACGACAACATGATAGCAATATACGACCAAAAAATTAAAATTTTTGCGGTAGTATAAAAATTGTTTGCAAACTATTTTTTAAATACAAATGCTTGACTGTACCTTAAACATGTTAAATGGAATGAATATAAATCCAAACTCAATTATTAAAAGCAGAATAATCCAGAAATTAAATGAATTCCTTGACCAAATGTTTTCTTTTGTTGACAAACATGTCACATGATCATTTTAGGTGGGAAAAATACTTGGGGAAACACCTAAATAACAGACAACACTGTCTGGATATTTATAGACATTTAAAATAAACAGCTGATACCGTAGTGCCATGAAAATGGTTAAACTTGGTGTATATAATTCAATCTACACTAATCTAATTGGGAAAAGGGTGTTGAAGGGAAGGGATTAATTTGTAAAGTTATTTTTTTTTTTTTGTAATTTAAATTTTGATAACTAAAAATCACCAGACAAATTCTTTAACTGAGTTTATTATAATAGTCCATTCATATTAAAAAAAAAAAACCCTTACCTAACGCCCCAATCTATTTTATGGAACAGACTGGCTTTGACAAACCAACATTTTTTTTTCAATATGGCCCCACATCAAGAATATGACAGACCCAGAAAGAAGTCTGTTTCATGTATAGATTTTGAACAATAACTATTTAAAAGCATTGTTAAGAGGTCATAATTTTTATTGATATAATAACCCCGGCGAGAAGAAATTCATGACTTCATGAACTATCATGAATGGTTCGTGAATGTTCATGAATGGTACATGAAAATTCATAAATAATTCATAAATGAAGGTTCATGAATTTAATTCATGAACTGTTCATTAAAAGAATTTATGAATGTTCATGAAGTTTTGATGAATCACTAGCTGCTCATAAAAAATCATGAAATGTTCATTAAAAGTATTTATGAATGTTCATGAAGTTTTGATGAATCACTAGATGTTCATAAAAATTCATGAAATGTTCATTAAAAGTATTTTATGAATGTTCATGAAGTTTTGATGAATCAGTAGCTGCTCATAAAAATTCATGAAATGTTCATTAAAAGTATTTTATGAATGTTCATGAAGTTTTGATGAATCACGAGCTGATCATTGAAATTCTTGAAATGTTCATCTGTCATATGCATGTGTTATGAATAATAGATGATTTAGTAACTGGTAACACTGCGTGTGGGACTGTCACTGCTGTTACTGGTTTGCTGCAAGAAGGTTTTTTTTACTCTTCCTTTCCCTAAACTGCTAAAGATGTAAATTCTGATTTTCTCCAAGTTCACATATGTGCCTTTCTATTAATTGTCGTCCGGCATATAAATAACTTAGAAAAATATCAGATCAATGATAGATAGGCCCAACGACAGACGTTTCTCAACGTATGTACAATGTAAACAAACCTTGACCTCGTGGTTTTAATCGTACTGAACAGTTCGGCCCTAAAAATACCTTCCAAGTGAGTCCACTTGTTTATTCACATGCACCATGTGCCGTTTAAACTAAAGATTTTTTTTTTATTATACTTAATAAAACTGCATATTAATAAATATTTGTTTGCGACACCCTTGATTTATTTTCATACTTCCGTTACGGCACAGATCAACTTCTGGCCGATATTATCTGGGGCGAGATTGTCACAGTCTCAACGTCAGCATAAGTGCACTCTTGGGTAATACGTCACCAAAATGGAGATTACGCTGATGGAAACACGGAAAAGACATTTCCAGTCAGAAAGATTTCAGATAAGTGCATTACAAATTTAATTTAACATGACAGACATGTGTATATTATTATAAAATATAATTTGTTGAGGAAATATAATTTTTTTATGGTTTCTTTGAGCAAAGCAACATCAGAAAGTCTGAAAGCATATTTGAAAATTTATTTTTAATTATATAAACAAAATGAATAATTGTTTCCACATATGATTATTGGTAGTTACCTAAAATTTATAGTTTTTGAATTGTTTGAATTGTTCTTTTGTGAAAATAATAAGTAGCCAGTTTTTATAATCTTCAGGGGATAAAAAGGGGGAGGGTTTTGAAATGAATTTGATTCATTAACAGCTTCAGATGTAGTGTATAAACACTAGGCAACAACATTTCAATTGAATTTTATTGCTTTAAAACATCTAGAACAATTGATTCTTTGTGGATTTTTTTTATACTTTTAGGGGATTGAATGATTAAATATCAAAATGGAGCTGCCAGTTTTGATAGTAAAACAGATTCCGTGGAGATTTTAGTTACATTTATTCAGCGATTCTACTTGGAAGAACAGAGACAACAAAATATTACAGAAAGAAGCAGAAACTTTACATGTATCCTTTTATATTATTATATCTGACGCATAGTTACTTTAGTTTTAATATTGGGTGGGTACAGGTGCAGATCCAGCCATTTTAAAAAAGGTGTGGGGTTCAAACTATGTACTATAAACCCTTTCATATGCATTGATCTTGCTAAAAAAGGGTGGGTTCCAATCCCCCCCAGAATCCTCTCCTTGACAGTAAATTACCCCTGTGAGATGATAATGAATAATTCATGAATATGCATGAACATTTCATGAACTGTTCATGAACAGATTTCATGAACAGTTCATCATATCTTCATGAACATTTGATGAGCAATTCATGAACTGAAAATCGACAGTTATGTTCATGAACTTTAATGTTCATGAACAATTCATGAACAAGAAAGGTTCATGAACATTTAAATTCAACAATGATCATGAACCCTTTCTTGTTCATGAATTGTTCATGAACATTAAAGTTCATGAACATTACTGTCGATTTTCAGTTCATGAATTGCTCATCAAATGTTCATGAAGATATGATGAACTGTTCATGAAATCTGTTCATGAACAGTTCATGAAATGTTCATGCATATTCATGAATTATTCATTATCATCTCACAGGGGAAAATCTACCAACCCAACATGCATCGTTTATGTTTCATTTCGTCATATTTCATTATATTATGACACAAAATTACATGTGTCCTGGACTCATCAAAATCTTTTGGGACTCACCATTTCTAAAAGTGATGAGTCCCAGGACTCACCATGAAAAATTCCTAGTGAGAACCCTTCAGTTCCACAATTATTTTTTTCCTCTTGGGACAAACAAAAATATATGTGTGGTTCCAAATACCCTACCTACATGTACCCAGCTAAATGAATGAATTGTTAATTAAAGTGCAACCTGTATAGATACAGTTGCAGGTCATATGTAGAAAAAACACTGGTTCTTATAAAAAAAAAAAAAGGAAGAGAAAGTATCATATAGCAATAAAATTTAAATTAAAAAACTTTTTCTTTATCATGTCTATGAAATATATTGGTTCATATGGTACTCAATAAATTAGTCCCAGTTGTTTCTTTTTATCAAAATGATATATATTTTTTTAAAAAGTTATCTAACAAATAGTCTGTTATTGCTTGTTTTTTCTTTAAGTATCATTGTTTTCTGTCTACTGTGCCATTTGTGCATATGTAGTTCTTATCGTAAGGCCACCCTTAAAAAATTGTTTGTTTGGCATTGCCGACCCACACTATCAGCAGGTGGGTAGGTAGGTAGGGATTTTTTTTTTTTTTTTACATTTAAAAGCTTTATCCATGTTAATCATGAAGTCTCTAGATCAATTTTGTCTAAAGCATTGCAGCATTGTTGTGTGTACATGCTGGTAGTTTCTTTGAAAGGGGTCAACCGTCAATGTCACATTCTACATCATGGATAATTTCATGTACCGGTAAGACAGTCAGTTTTATTGGCAGAGTTAACCAAAGTACCCAGAAAAAAACACAGAACTGTCAAATGCAGATTTTTGTCATATCTGGTCCGGTTCCGATCAGTAGTTTACTCTAAAATATTCAATGGCTGCCGAAAGCAATGGAAAATACGAAAATAAACAATGTTTGACAAGAGAGTGGGAATGAATATGGCGTTTTTAATGCATTAAATGGATGAAACATAAACTAAAGCCAGTTATGATCACTTTCCAAAGAAAGTACAAAACTTATTTAGCTCAAAATCAAAATTTTCACTCGATTTACAAAAAGTAATAGGAAGAGAAAGAATGTATGCTAATATTTTGAGAGCCATAAAAAGATACGACTCAACCTCTTTTTAAAAGAGAAAAATTGTTTGTTTCTTTGAATTTTCATTTTGCAAATATATATTTCGATCTTTTTTTATGATTTGCGATTACATTTTCTCCTTGCAGTCGAAATTGTGATTGCAGACCACGTGGTATTAATCATGTCACAAGTGACAGCTTGGGGTATTCGTATCCAAACAGTTATCACCCAAAGGGCAATCAACACCTATTTAATCACTCTAAATTGCCTCTATTGTCCGACTTGAAGGGAATTCAATAAATTTTTTTATGATCATAAGCGGTAATGAGATGAAAGTTCAAAAATTAGGACATGGCTTTGCCATATAGAAACGAGAACAATATCATTTGAAAATAATTATAGCGTCACAGTAAAACGGCCTGGGGAGAACACTGTTTCCAAATCATTAATTCATTCTCAATTATGATCAACTGTTATCATTCTGGACAAGAATGGACTTCCACTATGAAAAAGAAAAATGTATGGTTGCAAATATTAGGATTGGGAAGACGTTGACAAATCCCCCATAATCATTAAATAAGCACCCTTGAAGATGATTATCCTTACTTGGTTCTTTGGTTTAAAAATATATACTTTGATCACCAGAAACATTTGAAATTTAAAAGGGTCATATAAAAACCACAACATAGGTACAGTAGACTCCACCTAATCGGATATCGGTTAATTGAATATATCGGCTATTGTAATATTATTTCAAAACACCGAACCATTCCCTATACATTTCAGTCAAAATACATCGGATAATCGAATATCGGTTATTAGAATATATCGGCCAATTGGATAGGAATATTCATGGAAAATGTGTGAAAACCATGTACAATCGAATATTTTGAAATAATTTCATATTTTTTTTGACAGGAAATGAAGCCCAGTGATATGGAAGGATTTTTTCACTATGGGCCCAGGGCCCCCCCAATAATATATTCAATGGGCCATTTTAAAAAATAATGGGCCATGTTGTCAAATGAGTGGGCCATTTAAATTGACTACTGTAAAAAAAAAAGTATCAGTATATCTGTACAAAGAGGTGGTAATACTTACCTTTATGATTTTAAATTATATCATGGATATTGTTTCTGTGATTTTGTAATTTCAATTTCAATGAATATACAATAAGTTATTTTAACTTCCTCCAAACCGGACAATATTTAAGATAACCTTTATTTACAATATTCAATATAAAAAAGATGTGGTATGATTGCCAATGAGACAACTATCCACAAAAGACCAAAATGACACAGACATTAACAACTATAGGTCACCGTACGGCCTTCAGCAATGAGCAAAGCCCATACCACATAGTCAGCTATAATAGGCCCCGATAAGACTGTTTTGTTGCCTTCTACATGTTCATGTTTTTTTGTACATTAAATTTGGGTCTTCGTCGAAACCATATTTATTCCAGACGTTCCGTATCAGAGAGCATTTCTGGCATTTCCTCTGCACTTCTTGTATTATTATTACTTCATGACAATGACAAGAATAACAGTAGAGAGTATCATTAATTGATAGAACAAAACAACAATTCGATGAAGTCATGTTTACAAAATGTCAAAACGTGCCAAAGACCAAAAAATGACAAGGACAGTTAAGCGCCTTTTATGGAGACAAAAACTATATTCATTAAAAGGCTTTGGGGTTTTTCAATCGAAATAATAGCAAGCTAAACTAATTTAAAAGATTATAATTAGAGATAAATCTCGTCTTTACTAGCCAAATTTCACAAATTTAAAGTTGTTTATAAAAAATTATATCAAGAATGATGGTTAATTACATTTTTTGGGTGATCAGTTAAACCGCATGGTTCTATTATTACCATACGAAAACACCCGAGACGTTAAACCGCATGGTTCTTTTACAATAGGAAAACACCCGAGACAACCCAAAAATATATAGGTGCTCCTATCTTTGGAGGAACATTATATAGTTCGTGTGTACACACATGGCGGTACGGAACACGATCGGAAATCCATTTGACGATATCTAAACGTTTCGAAATGAAGTGAAAAATATTGTGCGCCACGTGGGCGCTTACAATTGTCATTCTATGCGCCATTTCTGGTCGATATGCGCTATAGGCGCAGGGCGCACGTCCTTCCCGATCACTGGAAGCCGGAAGTTACGCCATTACGAAGTTTAAGAAAACTTCAGTACAGAAATGTTTCATTTTATTAATAAAAACGATCTTTCATAGTCAAATAAAACATATTTTTTCTTATTGACTTGTTTATTTTATGAATTTGATATTATATTCTGCCCAAGATGTGTTTGTTATGTGTTTATCCAAATGTGATCGTTATCATTTACTTCACAAACAATGACACGACAGAAATGATAAACTGTGCATGATGTTCATCAATGTTTATTAAATATGAATGAAATGTACCTCTTTCTCAACAATTTATTAAAATATATATAGAAGTCCCGTGTAAAAACAAAGGAATCGTGTGTCAATAGCATGTCCCAGGTGAAAAAGAATTATGTAACTTGTACACACGTACGCCATTTTCCTAATTTACATAATATTCAGCCTTTTATTTTGAACCACGACAGATATGATAGAAAAAGCAAAATTAATTTTACTCATCTTGATGCCCAATTTTATAATCATAAACATAGTTGTATTACTTGAAATTGGAAATGGGTTTCATAAACTAGAGGCTCTCAAGAGCCTGTGTCGCTCACCTTGGTCTATGTGCATATTAAACAATGGACACAGATAAATTCATGACATAATTGTGTTTTGGTGATGGTGATGTGTTTGTAGATCTTACTTTACTGAACATTCTTGTTGCTACAATTATCTCTATCTATAATGAACTTGGCCCAGTAATTTCAGTGGAAAATATTTTCTAAAAAATTACAAAAATTTATGAAAAATGCTAAAAATTAACTATAAAGGGCAATAACTCCTTAAGGGGTCAATTGACTATTTTGGTCATGAAAACTTATTTGTAGATCTTGTTTTGCTGAACATTATTGCTATTTACAGTTTATCTCTATCTATAATAATATTCAAGATAATAACAAAAAACGGCAAAATTTCCTTAAAATTACCAATTCAGGGCAGTAAACTAACAATGGGTTGTCCGATCCATGTGAAAATATCAGGGCAGATAGATCTTGACCTGATAGACAATTTAACCCTATCAGATTTTCTCTAAATGCTTCGGTTTTTGAGTTACAAGCCAAAAACTGCATTTTACCCCTATGTTCTATTTTTAGCTGTGGCAGCCATTTTGGTTGGATGGCCGGGTCACCGGACACATTTTTTTAAATTAGATACCCCAAAGATGATTGTGGCCAAGTTTGGATTAATTTGGCCCAGTAGTTTTAGAGGAGAAGATTTTTGTAAAAGATTACTAAAATTTACGAAAAATGGTTAAAATTGACTATAAAGGGCAATAACTACTAAAGGGGTCAGCTGACCATTTCGATCGTGCTGACTTATTTGTAAATCTTACTATGCTGAACATTATTGCTGTTTACAGTTTATCTCTATCTATAATAAATTCAAGATAATAACCAAAAACAGAAAATTTCCTTAAAATTACCAATTCAGGGGCAGCAACCCAACAACGGGTTGTCTGATTCATCTGAAAATTTCAGGGCAGATAGATCTTGATCTGATAAACAATTAAACCGCATGTCAGATTTGCTCTAAATGCTTTGGTTTTTGAGTTATAAGCCAAACACTGCAGTTTACCCTTATGTTCTATTTTTAGCCATGGCGGCCATCTTGGTTGGTTGGCCGGGTCACGCCACACATTTTTAAAATTATATACCCCAAAAATGATTGTGGCCAAGTTTGGATTAATTTGGCCCAGTAGTTTCAGAGGAGAAGATTTTTGTAAAAGATTTCTAAGATTTACGAAAAATGGTTAAAAATTGACTATAAAGGTCAATAACTCCTAAAGGGGTCAACTGACCATTTTGGTCATGTTGACTTATTTGTATATCTAACTTTGCTGAACATTATTGCTGTTTACAATTTATCTCTATCTATAATAATATTCAAGATAATAACCAAAAACAGCAAAAATTCCCTAAAATTACCAATTCAGGGGCAGCAACCCAACAACGGGTTGTCGGATTCATCTGGAAATTTGAGGGCAGAAAGATCTTGACCTGATAAACAATTTTACCTCGTGTCAGATTTGCTCTAAATGCTTTGGTTTTTGAGTTATAAGCCAAAAACTGCATTTTACCCCTATGTTCTATTTTTAGCCATGGCGGCCATCTTGGTTGGTTGGCCGGGTCACGCCACACATTTTTTAAACTAGATACCCCAAAGATGATTGTGGCCAAGTTTGGATTAATTTGGCCAAGTAGTTTCAGAGGAGAAGATTTTTGTAAAAGTTAACGACGACGGACGACGACGAACGACGGACGCCAAGTGATGGGAAAAGCTCACTTGGCCCTTTGGGCCAGGTGAGCTAATAAAAAACTGTAGGAAATTAGATCCGAGTACGATTACAGTTAGTTTATAGTCGGCATGAATTCGTAGCTATTAATAGAATTTACCTGTGGCCTACTTCCGAGAATTCATAGCTATTTTTAGCTTTTACCTGTTTTAACACACAAATGAAACAAATTACGCAAAAACAACAAGTCACATTATTTAAATGGTACATATTTTATTCAGATAATCAACACATAATTAATAATTAATAGCCAATAGACAGATAAACAAAATACATTATTATCAACTGATCGATCTGTTACTCAATCAACCGAATTATCCGAACTTGTACCTGAAAAAAACAATGAGATTAGTTACAAATTTCCATTAATAAAGCAGCTATAATAGCTATTGGTATCTTAGGGTTGTGTCTGTCAATTTTGAAAAAAAACTTGGAGGAATATACGTCTATCGGCTAATTGAATATATCGAACAATCGGATATTTTTAGCTGACATTTTGGGTATCCGATTGGCCGGAGTCTACTGTACCAGTGAAAATTGGCTAAATGAAGTAAACAAATAAATTTTCAATTTTGCATGCTTCTATGCATTTATGATGTTTTTAATCAGTATACAAAAGAAGAAATGTTTATCTACACCATGAAATTTTGCCCATGTATCAGTATTAAAACCCATTTAATAATTGAATCTCTATATACAGTATATTGAAATCATCAAAAATAAATTTTATTTATTTTTAAGTGGTTGGAATATTAATGTCCAAATCATTTTTGTCGAGCCTTCGACTTTAGTCGAAAAAGCGAGATTAAGCGATCCTACATTCCGTCGTCGGCGGCGGCGTCCATAAATATTCACTCTGTGGTTAAAGTTTTTGAAATTTTAGTAACTTTCTTAAACTATACTGAATTTCTACCAAACTTGGACAGAAGCTTGTTTATGATCATAAGAAAGTATCCAGAAGTAAATTTTGTAAAATAAAATTCCATTTTTTCCGTATTTTACTTATAAATGGACTTAGTTTTTCTGCGAGGAAACATTACATTCACTCTGTGGTTAAAGTTTTTAAAATTTTAATAACTTTCATAAACTATCCTTGATTTGTACCAAACTTGGACAGAAGCTTGTTTATGATCATAAGATAGTATCAAGAAGAAAATTTTTTAAAATAAATTTCCACTTTTCCGTATTTTACTTATAAATGGACTTAGTTTTTTTGCCAGAAACAAAACATTCACTCTGTGGTTTAAGTTTTTAAAATTTTTATAATATTCTTAAACTATCCTGGATTTCTACCAAACTTAGACAAAAGCTTGATTCTGATCATAAGATATTATTCAGAAGTAAATTTTGTAAAAAAAAAAATCACTTTTTCCGTATTTTACTTATAAATGGACTTAGTTTTTCTTCCAGTTAACATTACATACAGTCTGCAGTTAAAGTTAATAAAACATTTATTAGATTCATAAACTATCCTGGATTTTTACCAAACTTGGAAGCTTCTTTCAATCAAAACACAGTATCGAGAGGGAAATTTTTATTGATATTTTTCCTCATTTTTGTTGAGTCTGCGATTAACAGCCAAAGTAGGCGAGACACTGGGTTCCATGGAACCCTTACGAATTTTTCTGTATAACATGCAGTTTAAAGTGCATTAATTTAGGAATCAATTAAGTATACCATCAGATAACATGGATAAAGCCTACAGTTGTATATATATGTATGTACTAATAATAATGTTACTACAAAAATTTTTGGAACAAAATATCCCTGAAGCAGCTATACCAAAACATCATCTTCCTCATACAGAGGTTTGCAGGTATCATATGCAATTAAGTTTTTTATTTTCAAAGTCCATTGTCAAGGTTTTCAGAAAATGCAGAACAAGATGAGGCCAAATAACTAGAGGCTCTCAAGAGCCTGTGTCGCTCACCTTGGTCTATGTGCATATTATCAATGGACACAGATAAATTCATGACAAAATGGTGTTTTTGTGATGGTGATGTGTTTGTAGATCTTTCTTTACTGAACATTCTTGTTGCTACAATTATCTCTATCTATAATGAACTTGGCCCAGTAATTACATTGGAAAATATTTCCTAAAAATTTACAAAAATTAACAAAAATTTATGAAAATTGTTAACAATTGACTATGAAGGGCAATAACTCCCTAAGGGGTCAATTGACAATTTTGGTCATGTTGACTTATTTGTAGATCTTACTTTGCTGAACATTATTGCTGTTTACAGTTTATCTCTTTCTATAATAATATTCAAGATAATAACCAAAATCTGCAAAATTTCCCTCAAATTACTTATTTCGGGGCAGCAACCCAACAACCAGTTGTCCGATTCATTTGAAAGTTTCAGGGCAGATAGATTTTTACTTGATGAACAACTTTACCCCATGTCAGATTTGCTCTAAATGCTTTGGTTTCAGAGATATAAGCCAAAATCTACATTTCACTCCTATGTTCTATTTTTAGCCATGGTGGCCATCTTGGTTGGTTGGCCGGGTCACGCCACACATTTTTAAAACTAGATACCCCAAAGATGATTGTGGCCAAGTTTGGATTAATTTGGCCAAGTAGTTTCAGAGGAGACGATTTTTGTAATAGATTACTAAGATTTACGAAAAATGGTTAAAAATTGACTATAAAGGGCAATAACTCCTAAAGGGGTCAACTGACCATTTCGGTCATATTGACTTATTTGTAAATCTTACTTTGCTGAACATTATTGCTGTTAACAGTTTATCTCTATCTATAATAATATTCAAGATAATAACCAAAAACAGCAAAATTTCCTTAAAATTACCAATTCAGGGGCAGCAACCCAACAATGGGTTGTCCGATTCATCTGAAAATTTCAGGGCAGATAGATCTTGACCTGATAAACAATTTTACTCCGTCAGATTTGCTCTAAATGCTTTGGTTTTTGAGTTATAAGCCAAAAATTGCATTTTACCCCTATGGTCTATTTTTAGCCATGGCGGCCATCTTGGTTGGTTGGCGGGGTCAAGCCACACATTTTTTAAACTAGATACCCCAATGATGATTGTGGTCAAGTTTAGTTTAATTTGGCCCAGTAGTTTCAGAGGAGAAGATTTTTGTAAAAGTTAACGACGACGGACGCCAAGTGATGGGAAAAGCTCACTTGGCCCTTTGGGCCAGGTGAGCTAAAAATATATGTGTGGTTCCAGTTACATACTTATAAAAAACAGGGTCGGTAGGTTGGCAATTTTTCTTTTTTTTCAAATTTTTATTTTTGATTGTCATAATCCGGAAAAAAATAGGGTGCTTACCGAAATAGTTTCCGGTATTATACACACCCCAACCAGAGGTCCGCCATTTTTACATGTGTTTGGTTGTAAAATAAACAATCATGATACGTTTTTAGTTAATTTTGTTGCATTAACAGCCGTAACAGATACTTCTGATGGAAATTTAGATGACAGAAATCTATGAATTTAATTATTTTAATTCACATTCCTCATAAAAAAATGTTCTAGGGTCGGAAGGGGGGGGGGGGGGGGGGGGGGGTTAACTAGGGTATGTCGGGTAACTGGAACACATATATTTTCATTTGGCCTGAGACACACGTCTCTACTTGTTCAGTCTTCACAATGAAATTTTAAATTTGCTGTCCCTACTCGCAATATTTGGGGATAATTTTAGTAATTTTGTTGGCCTATTGGACATGATTTTAAATGATCAGCAGCTGCAGGGGTGTGGAAATGCTATGCCCGACTCGTACATTTGAACAACTGGACAAGTAATTATTTTTTGTCTGGGTTGCCCATGGACAAGTAAAAAAATAATAAAAGACAAAGTTCAAATCCAACAGAAATATAGAATTAATTTCAACATGTTCAAAATGTATAAAGATGTTAAATTTATGTAAAAGAAACCAATGGTCAGCGAGTAAAACCACCAATGTTAATGACAATAAATATTACATAATACCGGAAATAGATAGATTAACAAAATAAATAAAATAAGTATGCGAACCCGAGTTGCGTAACATTGCATTGGTTTTGTCCATTGACACGGGATCGTCGATTAGGTTTTATTCATCATGTACCGGAAGTGTCTTTTTATATGATTTTGTATCGAGATTCAGATTGATAAATACTTTATAAAACACCGGGCAAGCAAGACAAAAAGAGTAATGAGTCGAGAAACCTAAAACTCAAATGGAGGATAAGGAGTATTAAAAAAAAATACCGAAGCGAGAATTTCAGACATCGTGAATATCAGTTGCACCTGGCTATCTAGGATGGAAATTCGGAAAATAAATGTATTTTTTGGCTTTATATTTATAAATAAAAGGTCAACATTATTTGTTGTCAGAGTGGTAAATAGAAGGGACAGTTTAATTGCCCATCAAGACAATTATCAAAAAAAAACAAAGTGTGTCAGTTGAGAGAAACGGCAAAAAAGTCAATAGTTTATCCATTATTTAATTTCCATTTCTTCACTCACTGTCCTCTAAATTAGTATATCATTATATGTACCTACTGGCTACAATTTGTATTCAAAAACTGTTGCAAAAATTACCTTAACATGTCATTTCATTGGTTGGTTTGCTGTAAGGTTTCTGTCCCATAGATGTTAACCTACTTTCCTAAATTTTAACACATAATTAAATAAACAAATGGATTTCATTTGTTAGTGATGCAAAACAGTGCTAAGAATCATAAATTAACTACAATGAAATACTTCAATATTTATTGGGACCATCAGGGCAAGTAACTTTTTTTCCAGACAAGTGAACTTTACAGATCAGAAAGCAATTTTAAGAGTCTTGGCTGAAGGGTCTGTAGTAGAGCATGAATACTGTTGGTTTTTTTCAGAATTGTGTCAATTTTTTTAAGAATCCTAATTATGGTCCGAGACCACAATTATTTCGTAGTGCATTTCTTTTAGAACATAAATGAAAATAAAAAAAATCCCACCTGCGCTTTCTCAAAGAAACTTTTACTACTTTTGGGACAAATTATATCAAAATTATAGAAAACTTCATCGCCTCTAACTCAAAATATGGACAATTTTATCTTTAGGGCGTCTTGAAATCTTTTGACAGCTTCTGAAGTGCTATTTTTCAACCTTTTCACCTGGACCAAATCACTACTTTCCTTTAAAATTCTGGACCCAAATTTTTTTACAGTGTAATTTCACCCCCCTACTTGCAATATGAGGCATTAAACATGGAGAAATAAATTTGGAAGGGGTATAAAAATTAATGGCAAGTAACCCACTGTCAAAACTAGGGACTATATTTGTGAACAACGAAAATCAAGGGACGACAATTGTGGTCTCGGACCTTATATTGGAATTTAGGTCAATACATGTATAATGATTCTGGAAAATGATTTTCTACGAGTTAATGCCTCCTATTTTGTAGATACTTTACCTTCCAATGTTCAGAAAAAATGTAACATCTGATACACAATTCAAAGATCCAAACAATATTTTTTATATCACAACCTTTTGTTTAAAAACTTTTGTGTGATCATAGTAATGGATACTTTAAAATGTCTTGTTTTCATTTTTGTGGTTAAATGCTTTGATTTTGTAATGACATTTTCATATACAAAACTAGTAACAATAGGACACTAAAAGTTCAATATCAACTTAAAAAGGTTATCTCCCCTGAAACTGAATCCCCCTCCCGAAAAGTCTCTACCCAAATGATGTTGAGGAATCTGTGTCCATGGGCGATGAAACAGGCATAATATTGACCAATTATATCTTTAAACAGAACAATCCATTTGATTTTGATACTGTCATGTCATTGATGTGGGTTTACAGACTATAAATTTTAAAAAAAGTTTTCAGTTTGACATATATAATTTTTTTTAGACTTGGATGCACGTGTTTAATTTGCGCCAAATCGCTGACACTATAAAAATAAGAAAGCATGGCAAACTAATTATGATGTATAGGAGCCTGCAGTACACTTTCTTCAATGCATTTAATAATGACATGAATGCACTGTCATAATACAGAGGTTTATTTTGAATTCACCTGCTCTTCCGCCATTTTTGTTTTCCCCTCAATCCAAAATCTGTTATGCGCAGGTGCGAGGTTCTGCTAAAATTCTGATACCATTCCGTAGTGGGAACGCATTAATTGATGAAGGTAGTAATGGTATTTGGCACCAGGCAAAAGTTAACAAAGCTATCTTCCAGTCCTTTACTAGTAGATTGTTTCATAGTATTCCCAAAATATTCAAATACAATTGAGAAAGGAAATGGGGAATGTGTCAAAGCGACAACAACCCGACCATAGAGCAGAAAACAGCCGAAGGCCACCAATGGTCTTCAATGTAGCGAGAAACTCCCGCACCCGTAGGCGTCCTTCAGCTGGTCCCTTCAAAAATATGTATACTAGTACAGTGATAATGGACGTCATACTAAACTCAGAATTATACACAAGAAACTAAAATAAAAAAAATCATACAAGACTAACAAAGGCCAGAGGCTCCTGACTTGGGACAGGCGCAAAATTGCGGCGGGGTTAAACATGTTTATGAGATCTCAACCCTCCCCCTATACCTCTAGCCAATGCAGAAAAGTAAACGCATAACAATACGCAAATTAAAATTCAGTTTCAAGAGAAGTCCGAGTCCGATCAGAAGATGTAACAAAAGAAAATAAATAAAATGACAATGAATACATAAATAACAACAGACTACTAGTAGTTAACTGACATGCCAGCTCCAGACTTAATTAAACTGATTGAAAGATTATGTCTTCATCATATGAATATCAGGCACAATTCCTCCCGTTAGGGGTTTAGTATCATACTACCATTAAATATATGAGAAGAACATAACCCGTGTCATGCCAACAACTGTTTTTTTTTTAAATAAATGTGTTTAGTTCCGATGCAAAGTATATGTTACCGAGCTTGTTTTTAAAAAAGTTTATAGTAGTACTTTACTGTTACTAGTAAAATAATATATACAATTCTAAAATAAGCATAGACATATTAATTTTATTTTGATTCGACATAGCATAAAACATACAAACATAAGCTCTGATGAGCTCACGTTTACTGAATAGCTGAACAAAACATAAGTCGTCAAGTATTAAAACGTTTTCATAAAAGTGAAAATATATTTACAAAGTGTGAAAATGTCAAAGAACTAACGTAATGTTTGCCAAGTACCCAGATCTGATGACTGTCGAATTAAGGATAGATGGAGCGCGAGATAACTGTTGAACTGATCGAAGGAGTTGATAGAATTTGTTTCATGCCTTATATATCCGTTCTCAAATTTACTAGATTTATAAACAAAATTACAAATTTATCGACTCGGTAAATTATGAAGGTAAAGAGGGTCAACATGGACCACCAAAATTAAATGCTTGCTGACCAGTTGGAAACTTTAAACTTTGAGAGTACATTTCTTTCTAACCAAAGTTTCGTTAACAATGTGTGCCGTTTTTTATAGTTTGAAAACGATACAAAAGTAGAAAGGAATGGATCGTTTAATCAGTGTCTACGGACCCTGTTTGAACCGTCAAAAATGCATGCACATGTAGTGGTATTTAAACTTATTACGGAAAATAGCTTCTGTAAAAGATGTTATAGACACAGAGGACATCGCTCCTATTTGCATATTTAATTTCATTGTCAGTTTTTCGCCTTCATCAGATGAATTTATGAAGATCGTGATGGGCCTTTTTGTTGAAAAAGCAGCAATGAAATAAAAGAGGGCAATACCTAAATTTGAGTAATTTTAAACAATATTTTGAGTTATGGCAATCAAAAACATACATCTTTTTGAGTGGGAAAAGTATGTTTATATAATTGATTGAATGTTAAAGTTAGAAAGAAATGCAGCGTTTGTACTAACAAACGATTTACGACAAACTGTAGACGCATTTGCAGCGATTGTATAGTTTGTCAAAGTTTATGCAAACTTTGCAAACGTATGTAAGAAACAAATAATACAAACGTGTGCACGCTGAACCGTTTGAATCGTTTGTGTTAGACATAAATGCACTCTTTGCTATGATCATGACGTCTACATACAATTTTTATATATTTCATCAATATAGAAAATGTGTGGTCAACTCAGTATCCAGTCTTCACTCGGTGTCCTTTTATAAAGTCCTATCTTATGTATGCTTCTTCACAAGACGTCATACTTCTGTGTCGTTTTACTTTTCGAACATGTGTCCCTTTTCTTCTTAAATATGTGTCCTTTTTAACCAAGTAATCAGTAACATATACTTAGTTTAATGATGACTTTGTGTTCAAATCAGTGTAACTTAAATCTGCTTATACAATCCGGAACATTTATGTCAATCATTAAAAGTTTCCCCAAGTCACAATTCATCATACAATAAAACCATTTCCAACTGTAAAATATAAATTTGCAAGGATTTTGACATAACATTACACATTATAATATGACGTGCTTCTTTCGCTTGTGAACAAACCCGTGATCTAAATCCAATAAAATGTGTTTGCACATGCGCATATTGACTTCTTCATCATCTTTATCAAATTATCATGCACTTGATATTGCTCGGGCAAAAATAATCACGAATATAATGCCTACCCATGTTAAAACTACAATAAAGTAAAGCTTGAATCAATTATTTTTTAAATAAAGCCACGATGAATCGATTGTCTGAAAGCAGCACTAGTGCGACGACATAGAGATTCATTCTACTATCAATGAACCTTTCCACTTATTTATAGATATAAAACAATGATTCATACTATCCATGAGCCTGGTAGATAATGAAATATGAACCAAAATGTTAAAGGGGCATTAGCTGCCAATTTCGTGTTCACTGATTTGGCACAAAATCTCATATTTTATTTATAACATACTAAAAACGCCTATCCAAATTACAAAAGGTCTTTAAAGAAACAACTAACAATGCATGGACTCATTATAATGTCGCAACATTTCTTGTTTATTCTAGTATAGCCGGCATCTAAATAACCATCAGCATTAATTCCTTAGATCATATATATATATAACATGATGCTAACAGAAATATAAACGCACAGGCTAGCACGTTCAATGGTATATAATAACGATTTTTCTAGGTCTGTTTGAGGTAGTAAAAATCATCGCTTAACCTGTTTTTGTGGGTAGAAACAATCAACGGCAGGAACTTGCTGGTGGCTGCCTTTTTTTCACTTTTCACTGTTGAAAATCTTTTCTGTTTAATGATTATCATTTCTTCCAAGTTAAGGCTAAACTTGAAGTTCGCATGACAATAGACGGAGTCATACGAGTTCGGAATTATTGACTTGCAAGATAAAATTACACCATCGTTGTTTTTCATATTATTTTGACACAACTGAACCGAAATTGACTGTTAATAGCTAGCATATTGTATATTACAATTCTGATTTTATAAATGTTTGTAACAAATAAAATGAATTTTGATTTTTGTTTGGTCAACATACGGTAGCTAATGTTGTTCTCTTCAGGTGCAAGTATGCAAAAGATAAGGACGGTAGATTACCTTTCAACTATTTATTGTCAACTGTGATATTTTTATATATATGAAAATTTAAGAATGGCATGCTATGTATAATTGAACGAAGTCTTGTCTCGTTCACTATAAGATATAAAATCATAGTAAAATGACATTAAAATGACCTTAGTTTCTCCCACATGCAGTTACGTGCGTCCAACATAATTTTATATGCGGTAAATAAAACAATATATCAGCGAGATCGGTACCGTGGCACATATACAACTAACATATAAAAACAATATTGACACAAATCACTGAAATAAAAGTCGTAGATATTGAAAGCTAGTTCAAAGCCAATTACAACTAATAAATAAATCATGTTCTGAGCTTTCTGAGCTTGCTTGTGAAACTTTTACACTTCAACATGACAGCAAAATTTAGCAGAAGTAGTATAAGTACAGTTTATCTAGAACACCAGAAAAATAAAGTACTGTCGGCTTTTCCTATTTATAAATATGGATTTAACTGATTCCTTGTTTAAAATTAAAAACAACACTTTAAATGATTGTATATTTAAATTTTTATTGCAACATATAACTATTACAAACACTATGAAGTCAGAACAAATTATCAGAAGTTCCTACAAAATTGAAAATAGCTACTGGGAGTTACATTCTACAGGCATTTAGGGACAAGTATATAAATAATTCAGAACTGTCTTTATGTAAATTGTGTATCAATGATTACGTTCATGGTAGCACAGTTAACGAATATTTGTTCCGAGACGCCTTACAAAATTTCCGTGGAACTTTCATATATCAAATGCCATAATAATATATGTTCCTATTGGAACAAATAGTATATACCTTTCATTCCGTATCGTTCTATTGGAAATAATATTACAGACACTGAACAACCGAAATTATATCAAAGAAAGCACTCTTCATTCACTGTACCAATGTAGGAATAGGACAGTTGTTATCCATTCGTTTGATGTGTGTGAGCTTTTGATTTTGCCATTTGATCAGGGACTTTCCGTTTGAATCATCCTCGGAGTTCAGTATTTTTGTGATTTTACTTTTTACTTGTATTAAACTTGATTAATAGTTTAATAGTTTGATCTAACTCAACATGCTCATATTATGACAATGTCATATGAACAGTTGTGTCCATTAAATGTACATGCTAACTTGACCGTCTAACTTGATATCGAAGAAATGAAATTTATTATCCACGTTTCGATATGAATTATTTTTAATAATAAGGATGTTCTTATCCTGGGCAGAAAACCCTAGCCGTATTGGTCACAAATCAACTTTTTGGAACTTTTGATCCTCAGTGCTCTTTAACTTTGTACTTGTTTTGGTTTTCGAGCTTTTTTCCTCTGAGCGTCACTGGTTAGTCTTGTGTGGGCGAAACGAACGTCTGGGCTATTAAATTTTAAACCTGGTACCTTTTGTTACCTATTATTCGTGTGTTTCTCTGTCCTATATGTTCTCCAATTTATTTATATTGTAGTCCTGTTATATGGCACGCCGTTCTCGTCAAAACTATGTTTAAACTATTTTTCGAAAAATTTACACACTGAGATTTAAAACTTCAAAACGCACACTGAGAATTGAAAATTACACACTGAGAATTGAAAATTACACACTGAGAATTAAAAATTACACACTGAGATTTCATAAAGACGCACTGAGATTACAAAAATGAAAAACGCACACTGAGAATTGAAAATTACACACTGAGAATTGAAAATTACACACTGAGATTTCAAAAAGACACACTGAGAATAAATAAACTGAAAACACACACTGAGAATTTGAAATTACACATTGAGAATTTAAAATTACACACTGAGAATTTAAAATTACACACTGAGATTTGTGCGCACTTTTTATGCGCACATATCTAATTAGCATACTTAATCTGAATCTATTACAAGCTTAAGGTCAAGTAACAGTAAATGAACGCCGTCTAGCGGATTCCGCGAAATATTGCGACGTTTTGTACGAATTACGTCCCTTTGACCAGATTTTGCTATGTTAAAATTGCACCCGGCGACTTTTCGATGAGACAACGTTAACGTCAACGGTAAATTTCAGTCACGGAAAGTATGTTACTTCTAGGAGAATGAACTTGTTTTTCTAAAATTAGAAATTGAAAATTAATATGAAAACAGTCATGAAGACGATCTTCAAAATGAAAATCAGGTGTTTGTCTGGCGTCAGGGACGTAGGGTGGTAGAGTTTGTATATCTGCCGACCAGTTAAAACAAGTGTGAAAACTGTTGCTCACTACTATTTCTACATAATTGTGATGAGAAAAAACAGTATGGTCTCGAAAGTATTCTGTATGTAGTATACCAAAACTGTCCTTACAAAAACCCTATATTTACTGGGAAAAGACATCGTCTAGCAGAAAATAAGCAGAAGGGGGTGCAAGTTTGAGACATTAATACTAAAGCTAAAACATAGTATTGTACGGTAAGACTATATATCCATTATTTTAAAAATTATCACACCAGTCGGAACAAATAAAAATATTTTCAAATTAGAGAAAAGGAAATGAACCAATACTGGTCATCAATTCACCGCTGCTGTCGGTCAGTCATAGATGGCACTAAACTATTATACACTTAAATTAATTAACCTAGTTCACGGTTGGAACAACAGTTTAATATTTAAACACAGTTTTTAGACTATGACAAATTACCTAAAAACAAACAAAAATAATGTTTCACGATCATTAATCCATCGCTACATTTTGTATTCTAACGTTTTTTTTTTTTTTTGTAATGGTGTTTTCTTTCTCGTCCGCAATTTCGATGTTAAAAATAGAACACAAATCTTTAAATAGATACATGTATAAACAGTATATGGTTTGAAGATTTATACATGGCTTAGTATCCTAAAAGAATTGATTCGTATGGTTGTCTCCTCAACGGAAATTGTTATATAAAATTGAGAATGGAAATGGGGAATGTGCCAAAGAGACAACAACCCATTAGCTGAAAGTAGCATCTCAAATATAAAATAGAACTGTTCTCTCTATTTCACTCATAAAACTTGAAGGTTGGGAATGCCGAGTATATCGATCATCTCTATATCAAACTACTACTATATATTCCTACTGATGCACAGTGTCACAGACTTTTAGTACATAAAGTAAAATGTAAATCCCGTAAGTAGTTAGTACTTCAATAAGACAGCAACCAGACAACAACACAAGACCAAAAGAAAATTAAAAAGGAAAAGACATCTTATGATATGCATTTGTAGGGGGGTGGGGGTAGGGGTGATGATCTCGAAATCCCAGACTTTAAAACATGAAATCCCGAGGTCCCGAATATATAGAAATATAAATCCTGCCATCCAGAAAGGATTAATCCCGAAATCCCGTGCTTAAAAACACCCGATCCCGGAGTCCCGTTAAAGCCCCCCTCCCTCATTTGTGTAGATAGACTAAATAACAAAACACAATATTTCCAGTCATGTCTCAGCCTTTGTGCGATTGTTTTTTTCTTGTTTTGTTTTTTTTTGGTTTGAAGGGGGGGGAGGGTATTTTTGTAGGCATATTGAACATAAATATGTACATCTGTTTTCTTATGTCATATCTCAACCTCCGTATGTTTGGTTTCCTTGGAAATGTTGTTACTGTACTACAAAGACCGTGCAATGTTTTGAGAGAAAGCGAAATTCAGAGAGAGAAGCACATTAATTTATTGTCACATATAATTAGTTCTCAAAGAGAGTTGCAGAATAACGGATACTGGCGAATGTCAAAAATGAACAAAAAAGTTTGCAAAATTATAAAAAATAACAACAGAAAATAAAATAATAGTGTAGACCATGTACAGAGTTAAGAAATCATGTAATGATAGAAGATTTTACAGAATAAGCGTTATATTTAAAGATAAAGAACATTTAGGTCCACACTTAATATGGACCCTTAAAAAATCGTTGGATTATCTCGGTGTTGCTGGTCAGTAATGAATAAAAAATCACTGGTCAATTTAAAGTTGTTGTAAGTGATGCAATATATTCTAATTTTCCTGTTCCCCTTATGTAACTTCCAGTGTTATTGAAGTTTACTTCCATCAAAGCCTTAGTTTATTTAGTTTCCTGCTAGTACTACCCCCCCCCTTTATTTGTCGCATGTTGTGTATCATGAATTGTACTGGTTCTATATATCTTCGCGCATACATATGTACACTTATGGAACAATAACCATTTAGTAAACTTTTTAAAACGTTTTTGTAGACTTATATACAATAAATTTTATACAGAACAAAAAAGATATTAACAAAGATGTACGTCAGTTTGTCTGCGTGTTTTACTTGTTAACTTGCAGATGTGTAAATACCCACACGACACTCTTTCAAGAATTTGTAGGATCATTGATATAATGTTTGTTTATATATGCGATGTTAAGCAGCAGTATATGGACAGAACACGTTCTGTCGTGATATAGTACCAAAACACTAGCTATTACATGTTCCGCTGCTAAAGAAACCGTTTTTTTTTTTTCAAAAGTGGCCAAATCATATATCTGAACGAAGAAAAGGTGTAAACAGATGACTTACAAGATAGTCAGAGAGATTTATGAATTGGTTACCCAAAAATGACAAAGTTCATCTATCTTTCATTAGAGCAAATATTAATAAAGATCAAAACTCTGACCACATACAAACAGACAGCAAAGTGAAAACGTTCTAGGATCCAAACTGTTACAGTAGATGTTTTGCGGAATAACTATAAAGGGGGACGGACGGACGGAAGGACGGGCGGCCAGACGGAATGACGGGCGGACAGACGTACAGGGTAGTTGAGGGGGGCCTTAAAAAAATATAGCTTCAATTACATCTTTTATTGCATAAACTTGTAGACAGTAACCCTGATGATTTCTATTTTTAAGTTTTTAAATTTTTGCGTTCATGTACTTACAACGTATTTTTGTCTGAATTAGTAATTGTTTTAGATATGTATATTGATTATGAACATACATGTATCATAGTTTTTACAACGTATAATTTCATAAAAGAGGGTCTAATTGGGGTTTATGGAATACAGAATAATGGACAAAATTGCAGAATAAAATGCAAAAAAGAAAGAAAAGAAAAAAAGTATAATGGGAGCTAAAATATAAAGAATAAAGAATATTGGTAATAATAATAAAAATTAATGATAATTATCCAGACTCTTATGATATATAAAAGAATCATTATCTATCAATACGAAACACATTATCATCGTGCAGAATCAACACGAAGAACGTTGGAAATTATTAGCATGATAACTTGACGTTATGTAACAAAAATTACGACTTCACGAATTTTGATGTTGTTTTTTTCAAAATGTTGGGTTTGCGTCGCTTCTACAGGGAAAACGAAGTCGGTGACCATATTTTTTTTTAATATCATCTAATTCGTAAGACAAAGAGGAAAACAATATTAATTTAGAAAAAAATTCTATGGAGCGGTTCTCGTGATTTATACCGGAAACCGAAAATTGTAGAAGAAAAATATAGATTTCCCCTATATATTCAATGTAATTTAGTACCCTCTCGGACCATTTTAAAAATGGATTTTTCTTGAAAACGAAGTCGGTGACATATACTTTTTTTTACATTTTCTGATGTATATTTTCAATATCTAATTGAGTTCTAAATTAAAAAAAAATCTATGGACTAGTTTATTTACTGATCCTTGACCTTAAAACAACAAGGGGACAGAACTCGTTAGTCCTTCGATTTGGTTCCAAATTATTAATAAAAAAAACTTTAGAAATACAAGAACAAGAAAAATACCCACTTACTCTTATTACAAAATATAACCAAATGGTGAAAAACTTTATTGAAATTATAAGAAAACATTGGAACAATCTGCCAAAAAATGCAGTGTAATTTTTACTCAAGTGTCTATTATAGCATATAAACGTAACAAAAATATAAAAGATTAACTAGCGAAATCAGGGAAACAGTTGCCGTGGAAGACTTTTGAAAAGGGACACATATTTAATTACTGGTAGTAATGATCTGAATTATAGGCAACAAACTTATGAATATGAGCGATGTTAAGTCTTGAAATTTATTACGAATGTTGGTTGAAGGAATCGCATTTCATTATAATGACAAGAGTTCTTGAGATCAAGATATTAATCTGTTGAATTATTCATCTCATGAATATTCATTAGTAATTTGCATATTAATCTCAGTGTGTATTTTTGAAATCTCAGTGTGTAATTAACAATTCTCAGTGTGTGTTTTTCAATTTATTTCATCTCAGTGTGTCTTTTTAAAATCTCAGTGTGTAATTTTGAATTCTCAGTGTGTGTTTTTTATTTTTGTAAATCTCAGTGTGTAATTTCGATTTCTCAGTGTGCTATTTTAGGTTTTTAAATCTCAGTGTGTATTTTTTTCGAAAAAAGGGTTTAAACATAGTTTTGACGAGAACGGCTTGCCATACTGTTATGAAATGTTGTCATTTCAATGTTATATTTAACATTGCCATAAAAGCGGGAGGTTTGGTATGCCACAAAACCAGGTTCAACCCACCATTTTTTTCTTAAAATGCCCTGTACCAAGTCAGAAAAATGGCCATTGTTATATTATAGTTCGTTTCAGTGTGTGTTACATTTTAATGTTGTGTTTCTGTTGTGTCGTAGTTCTCCTTTTATATTGGATGCGTTTCCCTCAGTTTAAGTTTGTAACCCGGATTTGTTTTTTGTTTTTTTCTCAATCGATTTATGAATTTCGAACAGCGGTATCGATACTACTGTTGCCTTCTTTTTTTTTTGCAACTACCATGGAGGTAGCCTGTTTTGCACAACTGCATCAGTTTCAAGAGGCGATAAACTTGATATGAGGGAGGGGTTTTAGAAATTAAAAAAAATGTCAAAAAAAAAAATTTTGAAAAAAATTCTGCCTCTTCTAAAACTCAGAAGAAAAGATATCCCCATTACATAAAAAACAAAATGGTAATTGAAAATAATTAAACCTTTCAAAATTTTGAAAACCATACCTTATTTTCACTCTTCGTAATTGAAAATCATCCTCCGGACCTGCCTTTCATACAACAACAAAACCGTTAAAATTGATCGAAAGTTTACTAATTTGTTTAAGACTTTCTTCCGAACACAAACTCATTATTTTACCTAAATCAAAAGAAGAATCCGGAATATCGTATCCTCGCCAGTTTTGGTCCTTGTACGTACAACTTCCGGTCAAAAAATTGTTTACTTGTCGTCAAGATTTCGAGACTCAGATTTCCCTAAAAATCACCTTTGAATACAAGTTTATCGAAATAGAGATGTCATAAACTTCATACTGTCATAAAGAAGGCACAGAAAAAAATATTTTCGTCCCTAATAAGATATTGAAATACGTCAGAACTTAGTCAGAAGCAAGAAGGTAAACATTATAATTTATATTTTATTTATAAATGTAAAAATTTTAATCTTAACTCAAAGGGGTTTGTTACTATTTGCCGGGTTTTCTATCCCCGGGAAACCCATAAAAAATCGCACTTTAAGAGTTTCCCAAATAAACCCCATGGATAAAATAAACCAGCAAATGGGCACTAGTTTTTTAACCTTCTGTTTCAAAGATTTGAAGAAAGTTGTGTACTTTTTATGTGACGTCATCAAGTATGGTCGCCTTTTTATACGCCCGTCATCTTTTAGACGGGACGTATTATGGTATACCGTTGTCCGTCCGTCTGTCCGTCCGTCTGTCCGTCCGTCCGTCGTCCACACTTCGGACAATAACTCAAAAACGCTTTCACCAATTTCCATGAAACTTAAGTGAATTGTTTATATCTATTGACGTAAGCTCCCTTTCGTTTTTTTTTAATTTCAGATTTTAAGTTTTGGATTTATGGGGCTTTATTCATAAAAAAGGGGGTCCGTCGTCCACACTTCGGACAATAACTCAAAAAGGCTTTCACCAATTTCCATGAAACTTAAGTGAATTGTTTATATCTATTGACGTAAGCTCCCTTTCGTTTTTTTTTAATTTCAGATTTTAAGTTTTGGATTTATGGGACTTTATTCATAAAAAAGGGGGTCCGTCGTCCACACTTCGGACAATAACTCAAAAATGCTTTCACCAATTTCCATGAAACTTAAGTGAATTGTTTATATCTATTGACGTAAGCTCCCTTTCGTTTTTTTTTAATTTCAGATTTTAAGTTTTGGATTTATGGGACTTTATTCATAAAAAAGGGGGTCCGTCGTCCACACTTCGGACAATAACTCAAAAATGCTTTCACCAATTTCCATGAAACTTAAGTGAATTGTTTATATCTATTGACGTAAGCTCCCTTTCGTTTTTTTTTAATTTCAGATTTTAAGTTTTGGATTTATGGGACTTTATTCATAAAAAAGGGGGTCCGTCGTCCACACTTCGGACAATAACTCAAAAATGCTTTCACCAATTTCCATGAAACTTAAGTGAATTGTTTATATCTATTGACGTAAGCTCCCTTTCGTTTTTTTTTAATTTCAGATTTTAAGTTTTGGATTTATGGGGCTTTATTCATAAAAAAAGGGGGTCCGTCGTCCACACTTCGGACAATAACTCAAAAATGCTTTCACCAATTTCCATGAAACTTAAGTGAATTGTTTATATCTATTGACGTAAGCTCCCTTTCGTTTTTTTTTTAATTTCAGATTTTAAGTTTTGGATTTATGGGGCTTTATTCATAAAAAAGGGGGTCCGTCGTCCACACTTCGGACAATAACTCAAAAACGCTTTCATCAATGTCCATGAAACTTTGGTGAATTGTTTATATCTATTGATGTAAGCTCCCTTTCAATTTTTATAAATTTCAGATTTTAAGTTTTGGATTTATGGGGCTTTATTCATAAAAAAAGGGGGATTTTTAACACTTCAGACAATAACTCAAAAAGACTTTCACCAGTGTCCATGAAACTTTGGTGAATTGTTTATATCTATTGATGTAAGCTCCCTTTCAATTTTTAAAAATTTCAGATTTTACATTTCCGTGTTATGAATTTTTATGCTTAAAAAAGGGGGGATTTTCCAATTTTGGGACAATAACTAACACTTTCAAAAACAAGTTAAAAGCAGGGCCGTAACTAGGGATCGATTTCAGGGGAGGCAGGGGTTTTTGGCCGCCGATTGAGGCCCCAAGAAAATAGCTTAAAATGACCCGTTTTCCTTCGATTTCCTTACTTTAAGACTCATCAGTGTTGCTTGAACCTGATAGCAATTTTTATGCAAAAACAAACTGAGATTGCTGTTCGGGGTGAGCCAAGGCTCCGTCTTCAAGGTCGTACTTTTAACTATAATTATTAACATTAAATACATTGTGACCGCCGATTTTTCTCTCTCAATAAAATGGCGAAAAAAAGACGTTTTCCTTCGATTTCCTTACTTTACGACTCATCAGTAATGCTTGCACCTGGGAGCAATTTGTTTTGCAAACAATTATTATCTGTATTTAAAGATATTTTTGTTAGAAATCAAACTGGTATGTTAAAAAACCCATATAAAAAAAAGCAAGGTAATAGAACGCAAGAATATTTTTTTTTATCGAGGACCTTGAATTTCAATATCATAGTTTGAAAGCTGAACAGACATGTATAGAACTACAACGAATGGGAGTGTTTAACTACTAATGGCATTGACCATAATGTTCTCGTACGATCGGGAGACGTACTGTCTGACTAGACACGTTAAAAAAATTATCCAACAGCTGATTCAGCCGGTAACGAATTTCCGATATCATAAAAGATTCACAAAAGTCGATTTGAAAAGCTCACTAGAGCTTGTGTTTATGTAGTTTATTGAATATCGACTCTAAATAAAACTTCGAATCTTGACAATACAAAGGGAACTTCCTCTGCTTAATTGAGCCCCTAAACATGGTAAATAAAAGTGATTAGTTAACTTTTAATTAAAATTACCGAAAGCAAAGTTTCATATGCGTTCTCGTACGACATAGGAAATACTGAATAACAGATGGATGGCCAGACGAAATAAAAAACTAAAACAAATTCTGAAATGGTTCACTTTCGATAAAAAATCCTGAAAATGACAGATACAGTGTATATATCACGTATCACGATAACACTGTTATAACTGTAAACGTGTGTTGTTAATAATACAAATTCAAGTTCTTCGTGTACATATTGTCAATATTTCTTTTTATTACTTCAAAAAAAAAAAATTGGTGCAGAAAATTCAGGGGAGGCAGTTGCCTCCCCTGCCTCATAGGTAGTTACGGCCCTGAAAAGAGCAACGGGCGTATCATGCGCTAAAGTGCAGCCCTTTATTTTATGAGGTCACAATAGGAAAATTCAGAAGAAAGCAAGAAAATTAAACGTCACAATTAAGATTCGACCAATCATTTGCAGAGAACAGTTTTTACTATTGAGGAGAAATATTTTTCTCACACCACTGTCCACTCCAGTCAAGAAATGTGAAAATAGAGCAAAAATTAGAGATAAGAGTAAAGATGACAGTTTGCAAGTGTTAATCTCAAATGTTGACACCTTATTTTAATGTATTTATTTATTTTTTATGATTGAAGCGTTTGTTAAAAATCTGCTATAAATTTTTCTGTACGACTATTATGACTATAATATTCAAATATAATGTGCTTATTTAATTGTAGGAAATATAAAGTGAAAAATGCCAGAATCTAAGAATTTATTGAAAGAAGTCTTACCCAAACAAGGTTTATTGTACCAAGAGGATATGCCTACAGTAGTTTTATGTAAACCAAAAATTTTGCCACTAAAATCTGTTACATTGGAAAAACTAGAAAAGATGCAAAAGGAAGCACAAGAAACTGTTAAACAACAAGAGAAAGAGGCAAGACTCAATGATGATAATTTGTTTGGAGGAATTTAAATGATCATGCTACATGTATTTATATTGTCATTTCAGTTTACAATTTGACATGTACAACTGTATATTGTAAAGATAAATTCTTTATCAATTATTATGTACTTCATGCCTCACGTTTTTTATATAGATTAGACTATTGTTTTTCCTGTTTGAATGGTATTACACTAGTCATTTCTGGGCCCTTTATAGCTTGCTAATTTGGTGTGACCCAAGGCAGCAAAGGCTCCGATTTGAAGACCGTACTTTGACCTTTAATGGTTTTTCTTTTACAAATTGTGACTCTGGCATTCCTACCACATCTTCTTATATCTATTTAAAAGTATATTTATACCATTGTAGACAGCTGTTCAATGTTTAGTTGCTCTTTTCAGCAGGTCACTGTTAGTACTTTGGCAGGTTTTTGAAATTTCTCCCAAAATTTGCAAAAATGGGAATGTGTGGTAAAAAAATGTGTTGTGATATGTGTTTGTTAGTTCTACATATAGATCATTGATTTACTTTGGGGTCTCCAGTTTCTTCCATTACTGATCAAGAATATGTACATCAAAGCAAGAAAACCTTTCACAAACAAATATTACAAATTTCTATTGTTGCTTTAAAATTGAAAATTGGGTTAAGTTATCCAATTGCAATAAGTCATTAGGTCATTTAAATATATAACAAAATTTCAAACATTGTGCATGCAAATGCTATTCTTCGTTAAAGCAGTAGAGGTCATGGAGGTGAGTGCTGAGTAAAATGTTAGAAATTAGTTGGAAAAAATACATCCTTGGCATATTTGGATTCAAAGTGATATTGTTAAATGCAAAACAACCAAAGCAGCTTACCAAATGAACTATCTGTATTATATATATATATATATTTGGGTTATATTCCAAAAATAGTTGTCCAACAAATAGTTTGATGATATCCTGAGCATACAAGAAATATTGGCTACTAGATATTAAACAATCAGCAATCCCAAGAAAATCCCAAAAGGGTGACAAGGGAATAGAAGTATGATAACTCTTGGTTCTTTTCCAACCAGCAGTAAAAACCTTGAAGTGAGATATTGGATGTACATGATGTTCAAGTATGCATTTCAGAATAGGGACATATTACAATCTGATGTCTCGTGAAGAGAGACCAACCAATCTCTCTGCACAAAAAGAACCTTTGCAAAAACTCTGAGGGGTCTGCAGGTGACAAGTTTCGTGGCATAATGTCTGTCTCTATCCAATATCCCTTCATTTTCCAGAGGCAATCAAAGTGATTTTGTAGGTGGTAGGTCAACTCAAAATTTGGTAATTATCAGTTAAATCCATAGGGTTGGCATGTATGATACCTATGACAAAACAAAATATCTGTCCATTCAACAAAACGTTCGGATATGGTAATGGTCTCCATCTTTCTGTTCATCTGATACACACCAATAGTAATATACTGTTTGCCAGAAAGCTTGCATACTTGGTGTGATTGTATGTCATCTTATTTTCGTTGATACCTATTTTTCGTGGATAGAGAAAAACTTGCATTTTCGTGGATTTTCAATTTCGTCGTTTTAAAAACTCTGCATAAAATCTAATTGAAAATTAGTAACCCTTTCAACATTTAAATTCGTGATCCACCTGTACCCTCGAAATTTACGAAATATGGTATCCAACGAATAATAATGGATTCACAGTATAACAGATAAATGTATGTTTTCGGCATTCAACATCAGTTACATTTTTACTATGACAGCAGCAATAGCAGGCGTCCGGCGAGATATATACGGTTTCGCAGAACCCTTGCGATATACATGTATTCAATTTATACAGTTTTCACAGCAAACAGTGTCATAAAATTGAGGAAGAACCTTTTGGCAAGATTGGTTTATTCGGTTATTACTTTCCTTATCATCCTGTTCATAGTTGAAACATATACTGAACAACATCTATTGACATTGTTTCGCAAATGGCAATCAAACACATTCATCCATTTAGGTTGCGTGATGGGACATGCATATACAGTGTCTGTATCAAGTTTTTAATGGTTAAAAAGTTAAACCTATTGAAAATAACATTCCAGACGAAATAAATCAGCGTACAAAAATCCTTATTTAAATTCATGTGAACAACCGAAAAGCAAAACATTTTACCAATGAGGTACATCTTAAACATAGCAACCCTGGTAAATTAGTCTAATTACAAAAGAAGTTATCTGTTTCCTTTCATATATTTGTATCGCACATATGTCATGACCATTCAGCTTCTAAGAATAGATTAAAGATCACATTCTAATCACTACTGTAACATCAAGCTTTTTTTCATGAATTAAAAGTGTTGATCTTTATTAGCGAACATCGATGAACAACTTAGACAATGCGGCCATCGAAGCGCAATTATTACATCCTTGTCTGTTCCATCAATTACCACTTTCCAACTCTTGCTCCATTGCATGCGACAAAAACAACATGATATTGGACTAACAATAAAATACTTGTTGTTTTCCTAAAAGTATACGGACCGCACTTTTATAGTTGAAGACGACGAGTTCAGCAAAATTTTGTCAAAATAATTTAGAGTGTGTATATACCTGTCGATGATTAAATTTTTCTTCAAATTAGGTTATACATATTTGTGTAGCAGCATATTTTTGAGTATATGGGAGTTGGAACACAAATTATATTTCCTTATGGCCATATTGTAAATTTATGCAAAGCACTCGACTTTTTGTGACAAAAAGTTAACCCCACCTAAACAAACAAATTCGTTACAAAAATGTTTAATTGTAAATACTATTTATGGTAACATGTTTTACATTCTTTACATTTCTAATTCATAACTGCGGAAAATGACATTAAGTGAAATTCTGTGTTTGATAAATGGTACATTGTGAGGTCAAGATGTGTATAGCACTGATTTCCTTCCGTCTTTCATTTTGACTAGCTCATGTCATAGATAAAGTATGGAATATATGCCGTGTAAGTTGTGAATTTCCTTGGTCCAACAATTCTCATTGTCACATTCTTTGTCGTCGGTAAGGTGCAAATTTCTTCACCTAAAACAAATAAAATGTTATTAAAATGTATTACAAGGTTATGCGTGCGCTGCTCATTATTAGTTTTTTTTATTTTAAGTTCATAACCAAAAGGTATGACTTTATAAAAATTCAATTTCGTATCGAATGTTTGTTCGATTTATGAGTTTGGCTGAAAACTGATTTGATACACGAAAATTGAAAATTCTGATTGAGAACACACTGGACAAGTATGATTCGTTTACATGATGTCGATAACATTTTGGCCCCCCCTTTTTGGGAAAAAATTTGGTTGCTTATATAGGGAATCATTGAAGCGTGACTGGAGTGGGCCCCCTCTTAGGTCAGTCAGTGGGCCCCCACTTATGTCAATTTCTGGATCCGCCACTGAAAGGTTCAGCTTATAGATAGAAAAGGCTAAGCAAGGTTTCAATGTTCGACATAATTTATGGTACTGCCATTTCTTAAAGCATCAAAAGCACACAAACATCTTACAGCTCTGTGATTTTATGTACATCTTTGAACAAGTATCAAGACGACGGTACGATTTGATTGAACTTTGACCCTTCAATCAAATGTTTTTCGAACCTTTTTTTATGTTTTTGCAGAGCGAATGTTAAGGTTTATGACCCCTTCTGTAGCCATTTTTGTACAAATTTTTCAAACTTCAATTGTATCAAAACTTCAAATGTAATTAATAATAGGGATAGTCCATTTTGTGCATATACCAAGGGGAAACTTGATGCAAAGCATTATTTTTTATTGTTTCATTGCATTTAATAGACAAAGAGTACTTTGTGGCAAATAAATCAAGATTTTTATAGAAAATCCACAGCCTTTAATAAAGAGATTTTTGTTATAAAATTTGAAACATATATTACTCACTTGCTTTTCTATGATGTGCTAGTGTTTATTTTTTACCAAAAGTTCTAAGCAGCCTGTAAATTACAAAATACCTCGTGCTGAGTCACTAAAATCGAGCGCACTCTAACATAAATGCCGTGGATTTTCTATAAAATTTCCATATGTTTAGCATTGAATTAACACAAGGGTACATAATCCGAGTATTTAAATAAAACATTGCAGTTTTGATTCAAAATATTATTATTTTATTTATAAGGGATGACAGTGAAGCAAGAAAAATTGTGAAATTATACAAAACTTATGAGTTTTTGATTGACACACGCTTTGAATGATACAGCGGCACATTCCTCGGCCAAAAAGATATTTACACAGGAGGGGTATTTTGTTCCTCTATTCACTGGTAAACTATAGTTTGGGTGGCGCTTGTCAATTTGGCCGAAATTTTCTTAAAAACAAGCATATATTGGCTTTTAATATGAAAATTCGTACTTAGGACTTATTATTATGATTTTACACGGGCCAAAAATTCCCAAATATGCCATATGTTTTATTTTGTTTTGATGTACGATATATTATACAATTCCTTTATTTTGTTTTGATGTACGATATATTATACAACTCCTTTATTTTGTGTGATAATCTTAATTTTACTTTTCTACTTTTATTAGTGCATTTGTTTTGAGCGTGTGTTAAGACAAAGTTGAATGTCTGCTACTCGATATACATATAGTAAAATATTGCCTAATTGGCCAATAAAATGAAAACAAAACTGAATCTTTTCGCGTCAGTTCTGTATACGTTATTTGTTATTATATGAAACAGGTTCGTACCTTTAGCAGGTAGAGGAAGCTCTTCAATGACTCCATCAATGATTTCATAGATTTTTTTAACAGCTTTGTCTGCTATGTGCCCTATACAAACTTCGTATTCCTGAACTGTTGCTGTGAAAAATATGTTAAGAAATGCCATTGGATAATGCCAGCTAACTGTGCCATTAGAACAATCATCAAGAATGTCCACGTTCCTCTCTGGTCGTTTTCTGAAATACAAAAAAAAAAGAATTATCAATGGTCATTATGCGGTATGGGTTTTGCTCATTGTTAAAGGCCGTACGGTGACCTATAGGTGTTCATTCCTGTGTCATTTGGTCTCTTGTGGAGAGTTGTCTCATTGGCAATCATACCACATTTTTTTTGGTATATTTGATATGATATTATTATTTATAATTACAGATGAGGTTCTACTGAAACTTCTTCCTTTTCTTTGCATCTTTGTTTCTGTAATTTATTTCTCTGTCAACGCAGGTTTCACACATTTTAATTTTATTTAGTTATTTTTACTTATTAAATATATGTGTTAAAAAATGGTAAATTAATTAATTCGTCCATTATAGTATTAACCTACATGTGACAGACTTCTTAGAAAATAAGATTTGTTTCTCAATTCTAGCGTTATCTTCACAAATTTAGTTAACTTGTTTCAAAAGCAGTAATGTAAATGTCCATTGGATTTGTTTAGTCAGAAGTTCATTAGAACGGGAAGTGTGCAATCCTCCTATGTTTGATTCGTTTATAAATTGGTATTGTCACAGTGTTAAAAATTAAGCCTAGTTATTGCTAAAACCTTGTTAGTACACATATTAGGCTGATTGCCTTGAAAGACATTTTGAAAATGGCCTTGGTGTACAATAAATTCATGGTTTTTTTACCACAGCTAGACCAAAGCCATAAGCATATGTGTTAAAAATGATTTATTAATACAGAATACATATCAAAGTATTAACATGCAAATAAACTTAAAGGATTACATATACACATATCATAGCTTTCTGAGTTCAATAAAATATTTATTTATCTAAGTACCCAAAAATTTCAAAACCTTAAGGTTTCTTGAATTAAAAGCCAATTGAACTTGGCACTTGTTTTTACACTTCAAAATTTTATTTTTATTTGCAACTTTTTATGATAGGACTCCATTCTCTAAATTTAAGATTATAAAGGGGCCATGTAAAATGTTCTCCATCATCAACTTTATTGTTGTATGTATGTTTAGTCAGATAAAGTGGTCTGCTTTTAAACACATTTCAAATGACCACATTCATGTTCAACATCGAAGAACACTCCATTTTATATTTTACTAGGCCAATGGGTTGTTGGAATTTTATACAAACCAAAATCAGGGTGCATCAAATGTCAACATCGGAAGCAACATCGCTACATCACGTAAAACAATTTACTTGTGATTTAAAAAATAACATGCACTTAAATTGTATTTGATTTACTCCTATAATTAACGAATCAAATAAAAAGATATATGATAAATAAATTATTTCCGCAAGATCCTGGAATTTTACTTAATCAACCAAACGTAAGATTGATGATGGAAAACATTTCCGCAAGATCCAGGAACGGTACCGTACCAACAAGCCTTGATTATTACAACGGATAACAATTGATTATACAACAAGACCTCATGTCGTAACCTCGGAATCTCATTTATATTTCTTCAAATGTTTCAAATTGGTATTTTCTAAAAGGAGGTTAAACAATTACTAGTATGCAATATATATTACAGAAAAACCAGACATGCTTATGATACTCTAGTATATGCATATGTCTCATAGAAAAAACATTATAGTTACACCTCTGTGCCACAGCGACTCGACAGTAACAGGTTAATTTATAGGTACTTACGAAAATAAAACTGGGTTACAAGGATCCGTTGTATTCAAACGACAATTTACCGTTATCACATTTAGAAGCAGAAATAAAGACACCCAGATAATACTTTGAATTCCTTCCATTCTATTTTCTTATATGAAATTAGTTATTTAATTTTTATTCCACTCCATCTGACATGATAAATGACAACTACATAGGATAATTACGCAGTAAAGAATGAATTAAAATATAAATGTTATTCTCTCCATTAATTATACTTTTATGTAAGCTACAAGGTGATATTTTCTTGTGTTCTTATGACGTTCGCTATATGTCATTCAACTGAAAGGTCACTGTAGTTGTCAAAAGTTTGTTTGTTTACTACTCTGTTCTGGTTTTTCACTATTTCCGGTACACAATAATCTATTAACATGTAAACAACGAAGTTGATCCACGAATTTCGATTGGGACCGTCACATTTCCTTTCCATTTCAAACCAACTACTCAAGATAAAAAAAAAAGCGCGGCTTTGCGGTCTCCTGTCATTTCATAATTAGGAATACACAATGGTTTACTAATCATAAAGCTATTTTCTTGTAAGACAAACCCGTTTTTCCTAATTTTAACCACATTTACACATCTTATTCAGGTGACATTTGAAAATTTAAGCTTTGTCTTTAAAAGAAAGCATCACACTTCCTATTCCCTCCTTCGCCGATTTCTTCCAAGGTCAAGATATTTTACGGCTGTTAACCGTAAAATGTATATGTATGTAAAGCTTTATTTGCTTGTAAGTATTATGTGCGCATGCTTATTCCCAAGTCAGGAACCATAAGCTGGTCAGTGGTTGTCTTTGGTTTTTTTTTCTGTTTATTAGTTTGGATGTTTGGGACTGGGTTTTTTTTGTAGTCCTTTTTTTTTGGAAAGGGGGGGGGGGGGGGCATTTTTCTTTTAAAAAACAGTAGTTCCTTTTGAAGTCAAATTATGTTGAAGACCCATTGGTGTCCTTGGGCCGTTTTCAGCTCTTTGGTTGGGCGTGTCTCTTTGACACATTCTCCGTTTCCATTCTCAATTCTAGCTATAAAAACTTTCTTATCTAGCGCTTGAAAAATGGTATAGACACATGGCTATTTTTGAAAAACATATATGCTGCTCTGCAGATTTCCCCTGTGTTAATTGTGTTTTATTGGCGTATACCCTGCACAATTCGGTTGTCTCGTGGTAGCATGGTAGATTGCGGGTAGTAATTGATTCGATCGCACGCAGGGTCAAACCAGAGAACTTAAAATTGGTATTTGCTGCTTACGCAGCTTTGATGATTTGGAGCCGAAATGGAGTCGCTGTCAAAATGATGTGGAACGGTAGGGTGACATGTCTCCCTGTGGACCGTTTGAACTAGGAACAAAATTTCCAACTTGGCGTGTCGGGCTATAAAGCACATCCATATCACATAAAAACAGCTAATTGCCCTTACTATGCATGTACACTTGCAATACTGGGAGTTATGCAGCCATGCATTATTTAGTCAACCGTTTTATTAAACAAACGACAAACGTTCTTTCGTGAATTCTTTGTATGATAATTTAATTTGCATATCGCAATTTTCAGAAAACATTCCTAGAAAACTTTAGTCTTCATCATACCGCATTTCCCATCAACTTGTTTGTAAATCATAATATTTTTGATTTCACTTAAATTAATGTAATACCAGCACGGTCCTGTAGTAATTCTTTTCAAAACAGCTTTAAAAGTTTGACAGAAGCTGTCTTATGACAAAAAGAAAGACAACAATATACACAGCAAAATAATAGTATGTTTTTTCTGTATTTTCCCATATCTTATTGATAAAAGGATTTTTTTTTGCTATAAACAAGAGCATTAACTTTAGGGTTAAATGTTATTGCATATCAACTATTTGCCAATAGACGTTAAGCAACCAACAATTAATCAACATATCAATTAGTTAGCCAAACCTTGATTATGACAGAGCGTTTTTACGATTAAAATATAATTTCCGAGAAAAAATTTAGAAAATATGTTCATTTCATTCTTCGGTTTTTGACTGATATATGGACTTATGCGGTCTGGGATTAAATGTGTTGACATGATAAAATTGACAGAAGCTTATCTTCAAGATAAAGAGATAGCTTTTTTCAGTTTCGTTATTTTATCAATACATGTACTTTGATTCGAAATGACAACCGTTTTTAATTCAAGTTTAATAAGATATGTAAATCGGCATCTTTTTGAAGATATAGATGAACATACATGTATTGTTTCCCTGTAAAAATGCCGATTTTAAAGCATCTTGCAAATGCCCCTATCCGTTTAGACATTTACAAATATTTAATTGAAAATAAATCTATACTAAACTTAATGGTATTGTTAAAGAAAAATCATTAATATTTTTGAATTACTGTTTAAAACACTTTACAACCAATATCAGTGTGATCAAACCCTACCCGAACCTCTAATGATAGCATTATCAGCAAAGATAAAAAAAAAAAATTCACCTGAGCCGCCATAACCAACAACCAAGGAAATGACTATTAATATGAGAACCGTTTTTAAGATTATTCTAGTTTTCAATTTGTATTTGAGATTTTCCGGTAAGTTAAATAAACAATCAATTGTGGTTTCCTTTTTATCTTATTATTGTTGTCGTCCAGCGACTTTTATAATGATGTTTTTAGATGTGTTTAGTATTTGAACAAGCGGTTTCCGGTTTCGAGAAAAAACAATGTGAATGCTTGTAACACGACTTTAGTTTTTATTTTTGATAGATAATTGCTGAAATTATTTGAAATTAAAGTTAAAGACTATGTACTTGTTATATTCAATGCCTGTTCAAATTTGTCTTTAATCAATGCTAAAATGCATGTAATTGTAAGAAACCAAGACTTTTCCAAATGCAGTCATACATTTTCATAAGATATATTCATAAAACAATATACCTTTACATATTAAACATGTATTGTGTTGATAATTCATAACTAATTTTAATATTTTATATAATTACAATAAATACAATATAAACAAATTTATCTGATATTAGTCATGTTAATATCTGGTCGTGTATACATACAAGACATTGACAACAGAGTTATTTCTTTATCAGCAGGGATTTCGCCATTTTAAAAATAAGGATTACCCGCCATTCTGTATTTATCATTATTTTCAGTCCAAGTTGTAGATCTTTCTTGAAAGATAGAAAAACCATTAAAAAAAACAGTAGAGAGACATTAATAGAGCAATATTATACTTTTTGTTGTCTGTGCTGCTACAACTGGAACCAACATATACTATATAGCTAATATAATCGTTTGAATTTCCATTTTAAAATTAAATTAGTTTCGATTTTGTTTTTTTAAATTTTGTCCAGTAGTCATTGTAAAAACTCATGCTAGTTGTTTTAATTCTAATGACACACTTTCTGGTAGGATTTTTTTTAAATATTACCACTTCTCATAAATAAATATTTGAGCTGTTTACTGAAATGTTGTTTTTTTTTTTAAATCATAAACGCTTGCATCTGTTGCTCCCCGAAACGCACGTTTATTGAGAGAGAACGTTTTATTTCTTTTGTGCCAAGATATTAGTATGTTTTGCATGGCTTTTGCTGTTTGAATAAGAACATTTTCAATATGATTTCTGTGTGTTGGATACGAACATTTTGCCAACAACTATCCAAATTTGTAAACAGATTTTGATCGTGTTAAATGTGCATTAGCTACGAGATGTAGAAAAGATAAGATATAAGTTGGTTTTTTATTCATTCATAAAAGAAAGAAAATTAGTGATATAATAATTAGCTTTTACCAGCCATTTGGTATATTTTTGTCAAAAAAGCAAAGACACATCGTTAATGAATTGTTCGAGGGTCATGTCGATGGTGTTGATAAGATGGCATCTAAACTAAAATACACTCGAAATGTTGATACATATTATCGAGTCCGTGCATCGTAAATTGATTATTTTAGACTTTTATAATTAAATATACGTTTTTATATTATTAATTCGTATATTTTAACAAAATTGATTCGTTTAGGGATAGTCACATGTTAAAATATATTTTCGAAGGTAGAGAGAAAACGGCGGATAGCAAAAATCATAGTGACCTGCAAAAAGCATATTCCACGGTTATTTTTAGAATATCTAAAAACCAATATACTTTGTGACGTCATGTAATGAATTTCAGGATATTGTTTAACTTTTTGAAACACATGATATCTGTGATCAATTATTTGACGAAAAAAATCTTCAAATACATAAGATGTCCAAAAAAAAAAGTACACGAAATAACAACTAATATGTTGTTATTGTCAAGGAGACAATGTAATATCTATAAAATTCCAACAAACCTAAATGACGATTTTGATACAAATATGGTCAGAAATTAATAATATAACAAATATAGCTTTTGTATGAGGTCAATACAGGATATATCGACCCAAAGAAGTATATCGACCTCGGACTTCGTCCTCAGTCAATATACTTCTTTCAGGTCAATATATCCTTGTATCGACCTCATACAAAGGCTATATTTGTATAGTATATCATGAATCAAATACAAACATTTGAGTAAAATCTGTGAACATGAATTTGACAGCTATTAAATGTCCTTTAAAGCATTTATAACAGCGTTTTATATTCAGAATTACCAGTGTCACAACCAAATTACCCATTCAATCTATAATCATACGTTCATTTACTTATACATTGCATGCTTCAATTCTTCTTGTCATTTTTTTAAACACGTTATATACTATGTTTTTTGTTATTTTGTCACATATCACATCAGTTGCATGTCAATATGACAAAAAATCCAATGACTATGAAAATTATCCTGCTATGAAACAAATGCAGGGGACTAGTACTTCTTATTTGACAATGTCTTTGTACATAACGTTTCGCCTATGGTGATTGATCCTGCGTTCCAGAATCCTAAACTTCGATGCTTTTAGTCAATACGTATCACCAAATCAACAGCATGGTTAATTGATAATATTGGATAGGTCCGGCTATGCACCGCAAGCTTTTACTCATTTGTTACCAACATTTACTACATTTTAGATGGCAAGTGTTTTATACCAGCAGCCTATCATGGCGACTGGTATTCTCAAGAAAGTGGTGCAGACGTTAGAACCAACATAGACGTCAATTTTTGGAGCAGAATCTCAACACCACAAGAACGACTAGAATGTATTGATATATGCCAACATAAGCAAGAAATCTCACTGATCAAACAACTAAATAGTTCTATGGTCAACAGTACTATGTTGATGTCGGTTGCGTAAGTAAACAATGCCAACATTACAATGGTATTGTAATAAATGATATGAAAGTCATTGTAATGTAAAATAATAATGACAATGTAATGAATGATAACAATGTCATTGAAATGAATGATAATAATGACATCGTCGTAATGGATGATGATAATTACATTGTAATGAATGATATTAATGCCATTGTAATCAATGATAATAATGACATTGTAACGAATTTTTATAATGACAATGTAATCAATGATAATAATGACATTGCAATCAATGATAATAATGACATTGTAACGAATTTTTATAATGACATTGTAATGAATTATCATAATATCATTGTAATCAATGATAATAATGTCATTGTAATGAATGCTAAAAATATCATTTTAATTACAGCTGTTATCATAATGGTAGCAAGTTAAAAGGTTGGTTGACTTGTTTGCTTTCTTTCTTTGTTTATTATTATTATTTGTTATTAAGATGACATATGCAAACAATATCAGCAGGCGGAGTTAAACCTGTATACAGGTAAATTTGAGTATTTGATAATGTCCATTGAATATTCAAATATAATGTATACACGTTGGTAAATTTGATAATGTCCATTGAATATTCAATTATAATGTATACACGTTGGTACATTTGATAATGCCCATTGAATATTCAAATATAATGTATACACGTTGGTAAATTTGATAATGTCAATTGAATATTCAAATATAATGTATACACGTTGGTAAATTTGATAGTGTCCATTGAATATTCAAATATAATGTATACACTTTGGTAAATTTGATAATGTCCATTGAATATTCAAATATAATGTATACACGTTTAACTCTGCCTACTGATATTGTTTGAAGTTGTCAATCTTAATTACAATGCTTGAGCAAACTTTCATACAAACAAAGCAAGCAAACCAAACCTTTAACTTGCTAGCATTAGCAAATGGTTTTATCGCGATTGCCAGTATTTATATGCGGTGGAAGCCAAAGTACCCGGAGAGATGCTTTCCATTCGTAGTCGAAAACACTTCGCCAAAAGTGGGATTCGAACGACCAACCTCAAAATTGACAGTTTAATATAATGTCGTAGATGAACTACTTGCACAACTTTTATTGTTACCTCATACCTGTTTCAATGAAATGACAATGTTTGGTGACAACTTTTATTGTTACCTCATACCTTTTTCAATTAAATGACAATGTTTGGTGACAACTTTTATTGTTACCTCATACCTGTTTCAATTAAATGATAATGTTTGGTTTTTCAACTCTGTATATTGTATTTGAATAAAATATTGCTTTAACCATTAAATCGAATTAATTTGTATTTAATATATACCTGTACTTCCAATGAATTTTTGTAATGGTTAAGAATCGCCTGCATATACATTGGGTAAATACTCTTGTTTTATCAAAATTTGTCAAAATTGCATTTATAGTGTGGTAATATTTTCTTAATATACCAAAATGGCATCGAAACCTTTTGTAGGCTCTTAAATTAATTAAATGTGTATTAAAAAACCATAGGTTAATTCATTTGGATTAGCTCTAACCTCCTCTATTTTGAACTTGCAGAATAATACTAGTATTTCATTGGAGTCATCTAATTTGTCATAAAACTGTATTAAACTGTGAAAATGACGATATATAATTTCAGTGGAGACACAAACAGACACAGGTGTTTCTTCTGTGTAGATGTTTTATTCCGGACAGTTAATATCATACAATACAGACGACGTGAGTAATTATTTCTCAAATTTCTGTCTGCATATATATGTATGCATAAGTTGTGTATTGGACGGAGAGTTGTCTCATGGACACTAATACCACATCTTCTTATATCTATATTCGACTGGTTTGAAATAAGTTGTCTTTGTAGAAATATAAACCCTCAAACATTGATGCTTACACTAGTTAACTTATGTACGGGTTAAATCAAACGGTTTTTTAAATTACTTATATGCTACTACGAACATGGAACATCAAATAATGACATGTAAAACCCATGATATGAAGAAAGAGAAATGTCGTCAAAGAAAGGAAAACACATAAAGGCTTCAGTTTGAAAAAAACTTACACACAATTAAATTATCAGAAGACAAAAAATGTAAGTACTATTATTGTACGAGATTCAGTCAATAGCTCCGAGATCTGAGAAAAAAAATCAAGATCGAAAACACATTTTACCTAACAATCATTCTTGTTGGTATATCATTGAGGTAGTGACGATCATTGCTGCTTGCTCACAAATGCTTAGTTCTAATATATATTTTTGTCTTTTAACAGAACATTGTATAAAGAGTTCAAATGGTTCTAACATAAGTATTTGTAGAGGTATTTCCGAAGGCCTACCTGACATGGATAGTACTACAACGATGTTCAGTAAGTAAAGCGTGAGGCAAACGTATATCCGACTTTTGGTATTAGTCAACTAACGAAAGTAATATTGTTTAGTTGTTGGCGGAATTTAGCAAGATGCTTATAAACTGTAGATAACCTGTATATCTATTGAGATGCATATACAATGTACTTATATTTGTAAATGAATATAAAAGAGGGACGAAAGATACCAAAGGGACAGTCAAACTCATAAATCTAAAACAAACTGACAACGCCATGGCTAAAAATGAAAAAGACAAACAAACAACAGCACACATGACACAACATAGAAAACTAAATAATAAACAACACGGACCCCACCAAACTGTATATCTGTAAAGATGTATATACACACAGTCACTATATATATTTACAAATATACAGTTAATGTATCATTACAGATATACATATTGCATTCATCTTAATATATTAATAGTTAGTTTATATTCGTCTCAATAGATGAACTTAGTGTTCATCACTGCTGTAGACAGAATTAGACATCGAGAAATATTTGTTAAAGTGAAGAAAATAAAATATAAAGCTAACTGAACTAGACAACTAAATCAATATCAAACAAGCGATAAAATAACACAACATAGTAATGAGCAAGGGGAAACTGAATATTCATCTGTTAATTTGACAAATTTTGTAATTATCGATGTTGGTTAGAACTTTGTATTGTTTAAAAAATGTAAACTGTATCTATCTATTTTTTTCATTTTGGAATTCTTCAATATTGAAGTTAATGCTGTTTTTTTCTCCATAGGAATAAGTCCAATCGATGTAAACTGTATAACAACAATAGAAGGAATGTACCAGTTCACTTATGAGGTCGGAGGTGCCATGTCGAGAGGGGGTATATGTAACAATTCCAACAGTATAATAGCTGCTTGTCAGGATCCAGGATCAGCATATGTAGACAACAAATATTTCCAAATGAATTATTCCAGATGCTATGATGTTTCTACTTCCAAGGATCAAAGTATGCTTCGAACTTAAGTATTTTTGTCTAATAATATAAGTTTAATTTTGAATGCCTGGATATTGTAAGCATGAGAAATAACCATACAAATAAAACACAAAGCAACAATTATAACAACAGTCTGAGAACATCTCAATGATCAAAGAAATATGATTTGAAAAAGATTGTGAATTTTAATATTTCCCAAAGATTATACAACTTATGCGTTATATAGATATATATATATATTTGAAATTGTCCAAATATTAAAAAGTAAAAACAACCCCTAAATTCCTTAAAAATTCTTATAATTATATCGTCAAATCGATCAAAACTGTATGAATGATACTGCAATATGCTTTAAATAGCAACAAATCAAAGATAATATCAGTTTTCGAAATGAAAAAAATTGGGAATCTACCAAAACATATGATAGCATATTACAAATGTATACCTTCTGTACATATTTTACAGGTATACGATATAGATGCATGGGATCTTGGTATGCTGTTAAGAATGGTGTTGGCTATATTTTCGCTGCAGTTGCCGCAGTGGTTGAAGCTGATATCAGAGAAAAATTTAAATGCATGGTATGTTTTGTTTGTAACATATATAAAAGTTGATAATGCATCAGGCTATACTTTTTCTTCTTTCATTAGGATAGATGTAGTGTTGGTGAACAACGTCTATTTCGGTACTTTTTTCAATATAACGGTGGCAAGTTTATATTTGCGAATGAATCGGGAGTGCCCGGAGAGAACCATAGACCTTTGGCAGGATTAATAGCAAATTCCATTCAATTAAATCGGAGTCGACAGCACTTGCCACATGTGCGGTTTGACAAAAAATATCATTGATTTGTACATTTTTTTGTAAATTTACTGTATATCAAATGTCGAATTGTTGGAAACATAAAGGGTTTTCTTCCCAAGACATACATTTTCTTTACCGTATTCGGTACACTTTTCCGGAATGTTTGATTTTTAAAGCATTACAACTTGGCATTTGATTTAACCTTTAACTGTTAATTCAGCCATGCATTAACATTATAAAAATGGGTGAATGATAAAAACTACATTCATTTAAAAGAAAGGGCTCAATAAAAGTTAATTAATATATACAATAAAGTTACAAGTATTTTGAACTTTCTAAATCAAATACAATAACTTAATATTAGATGACCATGAAAGACCAGAAGGATCCGAATAACTGGGTTCGTTGGGTGATGAGCAGATTTCCAAATTGTAATTCTTTAAACAGTATCTATGATGGCGACCGGAAGCTCATATTAAGAAGAGGTAAGTAGAATTAAAATCACATATCTACAAGCTGAGTTTGACTCTCTCGTTCCCTTATATTGTTTTTCAACGTTATAGGTGCATTACATAAGGGTTTTTTCCGTATGAAACTATTCGCCAAACAGCCAGCACTTTAACAATTGTATACTTTCAACGATGCACTTGATTTTATATAACTATTTTCATTCACTCAAAGAATACCTTAGGCGTACATTGTTTTGGCTATTCTGTTTGTGTTTTCTCAAACGTTGTTATCCATTCGTTTAATGTGTTTGAGCTTTTGATTTTACCATTTGGTTACCAATTTTTATTGAATTACATAATTAAAAACATGAAAAAACATATATAAATGAAAAAAAGCACTATGAAAAAAACTCTGAAAATAATCCTTCTGATATGATCGCCGAGAGTCGAACAACAAAATGACAAATAGGAATGACTTTCCATTAAGACGATTAAAATACCCTTGGACAGAAAACTAAAGATTGAGCAAAACGAATCAGCCAAAAACTGGTAATGTACTCAAATAGTATGACAAGATTAGCATTCCCAGGTCCAATAAAGTTCTTCAACACTGTATAAATCACAATTAGAATTTACAAATAGAACAATAACAAGTACAAATGTATTGTTAAGGTTTTAAAAGACTTAAGAAATTTATTAAGTTCTCTTTTTTCTGCACCACCCTGTACACTGTTTTGGATACTTATTTCTGCATCGACTAAATTTCAGTGCTGCCACCTACGAACTTTCTACAGCCTCATTGTGTGTTACCAAGGAATATGTCTGGAAATTGGTTTACGCAAGGAAAACAGTTTAAATCTGATGTTTTGGTAAATGAAACACATATAACATTTAAAACCAGAATAAACCAATTTACACTCAGGAATTCGTACTTCTCCTGCCAGCAGTCAAAAGACACAAGATACATGATGACAAGAGTAACTGAGGGCAAATGGTAATATTTATTATTTTGAATTTACTGATAATATTTATTATTTTATATTAACTTATAATAATTGTTTTATATTCACTGGTAATATTTATTATTTCATATTCACTTGTAAAAATTGTTTTATATTCACTGGTAATATTAATTATTTTATGTTCACTGGTAATATTAATTATTTTATGTTCTCTGGTAATATTAATTATTTTATGTTCACTGGTAATATTAATTATTTTATATTCACTGGTAATATTAATTATTTTATATTCACCGTTTGGTCTTATTTAAATAATTGATATGGTGTAATAATTCGTGACACAAAATCACTATATCAGATAGGATGAAGCTTTATAAAGTATCAACTAAAATCTCACATCTCTGTTACTGAACGTTGAAGAATGCCTATTTTATCTGTTAAGGCGAAATTTTTGAAGTTTAACCTCAGACTTGAAACAAAGTTGACTGCTTATAACATTTAATAAAATACGGGGGAAAATAATTTTATCTCTTGATTATGAAGATTTTGTAAACGTTTCTTGAAATTTCATGAAGTTTTGAATATTATAAACCACCACCTTATTTTGTGTGTGCCTATATAATGCCATTAACCCGGCTGTAAATCAGTTATTGTTGATTCACATTTTTTCTATAACTGACAGTACGGTATGTTTTCCCTGATGTGAAAGCCGTAACCTTATCGTTACTTACATCCGCGTTATTTTGGTCTCTATTGAATATTTATCTCATTGGAAATCATAATCTCAATATTTTAGTATTGATGTTTTTTTCAAATTTTTAACTCTGAATGTATGACAAAGTTATTGATGTTTAAATGAAATAACTTTACGGCGATACAGTTATCTATAATCGCTGTCTCGCCTCTGCATACATATAGTTGAATTCCATGTCAAAAAGAAGTATAAAAGATAATAGTTATCAAAAGTACCAGGATTATAATTTAGTACGCCAGACGCGCGTTTCGTCTACACAAGACTCATCAGTGACGCTCATTTCAAAATAGTTATAAAGCCAAACAAGTACAAAGTTGAAGAGCATTGAGGATCCAAAATTCCGAAAAGTTGTGCCAAATACGGCTAAGGCAATCTAATCCTGGGACAAGAAAAGCCTTAGTTTTTCGAAAAATTTAAATTTTTGTAAACAGGAAATTTATAAAAATGACCACATAATTGATATTCATGTCAACACCGAAGTGCTGACTATTGGGCTGGTGATAACCTCGAGGACGAAACGTCCACCAGCAGTCGCATCGACCCAGTGGTGTAAATAGTTATCAAAAGTACCAGGATTATAATTTAGTGCGCCAGACGCGCGTTTCGTCTACATAAGACTCATCAGTGACGCTCATCAGTTTAGGCAGGTTAATAGATCTATTGTCTATGGACCTTTGAATGAAGTTGGACTGACTTTTCTTAACCTGTTATATAGCAAGGACAAAGGAACAGATTATGAAAAAGTGTATTTTAAATGCGACATTCATTTATATTTTTTTAATGAAAAAGCAGACAAACAAACATCAACAAACTTTTAAATTCAGTTCACGCATACGCTCATTAACTATTAATTAACATTATTAAGTTACTTTTGAGTCTTTTGTAGAGGAAACGCACATATTACTGTATCTTTGATTTTTATTTACATAGAAAAATTGACTTATATTTTGGTATAATATTGCTTTGTTCATACTTACAGCGAAGTTGACTTGGTATGTTTTGACATCTTGCCACGTCACCATAGTGTTGTTAGATACAGGATAGGTATGTTTCGATAATATTTAAATATACTCATTTTCTCGCGATAAACAAATTTTGATATTCATAACACATATCGTAATTTTGAATCTACCCTTTAAAGACTTTTAATTTTTGATAGGTGATCTCGGAAACTTGGTTTTCGTTGATTTTCAGCTAAGCACGAGGCATTTACTGTAAAAGCAAAGATTGGTGTGCTCGGAATTGTGATGACATGTCTTATTTATACTGCCGCTTCGTGAACATATTTATATATTCATAACATATTCAAATGTTCTCGTCATGATATGCCTCTAATATTTTTCGCTGGACGGTAAATACCAATGTAATTATCATGCTTCAAAAATGGAAAGGACAAAAGTCTCTTTATAGGGTTTTTGAATCGTTGATCGTGCGCACAAGTTTAGTATAGAAGCTCTTCCGCTCTCATTGAAATTGTGTTTCGGTCAACAGTTTTACACCCAAATATAATTAAAAAAGTAGCATTCAATTTTCAAATAAAGCCTTGTTTATCAAATGAATAGTTTATCGAACAACTCAAGATAACAGAAAAAAACGTTCTATTTAACTTTACGTGTTCAAGAAATGATACTGTGTTTATATGGAATTTCCAGTGTAGTTTTCAAGATTACATTAGGTACATTAATTCAACTTTATAGTGTTATGATCATGCAATAAACTTAATACTGTCTCGAGCAAACTTAGATGAAAACATAGATGAAACCAGTTTTTTTTTAAATATTAAATTAAATGTTCAACTCGTTTTAGTAGGATTCGTATTACTCAATCTTTGGAATTCTATGTAGTGGACTGTTATTCGTTTTTTTATTTACCATTGTGTTATCTTAATATCTTTGACCCATGGTTGCAAAAGTTAAAGCAAATATAGTCGAAACTTGTATGTTTTTTTCGGGTTTATACTTTTATGGGTTTGAACTTCATTATTAAATAAATGAACATTTTTCGATAAAAGAGGGACGAAAGATACCAGAGGTACAGTCAAACTCATAAATCGAAAGTAAACTGACAACACCATTGCTAAAAATGAAAAGGACAAAGAGACAAACAATAGTACACATCACACAACATAGAAAACTAAAGAATAAACAACACGAATCCCACCAAAAATTAGGGGTGATCTCAGGTGCTCCGGAAAGGTCAGCAGATCCTGCTTCACATGTGGCACCCGTCGTGTTGCTAATGAGATAACAAATCCGGTAAATGGTCTAATTCGATAAACGTCGTGGAGAAATGTGATTTTATTATCCGTTTCAATTTTCAAGTTGCTGGAACGTCCTCAACGATTTCCTTTAGACTACGGTAACGAACTGCGATTTTAAAAATGAACGTCAAATAGCATAAACTATTGCTCAGTACTGCATATTTATATTGTTTATATGGAAACATATTCATTTATAACTTCAGGCAAACCTGTAAGAATATCGCAAGACGAAGCACGGAATAACAAAATACTGGTGAAGAAATTTAGAGCAGCATGTAGTTGGATGTCCTTTACTTTTAACAGAGATGAAATCGATTGGAAATATGAAGTCCTGATCTGTTAGTATTTAACTATTACTTTATGATTTTCGTGACTGACATGTATATGAACGTGAAAAATAAAACGAAATTGAACGAACATCTATCACTGTTTTTTATTCATTATTCATTTTAAACAAAAGTTACAATATTTTTCGATGACATCTTAAAATTGATAGTCTTCAAAATATAATTAATAACTTTTCGTTTCAGTGAATCCGCCAGCTCCATTTCCTTGTCCTATAGCCGGACGATACCATTTTGAACAATATTATATGACAAAAACTGAAAAATTCAACACCAGAATCAGAGGTGTAACACAACGACCAAGGTCTAAGATATACTGTCGAATAACTGTATCTGAAATGAAGTCGTGTACCAATGATGTGAATAAGATATCCGTTGATGCTGAATACTGCGAAACATTGAACTACAGAGGACGCCCAATTGGAGAATATGGTAGGTTTCACCAGCAACATAAAACCGAAGAAATCGGACCAAAGGTTTATGTCGACAATAATATAAAGGATCAGTCTGTGCCACTCAATTATATTTAGATGATTTATGTCTTTAGACATTCAAATTTTATGAAAAATTCATAGCTAGCGATCTAAAATGTTTATTGCGTGTATGTTTTTTTATAAAACTTATATCAAAGGTTCATGTCAGCAATACCTTGGGCAAATTTTGTTAGAATTATTTGACATGCACAGATAAAATATATACATATGTGACTGACATTGAAATGCTGTTCTCATCTTTTTCTTCTTATGATATATTCGAGTTCAAACTTTGATAGAGTTACTTTGGCTGACAAGTATTTAGTGAAGAGATTTGAAGACGAATATACCAACTGTAAGGGCTATGAGATTTATTGTTAATATCATTGCTTTTTTTGTGAGAAGTTTTGAAATGGAACATAGATAATTGTTTATTAGCTATATCTAAACTTGTGCGAGGCATTTACTCTAATTTCTATTATATGATTCGTCACTTATTTATATAGATGTGTCTGACCACGAGCTGACATGTGTTGGGTTCTGGATGGAAGATTACAAGTCTTATTTGATTACTTGGGATGAAGAAGACGCCATTTCAAACTTCAGATGTTGGGTAAGTGCGTTTTAAAAAAGTACGCCCTTTCTTTTTGATTGAAATAATCTGTGACAGACATACATATCATTTATAAGGAACTTACTGAATATGCTCCTTTCTTACTTCAGGAATAGATCACCTTAGCTGTATATTGTAAAACTCTTAGGAATTTTTGGTCCTCAATGCTCTTCAACTTTGTCCTTCATTTGGACTTTTTAATATTTTTGATTCGAGCGTCACTGATGAGTCTTTTGTAGACGAAACGCGCATCTGGGACAAATATAAAATGTAATTCCTGAGTTTATTTACAACCACTAGGTCGATGCCACTGCTAGTGGAGTTTGAATATCCCGAGAGTATCACCAGCCCTGTAGTCAGCGCCTATTTGTTGGCTAGCGTTATCATTGATATGTTCATGAATCGAAATTAACTATTTACGAAACTTGAAATTTTTAAAATACCATGAAGATTCCCTTAGCTGTATTTGGTTAAACTTTTAGGAATGTTTGGTCCTCAATGTTCTTTAACTTCGTCCTATATTTGGCCTTTTTAACATGTTTTTATTCGAGCGTCACTGATGACGAAACGATTGTCTGGTGCAAATATAAAATTTCATTCCTGGTATCTATGATGAGTTTATTAATTTAAGTTGGTTGTTGCTTGTTTAGTGTCAAGTTGGAGTTTTCCTGCATATTCATGACGACACTTCTTGTGTTAGCTTGATGCGGGATTAACCGATATCTTGAAAGTGCAACATGTGAAAAGTAAATCATTTTGCGTGAATACGGGAAACAAAGTCGGGCGGTTCACTTAAAATTACAATCTCTTTTATTACAATGATAAGCGGGATACGGGATTCTGACAAAACAGTAAGTTTAAAAAAAAATGATACCCCCTTTGGAGTATGTAATCCTTTTGTTTTTTTTTCAACTCTTAACTCGTTACTTGAATACATGATAGATTATTGAATAACTTAAAATCTGATTTGTTTTCTGAATGCTTAGATTTAATGTATCCATGTGTTTGAGCCTTCAATTTTGCCATTTGATTAGGGAATATTCGTTTCGAATTTTCCTCGGAATTCAGTATCTTTATGATTTTACTTTTTAATAGTTTATACCACTGTAATTTGTATTTACAGGTATATGAACGATTAAGTTGGACGGATGTAATGATGTCAAGGTCACAAAATGCCAGATGTCCACCAGAACAAACGGCCGATTCTTATCAGTTAGATGGAACCGGACTGTCACTTAAACTCACAGAAAGTGAGAGATTGTGTAAGTAATCAATTACAGCCTGGTCTTCAAAAGCAGCCAATTTCAAAGAGAACGCTGTGAATATTTTACTGATTCGCATGACGGGTCGTGCATACATGGCATATCTTAGTCACGCATTTAATTTTGCTACATCTTGATTTCATGCATTTTCCTCAATTAGTTTTCTTGGTTTACATATCCAAAATGGATTAATCAGTTTTGCTAAACTATAAACTAATATCATCTCTGATTGGTTTAGTTAAACAAATGAACCTAAACTGAAATTCACTGATAGTGAAATGAAAGCATTCTATCAATTGCCAAGCACCTTACAACGGTTACTTATCGAATCAATTATGTAATATACTATAGAGTCAAAATAAAATTTGTCAAGCAATTTAGTAGCGATAGGCTAAACAATAAATGAAACTGAATTCACAAGGCAATCTTATTTTCAGTACAATATAGAAATATAAATAAGTTAAATACGACGCGCTTTTCTATATCTAATTTTACCAGGAACGCTTTAGCCCCCTGAATTGAAATCCAAAGTACTTGAATATGAAAGGAGGAGAAGGGAAAATATTTTATTTACAAAAAGTGCATATATGTTATCATTGATACAATTTACAGATTTAATCATCCCATCTCACTAAGAGAGACAATGAGTTATATCAAAAAGTTTGATGCACAACAAGTGTAAAAAATAGTTGTCAATCTAATAGAAGTCCTAGTATTCAACAAAATGATTGCATGCTTTTGATGAACCACATGTTTCATAAAATTGCATAATGAATATTACGGTAAAAAGCTTCATTACATAATGTACACATTTCTGATTACAGTTGATGACTGTCCACAAAGGTTTGATCCTGGACTCGATCCTTATAGAAAGCCAACCACTATCTACATCCTCAACAAAGCCAATGGTTCAACTCCTTCATACTGTTTCTTCCTTTTTACAATGTTTGCAATACTCTTTATAGTAAAATAACACAAACCGGTCCAAACTCTGGACTACATATGATACTTTTCGGATATGAATTCCAATTGATGCTTTTATTGGAATAGAACGCAGCATTGAGAATTCTAAGTTTAACGTATAAATACACCATGTTGTATTGAGTAAGTTTTTACTGTTCCTATTCAATATGTGCAATTGATCATGGATGCGATTATGATTTTGAGGTTGATAACAAATAATATTTTGTGCAGTGAAATACTGCTTACACAATTTTCAGTGGTACTATCAGTGAATCATATTAATTGATTTATCCTGGTTCTACATTTGATTTTTTTCTTGAAATCGTAGTTTGATTTAAATAAGTTTTAGCATTGATTCTTTGTTTAATGTCCAAATTTTCTGGTTTTATATACATTTTTTTGAGCCTCTGGCCTTTGTTAGTCTTTTATATTATTCTAATTTTAATTTCTTGTGTACAATTTGGAAAATAGTATGTCGTTCATTATCACTTATTATATATATTTGTTTAGGGGCCCGCTGAAGGACGCCTCCGGGTGCGGGAATTTCTCGCTACATTGAAGACCTGTTGATGACCTTCTGCTGTTTTTTTTTTGTATGGTCGGGTTGTTTTCTCTTTGACACATTCCCCATTTCCATTCTCAATTTTATGTTTTAGTTCTTCTTACTATTTGTCTAACTGAAAAAAAGAAGTGTGTTTTAATAAACTATTGGTTAAAAAATACGATGCAAAATTATATACTGTATGCTTATCCCTTTAAAGATACGAATTGCATCTCCCTTTTACACTATATAGCTACATATTTGTCGAAGAAATCAAAGTAGTAATATTTTATTGTAAATTGTTAACCATGCACAAATCATTTTATATATGATGTAATAATGAGGATTATATATGGTTATTATGAAAACAGTATTTATACATGATGTTATTTTTGTTACCTCTAACCCTCAATTTGAAAAATTTCAAAAATATGATGCGTTAAGCGTGTTACTGCGTTTTATAATTGATTTTCTATTTCAATTTTTGACACAAGTACAGTAGCTTAGAACATTTGTGATTTCTCAATTTCCCATTTTAATAACAATAAGAACATCTAAGTTCGTAAACTAATCTTAACATAAGCTGTTATGTGTTGAGTACATCTTTGAAGAATAACTATATTAACAAGCCCTAAAACATTATGGTCTTAATGAAATTAACAAATTTCATATTACAACACTAGTATTAGTTACGATAGCACAACATTGGCAATTATAAGCGTGTATAATTAAGTATTCGTTGCTGTATTTAGTAAACAATATCTTATTTATGATTGATGAGGATTAATCAAAATAATGATTTTATCATTTTAACTTTTTTTGATTCGAGCGTCACTGATGAGTCTTTTGTAGAAGAAATGCACGTCTGGTGTAAATACAAAATTTCAATCCTGGTATGATGAGTAAATTCAGATGTAGAAAACAAATACCATTCTTGAGTTTTGAAATACTATGAAAATTATTTGCAGAGGTACTTTTCTTAAAGCTGTCTAAAAACGTTAACAGTTCAATATTTCTGATGTGATAATTTACGCAGTTTTGAAGATTTTCATGTTTGTAAATACTTCCTAATAAAAGGGGACAACAATAATAGATTGATCTTGAATTGTTCATGAAAATCAAACGAATGTGTAAAGAGCAAATCTTCGTTTATGTCGTGAATTTTATTTCAATCTTTACTGAATTTCTAAACGTTTTTTTCAATGCTGTATCATATTATTATGGATACCCATTCAACTTCAGCTGAAAGAGAGGATTGACTTAACTTTATTTTTCAATATACCATGTAAATGTAACAGATTTTATGTGAAAGTTATATCTTATGTTTTTGTACTATTTCATTGTATATTTCATAAATATTTCATTTTATACCATATGCAATCATGAGAATAAAATATATGTTTTCGTTACCTCTTACTCATGGAATGTGAAAAACAACGCCAAATTTATGACATTTAAAAATGGTTAAGATATAATTAAAATAGCGATATTTTTCATTTTGATCTATGATATAAATCTGTTTTGTCCAGTTAATTACTTTTTAAGTAATGATTAAGTATATTTATAATGTCTCAGTCCCATATTGGAATAACAATACCGTTATTTTACCATGTATGCTTATACATCAGCATACGTTGTTATTGTCTGAATAATGCATTTGATGAATTGTCGTATTTACAAGTTCTCATGCATTATTTCCTTCATAGAATATAATACTTTCGATTAAACATGAAAAGTTGTCTTCCAAGTGTCACGCAAAATCAGGCTTTTATCTCAGATTTTGAATGAAGTCTTTGTATTTGTATTCGTCCCTGCTTTCTTCTTTGGACTTTATATATGGAATAAAGGCCATGTATGTCTTCATACGTCTTGGTCCAAAAAATGTAAGAGACAAATCTCCAGTGTAGTCAAAACATTCTGACTGGTCTAAAATAGAAAAAAAAACAAGACGTATTTCAATATTGTTTAATCATAATTGAAAGTATTAAAAAGAAAAATCACAAAAAATACTGAACTCCGAGGAAAATTCAATCGGAAAGTCCCTAATCACATGGCAAAATCAAATGACAAAACACATCAAACGAATGAAACAACTGTCATATTCCCGACTTCATGCAGGCATTTTCAAATGTAGAAAATATGGGTACAGCGTTCTTTGTCACTTTACGTTTCACAAACTATGTTAGTGATATTGATATAGAATAACGAATTATTATGTGAAAGGAACTTCGTGAAGTATTATTTAACTTGTTGTATGAATTTAATTATTTAAAATTTCGGAAATTATACTTTGTACCATTAAAAGTCGAACTCTTACTCTTTTGTATAGTATTAAATGGAACATGTATGTCTTTAAACTGGTATGCATTTATCCCAAAGCTGGTGGACGTTTCGTCCCCGAGGATATCACCAGCCCAGTAGTCAACATTTCGGTGTTGACATGAATATCAATAATGTGGTCATTTTCATAAATTTCCTCTTTACGAAAATTTAAATTTTACGAAAACTAAGGATTTTCTTATCCCAGGCATAGATTACCTTAGCCGTATTTGGCACAACTTTTTGGAATTTTGGATCCTCAATGCTCTTCAACTTTGTACTTGTTTGGCTTTATAAATATTTTGATATGAGCGTCACTGATGAGTCTTATGTAGACGAAACGCGCGTCTGGCGTACTAAATTATAATCCTGGTACCTTTGATAACTATTTAACCTGTTTTAAATTGTGTCTCAGATGCATAGACAGTTGGAGTAAGTAACTGTCATACAAATTCAAGGCGTGGCTTTATTTGTTTACCAAATATGTCATTGTCGAAAGCATTTATCAAGTTAGGACTGTGTTCATCAATAGATATTAGGAATACAAAATATGTGATTCTTTCTAGTTGGACTAAAATATATTTTGTAATTTTGTCGTATCGCTTTTTACAAATACACAAATGTTTTGGATGGATGGTTATTATTAATGTAAAATGGAGTTGGGTGTATATGCATTATTTGTTATTACAGTAGTTGAAATTGGAGAGAGACAAGTAATATTATAGTTAAACTGTTTTTGTTTTGGAAGAGTCAGCCGTTGAAGGAATCATGGCGATACGTTAACTAGGCATAATTAAAAGTAGATTGTTAATTGTGTCTTGGCTTGTCATTAGACTTCGGCAAATTCATAAACTTAATACAGTCATCATAGATACCAGGATAGATATTTTATATTGGCGCCCGACGCGCATTTTGTCTACAAAAGACTCATTAGTGTCGCTTGAATAAACAAATGTTAAAAAAGCCAAATAAAGTACGAAGTTGAAGAGCATAGGACCAAAAATTCATAAAAGTTTTGCCACATACAGCAAAGGTAGACAAGCCTTAGTAATTCAAAATTATAACGGAATTTATAATTGTTATAACATCAGATAGATTGAAATGACTGTTACCAATGAAAATAACACAGACATTGAAAATAGAAATACAGCACAAAAATGTCAATAAAACAGATGAATTCAGACGCAATAAAATAGTAAACATGTCCAGCTTTACAAGTGGCTCACGTCGTGATGTTCATTCCAAGTTACATGTGTTGATCTTATTCGGCGATGTTAAGAGAAGGCAGATTTGTAGTATAATGCTGAAGACATTATGTTATCCAGTTGATCACAATAAGGTATACCGCACATCTTTAATTATCTAAACTTGGAACAACAATATACGTAGTAATAAACTTCTGCATTTGTTGTTCTAGATTTCGATCCATCTCTTTCTTCGATTCTTATCTTAACAACTACTGTGTAAAAGATTATGTGTCTTATGTCATGTCAAAGGCTGAACTGACAATACAAAAATAATGACATAAAGAAAGAATACGGAGATACATTACTAGTATATAGAATGACTGTAAAATAATCTTTAAAAACCATACCTTTCTTACTAGGAAGATTGATTTTCCTAGATCCCGAGCGGGTAGTTATCTGTGCCCTTTTTACAAATGGATCATGTACATATCCCACACAAAATGTGAAGTTCCCATTTTCTTCTGGAACAACCACTTTCAAAGTCTTTTCTGGATAGTTCCAATACAGCGTTCCTTCTGTACAATTGGATGGCAGCACAACTCTTTGTACACGTCGTCTGAGTAAATAAATATGATACAATATTTATGAATATTCGTACCTGAAAAGACGGACTGTTTAATATATTGGTGAACATGCAGAACAATTATAGGAAAGGAAAATCAAGATGTTTCAATAGATTGGGAAAATTAATTTAAATGAAAAACGCGAAAAAGATATTAAAAATTATGCAAGATTTTTAGACAATAGAAAATTGTGGTAAACACAATTTCTATCTGTAATGTCCTTTATTTTGTCTATTATCAAGGATGATGAAAGAGAAAAGACAAAAAAAGTGCGCGTTCAGTAAATAAGTTATTATACTAAACATTGAATCAATATTGCGATCCATGCACATAGAATAAATCTTAATTCGCCAAGAAGCAATTGTTTTATTTATCGAACGCTGTTATCAAAAGTTATTTTCCATTTTTTTATTTGCTTTTTTAATGAACATTTATTCCTCTTTATTCGACCTTAATCATCAAATTAACAAGTATAATCTCATTTTAAATTTATTGAAGTCCTGTTTATAGCTCTGAACGTTATGGTGATTTCATTTACTCAGGGTTGGTTTTTTTTCAGTAAAACTACGTATAAACAAATCTGTGAGACATATATTACATAAAAGTATATACATGTACTAAATTAAAATTAATGTGTGAATAATGAAAAAAACTCATCATATATACCAGGATTAAAGTTTTATATTTACGCAAGACGCGCGTTTCGTCTACAAAAGACTCATCAGTGACGCTCGAATAAAAAAAATGTTAAATGGCCAAATAAAGTACGAAGTTGAAGAGCATTGAGGACCAAAAATTCCTAAAAGTTTTGCCAAAAATATTCTTACTTTTCTCGATTCGATAAAGATTTCAGCTTTTACAAATATTTTTAGTAAACCCCACCCTACACTCATGAATCATTCCATTCAAACATAATATTTATTGTTTGTGTCTCCCTAATATCTGTTTCGAAGATAATGTAAGACTTTATTGTCATCTATGTAAAACTGTAAACTATTGATGTCACAGAAACACTATTCCCGTGCGTGATCATACAACTATTTTAAAGCTCTTGCGGCACGATTATGTAATATTATGAGAGGTGGTTGTAAAAAGGAATAATCTGCCCTGGTAACAACTTAAAATGAATAACCTTGTCCAAAACAATATAAAAGTGAATATTTTACCAAAAAGGACGAGAATGAATAATTCGCTAGAAAAAAATCCTTGAGCAAATGAAAATAAATTTTAGAAATTGGCTAATGATTTGACCAATTTTAATTTCGTATACGTTAATAAACTTAATTGATACAAACAATGGCATTATCCATTGCAGTTTCAAATAATTTTTTTTCTTTAATTGCATTTCCTATACGGGTTTTTTTTTAACATAAAAAAAAATGGACACAGATGCAAATGTGATAGACGTCGATCATCGTTAACAAATAAAGTAATGATAACTTCAAGCCTTGTGTATTTTTTGTATTTGAATTGAGTTTACAAAAGTTTTTTTTTTCATTTCGGACATGAAGAAAAAGTAAATAACTTAAGGACACACCAATATAAAATATGATTTTAGAAATACGTTATGTTTGTGTGTGTTTGCTTCTATCAAAAAAACAATAACCAAACAGTAAGCAGATTTAAACCAAAGACATCAAAAAGTTTGACTTTATCTTTCGATCAACTAACCATTGTAAGAAGAATTTACAATTTCAACTAGGTAACATTTTAATATTTAGAGATTGTACATTTTTGCTGTTTCAAAACTCTAAAGATAAACATTGATATCATTAAGTCATGCAAAATAATTTTTGTATCTTTTTCCTATGAAGCATTTATGTATAGACGAAGGAAAACTAGATTAGTATACAAAATTATATTTCTTTAAAAAGAACAACCGAAGTAATTGAAAAAAAAACGTCAGACGCACAAATATGTACTGATATATCTTTTTTAAATGCATATTAAAAAATTGATTCAAACGACGCAGAATTTTGTAAATTGTATCATTGTAAAATTATTTTCCTCTCATTTAAATTAACATTTTATGTGAAAATATCATAACATATTTTCATACTTAATTCAAAATATCAATTGTATTTCACATATAACTAACTTACCGCTTAATTCCTATGTTGCATCGATCAATCCTTAAACAATATGATAAACCGATATACACACAGACAAGAAATACGAGGATTCTTTGTGAAGTCATTGTTAATAATATTTACGAATGAAAAGATGCAACACGTTTTATACTAAAAATGATAAATATTTCGGGACACTTAGCTGTAACCGGAGGTTTCCAAATATGTCGGTCATTTATCGTAAGCAATAAAACGTTTGATCATTTCCTTTACTTATTAAAATTATGAATTATCGTGACATTTAATGGAAAATACAAATTTCATATTAAATAAAAAGAATTAGAAATACATGTTGAAAAGTCAAAAGGTTTGAAATTTACGTAACTTACATTGTGAAGTAGTTATGTATAGAATACTAAATAACATGTTGATATTTAACCATAGAAAGAAGATGTTACTTTAAAATGACAAATGGTTATCCATTAGCCTAATTCAAAAAACACTTTTTTGGAAAATTAGATAAATGGTCTAACTAAATTAACCAGCATCGAGACACCACAATTACAAGTTAACTGTTATTTCTTGGTGGTATTATTGGTCTAGTGGTAAGAGCAGATAGATAACCTGCGTCCATATAATTAAACAAATATTTACTCATGCAAACTTGAAAATAAATGAAATGTCTTAAAAGTTTACATTTTTTTTGTTTCTGTGGTTCCGTTGTTTATCTTCTATAGTTGATGTGATTCCCTCGGATTTAGTTTGTAACCCGGATTTTGTTTTTATCTCAATCGATTTATGACTTTTGAACAGCGGTATACTACTTTTGTCCTTTTGTTGTATTCATATTTCTTATTTTTTTCTAAATTGTGACCATAAACCTGTTTATGATCATTTCATAATATCGAATGTCAACAGGATACATCAACATTAAATTTTGACAAATGCTTCTACTGGTGCACTGTTAATTAGGTACATTTTGATGAAATTCAAGTTTAAGATACTGTTTGGCAGATTAAAACTACAAGGCAAAAATAACTTCAAACTTATTTTTACTGTTCACTTATGGTTTTTAAACTTGTTTGACTGATCAGTTTAGTGTCTATACTGGTTTTTCATTATTCAAATTTATATGCATAAATATAACTTTTTTTCAACATGTCAGTGACTAAAAGCTTGACAGGAAAAAACTATTCGGGTGCAGTTGCATAAAACTAGTAGTAAATGAAGTATTGACGTCACAAGTGCAGCAAAGGATGTGAACACTTCCAAAGTATATTCATTCAGTTTGAATTCTTGACTATTAACCTCTTTTGTGTACGCCCATTTGCAGTGGTATCTTGATCCAAGGTACGTGTTATCTATTCAAGTGGTATTTTATTTGTACGGGTTTCCGATCCGATTTCCGGATAACTCAACTTTTTTTTAGTTCGTATGTTGCCCTATGGTTTTCAATAGTTTGTTAAGCACCTTCCATCCCTTATCCGGTAGTTTTGTAGATATTCGATCAGTGATGAAAATGTGTGACTCAATTTGGATTAAACAATTTTTTTTTTTATAATACATATCTCTATAAGACATGGATTTTCACTTTATGGAGTATAAAGGAAAACGCAAATAAAAAAATCAGTGAGAAAGTTGGGCAATTAGTGTATGATTTAGAGTTATTTAAGTCCAAAATAATTCAACAATCATATTATCCATACCAATTTGTTAAAGGGGCACTAGATATCGAGATAACGAGATATATTCTTTAATCATTAATGAAAGTGAAATGATAATAATTCGCTATAAGCAGCCAATATGGTTTAATTTTGTCAAAATAAGCTAAGAAACATTGATGATGAATTATTCACATGCAATTGAATAATTCATCTTCATTAAATCCATATTAATTTGATTTGACCTTCAATTTAACCCCTTAGATCGAGATGGATTAAGTATGAATTATGCGTGTTCAGTTATTAAAGGGAAATGAATGTCAACATTGAAAGCGGAATAAAGGTAACTCATTTGATTGAAAGATTCAATCCACCAAAAAATATTCTTATACAGGTAAAAACGGTAATTGACATATATTTTGAACTTAATCTGAACGTAATAGATTACCGTAATATGAAATTAAACATAACAAGAATAATCCAATTGCGCGAGTTCGCTATCTGTTTATATCGCTTATATGACCATCGGCAGTCGGTGGAGGTTTACACGATAGTTATTTGAAACGATTATACATCTGATCGAGCCCATGTTTTATATTTTGTTCATTTCATACTTTTTAACAATTTGGATATACGTTTAAGTATGTTATAAATCAAATATATTGATTGAGAATTTGAAAGCCATTACTTTTTAATATAGATTGATTTATTATTTTCCATGCAAAATCGCTGATATTTGAAGCTATAAAAGATGAAACGATGACTATTCAATTCTTGATACATTGAACAAGGAAATGACAATATCTGTTTTATTTCGAACAACTACAATGCAGTTGAATAAATAGCAAAAACGTAGTCACCAACGATTTGATTCCATTTGTTACTACAAATTTGATGCAGTGGACACGACGATATTTCCATATTCCAAAACAATAATGTATGATTGCATTGTCTGTACCAAGTCAGGAATATGACAATTGTTATCCATTAGTTTGATGTGTTTGAGCTTTTTATTTTCCTCAAGGTTCAGTATATGTGTTACTTAACTTTTCACGGTCTCCATCACGGATCGGATGACTGGTACGATGTATTTGTGTCTCATCTGACTAGTGACATGTGTCGCAGTCATAGATTTTTAGATGCTAGAAAAGTCGTCGTATCTGTAATTTTACCAATTGTGTTCTGGTCCTAATTGTGACATTATGGTTTGGGGTGGATTCATATGGTGGGTGATACATGCATATCAGGTATCTCTTTCCCTATCGGAGCACGCGTCTTGTTCTCATGTAAAGAGCATACGATTCCCTAAGTTGTGTTTGTGAATTAGGTGTGTCTTTTCATAAATTTGTGAACAACGGTTAACTACTGTTGTCTCTATTTATACACAGAAACAAGGGTGTATGTCTAACTTACATAGTGAAAAGCTATATGATTAAGTGCATACGATTCCCTAAGTTGTGTTTGTGATTTAGATGTGTCTTTAAATCAATTTGTGAACAACGGTTAACTACTGTTGTCTCTATTTATACACAGAAACAAGGGTGTATGTCTAACTTACATAGTGAAAAGCTATATGATTAAGTGCATACGATTCCCTAAGTTGTGTTTGTGATTTAGATGTGTCTTTAAATCAATTTGTGAACAACGGTTAACTACTGTTGTCTATATTTATACACAGAAACAAGGGTGTATGTCTAACTTACATAGTGAAAAGTTATATGTTTAAGGGAACTTTTTAAAAAAATTAAACAAATAGATCTGTAATTAAGTCATCCTCAAGGAAATGGATCTTTTTTTAAAATAATTCAATCACAAACGTATGTTTGAAATAATGTCAGTACCAATGCACCGAATACTGAACTAATGGTACTCTCTGGACTATCAGCCTACATATAGATAGAAAACTGAATAAACACTTTTCAAATGTGATGCGTCCGAAGTGCTTTTATGAACATACTTTCATCACGAAAGCTCATATCAAAACAACTTGAAAGCAGAGGAGGTATTCATATTAGCACGTTATTAAAACTTATTCGTGTACTATTGTCAAGAAAAACTAATCAAATGGCTTTGAACATGGATTTGAATGTCACATCTAGAAATTAACAATGGGGGTCGGTTGAAAACAAAACTTTACAACAAAAGAGATGATTTCAGCTTTTCAATTGTGAACTTTCCATTTCTAAGTAGCAACATTCCAGCAGCACCTGCAAACGGGGTATATATCTCCCGATTGATACGATATTCCCGTGCTTGCATTTCCTATCATGATTTTCTTGATAGAGGGTTGCTGCTCACAAGGAAGCTATTAAACCAAGAGTTCCAAATGGTAAAGTTGAAATCATCCCTTCGTAAATTTTACGGACGCCATCACGAGTTGGTTGACCGTTATGGAATAACCGTTTCACAAATAGTATCGGATATGTTCATTACGTCGTAACTATAATCCCCTCCCTTGAATGAATGTGACATACCGAATTAGACTATTTACTGGATTTGTTATCACATAAGCAACACGACGGGTACCACATGTGGAGCAGGATCTGCTTACCCTTCCGGAGCACCTGAGATCACCCCTATTTTTTTGGTGGGGTTCGTGTTGTTTATTCTTTAGTTTTCTATGTTGTGTCATGTGTGCTGTTGTTTGTTTGTCTTTTTCATTTTTAGCCATGGCGTTGTCAGTTTGTTTTAGATTTATGATTTTGACTGTCCCTTTGGTATCTTTCGTCCTTCTTTTAGAAAAAGCTTGTTTTAATTGTTCTCTTTTAAACATGTACAACCATTGAACAAAAACAATAGTAAACGTATTGTTTTACTAGCTCTAAAACAATTGATAATTGTCTATTATCCTTCCTCTTGGTCCGGCTTCTTTACTAATCTAAATGATATAAATACGGCAAACGATTTAGGAAAATGTGGACCTTTAAACGCCATTGTGATGTTTCCAAATTTAGGCTTAGAACAGCTCGGGTTACCTAAAGCAAAGTAAAATACAAATGACAAATTACATAATCATTAGAGAACATTAATTTTATTTCGAAATAGTATACGAAATATTATACATGTACATGTTATGTGTGGACACATGCAGAGCAGGATCTATTTACATTTCAAGAGCACCTGGGATCAACCCCAGTTTTTGGTGGGGTACGGTAGTGCTCAGTCTTTAGTTTTCTTTGATGTTTCTTGTGTACTATTATTTATCTGTTTGTCTTTTTCATTTTTAGCCATGGCATTGTCAGTTTATTTTCGATTTATGAGTTTAACTGTTCCCCTGGTATCTTTCGCCCCTCAATTCATAGTTTATAAAACAATTTGGGCTGATAGCTCACAGTTTAATGCCTGGATTGAACAGATTATCGGTGAGCAATCAACGGAGGGATGTTACAGTACAACGCGTATGTAATACATATAACACAATCAATAGTTAAAGTAAAATAAGTTGTAATAAGCAATATTTGTATACTGTATTAGACATTGTGAGCAGTACCTTCCATTACAAAGAAACAGAAGCTGGCTGTGCATTGGCTAGCTTAAATCGTTATCAAAAAGGTAATTTAAATTCTTTGAATGTCAAAGAATAAAATTATTTTTATTATTCACTGAAATAATGGTTGTCAACATCTGTTTTATATTGATAATAAAATATATAAAAAATATATATTCAAATACCTGGCTTAGGGAGTGGTAGCCATGTTAGTTCACCATCATTGTTCTCTATGATATCAATTGTAGTGCTTGAAATCCTTTCGATGCAAAGGGAATGCTCCTTTTCGATGTTCTCCGGTTGAAACTGTGTTTCAAGATACCTTATAGGCATATTCCAGGGCAAGGTACCATTCGTACAGTTAATTTTTATCTCTTCTGTTAAATTTGACGTAAACTTGCTGCAATATATATCACAATTGATATAGATAAAAAAAAATATCAAAACAACGAAATAAACAGGAAAACATTTAGAAACTCTTGGTCTTTTAACGTCTTTTAAATAGAATTTACGGAATGACTTTTACAAAAAGTTATCATGATTGAGTGATCATATTAAAACAATACTTTATAATTTGCATAAGAACCGAAACAATTGAAACGATATGTGACCAAAAAAGTAAAACAATTAAAAGCCGTCTAAGGTCAACTTTGTCTGAGGGATCAAAATCTCGAAGCAAGTCTGTCCTGTCATGCGTGCATCATCCGACATGCATCCTTATCATTTCAAAAACAATTATTCTGACGAAAAAAATAAAGAGTGTTTCCGTATCCTGAATTGTTAGTCGGTTCGGTTTGGCATTTACTATTATTACCTAGATAGAAAAGAGTTAATTGTATCTTATTTTAACCAGCTTCTAAATTGATGAAAGAACTGATAAGCCATTAAGTAATTAGGGTCGAATACGCATAAGTAACACGAAAAGGAAAGTTTTATTTCAATTCGGTTCACATATAACACATCATAACCAGTACAAACATAATCTCTTGTGAGATTTTTACAGGAAATAAATATGTTTTTTATGACGAAACAATGTGCATTTCAGCTTCGTTGCACAAAACAAGGAAGCTATTAAACCACGAGTCTTAAAAAATAACCCAAATCCGTGAAGAAGAGTTTCAATACAATTGTTACATTATGATTTACAATAGAAAATAATAGTGAAATATAGATTATTTGTTTGTAATAACCTAGGCTATTCAACTCATGTTTAACTAAGTAGCTTAACGAAGAAGTTTGCAACCAATACATAAAATAAAAGCAAAAACTCCCTTTATCGCGTCTGGCCAATAACATGAAACCATTTCTATGATCAGCTGTTAATAAACAGATGTAAGAATTGTTGTTTTTGTTTAGAAGTGTCAAAGGGCTTTACATTTACATCTGATAATCTTAATTTTATTGCTTTAATATACTTCGTACAAACTATATTACATACTCTAATTCGTTATTTCAGTAGTGGTAAACTTAGTTACAGTCCGTATTATCAACAGCCGGGGAAAACAATGTGTACACGTAAAATCAGTTGATGTTTGCACTAACAGAACTTGCAATATTTAACGATAAAAAAAAAAATTTTTGAATCTGTTAAAAAATCTTTTTTTAACAATTTTCAACTGGAAAATATTGATAGTTTGAGTGAATGTTTGTATTGTATGTATTATTCATTTTGATGTAATTAAAATGATTACCTATATAATGTTATATAGACTTAACGATATATAGTCAAGACTCCATGATTGAGAATAAACTCATCATAAATACGAGTATTTGCGCCAGACGCGTGTTTCGTCTACAAAAGACTCATCAGTGACGATCGTATAAAACAAGTTAAAAAGGCCAAATAAAGAACGAAGTTGAAGAGCATTGAGGACATAAAATTCCTAAAAGTTTTGCCCCATAAAGCTAAGGTAACCTATGCATGAGATAGAAAAGCCTTAGTATTTCAAACATTTAAAAAGTATTGTATCCGTTAATTATTATTAACATATCAATAATAATTAATTACAACACAGAAGTGCTGACTACCGGGCTGGTGATACCATAGGAGAATAAAAACCCCATCTGCATCATATTTTAAAGTGAAATATAGTTATGAATCCACATTTGATGGTATTATGATGGTATTATGATCCACTTTGTATAAAAGGGAACATCATAGCAAACAAATAAGTTTAGGTGCGTTTTGCATAAGCTCGAATATCAGTTTGGAAATTATTTTTGAAATATTCCAAGCCTATTCTCTCTTCATTTTCAAAACAAATGGTCATCCCTTCATCATGCAGTCATATCACGTTATTATATAACTGAATCATTGAAACGATTATCTCTGTCCCCTATGATACCTTATGATATAAAAGGCATATCAAAGAAAATAAAATCATCGTTATATGGAACAAACATTGATATAGATAAAGTGGTATACATAGATTTGCGTTAGATATTGACTCTCTGGAATTTTGTCCGGTCTACATGTACAACATTTTTCAAGATATTATGCAATTATCTTTGTTTTCCTATTATGTTATAATTTTAAGTTGCAGCGGTAACGTTTGTTGATAGAACAGAATATATATCGCAAACCAAAATCTAGAAGCACCTAGAGATCATTTTATTCGTAAGTCTCTTAAGGGGAGTAATTCCTTCGAGGAGTCAATATATGTTGTTTTCGTATACTTTCATTTGATGATTATTTTCGTCTTTCGACAGTTTATTTCTATCTATTATAAACTTACCAATACAAATAAAGCACCGCATCTTAATTACTATCTATACATGCAATAGTAGTTTAGCAAATTTTTGTAGAAATCTATTATATGTTAAGCCTTACCTTGAAGTTAATGCACTCCCGATGAGAGCTAACAGGGGTCACAATAGAGATTTCAAACACAACAATAAAAAATTTGAAAATCTGAGAATCAGATGAATCAATTTAGAATGGGTCAGTAGGCGATAATTCGATTAAGAAACTGAAATTCAAAGTAATTTTTGTTGCTTTCAGGTGAAAAGATACAAACGACTTCAGTTTTCACAAGTTTGGCAGTTTTGTTTTGAAAATGTGTTTTACTAGATTAGATTGACAAAAAATCTATCAGCATTGAAAGAGATTCTCCAGAAATACTGTGAAACTGTTTTCTGCATCAGGCATAGATTACCTTAGATGTATCTGGCAAAACTTTTAGGAATATTGGTCCTCAATGCTCTTCAACTTCGTACTTTATTTGGCTTTTTTACTTTTTTGGATTCGAGCGTATATACAAAATTTAGTCCTGGTATCTATGATGAGTTTATTTACTCGCGTAGTGGTGTTCACTATATGTGGATTCTAGATTAATTCTTTCAAAACTTTTGATTTTTAAACCTTTTATACCACCATTCCCTACGTTAAATTGAAAAATCATCTACAATAAAATAATCGACAATGGTTTTCAACATAAAAAAGGTTGCATACGCTATCATTTTGTAGCTTTCTGATACCATGCGACATTTTTGTTAATAGTGAACAGAAAGGTAAAACATGCTAAACAAGTGGTCAGTTTGATAGAGTGTCTAAATGATAATTGTTTATTGAATTTGGAGGAAGAATTTTTCAACAGATTGTCGGCATTCCTATGGCAACGAACTGTGCGCCTCTCCTTGTCGACCTTTTCTTACTTTTATATGAGTCGAACTTCCTTAAGACATTTGTCAAACAGAAGAAGATCAAAGAAGTAAGATCATTTAATTCCACATTAAGATATGTTTTTGATGTTCTTTCTATTAACAACCCAAAAAAAAGAGCATTGAGGACCAAAAATTCTACCAAAAAGTTTTACCAATTACAGCTAATGTAATCTATTCCTGCAGTAGAAAAAACTAAGTATTTCAAAAATTCAAAGTTTTGTAAACATTTAACAGGAACTGACGATGATTATCATCTGAATTACGTGTTAGTGTTCTTTAATTTGTCTTTATGTGATATAACTTTTACTGCTTAGTCTTTTTTTGATATAATCCCTTTGATGTTGCTCAGTAGACACTTGTACATCCCGTCATTGTGCAACTGTGCAGTGGGAATTTTTTGCATTCTTGTTTTTCGTTATTGCTATTTTGTTTTTCTTTGTTGTCATATTTGGTTGATTGTATAGTGATCAAGATTATCACACAATATGTTGACTGCTGTTCCCCTATTTTTGACATTTTAACCCATTGTGTCTGTTTGTTTTGTTAACACATTTTTGCCATCACACTGGAGTTTTATGCGACTGACAAATAAGTGAGGTTTAGCTAGTTTAAATCTTAAGTTTATCCACCATGTTCTACATAAGAAAATGCCTGTACCAAGTCAGGAATATAACATAGTTACCATTCGTATGCTGTGTTTTAGCTTTCGATCTTGTCATTTGGTTAGGGACAATTCGTTTTGAATTTTCTTCGGAATTCGGTATTTTACGTTATGAGATATCAAAAAATCAAAATGAAGAAAGTCCTAACTTTGTTCAAGAATTTGATGTTTATGACTTCAGAAACGTTATGTCAACATATGGACCAATTTCAATTTTTTTTTAAACAGTTATAATTATGCATTTGAATTAACTGTATTACCATCATTACTTATTGTTCCGATTAAAAGCAATACAAAATTACAAAAAAAAGTATTTTCTACCAGAAAAATAAAATGTCATCGTCACAGATAGGTCATTTCTGATGATACTCAATATAAAGGTGTTATATTCATTTTGTCATCCATTATAACAGGAATAAAAGTTAGATCAATGTGCAAGTTATTTTTTTGCTCATTCGGTTCTGTTAAGTATAAAGCCTGATCGGTATGAAACTGTTCTTGAATGATAAAGTTGCAATTGTAAAAAAATGAGATAAATTAGGTACTGGTCATTAAATTCTAACAATTAAATTTTTATTCAAAGGGTTCAAAGCTGTATCGTTTTAATCATAGAAAGTGTAATGCAAGACATGTCTTGAATTTAACTTTATTTAGAACATATTTCTGAATTAAAATTTCATTGGACATTTTAGAGTTCCTGGCTTTCTTATCGCATAAAACTTTCCACCACTGACTTTCCATTTTTATTTAGACCTAAGTGAGCTACAATTTGACATTTAGGAGGATTTGGTGGTATTTGAAGAAAAATGGCAGGACAGCATTTTCGAGTAAAAAAATATAGTCAGGATGAGATACTTTGCAAAGAAAAGCAAGATGACAATTTTTTTTTAATAAAAAGTCAGGATAAACTAATAAAAAAGAAAGGCAGGACCGAATAGAGTGAAAAATAAAAAGACAGACCAGAGATTATAACTTTAAAAAATCATGACAAAACTTTTCATCCTAGCCCCTTCCCCACCTTTCCCCCTTAAAATCAAATGATAGCTCTCTTAAGATTAAACTAATTGAACTATACTAACCTGGATAAAGGTCTGTTACATGGATGAGAAATGTTGTAAGTTGCTGTCACTGCAGAACTAAAAATACAAACTATACCTATGAACAATAGCATCCATCCAGTTACCTTGTCCATAGCTAAATAGTTTCTTCACCTGTTTTTCTAGCAGTATGCTTCATTAGACTTAATTTATTTTGTACAACTTCCGTTACAGCAATATGTCTTTGTTCTAACAATAAGTCAATAACGTGCGTGGAGGTAAGTAAAATATATTATATAATCACACCTTGAAGACCTGTTTTAATTAAACGATTCAGATTTAATATCAAATCAATTAAAGATGCAGATGGACATGGGAGGACTTATTCAGAAAATTGCGTTATGAAGCTTAAACAATGCACACATTAAACGAAAAACAAGAGGCGTTTTTTTTTTTTAATTTCATGTATTGCTAACCTTTTAATCTATAAGATTATAAGATTATAAAATAGTCTAAGATGCATAATTTAGTTGTTATTTTGCTTTGGACTAGCTCTCAGTAACTGTGAGTACTCTCAGATCGTTACGTAGTGTCTTTCTGATGCTGGGATGTACAAGTACCTTGCCACGTCCACTCTGTGTTTTTTGTTAGATGTACATGTATTTATATATGTATCAATCTGATTAGATAAGCAAAACTGATTATTATGGTTTGTTCCTATGTTGTACTGTTACTACACTGTCCATGTTTAGGGAAGGGTTAGGCGTGCCCTCTAACATGTTAACTCCACCACATTCTGCAAGTTTGTAGGGAGCAGCCATCTAACTTAAAGAGGGGTTATAGATTTTTGTCTGAGTCAGAAAATTATTTTTGCGCAAAGTTTTTTTCTGTTTTTCACCGCTATCAATCAAATTGTTTTGTTCAAAATTAAACACTTTAACGTATGGGGGAAGTTCCTTTAAATAAGTCAAAAATAAATTTATCAAACACGTATGTACCATTCCCGACTTAAACATCGTAATTTGAAATATTTCAAGACATGCTTCCTCTTCGTATGTGCTGTTTACAGGTCGAAAACATTCCTGGTTAATTTCAATAAAAAGTCATAAAAAGAGATTTATAATTTACGTTTATAGATATAAAATTAATAAAGTTGTAAAAATGGTTTGATAAACATTTTGAATTAGAAATGAGAGAGAGAAAAACACACTGCAAAGTTGTTGTTAACTTCTGTGTTAATGGTCTCTGTTGAAGGGGTGTCTCATTGGCAATCATATCACATCTTCTTATTTTTATGATTATCCCCTGGTGGTTAATGAAAAATGGTCAGCATATTACTGACTGAGATTGCTATGACTTCACACGGTCTATTTGTGGAACGAGTGTCAGAGCCATTGCTAACTGTATACCTGAAAGATCATCAATACAACATATTTGTTATTAAAAAAATGAACGTGTAATAACTAAAAAAAAATTACATTTCAAAACATTCCCTTCCTCCTTCGATCATTTTAGGACTGATCATAACTTAAGTTACTATGACTATATACAATACTACGGTGTAGAATGGTAACGGACTTGTCGGGTTTTTGTCGGCGTTTCCACACTAATCGGGTTTGGCAACGGACTTATCGCGTTTTGATTTAAGACAGTGTGACACAAAATGAGCCAAATAGACGAAAAGAAGTCATTAGTGTTTATGTTTATATGATCAAGGAAGGCACCGATGATCTAACCTACTAGTTCAAATTATGCTGAGTTCATACGTAATTCGAATTCGATTCGCATTAATTACTTCGAATTAGTTTAATTCGCATTCGAAACGTTTTACGTCCTAACGTCAATTCTAATCGAATTACAATGCGCTTTACTGTCCAAACGACGTTAACTTTTAATTCGTATTAACAAAAACGTATTTCTAATTCGAATTGGGTATTTCGAATTAGCCAATTCGAATCAATTCGAATTAAAAAAGAAGAGTGTGTGAACGCATTTAGCGAATTCGATTCGCATTCGATTCGAATTCAATTCGAATTAAATGTCCGTGTGAACGAGGCATAACTATCACGTCTTGAAAGGCTTTCTTTGACGCCTTACATCGTCACAGAAGGGCGTCAAAGCAAGCATTAAGAATAACCTTCTCAGACGTCATAATTATTTGGACTAGAACCCTCCCTGCTATGAGGCCGAGATACTGATAGAATCCCACACATTTGCATTTGCTTGTGGATTAATAAAGTATATCATTGTGTGATGTGTGATTAATGTATAAAGTCAGAAGTGTTGAACAACCATACAGGCGGAATAATAACATAGACTGACTGAGAAGATATGAATTTCCATATTCATTTACGCACAAAAAGTCCGGTGCCACAAATTTTCCAAATTAACCTTCTGTTGATTACATTGAAACGTTGATAACATAACTAGACAACAATCAAACGAAACAAATAACCAAAAGACATCTAGACTTGAGTTACTGTTACATGTTCACGACGGGTGCCACATATATATTATAGGGTAGGTGAGGTCACCCCAAGTTATTGGTGGCCGGGTTCGTGTTGTTTAGTCTTTATTTTCTATGCTGTGTTTTATGTCCTATTGTTGGTCGGTTATAACCATGGCCGTTTGTGAAGCTTATTTGTTCGCTGATAAATATTTGCATAAACTTTTGTTGTTGCCTTTAGATTAACAGCCGGAGAAGGGGTTCAACTTCTTTTCATTAATTTGGTGAGTTGATAGGCATCTATTCAGTGAGATTACACGTCGTTCAGTGGTAGTTCAAATATTGGTTTAAATGATCGAGGCGAGTTGGTAGTAGGTTCTCCTCTCCGTAAAACATTCAGTATGCCACGGAATATACAAATATTAATAGTATTGTCAAGAATTTCAATAACGGCCGGGAAACATACTAAGTTGGTAGAAAGTGTTGGGGAGTAGTACTAGGGCGAGTTGGTAATGGGCCGAGTTTGCATTCATCCGTCCGTTAGCTGTCAAATAAAATGTGACCTTCACACTGACAACATCATCCTTACGCTTTTTCCGTGAAAACAAGAAGGTTATTGATACTGCACAATTTTGACACCGATGATCTTGAATCGTCTGAAAAATGGTTTTATTTTCGGGTTGATTTGGAATTAATCGAACAGCAGTCAAAATATGGCACACCGTTTAATCGGTCCATTGTCACTCCGTAGAGTTAAGCTAGGTACTTTATTTGCGCCTGCTTTTTCTCACTAAAGAAACGTTTATTTGAGATAAATTTAAAAACTGATTTGCACGTTCGTCCAGGATGACCAAAGTTATACAAGAAAAATGCCTTATTTTTGTCTACTTCTACCATTCTGTATCTGTATCTGTATCTGTATAAGGAATTCCCTCCTTTAAAGGAGCACTTCTTTTCAGAATCGGTTTAAAAGTTCACAATATATATTTACAGGACTATATTTACAGGGGTCTTCAGTATTCGAGAAAAGCAAAAATCTACGCCCGTGGGGTGAATGTTGGCTACATTCAATGGCCCTTTCGTTTGTTTGACGGTAGAGCTTTCAAAAGTTTATTTCTTTTGGTATGTAAAGCATAGCACAGTTTTCTATTTATATATTCTACTTTGAAGCAGTTGTCCATACATTTGCATCTACAGCCACATGCGCATAATAATCTACTTGGATCTAAAATAAGCTGTTTATTTATTACTAAGCTGGTTAGGTTAAAGCATTTATCACAGTTTTTAATGCTACGAAGAAAGCAGTCTAATTCATGCAAGTATGGTATAAGAGTGTTATTCAGAGGTTTACAGTCCAGAATAAAATGTTCAACAGTTTCTGAATTTTCATTGCAGAGAAGACACGTTGGATCTATTGAGTTTTGGTTAAATGCAGCCTTATTGCTTTGCAGGTAATAAGTTCCTGTTAATAGCTTTAATTTTGGTTGTAGGCGGCTAATATCTTGTGCAGAGGTACCAACACTTGCAAGACATGGATGAGTATTGTGCCATAGAATATTATTTGCAGATAAATTGTGAAGAGAGCTGAATAATGATACTTTTGTCCTGAGTTGTTCATGCCAAACGTTGTCCACTGCCTTCTTAACACTTGCTTTCCATTTGTATCTGCTGACTGGGTTCTGTATAAGTTCATGAGCTGATTGTAGATTGTATTGTGCAAGTAAGCAACGTATTTTAGAAAACCAGTTTTTGGAGTTAAATCCAGATATCGAGAGTTGTCTTTCTGCCAGATCTTTTTCGACAGATGATTCCATACCACAAATCTTGTTGTATATGTTTAAGGCTGCTTTGTGTATAATGCCTTGGAGTGGTATAACTCCTGCTATAGTATAAATTGCTGCATCCGCAGTGTTGTTGGGAAGGGACAAGATTTGTTTAATTGATTTTCGATAGAATACTTCTAGTGGCTCTAAATGTTTATTGTCTGGAAGAAGAATGTCAATTCCATAGATAAGAACTGAAAGAACATAAACGTTGAAAATGTGAAGACAAGTAAGTGGGTTTAGCCCGTTCTTTCCATGCAGACCAGCCCCCATCAGGCTATACATAGTTCGTCTTGCCTTTGAGATGTTTTCATCAACGTGAATGCTGATAGTTTTTTTTAAATCAGAGCTGTGTTTTATGCCAATATGCACAGCTGAATCTGGCTCATTCATTTTTATATTATTAATTTTGAAGTTGAAGCCTGTATCTTTTGAAGGTGGTTCGTGTTTTAATATGACACTTTTGGTTGGTTGGAGTGAGTATTTCTCTTGCATGCTGTAATTCTCAACCGTGCTTATCATTGTTTGGAGGTCATTAGGAGAATTGGCAATGAGAGCAACATCATCTGCGCAAGTCGGGGATCCACAGTATATATTTCCGATGTAGTTACCAAGGCCGCTGTTTTCTAATTGGTCCAATACATCATTGATGTAAACTTTGTACAGTTCAGTGCTTAATATCCCACCTTGTCTTACTCCTTGTTGTACAGGGAATGGTTTTGACATTAGACCGTTCCATTTAATAGAGGTTGTGGCGTATGTACTCAGTTGGCGGATAAGTAGCCAGAGGGTCCCACCTACTCCTGATAGAAAGAGTTTACGATGTAAGCTGTTAAGATTGACAACATCAAATGCTGATTTGGCGTCTAGCAGAGCAACAAAAACAGGCATCTTTTGGTCCATTGATTCTGCTATGGATTCTAGGAGGATGAGGGCACTGTATAGAGGAGATACCCCAGGAGTGAAACCTCTTTGTAATCGGTTTTGGAGAATATCAATGATGTCTCTTAGCAATTTCCTCAGTAGTAGTTCCAGGATTTTTCCAATAATTGGGAGTACAGTGATTCCTCTATAATTTTTTGCCTCATTTGGTAGTCCTTTGTTTTTTAATATTGGTGTTAAGATTCCATGTTTTATGCAGTCTGGTATGGTTGCAGAGGAGCAGATGTTGTTGATTATAGATGTTATTGCCTGCAGTAATGTATCTCCACCATATTTGATATGTTCTGCTGTAATACCGTATATATCAGGTGCCTTGTTGGTATTCAGTTGGTTTATGGCTTTGTCAATTTCTTCAGCTGTGAAAGTTAATGGTACAGCATTTTGTTTGCAGATTTCTTCGATAATGTCTATGTCAAATTCTTTGTTGGTATGATCGGAGTTTGTGGTATTAGACTCAGGTGTTGCGAGCTTGCTGAAATGCTCGTTCCAACCTTTTAGTATTTCTTCCCGAGAAGAGTAGGTTTTGTCTTCTACAGTCAGATCTGATATGGAAGATTTTTTGGTTTTCCTTTGTGCATTTACAAGTTTATGGAATATTTTGCTATCTCTTTGCTTAGCGTTCATAATCTTCTGTAGCGATTCATCTCGTTGTCGCGCTATTTCTTGTCTTCGCGCTTTGCGCAGTTGCTTTTTAGTTTTTTCCTTTCTTGCATAGTTTCACCAGCCGTTTCTGTTCTGAATGTAAAGTACTGAATTTACAATACACCTTATCGCTAATCTCGGCTGACCTGTCCGCTTGACCTTTTGACGCTTAAAAACAATCACTTTTCCATTGTGGCGTCAGATATTTAGGAGATAACTGTATTGTATTTTAAGCTCCGACGGCATCAATTGGGGATTTGATGGTCGCAAATTAAGTTTACTGGCGACGCGTTATTTCTAATGAAACTGACAGAAAACAACGTTAAAACATGTTTTTAAAATCTGTCATATGCCGTCTGCGCATTCGCGTACGTCCCATAGCATCAATTGTCAATTGATGCCATGTAAGAAAGTGACGTTATCCAATCAAAATGAACGTTACATTAGAATTTGTTTTATGACGTCAAAATTTTACGGGAACCTGTGTGATATCCAGTAATGGCAGACAAATAGTGATAAGGTGTATAAGTGCCCCAAAAAAACTGAAAATGCTGAATAATAAATTAATTCATTATCCAGAGTTTTTTTTTTATGTAATTAGGACATAGCATTGCATAGTTCAAATAGTTGTCAAATCTTTGGAAGCATTTGGGTTTTTTTTCTGTCCTGTCTTCCTGTCAATCGTACAAGATACACGATATTGTTGCCCATATTGTTCAGTATACATGTAGTTTTCAAATGTCAATATAAAAACAAAATGAATACATAAACAAAAATTTAAATGAATACCAGGTGTATTTGCCAATGAAGTCTGCTCACCCTACTTTTGAAATAAAAAAGTAATATACATGTATGTATAAAAATGGTATTAATTTGATTATCATTGATTAAAGAATAACTAATCAAAGACTTCAAATATAGAAAAATATTTAACAAGTGACCGACAGATCAAACAACACATGTGTATCACATGAATTAATTATCAGCCCCATAAGTATTAGCCAGGACAGACAATAGTATGAGGCAGGCGTTACCAGTAAAAGGGGACACAGTCTGTAATAATATTCTTTTTTTTTTAATTTAAACATATTTTAATGTTAAAAACAAAACAGAAATACCACAATTGATTGTTCTAGTACATTATATATCTTGTAGATACCATTAACAACATTTCACCATTATATTGTGGATGTTGTAAGCGGCATGGAGCTATGTAAGTATTTATATCATTTACCTTCTTTATCTGTTGGCCCCTATTTTTGTCACTGTAGAATCTTCATACATTACAAGAGCTACAATGTACTTACATGTAGGTGTCATCTTGGGTAAATGAGGGGGTTTAAGTTTTACCCTTACAGGTCTGTCAGTAAATCCATACGTCTGTTCATCACAAAATTGGTTTCTTTTCTACAATTTTAGTTTGCCTTTGAACCATATTATGTTATGGAACTTATACACAATGCTTATTACCACAAAACACAGATTAAGCTTGAATTTACATGAAGGTGATGACACAGATGGAAAAATTGCTGAATTTTTTATGTCAGTTGTCTAACTTAAGAATGCCTCTTCTAATGTTATAAAACTTATACACAATGCTTGTAACCACAAAACAAAGATTAAGTTTGATTTTATGGCATCGATTTTACCTCTTTAGAGTTATGCCCTTTATTTATAGAAAATTGCTGAATTTTTAGTTTGTGTTCTCTTACTTAAGATTGCCTCACTATCTTCTTGCTTTTATTCCACCTGGAAATTAAGTCTACCTTTTCATATTTCAGGTCAACACAACCACAGTACAGAAGACATCGTTCATCAAGCAGCCAAAATTATACCTTTCTTCCATCCTATAACTGTTCATTTACGCACAATAAATCAAGTTCATATTATAAGACCAAGCACCTTATAAGTCCAGATTTTTCTTTAGGTATTCCATTAGGATCCATTAGATATTTTCACATATCCTCACAATATAATGAAAAAGATAAATCATTTGTTGAAAAAGCTGTTGAAGTGTTGAAAGATAAGAAAAGAACGGATAAAAAAGGAGATGGAGTTAGTGATAAAGATTTACAACCTGGTGTTGACAAAGAAAAAGTGGATGACAAATTAACAGGAGACCAACAGAGCACTATTGTGAAAGCTAAACCAACATTATTACAAACCATAAAAAAACATGGAAAATATTATCTGGATGGGTTTGTTTTGTTTTTCAAAGAGTTAAGAATAGCTGTTTCTTACTTATGGAAGAGCATAGTGAAAGGAGAGACTTTGACTCGAAGAGAGCTGAAACAAGTAAGTATATTTTATATTTCTGATTAAAGATTTTTTTTTACAATATGCAAAAAAAAAAGGGAAGAGAAATTGAACTAAAGGCTCCTTGGACCCTCTGTCACTCACCTGATATTTTATTCATAATTGATGCATGAAATAATGCAACCGTTATACTTTTGCTTTAGTTTGAGAGACATAAGTCAAACACTGTATTTTTCTATTTGTCCCCTTTAGGCCAGGTGAGCTAAAAATTAAATGCCTTTACCAAAATGTGGCAACAAATTTAACCTGCAAAATGTGCCAAGACAACCTAAACATAAAGCTAAAAAAAACTTGCATGAGATATTTTTGTTGAGGGAACATAACTTTTCTGTGAAACTAATCCACAAAAAAACTTTCAATTATAATAAAAAGATCTTAAAAGAAACTAAAATTTTACAGTGTGTTTGTATTTTCTATCTATCAATGACATACAATAATTTTCTTTCTACTTTACAGCTAAGAAGAACTACAGCTGACGTCTTCAGAATGATTCCTTATCTGATTTTAATTATAATTCCATTCTTTGAATTTTTGATACCATTTTATTTGAAGTTTTTTCCTAACGCTCTACCTAGCACCTTTGGACGAGATGAAAAAAAGGTATATTGGTTCTTATGAATCTGATTGTTCAATTAAAATTGTTAATTATTTACAATGTATCGTATGGAAATATGTCACGTGGCTACATCGTTTTGGATAATTTTGGTTCAGCTACGGAAGTATTCCTGATGTCGACATAATTCAGTACATGTCTGTTCTACATAGAAATGCTAAAGATCAATGATACAAGTCGGTGACAAAAAAAAACAACCAAAAACTTGGCAATACTGGAACTACTAAGCAATACCCAGCAATGTTTTTTTTTAATTCCATCACACTTTTCAGTGCCGATAGTTTCCGTTTATTTTAAACAAGCAAGTCCATTCTAAATATAACGTATGCATTTACCTGTGAGATAGAAAAGAGAGAGCAAAACATTGAGGTCAAAGTGTTTTTCCAAATTAACCAGAAATTATATTTATCGACGGAGAAGAATAAAAACATTTTAATTATAAAACACTTGTTTGCTCAAGGCAATTCGACATCAAAAATGATTATGTAAAGTAAAATTAGATACATTTGTAGAACGCACAGGTAGACAGGAAACATGATTGATTATTTCATGAGAAATTTTACAATACCCTGACTGTAGCTTGTCGGCATAGATAAGAGGGATTAGGGCAATTAATTACCTGGTGTGACACCGGAAGAATCTCGGTGGATGGAGTTTGGGATTACAAACTCCCTGGGCGTACTGTAGACTATGTACAGACATCTAAAATTGTGTGGACCTGGTGAAAGGGCAGATAACTTTGACTGTTATTTGGAAAACATTGATGAATTATGTTTTTATATCATTTGTATCCCATTTGCAGTCATAGTTACAGAGGTCATAAAAAAACATGATATTATTAAATAACTAGAATTCATCAGGACTTTACCAAAGACATTTGATTTATAATATAATGGCTAATAGGAAATCGGTGATCAGGCCTTGCGGTCATAAAACTTTCGAGCACGATTTTTGTACTCAGACTCAAGAATCAACCAATTAAAATACTGGATTTCATGTTTCGAGCATGATTTTTGTGCTCTGAGCACTGAGCAAAGTTTTATGACTTCAACCCCAGGACATACAAATGATTGATAATGATTTGCTGTTTTTGGTCTGAGAAAGATTTTTTTATATTTAAGCTGAATTGTTTTTGTTACTTCAGACACAATATATAAGAAAAAATTACAAAAGTAAATCAATAAATAAATGCGTGTTAACTAATAAAAGTTTAATCATGGTACATGTAATAGAATATATCGTCGCTGGGCTTCTAAAATGTTGTAAATTACAATTTTTTCAATAAAAAAATATCTCACAAACAGGCTTTGAAAATTTTGGCAAAATGCATGCTTCCAAACTGTCGTATGTAAACTTGAACATTTTTGTAAATAGCAGTGAAATAAAAACTTTGACATTTCTGGATTATCCAAGAACTTAAATTATTTTCACAGAAATATACAATTATTTTTTTCCCAAAGCCATTCTACACCCATTTTCAAGTTTTCATACAACATTTTGGAAGCAAACTTTACAAACAACTGACATTGGCAATTTTGTAATATGTCTTATTTTACACATTTTGATTGGTCTAACTGTATGCTATTTTGTAATACCGAAGATTTCCTCACGCCCAGACCATTGTTGTCAAAAAGTATTTTTAGCCAAAAAAGTCATATACGACATTTTAGAAGCCCAGCGACGATATGTTCTTTTTTTCAAAACATACAAAATATATATTGTTACTTTTTCTCCTAAATATAATATGTGCAGACCATTAGCCAATTTTCATTCATGATATATATTGTGACTTTTTTTCCTGTGACTTTTTCCTACACTCACTTGAGTATTTATTATCCTTACATGTCTATTTACACGTATGCCAATAAACTTGTTCATATTTATAAGAGTTATTTAAAATTTTTTAATATCTTTTAAAAATGTTGAAATAATGATGTAAAGTATTAACTGAATAGAAGGGATTTTAATTGATTAATTTCATTTCTTCTCTAGCCTGATGTCTTACTTAAGGAAGGCTTAAAAAGAAAACAGGAAATGGCCAAATTACTGCAGGAGACTTTACAGAAAACATCATTGGAACGAAAGAAGAAAGATGCACCCAGCATGGTGTTGGAATTCACAGATTTTATGGAAAAGGTTTGCTGCAATACTTGAAAATATAAGTGCAATCAATTGTAAACAGTTCTTGAAACTTATTACAAAAAAACAAATATTTTTTTTTGTATTGGTGATTTTGATAAAAAAAAAAGAAATGGTTTCATTTACAATATTTATCTAGATGAAATTTATTTTCTTTTCAATTAAACATTTTTAGGCCAATTTGAAATCATGCAAACATTTTAGATGATAGGAAACAGTTTGTGCTGGAAAAATTATGCAAATGTAATAAGTAAAGTTGACTGTACATGTATATGCTTATTATTGAAAGAGGGACGAAAGATACCAAAGGGACAGTCAAACTCATAAATCTAAAACAAACTGACAAAGCCATGGCTAAAAATGAAAAAGACAAACAGAAAAACAATAGTACACATGACACAACATAGAAAACTAAAGAATAAACAACACGAACCCCACCAAAAACTAGGGGTGATCTCAGGTGCTCCGGAAGGGTAATTGAAGTTGAATAAAAAATAAATATTAGCAGGATTCTATAAAAAGAGCTGTGGTAGATTTTTTTGTTTAAAACATTATCTTTGCCTGGTCTGAAGTCTCGCACATTGAGTATGAAGTTTTAAATTAAGTCTGGTTTACAGCTTTGTCAAAGAAACTTGGTGATGAAGGCTTATTCATTCCTATAAGAATAGAAAATGTGATGAAATAAATAATGACTCATTTGTTACATGTAGATGCAAGGTTAATGAATCAAAATTTTTTTAACATATTAACCTCTTACTATACATGCTACATTGTATATGATAAATATGAATGATCAAGTGAATAAATTGTAGATATCCACCTCTTAAAGTAATTTAATGTATAATTATAAATGATATATTTTGAAGTTGATAACTTTATTGCTGTTTATTTGATAGGTTAGAAGTGAAGGAATAGCAGTTTCAAATGAAGAAATACTTCACTTTTCTACAATGTTTGAAGATGAAGTGACAATAGATTCTTTGACTCGAGGTCAGCTCCAGGCCTTATGTAGAGTACTTAGTATCATACCTATAGGAACCGATCAAATGTTACGATTTCAACTAGACATAAAATTACGTCGACTTCTGGTTGATGACAAAGTAAGTATTTTTACTTTAAAATTTGTGAGTTTTGTTGTTTTTCAGGATATCCGAGAAGTAGAGACTAAAGCGGTACAGAAGGCAATATGTCACAAGAAAAAGGACTTGTTAAAAATTAAAAAGACAAACACAAAACAAAAACTAATTTATGTAGACTAGCTAAACAGTTCATCTCAAAGACATGCACACAAAAAATGTAAAGCAGCTTCATTTTCATTTTGAATTCTTAATAGTCCTGTCAAATACATGTACAACTAAAAGTTTTCATGATCATACAAGAAAACATAACATGACTAATATTTCAATTAAACCCTGACATTATTATTCTGGAAATTCAGAAATTGGGAAATTTTTATAATCCCAACTTCACAGGATAGATTTCTCAAAAAGTTTTTAACTTTTTTGATAGCTTTAATTGTATGATTGAATCCTTTCCTAAAATTGCAATAAATTATAATTAACTCACACCGTTGTATTCAACATATCAATTATAAGTTTATGCAATATTTACAGTAATTATAAATTAACATACATGATTTATTTATACAGATGATTCAGAAAGAAGGTATTGAGTCATTGACAGTCCAGGAATTACAGCAGGCTAATCGAGCAAGAGGAATGAGGGCCTTAGGTGTAGATAAAGAGAGGCTGATATTCCAATTAGAACAATGGCTAGACCTTCATCTTAATCAACATGTTCCGACATCTTTATTATTATTGTCAAGGGCACTTTATCTACCTGAACATCTGTCCCCAGTAGAACAACTACAGAAAACTATACAGTCACTTCCCAAGACTGCTGTAAGTACAATTAAGTAATGAATAGCTATAAATATGGATGAAAAGTCCTTATAGATTACCTTTTATTTTATTTTATTTAAAGATACTTGATATTAACAATGAATTTGAATTCTGTTTTACTTTATTTTCACTTTATTTTTTATGAACAACTTTGGGTTTTAATTTCTTATATAAGGGTTTTATGAGTAATTTTAGTATTATTATTTTTCAATAATACTATGGCATTCATAATTGCAGACTGCTGAAGCCACAGTTAGAGTTGCTGCCATATCAGGTGAACAGATAGATCCAGCAACAAGGATTGAAATTTTGAAGTCTGAGCAAGAGGCTATTGCTAAAGAAACCAAACTTAAAGCTGAAGAGAAAGAATTGAAAAAACAAAAACAAATACAGGTTTGTATTCCGTGTGTCAACATTCAGAAAATATCTCATAACATCAAAAAAGAAATATTCTTGTCTACATAAGCACTAATAAATTAGAAACACTAAATTGGGTAAATAACAATTGTGATTAAATGTAAGTGTTATAAGCATATTGATAATAAATGAAAATTTCAAGACAATAAAGAGGAGCGTAAAGGGGGTGGGGGTCTTTGCATGGAAGAACGTGAAATAAAATTTCTCGATACCGATCTCACGAAACACAATGAATAACAACCTTTTTCAGGCTGCACGTGAAATAAAAATGGCAAAACATGTTGCACGAAAATAACCCTTTACCACCCTCAGTAAACCGTTTGTATCTCATTCACTCAGAATGTCAATTTCTAGATAGATGAGAGTCTATTTATAACTCTTCTTCTTAATATGTTAAGACACACTCTGTTTTGGTCTTGTTAACTGTCTCATAAACATTTTTTTATCACACAATCTCCTATAGCTATAAACAAAAGAATGTAACTGAACCTCACAGAATTACTTCTGACATACAAAGTGCAGTTCCCTAGATGGTTTTATTTAAGCACTTCCATTCATTTACATTGCTATAACTTTGGCGTGCAGTTTAATAGAGTAAAGTATAATGTGAAAATGAAATAGCTGACCTAATCATTATTTTACATGTATGTATCAACACATATTATTTTTCAAGAAAAATCTATGGATTTGAAGACTTTAACACATTTAAGAAAGTTTTTCAACAAATTTATGTGCTTGCTATACAAATGGTCACATATTTTGAAAGAATTCAATCAGTTGTATTTGAGAGAATGTAAGAAATGAATGCATATTTTTTTTTCGATTCTCCATTGTAGTCAATGAGCCAAAGTTGTATTCAGAATTTTACCAACATCTGTGTCATAGCCAATTTAATGTTACTTGACCTTAATCTATTGAAAGTGTAAAAAATTATTGATATTTTAGTCTGAGAAAACAGGGTAATTTTATTTATAGTTGAAATTGGGCTTTGATCTAGGTTTCATCATATGTGAGTACTCTAAGATTGCTTCTTTGTTTTCTTTTGTGTTTGTGTTGATTGAAATAATTTTTTGAATAATTTTAACAGTTTGTTCTTATGTTGTGCTGCTACACATGGTTGCAGTTTTATTTATACTGTTAATTCAGAAGTTGTTTTGTTTTGAATATATTATTGTAAAAATCGCAAAAAAAAGGTGTTGCAAAATTAAAAACTAGCTTTTTAAGTTTCGATCTCATTAATTTCCTGAAATCACACTAATTAATAAACTCCTTACAATTATTTAGCAGACACAATAATAAATGCAGACAAGAATTTCTGAATTAACAGTTCTTGAAATCCTATCAGATAAAAATTGGAAATAAGTGAATAATTTTAGATAAATAACAGTTTTGATCTTTAAGAATTTGAAACATTTTTCAAAGGAAAATTAATTTATTGATGGAGTAAAACCAAGATATTGAAATGTTTGTTTTGATTTTTCTCAGAAAGAGGCTGATGAGGCAGAGGCCGTTGCTGCCAGGGTTGCTATGGAAGGAGAACTATTAATGGACAATGCGCCTGAAATTGCTGCACGTGCAGAAGAAGGTAATCTAATGTATTTATAGAAAATAGAATAACTATAAGATAAGTTTTAGCGATATAAAATTGATCTTTTGATTCAAATGTGTACAATATTCTTAGATGATTTGAAATTGGAACAATACATATGGGTCATGATGTTTAATTCATTTCTGGAAATCTGTAATTGGATCCTTTTCATCAATTCCTCTCCCCATGTTGTAACCTTGGATATGTGTGATGGCTCATAGAAATGTTGACACATTTTTCACATATGTAGTTAAATTTTTGGGGTACAATGTGAAATTCATTTTTTGAATTAAGAATTTCTCTAAAAGCCCTTTGTGATGCAGCTTCTTAAGGAAAACAATCCTTTATTTCCTACAAAAAGTTCTATAAAAATTTACTACTTTGCATACATTTAATTACTCCATAGCTTTTACACCTTTATTATATGGTGCATTAAGGATAATGACCCATAATGAAATCCATGGCTCTGATTTTCCATATGCGATTGTGTGATCTTCATAGATATGACTTCTTGAATAAATCTGTATATTTATGTCCATTTTTGAAAGAAAATGTCAAAGGTTGTCACAAATGAAGTTAGAATTAAAACTTGAATTGAAATTCTAAATAACTTTCAGCAAATTGTGAATATATGACTATGTAGGAAACTGGTTTTATGTTATAGAATATAAAAAAAACCCTTTCAATACTAAGATTGAACAGAAAAAGTATGTACAAGTTATGACCTGGCTTTTCCTTAAGTTTAATATTTGAAGCCTAGTGTTTTACCCTCCCCTTTTCACTGGGAAAGAAAATATCTTGTGACTTGTTGCTGTGCAGCTATTCTATTATTTCTTAAATATTTAAGAGGTCCGTAGGTGGCCTGTTGCAAGGCAAAATTTCTGTCCCTATCCAATATACCCTCATTTTCCAGTGGCAGTCCAAATTTCTCCGACCATCATCCTAGATGGCCTCCATTGTATCAACCTACCTATTGTATTTATTGTTAACTTGTTTTCGTCCTGAATATGCATGAAATATTTGCCACTGGACGTTAAGCAACCAACAATCAATCAGTCAGTTTATTTGATTGTTTTAATGACCAGCTTCTAAATTCTAATTAATAATCAAATCATTGGTGTACTAGTCAACACATGAATGAAATACTTGTACTAGTGTGTAATCCCTTACATTATATCAAATACTTGTACTAGTGTGTAATCCCTTACATTATATCAAATACTTGTACTAGTGTGTAATCCCTTACATTATATCAAATACTTGTACTAGTGTGTAATCCCTTACATTATAACCTATTCCTGTAGATTTGATAGAAAATGTTATGAATATGTGCTTTATGTGTCATGTTGACTTAGGTTAACAATATTGATTGTTAATTGCTGCACAACTCCGCAGTACAAAAAGGCTTTATCGGGCGACTTATTTTTTTTAACAATATTAAATATTTCCATAAGAAGTAAGGCTAATTGGTACCTTATTTTAGTTAATGGCATAGGCGTTTTTTGTGTCTCGTGTTAACAAATATTTTTATTGTGTCTAAAAGAATCAACAGTGATATCAGGGGATAATCTAGGTATTTTTGAAAAACATTTAACCTTCATTTTTATAATTTGCTCTGGTGTACAAGATGCAATCATTCATAAATCAGTTGGACAACATCTAAAATAACACCCAATAATTGACCACTTGTATGTGTGATTGTCAATTTGCATTCATATAAGTACTACTTTGTAACATCAATTAACAGTGTTGTTGTTGATTTCACTTTTTTAATATTTTATTTTGTACTATTAGAAAAACTATGGTCCAAGATTGAATAAAATAAAATGGGAAATCTGACAGGGGCAAAATGCTCAGGAAGGCAAAGATCTACTGTAAACTCTTTGTATGGAATATTAATCTCAGATGAATACTGCACTCTTTATTTTTCACAAGTTTAAGAATTATTTTAATACATTACATTTCATGAAAAAATCTTTTATTAAATAAGTTGTGTTACAAGATTAAACTTATGGTATGTTTTGTTAATTTACATTGAACAAGAAAGTATTTTTTATTGGTTGTTAGAATACCAAAAGAAAATTTTGTAGTAAGACCCACAGTTCATAAACTTGTATTATGAGGATATAGTTAAAAAGCAATCTGTTTTGTTGTTTGTGTAGTTTATGTAAGAAATCTAATTATTTTGTAAAATCATAAATAGTGAATAACCTCCCTTGTTGCAAAGAATGGCATATGGCTTATTTGACATGTTGATATGGAGCTGAAAAAGTGAGAAATAAGAATTTTTGATTTTGTTGCATATAACTAGCATTTCACAGTCTACTACATGTCCTTTTATGAAAAATTTATTTATGCATACTATATCTAGATATATACAAAATGAGATATGGTGTGATACCAATGAGGCAATTTTTCACCAGAGACCAATTTACAACTCCAGGTCACCATATAACAATGAGCCAAACCCATACGGCATAGTCAGCTATAAAAGGCTCTGAAATGACAAATGTAAAATAAGCAAACTAGTGCATTTTAAATGGTAGAAGATTTACTTAATGTACATCTACATGCTTTTTCTAATCTGGTCAGTAACTATTTGTCTCCACAGAAATCAAAACTCTTCATACAGATGAAGAATTATCAGACGAAGACCTCAAGGAGATTGAGTCAGCCATAGAAAACATCGCTATGGAGAAGAAGTTTAATATTGATGAAGAAATATTACAGGACCTTAAAGAAGATGTAGATGAATATAAAGAAGTAAGTGAAAATCAGATACTGTTAATTCAGGAAATTATTGCGAGGATTTAGTTAATGCAAATAATGCGACTGTGTGAGTACTGCAATAATAAGAACTAGCCTCATTCTGGTATTTAATGCATACATTTTTATGCAGCTTTTCATGATATGTCCATTCTTCAAAAATTACATTAATAAATGTACCCAACATTTCTGAATTGACTGTACTTTATTATACAAAGCTTTTAAAGGATAAAGTCACATATGAAAAAAACTTTACTTTCTTTCTTCTGATATTTTACAAAACAATAAGGACACATATGTTTCTGTTTGGCCTATATTTTATACTTGAGTTTTCATGTTTAACTTTGGTTTCACCTTCAGAAATATATATTTTTTATTTATTTAGTTATTGACATATTACAATTTATTTGCCATTGCATAATTATTTACTTTTGGTACTAAATAAAATTGTCATGAACGGGAAATCAGATACAGGGTTCTCGCTAAGCATTTTTGAAGGCGAGTCCATTTTTAGCCATGATAAGTCCAACAGAAAGAAGAATATAGGGTTATTGCATGAATATTGGAGAATATTGTCCCGAGTAGAATTTTATATTGCACGAGCTTGCGAGTGCAATATATGTTCTACGAGGGACAATATTCCCCAATATTCATGCAATAACCCTTTTATTGTATAGCAATATAATATTTAAAAGTAAAAATTGGTTTAAACTAAGATTTTGTCGTTGATGACGTCATGAATTTTGAAGATTTATTGCACTAGTGCAATATTAGAATTTATTGCACGCTAACTTTTGGTTACGTTATGTGGGAAATATTATATTGCTATACAATAAAATATTTTATTGCAATATAATGTAATATTTTAGTCTCCATTTCCTAATCATGCTAACAGAGCAATGAAATGACATTAAATTCACATCACTTTTAAACTTTTGCTATAAAATGATGATATTTGTGTTTAACTGTGTTCAGTTTATACAAAATATTTCAATCTTGATGCATCTGTGGACTCACCAGTTTTGAAAATGGTGAGTCCAGACAGATTTTGATGAGTCCAGGACTCATGGACTCGCCTTAGTGAAAACCCTGAGATATATAACAAACTGAGGACAATTCTTGGTCAAGGAAGTGACTGTCATTATCCAATCACCTTTGTGGTATTGCAATACCTATTGACTGACCAGTATAAAAAATTGTCAACACAATTTGTCCATTTAAATTGTACAAAAGGTATTGTGAGAGCTCATCAACGGGTGGTCATTTAACTACCCAGTAAAAAATCTTCACTTAAAGGTAAAATTTAAATGACTGATAGCTAGCATCCTTTTCTCATGTATCATGACCAATGTCCTGAATAGACTATTCTATTTAGATATTGAACATTTTAAGCCATTTCTTTTTGTGTCTCTAAACATTCGAGATGGAAATTACAATCAGTGAATTTAGTTTATAAAAAAGTAGATATATGTTTGCTTCATGGTGTTTTTAATGTGGGATATATTTTAAGTTTCTGATTCCTGATATGGAATTAAAGTGTTTGTGAAATGTTTTTTTTTTGGATAGCCCATCTAATTGTGAATAATTCTTAAAGATGAATCATGTGTGGCTTGGTGTTCTCTAATGGGATATATTTTCATGTTATATTACGATTCCTGAAATTGAATAGTAGTGATGCTAAGTTTCATTTAATATTCAGGATCTACTTCAATTGGAATTACTGTTCAAAATTTATTTTCAATATATAAAAAAAAAGTACAAATGGCTTAGTAAATAGAAATTTCAGTGCTTTATTCTTCATTATGAAAGTGGGATTTACCAGCAATGATTTAATTGTGATTGTTAGCAAAATAAATTAATTTACAATAAATATCTTTATTAGAAAGAACAAATAGTGTATTACATGTAAAATGTCCCATATCTAAATAGAATAGTCCATTCAGGACATTGGACATGAGGAAAGCAAGCTAGCTATCTAGCTCTGTCAAAAACAACCAGGTAAATCTACAGGTAGTTAAATGACAACCTGTTGATAATAGCTCTCACAATACCCATTGTACAATTTAAATGGACAAATTGTATTGACAATTTTTTAAACTGGTCAGGCAATTGGTAATTCACTACCACAAAGGTGATTGATTAAGCACAGTAAATACAATACAATCTTGAGAAATCTACAAATCAATAATTCCTAAAGCATAGGCTGAGTGCAATAAGCTTAGAATATATAACCAAAGCCATAAGTGATATCATAAGCTTCAAATGGAAAAATGAATTAGTTTACAATATGTAAATATAGAATCAGTATTATTTTTGGCTTATTTATTTTTATAGATTTCAGGGTGAAGCTTAATCTTTCAAATTACAATGTTTAATAAGAAACTGATTTACTGAATGTTTATGCACTGAATTTGTGTAAGCCACAGAAGGAAATTACCACATAAAACTCTAAAAAATGTTCTGGCAAACCTTTTAAAGTAGCCATGAATTTAAATGCATTCACAGTAAGTAGTGAAATGATGTTATCGTAATTTTGTTATGTACTTTTGTAGGATTTAGAAGATCTTAAGTCAGTTATGTTAGCTTCTGGTGGAGATGAGGAAGACATTAAGGAATCCAAGTCTGCTAAGAGGTTAGGTAAAAAAGTAGACAAACTGGTTAATCAACTGGATGTAAAGCTTGATGATCTTCACCAGAAAAGACTAAGGATTAATGAGGAGATTGATTTGAAGGAGAAAAATCTAATCTATGCAGATATTGATGATATAGAAACCAGAGATGAAGTAATGCAGAAAATTTCAGAGAAGAAGTAAGAAATAATTTTATATTATAACCATTTTGTTGGTTGTATAGGTTACAAGAGCGCAATTATTTGTTTACATTTCACCGGCAAGTTGGTACTCAGAATAGAATCCTATACGGCTTCTGATTGGATGATACAGGATTTGAATTACATTTAATTGAAAGCTTATCCAATTAGGTTTAAAATGTTTAAAAGTTGTCGAAAATCATATTCACATTTTACGAAGTATAGAAAATATCTTGCATTTCTGCACGTCGGAGCCATTAAAAATATGCCTTTTTCATTAAGCGAAAAAAATGGACGATCTTTTTCAACTGCATTTTAAGTCAATTTGAGCCACATGACCCTATATATTTTTATACGACCGCAAAATTTGAAAAATTTTTCGTCGTATATTGCTATCACGTTGGCGTCTGCGTCGTCGTCGTCGTCGTCGTCCGGCGTCCGAATACTTTTAGTTTTCGCACTCTAACTTTAGTAAAAGTGAATGGAAATCTATGAAATTTTAACACAAGGTTTATGACCACAAAAGGAAGGTTGGTATTGATTTTGGGAGTTTTGGTCCCAACATTTTAGGAATTAGGGGCCAAAAAGGGCCCAAATAAGCATTTTCTTGGTTTTCGCACTATAACTTTAGTTTAAGTGAATAGAAATCTATGAAATTTTGACACAAGGTTTATGACCACAAAAGGAAGGTTGGGATTGATTTTGGGGGTTTTGGTTCCAACAGTTTAGGAATTAAGGGCCAAAAAAGGGCCCAAATAAGCATTATTCTTGGTTTTCGCACAATAACTTTAGTATAAGTAAATAGAAATCAATGAAATTTTAGCACAAGGTTTATGACCACAAAAGGAAGGTTGGGATTGATTTTTGGAGTTGAGGTCACAACAGTTTATGAATTAGGGGCCAAAAAGGGGCCCTATTAAGCATTATTTTTGGTTTTTGCACCATAACTTTAGTATAAGTAAATAGAAATCTATGAAATTTAAACACAAGGTTTATGACCATAAAAGGAAGGTTGGGTTTGATTTTGGGAGTTTTGGTCCTAACAGTTTAGGAATAAGGGGCCCAAAGGGTCCAAAATTGAACTTTGTGTGATTTCATCAAAAATTGAATAATTGGGGTTCTTTGATATGCCGAATCTAACTATGTATGTAGATTCTTAATTTTTGGTCCCGTTTTCAAATTGGTCTACATTAAGGTCCAAAGGGTCCAAAATTAAACTTAGTTTGATTTTAACAAAAATTGAATCCTTGGGGTTCTTTGATATGCTGAATTTAAAAATGTACTTAGATTTTTAATTATTGGCCTAGTTTTCAAGTTGGTCCAAATGGGGGTCCAAAATTAAACTTTGTTTGATTTCATCAAAAATTGAATAAATGGGTTCTTTGATATGCCAAATCTAACTGTGTATGTAGATTCTTAATTTTTGGTCCAGTTTTCAAATTGGTCTACATTAAGGTCCAAAGGGTCCAAATTAAACTAAGTTTGATTTTAACAAAAATTAAATTCTTGGGCTTATTTGATATGCTTTATCTAAATATGTACTTTGATTTTTGATTATGGGCCCAGTTTTCAAGTTGGTCCAAATCAGGATTCCATATCAAGTATTGTGCAATAGCAAGAAATTTTCAATTGCACAGTATTGCACAATAGCAAGAAATATCTAATTGCACAATATTGTGCAATAGCAATTAATTTTCAATTGGAGTTATCTTTCTTTGTATAGAATAGTAGTTGATAATATATGTTGGAAATTTGCCAGACATGACTATGATGTCATTTTCTATTTTTATTTGCCAATAACTTTATGTAAATAACTTCATTGGAAATTTGCCAATATAAAATGTTGCTGATGAAGCTTTTTTTCCTTATCTTATCTAAAATGTTTTAGATAATGTATGTTGGAAATTTGCCAGACATGACTATGATGTCATTTTCTATTTTTATTTGCCAATAACTTTATGTAAATAACTTCATTGGAAATTTGCCAATATAAAATGTTGCTGATGAAGTTTTTTTTATTGTTTTATACAATAAACAATGTATATTCACTTTTACTACCAACCAATCTTTACCATTCAGTGATAACAAGCACTTTATTTTACATTTTAATATTTTATGATGTATTTAAAAGAGTAGTTATTGTTGCAAACTCCATTAGAAATTTGAATTGATATCAGTTTTGGAAAAAGGGAAACGGGGATGTGAAAAAAAGGGGGGGGGGTTAAATTTTTCTCATTTCAGATTTCATAAATAAAAAGAAAATTTCTTCAAACATTTTTTTGAGAGGATTAATATTCAACAGCATAGTGAATTGCTCAAAGGCAAAAAAAAACTTTTAAGTTCATTAGACCACATTCATTCTGTGTCAGAAACCTATGCTGTGTCAACTATTTAATTTTAGATTTAAATAAGAAGAAATCTTTAATTGATTTGTAAAATCTTGACATTTGTTTTGTGTAAAAAAACCCATGTAATGTCAAAAATTTGATCACAATCCAAATTCAGAGCTGTATCACGCTTGAATGTTTTGTCCATACTTGCCCCAACTGTTCAGGGTTCGACCTCTGCGGTCGTATAAAGCTGCGCCCTGCGGAGCACCTGGTTTTGTTTGTAATGCAAGACTGGCATTTCTAGTAACAGGAACTGCTAACCGTTTTTCCCTAGTTTGTGTAGTCTTCGAGAAGAAAAAAAATACGGAACACCAGTGGTACCCTATGGAAAATGCATTACGAATAATTGCGCTCTTGTAACCTTTAGGTCAAATGAAATTATTGTATTTTAGGCCATGTCCACAGTCAACCAGACTTATGTATTGTAAACCTCTTTAAAATGATTTTCATATTATTGAAAACCTTTTTTCACACAAAATTTATTTTTTCAATTAATTGTCAGCCTATATTTGGACCAGTGATTGATTGATTGTTATTATGTCATTAACCTTTTAAATGATACAATTTTCTTAATATGTAGCTTTTTTTGTCCCATGACATAGCCTAGAAAATACAACAATTCGCTTAAAGCACAATATCAATATGTGAAGATGACTTTCAGATTGAGTGTGCCTTCTAATCTGGTTGTCCTACTGTTGTTAGAATTATAACCTAAAAACTGTTATATGAAAATTTACTAAACAAGTCAAACATTAAAACTATTATAGATAAATAGACACGTAAAAGGAACAATAATCAGCAGGAAAAGATTACAAATATGTCAACAGGACTGAACCTGCAATAAAAAAATATAACAGAGTTATTCCCCTTTAAAGGTGATTTTTGCTGAAAAGTTTAGAAATGCTTGCAGAATTGAAGCTGTCTGGTAGTACATTTGTGCTTGAGTGTATAATGATAACTTGTAGATTAAATTTGCACTACCTTCCAGTTGACCAACCAGTTGTGGAATTTCAACTTGCTATTTACCATTAGGCTGCATGCTCGGAGCAGTCATCAACTTCTTTTGAAGAATTGTATATACATATACATGTATCAGAACATGTTGATTTGACATTTCAATAAAAGGCATATATTGTAATAGTTTGATAGAGATTTACAAAAATATTTGATTTGTTTCAGGGGCTTAGTTATTAGTATAAATGATATGGTGTTGGCCTTAAGGAGATTACAAAAAGTTCCCAATGAAGTCCGACTACAGAAGATTGTTACAGTTTTAGATGAAGACAAAGACGGTATAATTGATGCTAGTCATGTTCTTAAGGTAAATATTTTGTACTTAAACATTCAATCTTCAGGGAGATGAGTACACACAGTACAGACTATCAGTACCATTGAAGTCAACAAGGGAAGGACAAAGCTAGGTCATGTTGTTTTAAGAGCATTTGATGTTTGACATTGGCTTCTAATCTAATGAAGTCACCCAAATGAAGTTAGGAGACTAATTGTTTTATTTGTTTGTGCCTATTATTGTTTACCCAAGGCCTTTTGGTCAGATAACTTTACTTGAAGTACAAGCTTTGTGCTTGAAACACCAATCCAATGATTTGATTGGTTGTTTTCTGAGTCTGTCAGAACTTGAAATTTTAATTACATCAAGGCCTGATCTTGTTTGCACAGAAAACATACATTTAAATGTGTCTGATGCTATGAACTTATGCTATGAAAAAGTGTCCATTCAATTGGACATAGTTTCATGATAAAATAATATCAAATTCTGTCCTGTTAAGGTTGATTTACAACAAGAGGACACTTTTTACTGTGAAAAAAGTGTCATTTGAAGGGAGATAATAAAAAAATCACTGACATGTTTTAGCTATAGATATGTTATTATTTTCTATTACAAAAACTAAATAATTAAGAACCAGTTATAATTTGAATTTTTATACTGTGATCGTTACTCTGTTTTGAGAAATAAACTATTTACTGCAATATCACCAGATCGTGCTTATCCTCTAGGCATAAATGAACTTCCTCCATATGCTGCCTTAAATGAACTGTTATCTAACAACAACAAAAGTATAGCGAACTTTATCTTGGACTGTGATCGTATCAGAAGAGAAATTATTTAATTATTTTACTTGAACTGTTGAATTTTCTAATAATTTAGACATTCGTCCAAAACAATGTGTTATCTATTTTTCAAAATTTTGAACTTTAATTTGTTGGTGCATCGTAAGCCTATCTGGCTGGCTATAATGTAATATTGTAATGATATGTATCTATTGTATATATACAGGTTGCACTATAATAAATCATTCATTCATTCATTCATATAGATCAAAGATGAAGAGTGTTGAATTCCAAAGCATTTTCAATTATTTTAGTTATAAAGATATTGAAAATACATATCCACTAGCTTTAAATGCCTATAAGAAAAGAACAACCATGATAATATTAATAGCATCCAACTATAAAATAAAAATTGAAAAAAAAGAACTATTGACAAAATAACAAAAGAGAGAATATTGTTTTATTAAATAAATTATGTTTAGTTACACTTGCTGATGATCACATTTTGTATGAATTCAATACTCCAGTTTACATGCCATGTTTTTCACATTTGTGGACACAATTCATTGATAAATATCGTCTGGACGAAATTTCATAATAATATTATGTCTGTTGACACATTTTTCTTTGAAAAAGTGTCCGAGGGATGTAAATGCATGGTGTTCAATATTTAATCCTACACAGTTGTGCTTAGAATTTTTTTTTATTTTTTTTTACCTCCATCAAGAGCCAAAAGGAGGCTGCAGTTACTTACTATTGCAAAAAAGTGTTAGCTTCAACTTTTGTTAAAGGACATTCTGAAGTTTACTTGTAGATTGTATAATGTCAGAAATCTTTCTAGTTACTTGTTTTAATTTTTATTTATAGGTTATTAAATTGCTGGGTCAAGAAAATGTGAAATTGGAATCTTCCCAAGTTTCTGAACTAATTGATCTCTGTAAAAAGGAAATGCTGATTGAAGAAGAAGAAAAAAAGAAAGAAAAGGATGAAAAAGAAAAGGAAAAACAAGAGAAAACTCTGAAGGAAAATTCCATGAATAATGAAGAAACATTGAAAAATTCTTCAAAATGAAATGAAAATGGCTAATTGTTAATTGTTATTTATTTTGTGATAAGTTTTAAATAGTTAATGATAATATTGAAACACAAAAAATGAATGATTCCTGTTTTAAGGTTAAACCATATGTTAAACATGTTTTAAAACCACAAAACTCTCAGCTAGAACAATAGTCATGAAAGTTAAGTGTGCGCCACACAGAGTAGGTACAACAAATCTTTTGATTTGATTTGAACAAAAGGTTTATATTTGTATCAATTTAACCATCAAAGCATTCATGTCAGCCAAAATATTCATTTACCGCACCGGTAACTGAAGATATCAGTTACAATGATAGTAACAGTTTGAGAAGGAAACTCAATTTAAGAATATAAAGTTCAGTAGTAAATCCTTTGCAGTTTGTAACTATTAAACCACCTCAGCATTAACGTAAGCCAAAATATTCATTTATCAGTACTGAATATATCAGTAACAATCATAAGAGCAGTGTGAGAAGGAAATTCAATTTAAGATGTAAAGTTGGGTAGTAGATCCTCTGTAGTTTCCATGGTAGTAGAGAAGAGAAATGTTTGATGTGATTGCTCATTTTAAACCTACCTAGTCTGTCGTTTGGGTATTGTATCAGTGTCATTATAATCAAAAATCTACTGTTGTTAGCCATAATAAGACCTTTAAACTTATTATACAAATTTCTGCATTTCTCAGGAATCTGTACTGTCATGACTGTAGGGTTAGGATAAAATTGGATAATTGTATGGGTTTATGTAAGGCATAAGTTAGGGGTTGTAATAGAGTTCAAATAAAAGACATGGTTAGAATAAGAGCATGAATAGTGTAAAACTTACCCTACATGGGGTTTGGGACTCTAAAAACAAAATCTGTATTAAATTAGAATATTTAAATTTTAATCAGTAAACCTCACATTTTATAGTTTGAGAATTTAAACAGGGTAAAAACTATATGTCTCAGTTTTATTTATGGACAATGTGTTTAAACTTTGGCTAATATAGAGCTTGTTTGAGGATGTAGGAGGTTATTCATTTTTGAAGGCTTTATGATGACTAGATATTTGCTAAACGTTTGGAATACTGTTTGACTTTTTTTTAACTGTCATCTTCTTTTATATATATATATGAATTAAAACAAACTATGGGTGTAAGGTGTGCTTTATATGTACTGTTTTGCAATTAATTCTTTCCCAAATAAAACAGGATATACATTTTGCCTATTTTCTGCTATTGTATACATGATGTCATGTCTGCCTCTTATTTGTACCTAGTAGAATTATGGAAGGGAGAAAATGTGCAGTGCCACACAACTGTCTGGATGTGTTCTTTTTTTATAGATATGATAGTGCTTCTGCTCTTCTGCATCAAGACTAAATATTGGTATTCTTCAAGAATTTCTTACTGGAATTAAACATATCATAAACTAAAAAGATAGGGAAAAAATGCATGACTTTTATTGAAATATTTATTTCTTCAAATAAACTGTAATCACAATGTTCTGCTAAAGAAAAGTAAAAGTGATATTATTAAAAATAATTCCTGTTTATGAATTTCCCCATGAATAACATGGACCATCTGGAAAATGATCCTGTGATTGCTTTTTTGATTTCTTTGCATATTTGATTAAGTTGACTGAATTAAATTTGAAATAAACACTAATGTTAATCCCTTTTTACAGACATTATGCGCCTTGAATTAATAAAAGGTAATATACATGTAGTATCACTTTAGCTATAATTTTATGTATAATTGAAAGTCAGTTTTATTAAGACCAATTTTAAAGGTATTAACTAATACTACTTTTTGCAGTGCTGCTTAGTTTAGAATAATGTGCATTTTAGAATTGTAGTGTTAACTCAAAGAGGTTATGGAACAAAATTAGCTGGCTGCTTTAAATAAATTTAGAAATGAAAAATAGGGCACAAGCATGTCAACAAAATATTCAGGTAGTATAATATGGTCATTGTTTCCTATATTGTGATATTTTTATACACGGTTAATGATAGGGTTGTATATATAACAGATTATGTTACTTTTGTAAAGTGTTATTTTCCATGCATGCAAAAATATATTACAAATGACAGATGCTTTGTAGATAATTGTTTTCATTTTAATTTTTTTCTTTTTCTGATCAATAATTTTCCCATCAATAGTTTTGATAATCAGCATTGATAAAAACATTTGCATTTCCTTGTATCTCCCATTCATACTAGTTTATAAATTGATTTGTCTACTGATTGTGTCCATTGATATATCAACCGGTACTTTTTGTTTGTGTGCCAAATATTCACTTTGTATTTAGAGAATATTTCACTCATAAAAATTTCTTCATTATATTTAGTGCTGTTAGACTCTTGAATCTTGTGTTATAGCTATAGTAAAAAGTGAAAATAATTCAATGAAATGACAATATAGCAGTATAAAACATACACAGAGCTTATTGACCTGAATGGTAGTTTTTTTTTATATACTCTACCATAATGCCCTAAAATATTCAGTATACATTCAGGTGTTTTGTAGGCTTCTAAATGAAATGTATAATGTATAGGTTCTCTGCATATATAAGCCATTTATGATTAGCAGAGAGTAACAATATGAAGCTTTTTTTGGCTAGAGAATGTAAAAAAACAAATCAAAGAGGTGCATGTGGTGTCTACAAGGTTGTTTTTTTTTATTTATACTATAAAAAAACTGATAATTTATTTAATTTTTTGGTGTTTTATCTTGATTTAAAAGTACTTGAAGATTGTCATGATAAAGTTATAACTAACGAAGTATTGTTAAAACAAATATTTGGAATCTTTTGCAATGTCACAAAATAGCAATTATGGAAATTCTGCATAACTGAGCTGGAGGATAAAGATGTAGGGAAAAACAATACATCAGCATTGTATCAAAACAGAAATTATTAGAAACCAATTCTAAAAGTTGTAAACACATATTTGTTTGTTAATGGTTTTACACAAAATGTTATGAATCAAGATTTTGAAGATTTTTTTTGAATTTTTTAATCATTTGCTGTAGATACGTTTCACTTCAATTTCTAAACCTTGATTTATTGAACATTTTGTTGATTTAGAAATTGAAAATTAGCAATAATTTAAGATTTAATATGCATATTACTAAAGAATCATTCCATGATAATTTAGAAAATAGAAACAAAATTTGAATGCAGATTGTATATTTTAAAGGAGTATTATCATACCTTTGTAAGTAAGTTTCTGTTTCTGACAAACTCTGTCATTATAACTTCATATACATCTGCTTAACAAGATTTTGGAGACGTTGAAATATACCTGGAAAAGAACTTAGTTTTGACAATAACTGTATCCAAAAATATGTAAAAAATGATTTCTAACAGAATCTGATATAAGTACAATATGCCAACTAGTCTTGAATTCTATTTTCTATTTGAGAGTGTTAACATACAGGTGGTTATAAAGAATTAGGTGTTGATTTGCATGTTTCCACTGTATTGTATACAAGAATACCAGTTTAAATGATTTGAATCAATATATGATAATTATAGCGAACAAATTATACCTACTGCTTGGACATAGACTCTTTTCTGAAGTTCTTGATTTTTTTTCCATGCTGACATATCTGTTATTGTATTATTTCTTTAACTCTGAGGTTTTTGAGTCTGATGTTACGAATGATTTGAAGTACAGGACTATTTGCAGCAGTGCTAAGAATAGTTCTGATAAAAATTAAAATTAGTAAATGTTTTATATTTATTTACTCAGCCACTGTAGCACATATCATGTTTCAAAAGTTATGCATTAGTATTTTTAAACACTACAGAAGAAAGAGAATTCATTTTAAGTCTTGTCCAGTCAAGATCCTTAAAAATAAAGCAAAAAAGCAGGAATACCAATAAAAGAACTTTCCAAATTTTCTTGGATGAAAAACTTTTCATAATTTTAAGGATGCCATTTTCTTTCAAAAGAAAATCTACGTAGCTTGATATTTGTTATTGTCTTTGCTTATTATTAAATCAGTGTAGTGACCTATTATATATAGCTATAGTTGCTAACAACTACGTTGTTTTTTCTCAGGTGGATAGTTGTCTCATTGATATTCATCCCACATTTCTTTAATTTATATAATTACTAAAAAAATATAAAAATTGTAATTGGATTATTTCCCTTACTGCATAATTTTCGTGCGTAACCAAAATAAATTGCTGCTCTAGTATAACAAGAACCAGAAAGACAACCTGCATTGAAATATCAGGCGAAATATTTAACAGATTAAAAATATTGAGCAGTTGGAACAAAAACTTTAAATGATCAACCTTTTAAAGATGGGATGCCCAATTCAAGATTTAAGAATGAAAGGAATGAGGTTTGCTGTTTTAATGGATAAGAAAGCAAGTGTCATAGCATGTTACTTCAAGCAAGGAAGCATCTTTTTCATGAAATGTGCCACATCATTTCCATTCGTATTGCTAAAAAAATAACATATTTCACATGATATGGAAATTTATATCAACAACAATTGCTAGGTAGTAAGTACATTATTGCAACACAGATTATCTAAAACAAAGGCAATGTGTAGATATAGGAATAGCATTTATTCAAATTAGACAATACAGAGTATAAAATCTGATACATTTCAAAACTAAAACTTATTATATGGCTGAAATTTTACAAAATGAAGATTATAAAAGAGCTTATCTTAGTTAACCTTCATCAGGAAGGCACAAACCCAAAATTTGCAAGTCAAGGATGTATAAGTTCTTGAATACACAAGGAGGTATATGAACAAAAACGTAGATAGGAAGAAGAGCCAAATCCATCCATGGTCACATGGTTTTAATAGATAGAACGATTGAAATATACTTTATATAAGGACAACTGAAAACTCTAGACAATAAATAGAACAAGTGAACAGCATATAACCAGGTAGATCATCTGTAAACTACAACACATGAAACAACTGAACATTTTACAACAATTAGAAAAATAAAAATGCTACAACAGAAGGCTCTATGAAAGATAGATCAACAGAATAATTCTACAAATTGAACAAACAAAAATTATGTGACAGATAGAACAACTGAAAACATTTTTCCAGATACAACAAATAGAACAACAGAAAACTTTATGACAGACAAAACAACAGAAAAGTCTCTGATACGAAGACTAATTGAAAACTTAACAACAAAAAGAACAACTAAAAATTCTTTTTCAGATAAAACAAAAGAAAACTCCAACAAATAGGACTGAAAACTTAAAACAAATAGACCAATCAAATAAATGAAAACTCTTCTTTTAGATAGAACAATTGAAAATTTTGCAATAGACAAAAGGAATGAAAATTATTACAAATAAAAAAACTGAAATTTCAACAACAAGCCATATATAACAGCTGAAATCTGTACAATAGACAGACTAAATTAAAAGCTCTTTATCACATAAATGACAACTGTAAACTTCAACAAATAGATGTAGAACAGCTAAAACTCAACATCAAATAGAACAACTGAAAAAAAAACAATAGCAGGTAAAACAACTTGATATTCAAATCACAGAAATGCTAACAACTGGACAACAGATAGAACAAGTGAAAACTCGATTGTTTTGCGCTTTCGACGCATGTAATTTATAAAATGTTGTTTTCATTCTGTACAATAGAGAAAACAACTGAAAACAACATACAAATAGAACAACTGAAAACAACAACAGATAGAAAATTGAAAACTCTTCCACACAGGTAGAACAACTATGAACTACAACAAATAGAACAGCTGAAAACTTAACAACAAATAGAACAACTGAAAACTTTATAGCAGATAATACAATTTTATACTCATAACACAGAAATACTGACAACAGTAAAACAGAGAACAAATGATAAAGTGACAAAGCCATGGCAGAAAACAGAAGAAGACAAAAAGACTAATATAAGTCCACAAAACACTCTACAGATAACTTAAGACTGAGCAACGCGGACCCAGCAAACACACTGGAATAATTTCATGTTTTCTGAAATAATAAACCGATTCTTATCCACTAGCGATACCCGTTATGTTGCTTAAGGTAAGTACATACTCGGTGGTTAAATTTTAAGTATCATATTGTGATACCGCAATCAAAGAAGAGAGGACTGGACTATTGCAATGGCAATTTGAACACAAAAAAAAGTGTTAGCGACATTGCTACAAATATGACAAACAAAGAATTGATTGTTGGGCGAGTAACGTCCAGTGGTCAATATTTCAAGACGAAAAAATAAACAACACGTCCTGGATAGGTGGTCAAACGGAATGGGGACCAAATCTTAATTTAGTAAATAGATAATGTTGGTTATAGGAGAAAAACTTTGTCCTCAAACAATTCGCATACTGGCCTTCAAAAACTAATTTCAAATGTTTTCCAACTAGTAAAGAAAACTGCGTTCTCTCAACAAGCTGTATAAACATTCAGCACCTCATTTTTACTGGACGGGTTGTGCATTTTACACATGCGGCGCATATAAAGACACCCTTCACGAGGAGGGGTGCATTTGGTTGTACTCGAATCTAGGTCCTTTACTCGGGAAGTCTTAAAGTTTTCAAATCCGGAATGACAAAAACGTACAAAGTTCAAAGTTCTTTTTTTTTCCAATTAAGGGGCCCTGACGGGACATAATGGCAACAATACACAATACATTCTGATTCTTTCTGTGCAATTTGGTAAACTGTTTTAGCCATTGCTATTGTGATACCCCAAAGGTCACTGGATAAGCATTGTAACACATAAACATATAATGAAGATTGTTATTGTTATTTTAGTTCTTTCAAAGTTTCATATCTTTGATTTTACTGCCATGCCATACATATTTTTGAGAACATGACAACAACAATTTGTCTAGTTAGAACAGTTAAGAACTGGAGTTTGATTAAAATAACAGTAGTTTTTCATTGTAAATTTCAGCCCCCGTATGATCTCATATCACGTCCGAATTATTAACCACGGAACGGATGTAAATACTCGATTATCACCATTGTTAAGGTCATGGAGTCGTGGAATTTACTGTAATGAAATAGTTTCCAAACGAAAGAATGGTATTAAGTTATATCTAAACACTTTTAAGCGACATTCGTGTAAATCGTTAAAACCAAAAGAACATGAAAGTCCTATAACAAAATTACTCACATCGGACTAATCGGCGTTGTTACTATACTATATATAAAAATATTAATTTTCTCGAACCATTTAGGTCACGGAAATTCCAAAATATGGCATCAGTAAGGAGAGTTGTGCAAATAATGTGAATACACAGAACCCCCATCCAAATTATCTTTAGCTAAAAGTATTCATCATTTTCTATTTTATATGTACTAACAACATTCCATTTTTCTATAATTTCGATTAAAATATTCCAAAATCTGAGTTAAAAAAAGTCAAATGCCCAAAATAAACATTGTCTGATTGGTTGAAGTACTGTGGCGTCAATGATACACATAGCAAGCCTCGATGTAAAGCACACGCTTCACATGAATAAGGAGAGTTTCTTACAGATAATGTGAATACACAGATCCTCCATCCTATTTATATTTTGCTGAAAATGTTGCAATGTTCATCATTTCTGTTTTGATTCTGCTAACAACATTCCATTTTTTCTTTAATTCCGATTTAAATATGTGGAACCCGCAATAAAAATAGATGGCCTCAATGATTTAAACGCAACGCAAAAAATTCCGTTGACCCTGAATTCAACGGATCGATAATAGCATCATCACCATCAACAAAATGTTTACCGTTATCTTTGTGAAATTTCAGTTATATAGTTCTTTAAATAGAGAAATTTTGGTAAGTATTACTTATTAATGTTAAGGTTCTACTGATGTGCTTCTCTAGACCTTTTTGACGGTCCGTTTTATCCCATTTATCTCAATATTATCTCCGATGACAGTAATGTCAACCCGACCTATTCGTGTCAAAAGTGAAAATCGCATCGATTTATTGAACTAATTTCTTCTTAAACTGTGCATGCATTATTTCTGTATTATATGATAACCAATCACATTCACGTTGCATGTTTGCATGAAAATGGTCATGTATTAGTGAATTGTAAGGGCGATGCAACTTGAGGTCAGTGCGCGATCACGTGACATTATTATTATTTGTAAACAAATTTAAAACATGCTCCCCGCGTAACACGTGTCTGAATTATCCTTTCAAAGTGTTATGAATCTTTCAATCACTATTTTATGATATATTTCTAGGTTTGCATATCAGTAGTCAAAGTGAATTAAACGTAGTTCTTAGTTGTGTTTTTTTTTATATAGAATTAGAAAGTAAATCTACATAAGGGGGTCTCATTGGGGGGGGCGGGGTTCTGATCCCAGATCCCACTTACTGTTTTGTCAGATTCCCATATCCCGCTTACACTATGTACATGAGCAATTTTCATTTTTTTGTCATTTCCGGGGTCCTGCAGAACCCCATTTCCCGTTTTCACGACAGACCTCATTTCCCGTTTTCATGACACAATAATTTGACTTTCACCTTTCACGCTTACGAAAAATTGTCAATATTGGTCACGCTTAGACCCAATGAGACCCACACACTAGTCAGTATTTAACTTCACCCAAAAAGATGACTCAACTTCCCTCTATATTTAAAACCTGCATACTAATTTAAACAGCATTTGTTCCCCTTGAACACTATTTGGCCCCTTCCGTGTCATTTCCCTTTAAATTTGCTGAAAAGTCATACTTTAAGTCCATTTAAAGTAACGGCTAATATTTGATTTTACCATCTTAATTTCAATTTTCATATTGAACACATTTGACCATTCAATATGAGTTCCCATGTATTTTTGTCATATATGAAGGAGGTTCCTAAACACCTTATTGCTATTTGTCTGTCTGGATTGTTAAAACCACAAAATCATATATTGATGAATATGCAAGTTTTCAACAATCCCGGAACATTAACAAAGATGTGAGAATCTAACTCAGGACTTTCAGCACTGTAGCCATCGGTCTTAACCACAAGATCACGAACTCACATTTGATGAACTAATTTCTTCTATATTAACTGTACGTGCATAAATTCTGTATTATTTGATAACCAATCACATTCACGTTGCATGTTTGCATGATAATGGGTTCTGTATGAGTGAACTGTAGTGTATTGCAAAATTAATGCAAATTGTGACGTCAGTGCGCCTTCACGTGACATAATTATTTGTAACCAAACCGGCTTCTCATGTAATGTAACGGTTTATTTCTTCCTCTGTGATATTTTATCCTGAGGATAATTTGTCCCGGTAATTTTTTTCCAGGCATGGTATTTCATTTCACAGGTTGATTTTTCCCAGAGGAGTGAAAATCTATCAGATTTCTGTGTTATGCGGATAGTATGTACGGGTATATATTTGCCGTATTATATTTCACAGAACCGTGTGAAATAGAGTCCCATTAACTACTATGTAAGTTACTCTCAATCAATATATACCTGACTATAATTATAAAATGTTTACAAAGGTAAGCAACTGTCTAGGGCCAAGTAAGGGAGGGGAAAAAACAGTATTAGTACTATTTCGCAGAACAATAAACAGATGCATAGACAGACCAAGGGGGTGGGGGAAATTTAGCTGATGACATATATGTAAGAAATCATTGAAGCTTGATGGGAGTGGGCAACCCTCTAGTCCATCAGAGCCCCCACACCTTTTTGAAAAGTTCTGGATCTGCCACTGAGATTTGCAGGTTTTCTTAGTAAAGATACCTTAAAATATCACAAACTGTGTGCTTTCCAGACCATAGTTTACATTTTTTTTCATATTTTGCCGTGTCAAAATGACCTAAATTTAAAGGACAGTATATAGACCCAAAAATGGTATATCACATTCTACACATCAAGATTTTAGCAGGAAAGACTGCCATTGGAGTTTTTAACCATTGTGACTTTTTAATTTGATCTACTCCACTAATTAAAGTCGTTGAAGTAGAATATTTAATGTAGGTTTGTCCACATTTTGGTATATATTAATACATGTTTAGAAATAATGTTGAGCCTGTTCCTAGATGCCTGTTATAGACTTCAATATTTATTGTTTATTGAAAATAAATGGAATCAATTCTTTCAGAAAAGTTTAATTCTATGGAAATGTATCCCCCCTTTTATAAGTTGAAAAGGCTACATAGAGGTCAATATACAGTCTCCAACAGAAAACCAAAAAAGGAAAAATAAAGTGAATTTTGGAGAATTATTAAATGTGTATGCATTTGAAATATTTAAGATATATTGTTTCAATTTTTTTAGTTCTAGGTTCCACATAACTACCATTTTAGAAAACGATTTCAATGCTAAGTCTATTAGAGGGATATTTGATTTTCATTGGTTGTAAATATGAAATCTTATTCAGTGGCAAAGGAAATAGACACTGACAAGTCTTAGATAACATTTTAAATAGTTTTGAATTTTTCTTGGTCAGTTGACTAAAATTAGATGGAGGTGTGTTCCAACAGAGGAGCAATCAACCTATATCAATATGTGCATGAAGCAAATTGATAGTTGCTAGATACTGAATGATTATATCCACAATTAAGGTTTAACCTGTGCATATATACTTAAAACAAGATTAAAAAAGTCATATATTTTTCAGGACTTCTGAATCCAATCATGTAGTATGGAATGTTATTGAGATATGGTTTGGGTGGATGGATGGTCATGAAGGACCTGTAGTACAAAGTATATCACTGGATTTAGCTCTTTGTCTAAGTGTATTATTAAAGTACTTTGCTTTGAGCTCAGTTCATTGTTATGCAATTCATTCTTTGTGAAATTAAGATTTGACAGACAACTCTAATGGACAAGGATTTGTCAAAGTAGTATCATCTCTATGTACAATGTAAGTATTCAGGAGATAAAAGCATTCTATTTTGATTTGAACCATACATTTTATAAAAAAAAAGTGGGAACAAATTTACCGGACAATGCTACTCCCACTACTAGCAATATGATGCTAGGTTGTTTTAATACATCTGTATTGCCTGCTGATGACTCGGCCCTGAGTGTAAAAGGAGGGGGAAAAATTATAAGGCCTATCCAGTCTAATCGATTTCTAAAACTATACTTCATTGCACATGTTCAACATTTTTATACAACCACAAAAAATTTGGGGTCGTAAATTGGTATCCTGTCCGAAAGATGGATGGTTTCTGGATAATAACTTTATTATAAGTAAATAGAAATCAACAAAATTATAACACAACGTTTATAACCACAAAAGGAAGCTTGGGATTGATTTTGGGGGTTATGGTCCCTTAGGTTTAGAAATAAGGGGTACAAAGGTGCCCAAAACAAGCCTTAATCTAGTGTCGGTTTAAAAAGTTGTGTACATGTATAAGTATAAAATTTCAATTGTTCTGAAATTGTACCACAATGTTTAATACCATAAGTAGAAGGTTCGGATATATTGTGTGGGTTATGGGACAAACAGTCTAATAATTACGGACCAAAAACAAACATTTTTGTAAATTCAAGACCCTTAATTGGAGTTTGTCCAGAATGGTTGTTGAATTACCTAATACCAATGCTTTATGAAATCTTCTTTGAAAATTGGAGTTATCTTTCTTTGTTCAGTCAACTTAAATCAATTATACAATATACAATGCAATATTCACTTTATTACCAACTGATAAATTAAAGCAGTCATTAATAACCACTACAGTGATTGCAAGCACTTTCTAGGGTATGCCCTTTTAAAAATGGAAAAATTATACATTTTTTTAGTTTCTGATCTCTTAACTGAAGTTTGTCTCCTCTAAATGTTTCTCATTTCAGAAATTAAAAAGAAAATTTCTTCAGATATTTTTGTTTGAAAGGATTAATATTCAACAGCATAGTGAATTGCTCCTAACCCAAAAGCAAAACAAATATTTTAAGTTCATAAGACCACATTCATTCTGTGTCAGAAACCTAAGCTGTGTCATCTATTTAATCACAATCCAAACTCAGAGCTGTTTCCAGCTTGAATGTTGTGTCAATACTAGCCCCAACTGTTCAGGCTTCGACCTCTGCAGTCGTATAAAGCTGGGCTCTGCGGAGCATCTGGTCCATTCATTTGTTTATATTTCAATTTGTGTGAATTAACATAGTTACAGTAAATGCTAATTACTGCACTTTCATACCACAACAAATATTGTATTGGTACATGTATCACTCAAATGGGTATCCATATAACAAAAAAAATGAAAAGGAATAATTTTGCATTACCTTGTGAATACTATGACTTTTAGATATGTAGACATATTAAGACTCATTAGTAGATGTTGATAATATTGGCTTAAAATGCTTGAAATTCTATCAGATTACTTTTGGAGCAGTTATGAGTTTTGAAATTAGAAAGATCATATCATATGCAACAAGTGTACTAAGTTTCAAGTTGATTGGACTTCAGCTTTATCAAAAACTACTTTGACCAAAAACTTTAACCTGAAACTCCCACTTTCATTTTCTATGTTCAATGGACCGTGAAATTGGGGTCAAAAGTCTAATTTGGCTTTAAAATAAGAAAGATCATATCATAATGAACATGTGTACTAAGTTTCGAGTTGATTGGACTTCAGCTTCATCAAAAACTACCTTGACCAAAAACTTTAACCTAAAGCGGGACAAACGAACGAACGGACCCACAGACCAGAAACATAATGCCCATCTACTATTGTAGGTGGGGGCATAAAAAATTTAATAAATAACACTCATAATGCTCAGATTGGTTGTCATCGTGCAACATAGTTAATAACACCATATAGAAAAAACATAGAACTCATTTTGTCATAAGACACTGTCAAACATCCATACATACTATCCACACTCATCTGTGTCCACACTTGTAACCTTTTACAAAATGAAGTCTACAGACTCGGTCCAGAAATATGCGTATGATTGATAAGACGATATCAGATTCTGTCGAATCGAAAGGTTCTGTCTGATTTCACATTAATGTTAGGGGACGTTGTACATAGACGTATGTTGTCGCAAACTCGTGCCTTATACAAATCTATCTAGAACAATATTCATGCAATAACCGTATACTGTATTCCTAAAATTTCCCATGAAAATATAACAAAGGTCAGTGAATTTCGGCGGCACACAGGAGACAGCGGAATAATTAATAGTCTATATTCTGATTTACAAAATTTGACAATTGAATAGTATTTGAAACAACACGGACTTTGGTTTCCGCAGTAAACTTCCGTTTAGAAAGGCACCATTGAATGCTTTCCTGTTTGTGCTGGCAGTAACAATCCAAACTTCCCTGTGTACATGGTTTGTAGGTAAACAATGTGGATATCGGTAATTGAGTGTGGGTGTCTTTGTTTAGTAAACCGGGCCAATTAACAGCGTTTGTTCACATTGAAGCTTAAACGTAGAACATGTTTAGCGATATAATATTTGAATATTAGAAGCAAAAGTAAAATTCATCAAACCCCCCACCTGCAACACTACAAAATAAATAGACGTGTTGTTTTTTGAAGCATTCGTATCATAATCTGAAGCTTTTCCATGTTTCGTTACGTTTTTGTATAATTTGTGTATTGTAGTTTTTACCGTCTTCTATTGTATAGCATTTCAATATTAACTATGTTTTAGTTGGCCACTGAAGAAGTTCCTGACTTTGGCCAGGCATATTGGCATGTGGCGGTGATACTGTACTTAAAAGAGTTCATAACACTTCCTCTTTTATTCTAATTTATTGGAATAACAAATGGCAATATTTATGAACTACAGTAATAACATAGACGATAATAATAATAATAATAATAATAATAATAATAAGCGATAATGCAAAGAAGTCTCAATGTTGCTTGTTGAGTTCTAACACTTCTGGCATCGCAAGACACTTTATGACCTTTTATTAACCAACTAAGTACATTATTGCCAAAAATGACTGGTTATTAAAAATAACATATTTTCTGTAATGGCCCTGTTTTTCTGTAATGGCCCTGTTTTTTTCTGCAATGGCCCTGTTTTTCTGTAATGGCCCTGTTTTTCTGTAATGGTTCTGTTTTTTTCTGTAATGGCCCTGTTTTTCTGTAATGGCCCTGTATTAATGCCCGGTTTGTCTGTATAAAGCACAGTTAGGGTTTTTAATAAGGTTAATAAAATTAAGTTGTAAAGAGTATAATACTTTTTTGTATTTTATTTAATTTAGTAACCAGCAACCAACATTAAAGAACCATATATAGGGATCACTGTTCCTCCTGTTTTTCAACACATAACTTCTGTCAACTTAATATTTTGGATATTTGGTATATTAACACATATACTTTTATTCAGTTGGTTAATAAATGTATTAAGAAATGGGTGTTTTTATAATGGCTCTGTTATATGTCCTCGGTCAGTAATAATGGCCTTGGATGTCTGTAATGGCCCTCGGCGTTGCCTCGGGCCATTACAGACTTCCTCGACCATTATAACAGACCTTGGACATATAACAGGGCCATTATAAAAACACCCATTCATTAATACTATAGTATTTCACCGTGCACTAAAAGAATATGACAGCTAAGAAATTATATAATGTATGTGCTTATTCAAAGTCAGGACCATCTGATATAGTGCTGCTTTTGCAATCCTATACGTCCAAAAGTAGACTGAGAAGTAAGTCAGATACTATTCCTGCGACAGCGTAATCTTTTTGTATAACGCTTTACCAGATGGAGGAATACCGTGATGCTTCATACCTTGAATATGCATGCCTTATATTTCGAGGTTTGCGTCTGGCATGCCTCGATTGTCTGTGGTCCATTATTCATGTTTCATGGATTTCTTAAAAAATAAAAATTGAATTACTCCCTTGTGTTGAGTAATATGATAATTATGTTTGGTATATACATTGTATGACCCTTGCATGGTCCAAACGTCCGTCATCTGACCTCTGGGTCTTTGATCGAGGTTAAAGTTCTACGAAGTGGTCCGTTTTTCATGAACTATTTGCAATACTTGTAAGTTGAAGATATCTGTCTAGCAGGTATCATTCGATCTTGATAACTTTCTAAGGAATCATTGATATTTTAAGAAATATGTCAACGGACTTTGCATGGTCTATAGAATGATTGTAAGTTGTAAACGTCTGTCTGGTAGGTAATTTCTGACCTTGGTTCAGATTTATGGTTCATCGGTCACTGTAAACTTTTGTGGCCTGATTCGCTTCTCAAATACTATAATCAATTGGTCAAATAAATTTAATATATATAAAAAAAAAGAAGATGTGGTATGATTCCCAATGAGACTTCTTTTCACAAGAGACCAAATGACACAGAAATACATACATACAGAATGTGGCGGGGTTAAACATGTTAGTGGGTGCTCAATCCACCCCTAATCATTGGACAGCGATGTTACAATACAACATAAGATTAGAATATAAAAATCAATTGAAAAGATCTTACATTGTAGATCACTAGATGGATACAAATAGAAATACATCAAACAAAAATGCAGGGTGGACGTGGCCGGGTACTTGTGTATCCCAACAAAAAAAAAAGAAACAGAGTACTCGCAGTTACTGACAGCTAGTTCAAAGCCAATAACAACTAATAAAAAAATATCATGCATCTTATACTAAATGTAGATTATTGTAAGGTGTGCATGTTTGTCTGGCAGGATCCAATAGCCCTTTGCTGCATTGTTATTATTCAATGTTTAAAGCCTCGGTCACACCTTAACGTTAAGGATAGCTCGAACAGATGCCGAACGGATAACTTTTTTTCAATCCGTACGATTTATACGTCGACGTCCGTTCTGTCCGGTGGAAATTTTTGAGCATGTTCGAAACTTGAAACGGACGTCCAACGGATGAAGTGTCCGTTGAACGTCCGGTAGTCGTCCGTTTTATACTGTAATAGGCCGTTTCGTTTCCGTTACTTGACCGTTATACATCCGTTGGAGGTCTGGTAGACAAATTCACCAACAGACTTCTACCGGACGTTTAACGGATAAACCCATTGTTGAACGAATGTGACACGGACTTCTTCCGGACGCACAACGGATTAAAAGGATGATGAACGGATCTGAAACGGATAAATGCCAATTGAAAATTTCGCGTTTTCGGATGAAAATAAAAGTTGTCCGTTGACAAAATTGTTATCCGTTTGGAGTCCGTTGAAGAAAACAAATTTGTTCAACGGACTCCAAACGGATAACAATTTTGTCAACGGACAACTTTTATTTTCATCCGTTAGGCGTCCGTTTGTGCTATCCGGTAAGGTGTGACCACAGCTTTATCGTAAGATTGCACTTTAAGGTCTGAATGGTAATCCCAACAAAGGTGAATATATCGAAGGGAAGCTGAAGCATATACATTATGATTGATACGTATACAATATGTGATAAAAGCATTACCGGTACGAAATTATCTGCACCAGCTGCGCATTTCTCGTCAGCGGTGCTAGAGGACAACATATTTGAAAATCCAAAACTTAACTTTAAAAAATAAAGATCTTATCAACTTAATAAGGCAAAAAGTATAGAAAAAGTGGGACAAGGAATTAGAGCTCTACATAAGGGGAAGATATATTCCTTGATTTTAAATAATTTCAAAAATTTAGTAACAGCAAAATTTTAAACCAAATAATCCGCATTTTCTGAAAGCCAACTCTTTTTGCATTCAAATAAAAAACAATAACAACTGAAAAAAATAAAAATAAAAAACTAATCTGACTGTGACAGTCACTTGAAATTTATTTAATGGCTATTCACAGTTTTTATAGTATAAAATGAAACAAAAATAGAAAGACGCGAAAGTTCCATGGTGAATGAAAAAGCCATCTTGCGCTCAATATTAATTTATTTACATAATAACTAAATATAACAAGTAAAATATTGCAGTACTTATGGTGACCTGCGGATAATAATATGAACTAAAATAAAAGAAAAAACTCGTTAAATTTCCAACAAGACACTTAACGCTCAACAAGGATGTATTATAAATAACACTTGAAGACAACATTAGAACAATTTTACATTTGTAACTTGTTATTTTTTGTAAGACTTCGTAAGATCAAAGACAATATTTTGTTGTCTTTTTGTGTTGCACAAGTACTTTTTACCCTGTGCGATATCTCCAATTTCCAATGTATAATATTCCTATTTTGTTCTGTATGGGTTGTTTGTACTTTAATCTGCCCAGTGTGTGTAAAATTCATCATCTTCTAGCACGAATACTATAAAAACTGACAATTGTTTCACACTCTTAATACTTAATCCATCCTTCAAATCTCAACAGGTTCAGGAAGAAAAAAAATAATTATCACATTGTTCTGTGACATTGACATAATAAATAAACTCAATTATGGACATAAAATACAACTTAAGCATTTTTTGAGAAAAAAAAACAGAATATCATATTTTTAAAGACAATAAAAAGTATTATTCCATATTGGTATTATTTTAGTAGGTTTCTCTATATGAATTGGATTTTGAATAATAAAGCATATTCACCTGAGAAAGTGTTATTCACCGCGCTAAACGTCACGTGCTTTTACATGCAACGTTATGGTTAGATTTTTCATGTTAAATTTATTTTGGTATATGTTATTCCTTAAATACATGTTCTTCTCTCGGAATATGGAATAAAACAATTACTATCTTTTGTTTCGGTAAATATGGGGTTTAATTGACTTTTGAAAAACTGATATTCACTTCGGCCGTCGGCCTCAGTGAATATCAGTTTTTCAAAAGTCAATAAAACCGCATATTTACCTCATCAAAAGACAGTAATTGTATAATATTCTAGTAAAAGCTACAGTATCTCTGTCTTGAATGACATCGAAGTATTTCTGGAAATTTATGAGTTACAGAAATATATACCGGTATATAGATAAAAATGGTATATCTGATTTATGCAAAATATTAAAGGTTATATCTTCATATGCATGAAAGGAAATGTTGGTTAGACAGCTGATAAGGCAAAACCACCCATAATTCGTGTGCGATAGCGACGAAGATGGCAATGAGATTGACCTGCGATACTATATATTTATTTCACGTTCCATGTGATAAAAGCATGATCAAATTCATTCAACTCGTATGTGATGGCCTGCAATAGCTCTACCGACGATGTTTGTCGCTAGCGGTGACGTATGTTATTGCTTATCGTCGCTGCAACAATGTACAGCAATATCACCAGCGACATGACAAACTCGTCGTCTCGATGACACACACGTAGTATAAAAATACGCACCTATATAAGATTGAAACGTCAATTGCTATACATTTTGTCTATCACCTCTTCATGAGAGTGAAAGAGGGTCTTCAGAAATACTGTGAAACTGTATGCTCGCATAGTGGTATCAGCCATATGTGAATCATAAAAAAAAATCTAAAGAACCTCTGAAATTAGTTCTATCAAATATTTTGATTTTTCAACCCTATAAAACACCATTAAAATTGAAAAACCGTTTCAAAGAAATGATCTATCCCTTGAAGAAAATAGTAGCATACGCTGTACATTTATTACTTTGAGATACCATACGGCATATTTTGTTAACAGTGTACAAAAAGGTACAAAAATGGCTCACAATGGAACAAGTGCTTAGTTTGCTGGAGTTTCTTATTAACACGCATTTTTATTTAATTTGGAGGTAGGCTTCCTTGAGAAACTTGTAAAAACACAAGAAGATAAAAGAAGGCAGACCATTTAATTCCACATTCAGATATATTGATGATTTTCTTTCCATTAACAGTCCAAACTTTTTTCATTGGGTTTCATTAATATGTCCTCCAGAACTCGAAATCAGATAAACACCACACATTGCTTCCTTTCCTCATTTTTAGCTTATACCTCGAACTTCGACATAAGAGGTCATCTCAGTACCAGAATCTATGACAAACAAGACGAGTTTAATTTTGAAATTATCAATTTCCTCACCTAAGTAGCAATATACCAACCTCACCTGTATATGGGATATATATGCCTCAACCCATTCGGTATTAGAAAGCTTGCAGCTGCTACTCAGACTTTGAAAAAACGTCACCAGTGTCTCAGGAGAAAGGCGACTGGTCTTTCGAAAGTATCATAAGTTATGTCATTAGATATATCTTAGGACAAATGTTATGATTATCTTATGACTGCCATATCAGTATATGTCATAGAATGTAAATGAAAGCTGTCGTAAGACAGTCATACTTATGATGGACTTATGACTGTCATACGTTAACATATTTTTTTATTATTTTAAATAATGATTTAAAAAAAGATGAAAATTGTTATAAAAATAAAAAGTATGAACATAATTATTATTACCATTATATTTTTTTCTCCATTATAATGAACATGAAATTATACATGAAAAGGAATTAAAATGCGAGTTAATAATTTGTTAAAATTTAGTTTGTATATATGATACATCTTGAACTTAATACACAAATGTTATTTGATCGTGAATACTTTTATGATGCGGTACATCGAGTACCCGCTTAAAGGAAACATCCGTGCAAATACGTTAATAAAATGATATATAAATTAAACAGAAGAAATAATATTTAAATCTATTATACAAATCATGAGTAAGAAAAGGAATAATGTTATAGTTTTTATACAAAATCATGCAATGAGTAAGAAAAGAAATAATGTTATAGTTATTATACAAAATCATGAATAAGAAAAAGAGTCCAAATTTTACGTCGCAGGAGATTCAAATTTTAATTGAGGAAGTTAGAAAAGATTTTTTTTTACTTCTTATCCGACTGAGCAATGCAACTATTATTTTTTTTTTTCATGAAATTATCCATGTAATTAAAATTAATTTGATACCCCGGTAATTATAAAACAGTCATAAGTGACATAAGTTACATTGAGAGGTGTCTTAAGTTTACGACAAAATTTATGACATCGTAACTTTGGACAGTCACTTTCGAAAACATATCTTACGACTATGACATGTCCTAAGACCATCATAAGATATGTCCTAGTCATAAGATACTTTCGAAAACCAGGCCCCATGGTTATATCAAATAACGTCTTGTTCTTTTTAAAAAGGTTCATCGAGAGATACATAGACCTTGTTGATAAATATTCTGTATCAACTTCACACATAATACACGATTGTTTTGAAGTTAAGATTCAAGGTACTGACGTTGTGTATCACCCCCTTAATTACGTGTTTTAGTGTTCTATTAATTGTCTTTGTATTGTTACCGTATTAATTTTACTGTTGAGTCTATTTTTTGTTATCTCCATTTGACTTGGCTCGGTATTTATACATCTGGTCATTGTGTTATTCTGCTATGATAATTTTTTTTTCTTTATTGCTTTATATATTTTGTCTATTTGCCTATTTGTTCTTCTTTGTTGAAATGCTTGTCTGTTTCTGTAATGTTAAAGATTATAACACAATACTGACTGCTGTACCTCAAATTTTGACATCAATGGAATTTTTATGCGACTGTCATGCAAATGAGAGGTTAAGCAAGCTATAAAACCAGGTTTAATCCCTCATTTTCTGTATAAGAAAATACCTGTACCAAGTCGGGAATATGACAGTTGTTATACATTTGCATTTTTTTTACGTATTTGAGCTTTTGCTCTCGCCATTTGATTAAAAACATGGAGATACAACTACAGTCAACCATTGGCAAGGTTCTTACTTTGGGATATGCACTTGAACATGTGGCCGTGTTTAAATGAATATAACCATTGATATAACAAATGGAGAGGACCGCAAAAATGAAAATGCCAGAAAGAAAAGGCATTTAACTCAATATTAACAATAGACTAGCATACAAAAAAAAGAAGAAAAATGAGAAAAATCTATCAGCATAAAAGAAAAACACTCAGAAACAAACAATTGATACAAGCAAGACGAAAGGTCTGAAGTTTGCATAAGAGTATTCATGAATACGGATATATGGGGGGAAAAACAAACAACCACATATGCACTAAATTAAATAAACTATTACTGAGTCAAATAACCATTAGATTTTAGGCTGTTTTTGGAAAACAAAATATATTCGTAAGTTGAGTATTTTTAAAATTTACACTGAATCTATATGTATATATTCACAGATTTCAATTGGTGTCACTACGTCAGAAAACGTACAAACAGGTAGGAAAACATCATACGCCATTCCAAGAACTACAGACAAATATTCTTTGTTTATAAGTATATTTTTTTTGTAAACAAGGATTAAATAGAAAATTTTCGTTTAAACTTAATTCAACGAGTCATACGTAGATTAAAATAAAACACGGAAATACAATATACACGTATTACGTTGCCAATTTGTTTATTTGATAATGCTAACCACAGTTATGCTTTTTGTATTCGCAAAATCTTTAAATAGATATAAAAAGGTGGTATAAATGCCAATGAAACAACTTTCCATGCAAGTCACAATTTGTAAAAGTAAACCATTATAGGTCAAAGCATGGTCTTCAACACGAATCCTTGGCTCACACCGATCAGCACCGACATGCCTATTTAATTTTGTTATTTTGATATCTTAGAAGATTCAATGCTATAAAAGAGTTAATTGTTGGAAGACATAACAAGTTGCCTAGACTTGAGACAATTTCGATATTGATATACTGTAGAGACAATATAAAAATAATAAAATGTGATATAATTGCCAATGAGACCAAATCACGCAAAAGTTAACACTAGTTGGTCATAAAGATGCCGCATGTTTAATTCTAGATTGTCTCAAACTAATTAAGATATTGTGTTGTGTTGTCAGATTGCTGCTTCATTGCTATATTGTCTTTAACCTACGTGTTTGTCTTTAACCATATGGACTAGATAAACGAAGTTTTTGTAGTAGAAGTATCTCATCTAAATCTTCATCAAATATCATTTTTTTCTAGGAAATCTCATTTTACATTCATTTTGGAATTTTCACTTCATCCTTTTTTTGTATGGAGTTTCTGGAATAGTATCCTCTATTTACATGAATACCCTGTTGGTATATATAATCTCACATCGAATTTCCCTTTTCTATGCAGTATAAATATCAAAGATGGTCCGCTTCTGAATAGCTTGTGTCCACTACGGACACCATCGAAAGAATTCAATTATCACTGGCAAATAAACTGATTGGTAAGAGTTATAAACAGTCTCAACGTTGGAAGAAGGCGAGGCTAACAAGAGGGCAAACAAAACAACATGCGGAGCAGGATCCGCTTGCCCGTCCGGCGCACCTGAGATAACTCACAGTTTTGATGGAGGTTGTGTTGCTCAGTTTTAAGTTTTCTATGTTGTGTTTGTGAAATATTGTTTGTCTGCTGGTCTTGTTATTTTTTAGCCATGGCGTTGTCAGTTTATTGATTTTTTTACATATGAGTTTGAATGTCCATTCGATATCTTTCGCCTATCTGGAATAAAAAGAGATCATAGTTAAAAGAAAAATTACGAACATTACAAAACACTGCACAGAAAATTGAATATTGAGCAACACGAACTCAATTAAAAATCGGGAATGAAATCGGAAAGTTTACGCGTTCCTGCGTTGGTGAAACATGTCATGTTACTCCCGTGGAAACTAAAATACGAGTTTAAAACCATGAATTAAGTATGTTTGAGACATCATAATGAACCCCATTTTGCATGAAGGTTACTCATAATTTAGGCGGTTTAATAATAACTTTCAGACATACTAAATTCATAAATTATTGGTCATTTGAATTCTCTAACTCTACAACTTGGCCATGCACATGTGAAAAGTTCGATGTCGAATCACGTTTTGTTTTTAGGACACACGATAGACAAGAGAGCTTCCGGGGAAAAATAACATTTTCGAAAATATATTCATGAAAAAAATCGATTCAGAAAAGGAAAATTTGATAAGTAACCAAAATCACAATGCTGCATACCGTTAAATAAAACTATGTGTTTTAGAAATTTGCATTTTGAACTGAAAAATTGAAACTAGCCAATACGGAAAATTAGGTGGATAGTTTTCTTCAGGCTCAATTAGATTTTCTTCTGGTGTTTTTTGTTTTATTTGTGATACTAGTATTCATTTTCCTGATTGTCCTCATTGAACTTATACTACTACATTTTACTGTAAATGACAATTGTTTGAAAACGAATTAATATAGTACCCGGCCACTTCCACTTATATTTTTGTCCATCTGATGAGTTAAGCCTTTTTCAACTGATTTTTATAGTTCGTTCTTATGTTGTACTGTTATACCACTGTCCCAGGTTAGGGGGAGGGTTGGGATCCCGCTAACATGTTTAACCCCGCCACATTATTTATGTATGTGCCTGTCCCAAGTCAGGAGCCTGTATATTAAGTGGTTGTCGTTTGTTTATGTGTTACATATTTGTTTTTCGTTAATTTTTTAACATAAATAAGGCCGTTAGTTTCCTCGTTTGAATTGTTTTACATTGTCTTATCGGGTCCTTTTATAGCTGACTATGCGGTATGGGCTTTGCTCATTGTTGAAGGCCGTACGGTGACCTATAGTTGTTAATGTATGTGTCATTTTGGTCTTTTGTGGATAGTTGTCTCATTGGCAATCATACCACATCTTCTTTTTTATAAATAAGTCTAGCTTTAGTAGGATTGATAATATTGTGTTGTATTTTTTTTTTATAGATTTGCGGTATTTCAGTTAACCTTATTACATTTTCTTGCGATGCACTTTTTGGTTTCCTAAAACACGTTTTCATCGTTGTGGTATGTATTTTATTTCATTATGTTTGTTCTGTGTTGTGAGAATTATTACATACAGCATGATCATTTTAATAAAACAATAATTTGTTAGAAAAATAAAAAAGATACACAAATAAATTTCTTAATTATAATTGCCATTTATTTAGTTTTTAAATCTGCACTCACATATATTTTTAATTCTGCACTCACATATATTTTTTACTTTTTGAATGTTTGCCAGATTTTCGGAATCCTCTGGTTTTATCCATGTATTAACATAAAACAATTGCCCACTAACCCCTACTTTTCTTTTCATATTTTTATTACATACTATTTAAAAAGCCATATTTCAAAACCTTATGAAATCCTTGTTATTTTTTCATAGTTTTTTAAACAAAAAAGGTGCCAATGTTAAGTGAAAGAAAAATCTAGGGAGAATCATTTCCCGCCAAATTTTCAACGGCTTATATCTCGAAAACAAGCACACGGCCCCTCCATTTCTTTTCTGCTTTTTTAGTTTCTTTGTTAATATTCTTTCAATTTATAACAGACTTTTAAAAAGCTTGTTGTTTTTAAATAGAGTAGCGAACATTCTTAATTCTGCACTCATATACAGTATAGATTAGTGCAAGCATTATGTTTCTTGCATGTTTTACATCCAAATTGTAATTTTTTAAAGAAATGTTTACACAATTTTATTAACATTAACAACAGTTCATTCACAAAATTTATTTGATTATGTTTAATTCCTGTTTTACGTAATTTTACAAAAAGGCTGGTATTTGTATGCAGTGCGATCGTATACAGTAATTAATATCTGGAATTTTACCACGACTTTTATTTATTTTTGTCATTAATCTTTCGTTGACGCCCTCATAGTCGTCTTCAAATAATAAATATCTGACAAGTAAAAAATAATATGAAGATATTGATAGTTATTTCTCATCTTATTGTAATTGTCAACACATCAAATTCAAATATAGTGTATGAATTTATGTGATTTCTTTAAGTCTGCGAAAATTGAGAGATAGATGATTTCATGTGAAAATTTATTAGTAAAATTTACAAACATTGTAAAATTTGGTTTATACAAAGACTAACGATAGTGATGCTTTTCTTATACTCATTAAATATGGCATAATTGAATGAATCACCTGTTTATTTTCTTGTTTTCTCGTCCAAAACAGCAATTAACGTGACAGAACGTATTTTCGTCAATTTCAAATGTGTAACTTTTTCCAAACTAATAAATTTTAAATATTTGTACTGACGGTTCATTTACAATAATTGTTCGTTTCTCTCGTTTTTTGTTTGTGCATCTTGCAATTATTACAATTGAAAGAGACATGATAAGTTTTCCAGTTCTCACGAAAAAAACATAAAACAGAGGCGAAATATACCAAATGGACAAGCCTACTCGTACGCCGAAAACGAACTAACAATGCCATGGAAAATAAACTACCAAAAGATAAACATCAGTATACATAAAAAACAACACAGAAAACTAAAGACTGAGCAACACTAACACTCCAAAATCCGGGGATGATCTCAATTGCTCTGAAAGGGAAAGCAGATCCTACTCCACATGTGGCACTCGTATTTACGTAATGTTTAAATAGAGATGCATGCTATTTTTTCGATAATGGACTACTTTAACACATTTTAGACAAGTTTTTTGAATGTTCATATCAAACTGAAATAAACAGATTGACTTGCATTACTGTCTAGTTTTGCAGAAACAATTACTATAAGTATATCATCAGCTTTGTATTAAGATATTGTATACACTTTTTCGTTCCAAATCCGTCCTCTTCTAAACATGAGAGAACTGCCATAAAATATTGATCAATATGGTATATACAGATAACGAAGTATGAATAATCGTAGAGCGTCAAGTAATCTTTTGAACATGACAACTGTATTACAATTTATCATGTTTTTTTCTCAGAAGTGTTTTAATGGTATGCTTGCATATGAATTCATATCGTAAAGGTCGACCTTGCTTATTGTTAAATGCTGATCGGACCAAAAATAAATTTCTGAAATTTATAAACCTTATATTCGCTGACATCCTTTGAAAGATTTTTTTCTAGATTGTCCCGCTGGCTAGTTATATTTGTTTGTCGAAAACTACATGTATAATTTATCAATATACCAATTGGGGTATAAGTCGGACCGATCATATTATTCTGACGGGGACATAATGTTTTTCATGAATTAAAATTGAACGATACTAACTTTATAATTTAAAAAAAAAAAAACCAACATACACGATATATTTTATTTGTCTTTTATCTTTTTAAAGTTGTTATAAGTTAAATTAAATGATATAAAGGAACAGTTTTGAAAGATAAAATATGCAAACAATGTTGTGATTTTAATAATTTATTAGATATATGTACATGACCTATCTATTTGAAATAAAACACTTTATAAAGTCTTCGCCTCAGCAAGCTTTACACAATTGTGTTCTGGTGAAACCAGTCTTGCTACAAGGCGGTTACTTCCACGCCACCTACATGAGATTTATAAGTCTGCCAATGAACTGGTCACCCTATAAATTCTCCGATACCAATAATCCCATGCAAGTCATTTATATTAACCGTTAACAAATGATCTGTTAAACTGCTCCGATATGAATATCTACAAAAACACAAATCTGGTTCTTCTCTTAAAGTGAGTTTACCTTCTACACAACAGAAGAACTATTGTCATTTTTTCTTAATCTTCGCTGTATATCTATACAGTGTTCCTTTGCAACTAGAAACTGGAAAGTGTATGAAAATCCCATTGTAATGAAGCACTCTTTTGACACCACTCAACAATTTTACTGCCTCAAAAGAGAAGCTGGAATCCCTGTAATTGGTACTCTGCTTTATTTCAGAATTGTTAAACATTAATTTCTTGTCATTTTTATGAAATAAGTTCCAAATATTTTACATGCATATGGTATACTTTTCACAATAAAAAAATCGTTTTCTTCACATAAAAGCTGATTGAGATGTCAGAAAATCTCATTTATATGTTAAATATCAGGAATATTTATCGACATATAATATACGGCACAATATTGACAGAAATTATTTATAATTTGACACGGAAATCGTGGTTCCGGGGAGACTACTCGTTTAGATCATAAAATTCCTATTAGAAGTAATTCAATAAACGGTCTGTTCATTTATTCCATTAGGTATATACAGTTTTTACATACATTTTACTTATGTTATGATTGTAAGGCACCGCGCCTGTCAGAAACCGTTATTGTTTTCTTTGAGAGTCAGCTGTTGAAAACTACGATCAGCAGGAATTTAACTGTTGAATTATAGACTTTGTATAATTATTGGCAGCCGTCTTGATTGCGTACGTGTGGTTCAAATCAAACATTAATGAGTCTTTTTCTTTTTTCATTTATTAATATACGAAACATTAAAATGATGTCTCAAAAATTATTATTACAAAAGGGATATTTTATAACCGCTTTAACACGAAATATCGCTCGTTTTATAAGTGGTTTCCGCATTTACGATGAAATAAGCAAATGTTTTTGCATAATTAAACACATTTTCTATTTGAAAATGAGAAGAAGAAATACATTTTGCTCTGTACTTATGAATCAATTTTCTGTTTTAAGTGGGATGTCATTTGGCACACGGCTTTGATTGGCAGCTGCAAAGTACTGTAATTACATTTCAAAGACAGCTACGGAACACATTACAATAATGATGATGTTAGTTTCAAACATTACAGGCTTACGGTCCCTATAATGTATCTTTGCTTTTATGTGATTGATGCACAAGTAATAGATTAACAACGGCAATTTCCATTTTTTCTTTAACATTCCTATACAACAGATAATTAAGTAACTTTTCGAATCAAAAATAATTAAACTTGAAAAATACATTCTGCATACCTGAAATACTCATCATTCAACATATTTCTTGTCAATAAAAGCACGTGTTAATTAACTTTGTGACAATATTAAAAATGAATAAACAATGAAAGTATTATACAATAGTGATGATGCTTAATACACTAACAAGAAAGTCTTTTTAAAAGAAAAGGGGTTTAGAAATACAAACAAATTTAAACCTGCCATCCTATTCATGCGACTGTTACAGGTTTGGAACCTATTAGTTCGAGCCGTTTCTTAGAATCTAGTACCTGTAAGCAACCAAAGTAATATAAAAAAGATACCGTTTAATTATACTATTTGAAAAAAAAAAAAAAAAACATTTGTTTTAAGAAAACTAAAGATCCAAAGGAAATAACTCTTGAACGATGAATATGAAAACTAGTTTGACCTGTATTTTAAAGATCCATCACTTTCAACGGTGGCTAGGTTTGGTTTAGCAGTACTTAATAATATATAAGAAACCGACAAGTTCCCAAAGAGACACAACTCTCGAACGACAGATGACAAAGCCAACAATATTGGACTTATAGTTTTTGGTCCATGCTATCGTGTTAAACTAATAAAGGTTTTGTACCAGCGTTACATTAATAATCATCCAGATATCGACGAAACTATTGAGCCGTTGATGCCAAAAATCATTAAATTCGGACTTGATCAGTATCTTAGGGTCCATAACATGCATTTTATATGTTAAATTTTCACTAAAATGTTTTCTATTGGTATTTTAGTTATCACACGGAAACAAAACTTGTGACGGACAGACGGACGGACATGTTTATCACCACTAATATCATACAAATGACCTTGCTTAAAACCATACATTTTTTATGAGGTGTTCCGTAGTTCAGCCTCTTTCTTGAAACGCACCTAGTTGGTACAGAAACACATTGGTTCACCCGATGACATATATTAAGGCGTTTTAATAAAACTTTAAGTACATGTTGCACTTTTATATTTTTCTTAAAAGTGCGTAGGATTGTATAATACTTGGTTAAAAGTAACAATGTTAAATGATTTTTGATTGAAGTGCATTAAAATTTGTTGAATCAGATATGATAAATAAAACCACAGATAACACCAAATGAAAATCCTCAGCTGAATGAATTTAAAAGTAAATATTGTATAATGATGTTAGACTGTTACAAATTAACTAACTAATTTATGAAAGATAATTGTTATATGAATATTAACAAAACAATAAAATTTCTTCAAAGTTTTACGGAAAACATCACGATTTGATTGACTTTAATTAATATCTGTTTTGCTGTCACAAATAACCATCGATATCTTCAAATTATCCTGACCTATCTTATCCTCTATTTCTCGATTGTGACATCGAATGATACCAATCACCGGATTTGTACAGGTATGATCAGAACGACGTTGTGCTATATGTGGGGCAATAATCCCCGGCCGGGTTTTTGGTTAGTTTTTTACTTTCTTTCTTTTTTGTTTGCCGTGGCGTTGTTAGTCTATCATGATTTACTTTTTTAGAATTTGTACTTTTCATTTAAGTAGTGATATTTGAAAATCGCAATGTTTTGAACCTCGCAAACCATGATAAGAAATTACCTTGGACATAAAAGGTAGATTGGATATGTAGGAAAATCTTGACTATAATAACGATTTCACGTCAATGAAACAGCCACCCGACCCCTTTCTCCCCCAAACAAATAAAGAATATGTATGAAATACTTTCCGTTTGATGTTAACCCAACACCATTTAATCATTCAACCAATATGATTTCTATCACATTTCCCATTTCCATTCTCAATTTTATTGTTTATTCCAAGTAAAAGGAGATATGTGGTAAAGATCGACAGTGTAACAGCAACCCAATTGCGGGCGAAGATGAAATAAAGACATCCTCAGGTCAATCTGCCGTCTTCACCTACAATATGCCATTCAAAAAATTATCCCGAGTCCAGATAAGTGAACACTATTTAATTTACTATTGTTTTTGTCAACAAACATCCCCATAAAGGCAACAACTTTGTGATACACTGAAAGACATTGAGAATGGTCTTTGTTATTAGTTATAAAAGAGGGACGAAAGATATCAAAGGGACAGTCAAACTCATAAATCTAAAACAAACTGACAACGCCATGGCTAAAAATGAAAAAGACAAACAAACAACAGCACACACGACACAACATAGAAAACTAAAGAATAAACAACACGAACGTATAAAATGCTCTGTGTAATTTAAAGAGTATATATCTTATAGACATTTTTGCTTTAAATTTTCCTGGAAAAATCACTATGCTTCATAAAAAAAAGGATATTAAAATAAAAATATTAAGCTCCAAGGTCAATTGTAAAAATGTCATAAAACCTGAGACAAATCCAAGATCTGGACTGTATAGACTAACAGACCGATAGGAAGACCATCGTCAAAGATATTTTTATACACCACAGTCCGAGAGGGTAAGGTTGGCTCCTTATACACCACAGTCCGATTTAGGGTAAGTTTGGCTACTTCAAACTAGTTTAACATTGTCACATTCTTTATGTGCCTGTCCCTCGTCAGTAGCCTGTAAATGAGTGGTTATCGTATTTGCAATTTCTTCTTCTATTTATTGTTTAACATAACATTGTTTATTTTCCGGTTGTATCGTTACGCTACTGTCCCAGTTTATGTGAGGGTTGGCGCCTTTAAGCATGTTTAACCCTGCCACTTTCTTTATGTCTTAAGTATGGATCCTTTGGTTGTCATTTCGGGCCTTTAAAGCCGACTACGCGGTATGGATTTACTCATCATTGAAGGCCATACGATGACCTATATTTTTTAATTTCTGCGTCATTTGATCTCTTCTGGAGAGTTGTCTCATCGGCAAGCATACCTGTTCTGTTCTGGTATATACCTCCGTTACCACATTTTTATATGTATGCAGAAAGTTAAGACTACAATACTGGATAATGTCAATATCAAAAGGATGTATATATATCCTAGAAATGCCATTTATAACAAAGGGCCCAGTATCTAACTTCCGTACTATGTTTAAGGTTATAGTCAGCGGACATGTAAAACAATGGCAGCATGTTTATATCAGAACATATTAAATTTCCGTACCAAACTTCCGTTGTTTACAATGCTTTGTTTTATTATTTCCTTGCCATAGAATAGTGTAGTTAACTTTCTATTTAGTCAGTTGTTTACGAAAATTGATTTCCAAACCATTCTTGATAATTTTTACTTCACAGAACTGAAAATTGTTGCATGTATGAATTTTCTTTGTCAAGGTACTTTAAATTTGTTAAATGGAAAACTTTTAAAATGTTTAATCAGTTGTTTACAAGAACTTAATTTCCAAACCATCGATGATCGTTTTTATTTAACAGAACTGAAAATTGTTTAATTTTTGAAACTTCTCTGTTAGAATACTTTGGTTAAATGGAAAACTTTAAAAATGATGCTTAAAAATGACAAGTGTCAAGATCCTCTAGACATAGATACCATACATATAGCGTACATAACTTTCTATATTCCATGTAAATGTTAAAAACTACGTGTTCCCATATAATCTGAAAAGGTCAGAGAAAAGTTTAAGTGACCTCCAAGTATAGTCATAAATAATTGTATAAATATCAAGAATTCTTTGAAAAGGAGTATATTTTAATATTGAGTACATATGGGTTTTTGTTATTTATAAATGTGCATATACTGATGTGTTACCTTTATTTAAAATTTATATAGTTGAAAGTTTATATGTAGATATAAAGATGCGATATCTCTTTTTTTCAAGTTGTATATATTTTTAAACATGTAAACATAAAAATATTACACTTCATCGGCGTGTACATTTTGATCACAGGCACTTGTCCCAGAATTTTTTTTCCTATAAACCTGAATATAACACAAGGTGTTATAATAAAGCTCGAATAAAAAACGTTTAAAAGGCCAAACGTGTACATGCCGGACTGCGTGTTTGTACATCCCGCACAATCTTACTGACGCATCCTCGCCATCATTTTCTAGCTGTATGGAAGAAACTGTCAATTTTAACGTATTACGTTATTCTATCCGAAACAACTTTTAAGCCATAAGTTAAACATTGAGTGATTGTTGTTTTCAAAACGTTCAGTGGCAAACATTTCCCGTTTATCAATGATAAGTACGAATTAACAATAAATCAAATAATTCTATTTCTGTAAATCATATCAAATGAGATAAAGTGAGGAAAATTGACGGTAACTTGAAAAGGGTTGTGTTTGATGGGAGCGGAAATTTTACCTTGCAACATGCCACATATACTGAACGCATAATTACAAAGTCAAACGACCATTCGGAATCGTGACGAAATATCCAATGTCCCCAGCTTAGCTCCTTAAAGACATAGCATACACGTGACCAGCGAAATAGTTCAAGGCTAGAAATGTAGATAACTGGACTTCGAGCACAAAACAATCAATCATTATACATAACATGGAGGACATTCTACGTGTTGTTTTGGTTTGAATTAAAACAAGTAAACACGAAATGATATGTGTTTCTAACATAAAGTAACACAAAGACTTGATATAAAGTGCATTTTCAAATATGCAACCATATATAAGAACATCATTTTAATATTTGGTTCCAGACATGTGACGGGAACAAGAATATGTGTCGGGGTTAAACTCATTTTTTAGATAACGGAATGTTTTGTTTGTTTAATGTCTAATGGCAAATATTTCATGCTCATTACAAAACGAGAAAAAAATTGACGAGTTTAAAAAAGATGGATTCTGCAAGGTGGGTCGATCCTGATGAAAATCACGCTAAAAAGGGATACCTTTTTTCTGATTTGGTTCCATTGATATATTCTCCAGAACTAGAAATTAAAGAAACAACAGACACGGCTTCCTCTGCCTTAATTTTAGACCTATTCCTCGAATTTGACATACACGGTCATCTTAGTACCAGAATCTATGAAAAACGAGACGATTTTAATTTTTTGAAATTATCAATTTCCCTCACCTTAGTAGCAATATACCAACTTCACCTGTATATATATGGGATATACATTATCTATCTTATTCGGCATTCAAGAGCTTGCAGCTCCTACTCAGACTTTGTAAAACGTCATCAGTGTCTGAGCAGAAAGTTGATGAACCGGGGGTATTTATGTCAATGAACGTCTCTTCCTTTTTCTATAAAACTTCATCGGAAGGTTCAAAGACCATGTTGATAAATTTTCCGTATCAACTTCACAAATTATACACGATGGTCTTGAAGTATAGATTCTGGGTACTGACATTGTTTATCATAGTAATAACGTGTTATCATGGTTATATTATTCTTTTATTTGTCTTCATGAATATTACTTTAAATTTACTGTTTAGTCTGGTGATATCCATTTGTCGTGAAACTGTTCTTATAACTCCCGTCATTGTGTTATTGTTCATGATAATTTTGTATTCATGTCTTTCATTTTTGCTAATGTCCTTTGTCTATATGTCTTTTTATGTTTCTTTGACATATATGACGTGGCTCTGTACTTATACATCCCGTCATTTTGTTATTGTGCTATTGTCTTTTAATTTTGATAATGTGCTTTGTCTCCATATTCCTGTTTATCTTATTTGATACATATGACGTGGCTCTATACTTATACATCCACTCATTTGCTATTGTAAATTTTAGTATTGTCTTTAATTTTTCTACTGTGCTTTGTCTATAAGCCTTATTGTGCTTTTTTGATATACATGTTTGTTAGTTTTTATAGTGATTTAGATTATAACACGGTGTTGACCGCTGTGCCACTGTTTTTGTCATTTTTGCCTATTATATCTGTTTGTTTAGTTTACACTCGTTGTTAATATGAATATAGTTTTAATGCAATACTATATTTTGATACTGGGCTATGACAATGCCTTTCTTGGTGTCCGCCGTCTGCATGTGTTTTTTGTTGGACGTTGTAAAAAACACATGATCACCTTGACCAACCTTAATCAGAAACCGTTTTATGGTATCTCTTTGTTTTTTGTGTAGCCGACAACCAACATCTTGACCACCATGACATGACTGAAAATTTAAAAAAAAAACAATAGATAAAAATTAACTGTTAGTATAGAGAAAAAATGACTTGTAAATAAATCCTAATTTTGCAGTAAATAAATAATTTGGTCCTAGCACTGAACTGTATATGGATTAAGCACTCACGTAAATAAAGTTATTAAAAAAAAAAACAATTTTACAAGTGATACATGTTTTTCTATGACCTTTTGTTCTATGGTTCGTTACTAGTTGTCAAAATAATACTCCTCCCTGGAACTGCTGTTAAACATGCTACTCATCATAAAGAATTTGAGTACATTATAGAGGCTCACACAGGGTACTCCCTCAGGTCGCAAGGTCGCTTTTAAATTCGACGAGAGGTCGTTTTAAAGGGAAATGTACAGGTCGCAGGTCGTTTTTCCCAACACAGAGAACGGAAGTCAGTCGGAGGTCGTTTTTTTTCCCAAATTTACAGGTCGCAGATCGTTTTTAGAAGACCCTCAGGTCGGAAATCGCCTCTAAAAATCCCAGAGGTCGCAGGTCGCTTTTGACCCTGCGGGAGCCTCATTATAAACTCAAAACTACTCTCATGACAACGTAAGCGCAATTGCATGGTACAGCACTGAATAAAAAGCTGTGAATCTATATAAATGACATATCGAAAACGCGATAAAAATTAAAAATTATTTCCTAGAAATTAGCAGGAACATATATTTCAAAGAAAACATCAATGAAAATGGGATATGAAAGAAACAATAATTTCAAAAATAATATACTATACTTAAATATTTTTTGCACGTGTTTATAAATTAAGAATTCGGTATAACAGCAAAGGACTAGTTCTCTCGAAATTTGAACACGTGTTACATGTATGTTGCAAAAAGATACCCTGTTGGTAGGCAAGGAGAGAATAATAATAATAATAATAATAAAACATTCGCCATCTTTTATTTCAAATAATTGATGCGGATATTTTTTCCATTTTTGAAAATTATATTGTAATACTAAACACTTAAAAGTATACAGTTATTTGCTGTATTGTGTCTGATACCATATAACAAATCTGTATAAGACGTTTTTATATAAGTCGCATAAAAGAAAACTTATAAAGAAAGTAATCGCTGTTTTAAAAAAAAATAACCTCGTTTTGTTCTAATTACCGACATATTGGTCTTAATTAATATGCCAAAATACACTAGAAAAAAATTATCATTCTGATCAAGAATAGCTTTGCTCAATCAAGGCAATTATTCATAGCTAATATACTGAAATATTTGCGATTGACGTTAAGCGCCTGTTTGATCGTATAATTTACTTTGATCGTAAAACGCTAACATTTTCTTGTCATTTATTTTATTATTTTAAACTATAACTTTAAATCATGAAATTGAGCCAGAGTTATACAGTACAAAAAGATTTAGTAAATCATCAAAACTTATATAACTTTTAATATTTATTTTATGAGTTTTTGACTAACAATATAGAACTGTGTTCATTTTTTCGAAATGGTGCCCATAAATAATTCTACTTTAAAACCAATCGGTGGGAAAACAATTTTACGAGGAAACTTGAAAATGCATGGAGTTCTACATGCACTCACACGTGGAGATGTTGGGGTAAGAAAGAATCCTGACTTATTTCAGACTTTTAAAATATCAAAATTTCAAATTTTTGAATATTTATGAAATAAAATTTATCAAAATTATTACCAAATAATTGAAATTACATGCTTATTAAATGTATCTGTTCTAAAATATTTCTTCCAAAAGGTCCCTGTCTTCTTACACTTAATTGTAAAATTAGAATGCTCATTATGATTGATTCTTTGGATTTTTTTATTGTAGTCCTTGATCGTGATCGAAAAACGCGTTGTCCCTAGTGGATTCTTGAGACGAAAGCTTACGAAATGAGAAAACAAATATCATATGATCAGGTTTATGGTTTATCGCTTTTTTTGGGGGGTGACATCTGAGAAATTGTCTATTGGTGTTTGCTTAACACCCAGTGGCGAAGTATATCATGCATATAAACAACTAACAATAAATGCAACAGATAGGTCCTGTAATAGAGGTCTTCCGGGAAGAAGGTCGGGGAAATTTGGAAAGATATGCTATTAACATGTACCTACCATGCAATCACGCGTGAATTTATACGTATCATATGATATTAGAAACCAGTCTTTCAGAATCTTTCCTGTGTGGTCGTCACGTTTATATACGTTTTTAATCCTCACGTTTTCCATGTATTCTTCACTCGTATTGTCAAGGTTAGAAACAAAATATATTTAATTATTATATATGGCGTTCAAGTGTAGACCTACCTCTAAAATAATCAAAATTTCAGAAAATAAATGTCCATTTCTTACGAATGACATGTAAAAAAAGATAAGCACGTCTAAAATATGACAATGATAGATAATTTTCCACTTTATCTCGTTTACAATTTGATCAAAAGTACACATAAGTTGACAGGTCAAAGTGATAAACTGTCTCCACCAGTTATGTTGCTTGTCTTTAATTCTATTGGACATTTTTTCTCATGGTAAAAACTACTCAGAATTCCTCCGAAACAATTGAAGCCTTGTATTTGCACAAGTACCAGAGTCTCGATTCAAGGTCCTTCTTGAAAATGAGGCCAAAAACTCGACCGAATTCGAGTGCACAGGACAATAAAATTGTTTATTTATAGCAAGAAAACACAGCATCCATGCAATTAGAAGTTTCCAGCGTCTTAGTCTGACGACATCTCAAGACTTTTGACTGTAATCACTGTCATTGCGAAGAATATAATGCATTACTTTTTTTATTGAATTTATGGCGTGACCCTAATTCTATGTACTGTTATATTAAACTCTGGAACCATTGGTCCGTTCTTATAAGTCTGACACAGTAATGTAACAAATCATAACGATGATCACCTAGTTAATTTGTTTATCACAACCAGTACATTTGTACTACCAATTAAATTTATTAACTAGTATTCTCTCATTTTGTTATTTTGGAACCTTTGTACAGCTTAGTATGTACTCACTATATGTACTTCCACTAAAATTGGCTATCATAGTTTACTCTTTCTACTTTTGTTCTCAATTTGTAATTTTAGGGCTTTTATAACTTTTTATACAGTATGGGTTTTGCTCATTGTTGTAGGCCGTGCAATAACTGGTTGTTGTTAACGTCCTTGTCCTTTGTTTTGGGTATTGTTCTATGAAACACAAAATCTTCAAACTGTTATGTAAAAGATAACGACAACCTGCTTATCTATTATATAAAAAAAAACTTGATGCAGTTACATATTTGTTTTTTTTTTAAACGAGAACATGATATAAGAACTGTCCACCTTTGATATGCATGCAGTTCCTATGCTGATTATTTTTTAGGTTTCATGAGAAAAAAGGGAAGTAAGTCTAATTCGTATTGGCATTCTTCACAACTTAAACAAGTCGTAATGAAACATTCTGTCGCGCTTTCGATATTTTTATCAGATAACGAGAAATGATTTAAAGTTTTTAAGTTTCTTACACGTTGCTAGTTCAAAAACAACTGTTCTAGCATTACTTTTTTTAATGATAAATTTTGTGTTCAGCTTATTCTTACACGTTTGTCGTTTTGCAAAATAGTTCGGTCCTTAAAGAAAACACCGACTTTTGAAATGTATTTATAATGAAACAATTTTTGCGCAATAATATTTTGCAGAAAAAAACCTTTTTGATTTCTGTTATCTTGACCTTAAAAGATCAGTTTGATTTTGACTCGCAGCCACCTTGTAGTGTATGCTATCGTTGTAGTTACATTAAAACATTAATGATAAATTATTTTTTTCTTCAATCCTAATGATAAAGAAATCCTTTTTTTAGGTTCAGTTATTAAAGATATTGCCGAAATTATATGAAAAAAATAATATGACAAATTCTAAGAGGCAAGCTACAAATTTTCACAGAGTGTCAGAAGTTTAAAAAGAGATTTTAGACAAGATATGCTATATTAACGTTGTGTAATGACACTAATATAACTGCTGGAAATTTTTAATGGTGGCATATTAAATATTTTCAACATGACATTATAATTCAAAGGGTCATTTAATGCGTTAAAATAAAAACACATGTTGCCGCTGTGCTAGATCATGAAACAGAATGGTCAAATTTTGTTCTCTGACATTATAAGAACAGTGATTAATTGCTATACTTACTTTTTTATTTATTCATTTATCAAACTAAAAGAGCACAGTTCTATGTGAACCCTTAGGACGCAAAAAAACTGATCATAGAGATACTTGAATTGAAATTTTGTAGCCAGACTCGCGTTTCGTCTACAAAAGATTCCAGTGCCGCTCGAATACAAAAGTTAATCCGTCCTAATAAATTACAAAGCAGAAGAGCATTGAGAACCCAAAACTTTGAAAGGTTTTTCATATACAGCTAAGGTATTCTATTGAAGAACAGAATTTCATTAACGTTGCATTTTCTAAAATACAAATTTTCTATTTTTAACATTAAATCTTTTACAAAATTACTGATTTTTTTTCATAACTCTGATATCCATTCTTGGAATATTATTCAAATAATTGTAGTATTTCTAGTTAATGTCCTTGTGATGAATTATTGCATTTTTCACTTAAAAATGTTTAATGAAACAAAAGTTGTCTAAGTATCTAAAAATGAATTATATCAATATAATATAGATCTTCAATTACAAAAAAAAATCCTTTGGTTTTTAAGGTATTACTAAAATTACAAATAATACTGTTTAATGATTTTTTTTTATATATATTTATACATATTCACAGGAAACAAAAGTTTATATCAATGTTACTTCAATGTAATATATAAAGTACATATCAAATTAAAAAGTGTGTCATCGAATGATTATTACATTATTTTATTAGGTCAATATCGTAAGGGAAATCTGGGATATGTCGTATTTCCACACGCATAAATCCGGCAAAATTATCGTCAGCTTTATATGTTTAAATAAAATATGTGACCTACATTAAATAAAGAGGATAAAATAAAGTTCAAATTAATAATATCTATTCAAGAGGATGGCCTCATTAGCATGAGCTTATCTTTCTGGGGGTCATCTTACCATCCCGAATAAATATACGATATACAACACCAGATATAAGTAAATTATTTACACATATACATACATATCTATTTACAGTATATTGTAAAGGTTCTGCATTAATAATAACAGTTAATATATCCTGAACAAATACATGAAATATTTGCCACTGGACGTTACGCAATCAGCATTCACTCAATCAAATAGCCCCTCCCCTTTTAAGAAGAGGAACAGTCATAACTATTGTTTTGACGGTATGTTGATATCTTGGTTTTTGAGTCGTCGGGTTGGTGTCTTATTGGCGTATACCCTACAATTCATTTTACTAATTTAAAATTGTCAATTTATCTGAGCTTTTTAACATAAGCATAAGCTGTCTTTTTGTTCTACTAAGGCACTAGACAAATAAATGAAATTTAAGAGGAAAAATATGTTTGAACTAACCAGATTTTATTTTTAATCATTGTATAGTTCCCTTTAAATTTCTTTTCAAGTAATCAACGTGAAATATGAAGTAGCTGTGAAGTGGCAATGTTACTGCAACTTAGATTTATTCTTGATATTAAATGATAAAATCTTTATAGATGTTTACTGCAATAAAATATACATGTGTACTTAATGATTCTGGAAAAAAATGTCGACGTGTCACAAACCATTAAAAACAGATAAAATAAGAAACTAAGAGGGAGAGAGAGATGTTTTCAGTTTAAAATACGAAATTTTACAAACTGAAATATTTTGATATCTGTTAGTATGAGCAAAGATGGTCAGTTTTTTAATGTATTTATTTCAGTTTGATATCAATAAATGCTGTCTCTTTCTTCGAAATCGAAAATTAATGTAATCCTCAATATTTCTTATAAAAACTGACCGGTCATGGCAACGTATTTATACATCCCGCTCAGGCAAACGGGCGCATCAGTGGGAAGAGCTTACTGCCGGATGAAAGGAGTCCAGCTGACTTTTTTTTTTAAATTTTATAATTTATCATCTCCTTGGATTTGAAAATATTACACATTTTTACAATGTATTATATAATTTAGGAAATATTTTTTTTACATTGACATACGGTTATTTTTTTTCATGAAATTTCGAAATAAAATTAACGTTACCAATTTTCTTGCACCAGATGCGCATTTTGACAATACCATGATGTCTCTTCAGTGATGCTCGTGGCCAAAATATTTGAAATCGAAAGCTTATATAAAAGATGAAGAGCTATAATCCAAAAGGTCCAAAAAGTATAGCCAAATCCGTGAAAGGAATCAGAGCTTTGCATGAGGGAGATACATTCCTTAATTTAAAATAATTTCTATCATTTTGTAAAGCAAATTTTAATAACACAAAAAATCCGTATTTTCATGCCAGTACCGAAGTACTGGATACTGGGCTGGTGATACCCTCAGGGACTAATAGACCACCAGCAGAGGCATCGACCCAGTGGTAGTAATAAAATTAATGGTACCAATTAATTTTCTTGCACCAGATGCGCATTTCGACAATACATGTCTCTTCAGTGATGCTCGTGGCCAAAATATTTGAAATCGAAAGCTTATATAAAAGATGAAGAGCTATAATCCAAAAGGTTCAAAAAGCATAGCCAAATCCGTGAAAGGAATCAGAGCTTTGCATGAGGGAGATACATTCCTTAATTTATAATAATTTCTATCATTTTGTAACAGCAAATTTTAATAACACAAAAGATCCGTATTTTCATGCCAGTACCGAAGTACTGGCTACTGGGCTGATGATACCTTGTAATTTTAAAACATGTGGCGCAAACGTAGCATTGGAGAAAAAAAGTTGTGGCGCAAAAGGACGCATTTTTGGCGCAAACGGATCTTTCCCAATAGTCCACCAGCAGAGGCATCGACCCAGTGGTAGTAATAAAATTAACGGTACCAATCTGCTTGCACCGGATGCGCATTTCGACAATACATGTCTCTTCAGTGATGCTCGTGGCCAAAATATTTGAAATCGAAAGCTTATATAAAAGATGAAGAGCTATAATCCAAAAGGTCCAAAAAGTATAGCCAAATCCGTGAAAGGAATCAGAGCTTTGCGTGAGGGAGATACATTCCTTAATTTATAATAATTTCTATCATTTGTAACAGCAAATTTTAATAACACAAAAAACCTGCATACTCACTCGTATATAGCTAAAGCTACGAAACGATCACTCGTTTATAGCTATATTGAATACTTGCAACATTTAAAACATACACGAATTATGAACAAATATGTTTTTTTTTATGATTAACGTACAATCTTGGTAGTAATTTAAGTTAAAAACAAAATGGTATGAAAAAGGTTAACACATATCAATATATACAAGGAGTTATGAAATATGTCAGTCTCAAAATAGTCTCCATATACAAAATGTGAATAACATTTGAAATTTTCAAAGTACTGCCAGCAAAACAAATTCTATAAATGGTAAAATATTTCAAATAGGTTTGCAATTATTCGATGATTACAATCATTATGAAGTATATACAGTCAAAATTCTGAATAGAATGACACTTTAATTTTGTAATTGTAGATTTTTTTTTTATATTTGCATATAGAATGAAATTCAAAACAGTGTGGCTGTGGCTATTGATTGACACATTAAATTCATCCATTGACTGGGACAATTTACATGAACGTTTGTCTGTAACGACCACTGTTCACGACGTACCTACGATAGACATTTAAACTGTGGGGTCACCAAAGGTTTCTTAACGCCTTTAATTATAAAATAATTCAAAAAATTAATCACGAATAACCTTTATGTTTTGATTTATATAATTGATATAAATCAAAACATCGTTTTATTTCTGATTAGTTTTTCGAATTACTTTATTAAGGTGTTGAGAACCTTTGGTGACCCCATAGTTTAAGTGTCTTTAAAAAGTACATAGTGAGCAGTGGTCGTTACATACAAACGTTCACCTAAATTGTCCCAGTCAATGGATGAATTTAATGTGTCAATCAATGGCCACAGCCACACTGTTTTGAATTTCATTCTAATTTGTATGGACATTGTGTTTATGAGTTACAAGAGCTGATACACTATAGAAACATTCGAAAAAAATATATTGAATCTGGAAACTATATTAGGAGGACTTGGGTTTGTGGTTGGGTTGACGTATCTTTGTAGGGTTTTTGTCCTAATGCTCCGATAAAACCAACTATAAATCATATAGCTCCATCCTACATCTATTTATTTCAAACTTACAAAACAATTCCATTGGCCATACATAGGTAAATAGAAATTGTTTGGCTCCGTGGAAGCAAATCATTCATGTTAATTTAGAGGAAATATACCGTAGTCTTGATGAAACAACAATTTGTTCTATATACTTCCCTGTGACTATAGTCTTCGTCTGGTTTATGCGGAACTACTTGACGAATTTTACTATACAAAAGGCATTAAAACGGTACCACGAGTGGTGGTGTAAAAATAACAAACATATATCCTTATTGCCCTATAAAGCAGTACTTAACATGTCATACCAATAATGCGTGATTATACAAAAATACTTAATAATCCTGATTAGGTTTTATTATTTTCACGTTTCCAAATTTAGATTTTATAGAACAAAGTGTATTGAATTTATAAGGGCACGTTTTGGTTACGTATTTTTTTTATCAGTTCAACATTTCCAATAAACTTATTTAAAAAAGAAATAAAAATAACTGATTGTAAATTTTAGCAATGCAACAAAATTATACACACATATATATATAAAAACTTTTTTGGTCTTTTGGAAAATGTTGTTTGTGCTGTTGTTAGACCCTTCTACAATGAAATTTGTTTTACATGCACACGTATAAAAATTGCGGTTTTTATCCAACGCAATCATAGGTTTGAACGTAGTTTTCAATTTAGACTCGTTTATATTTTTTGTTTGGGCTTGTATCATATTTTCCCTCCAGTTTATATGCTGCGTTCATCCTACATTGACTCTTAAAATTCAAGAGTCTGTCTAAAAATGAGGGTACTTTTTATATGGCCTTCCAAATACCGTTTCGATCTCTAACATCACTGAAGAGACATTTATTGTCGAAATCCGGATCTGGTGTACTAAAAAATATTGATACCGTATGTTTGTGGCATAACATCGTGGCCACAAGTTAATTTATTTTTTGTTTAGTATTAAATTTATATTAAGATCCATTGTGTTACATCTTGTGATCAATTTTATTTGGTAATCGCCAATGGCAGTCAGCAGGGTTAAAGAACATCAGTTGTTCGACCTGTTAGTCAAATGCGTTTTGTTTAAATATACTTTTTCACTTTTTTGGTCTTTTGGAAAATGTTGTTTGTGCTGTTTTTAGACCCTTCTACAACGAAATTTGTTTTACATGCACACGTATATTGCGGTTTTTATCCAAAGCAATCATAGGTTTGAACGTAGTTTTCAATTTAGACTCGTATATATATTAAAAATAGAAAACAAATGTTTCAATTTTGTGTTTCGTCTTCGTTCGAAATATTTCGATCCATTGTCAGCGTTTTTTGTATATACTACGATCCACTTTTAGCCATTCTCTGCAATCAAAGTTGAATAAAACAATATTTGGAAATACGTATGTTTAGCGGTGACATAAAAATATGTTATATCTTACCATGGATTTATTTTTTTCATCTCTGATATTAATGAGATGTTTTCCCATGTGATGAAAAACTGCATGAAAAAGTGTTGTAATTAGATATATTAAAGAGGTATGCCTTATTAATCATTTTGTTAAAAAAATATTTAACACCATGGTAATTTTCTAAAAGTCCTTGAATATTTCTAATATTGCAGTCATATTGTTCGTCCGTACGTCCGTTCGTCGAACAAATGTTTTTGTTCTATCAAATACCTATATTTACTACTTAGTTTAAACAATATTTTATTCAAATAAATTGAATTGGATTGGGCAACAGGCATATTTACTACTTGCTTGCTAGGTCTTTGATTTTTTCAGTATGTTGAATGAAAGTATTACTAAGTTCATCTTAATACATTAGTAAGGTATATTCAGGGAATCATAAAATGTGCTATTTTGTGATGAATTAAAGTTGTATTTTCCTTGCGTTACCATGTTTTCTGTAGAACATAGATAAAACAATGTTTCGCCACTTTTGCAAAAAATGATTTGTATTTGATACCCGAATTCACCAAAATAAATATATATTTGTTTCATTTTGTGGTTTGCTTTTTTTAAGATACTTCGATCCATTTTTATAGCCATTTTTATTGACTGCGAATTATTTTTATCCACTCATATGCAATCAAAGTTGAATATATATCAAATAAATTTTGAAGGCATCATCCAAAACCAAAACACAAAGAACAACCGATAAAGAAAATGGGAATCGAGAATATGTCAAAGAAACAACAGCACGACCAAAGAACCGACAACAGCCGAAGGCCACCAATGGGTCTTCCCGCAACCGGAGGAGGGCCTCAGCTGGTCTTAAGCATTAGTGCATGAATTGGAATAACATAGGAAACCCTGAAACAGCTATTACCTAAATGTTTATGTTATTGTTAAGTTTTTATAATTTAGTGCAGTGTGGAAAATCACAATGACCCATTCTGTGTTCTGTTTTTTTTTTCCTTCGGTTCAAATATTGGAATAATTTCAGAAATGCTGTAACGTTGTTCCTGATTTTTTTTTTCACGTGTAGTACTATTACATATACAAGTCTTTCTTCTAACCGATTTATTTCGTGATAAACAGGTACCTTTGCACTTAAATATATTGAAGATGATTAATCTTGGAAGGATTATTTTTATTAAAAAAAGAAAGTAAATGTTCTCTGTCATTAGCAACCTTGAAAAAAATATTTAATGGCTTCGACCTTCAAAATTTAATTAAGAAGATTATGTCGTGCGTACCCCAAAAAAACTTATCACATATATCATAAAGGTTATAATTTGGTACGTCAGACACGCGTTCGTCTATACACAAGTACCAGCAGCAACACTTGGAAGGTAAATCAAATACGAAGTTGGTAAGCATAGAAAACCAAAGTTCTAAAAAGTCTTACCAAATACTGACATGCCCTGGAAAGAGCTACTTAACACAAACAAAGCAAACTAAATATGAGCAATTTGAAATTCAATAAAAGTTTGGTATGATACAAGTTTCTCCAGAAGGGTCAACACTGAGTCCAGCTTTGTGAAGAAAATTTATAGGAAAGGGTATAGTGAATCAATTCATTGCACAAAATTACTACATGCACATGAGATAAACAAGAGTAAAGGAACAGTGCTTGTATGATATACTTACAATTTAATGTTTTGTTATATCTATATTGGAAAATTTGAATGGATTTGACCTTTGCAAGGATAAATATAAATCAACTAACACCCATTTCATGCTAAAATCATCATAACAAGATAAAATATCTATTTATCTACAAAAATGTTATGTGTTCTTTTTGTGACAATGATATATGTAGAAAAATAATTTAATATGTAAACATTTTATGAGTGATAACTTCACTATCTGCAGCTACTAATCCTCCCCCGAGCAGACACCACAAGGAATTGTAAATCAATTTCAATTTAATGGAAACCCTTATCATACTATTCTTTCATCTTAATACCACACTATTATAAACATAATATTCAAAATAATAATAATAATTAGTAGAATTTTTTGCCAGAAAATAAAGACATATTTTTCGATAGATAAGCAATCAGACTTATTTTATAGCTATTATTTTGAAATTGTAAAATCATTTCAAAGGAGTATTATCAGTTATAAGATAAGTCGTGGTTCCTAATTTTTATATTTGAATTAAATATACTTAGTCGTACTTTTCCGTTTAATCATCAAAGATGCCTATCAAATTAGTTTATGTTTATTGAGAAAATTATAAAATTATCCGCTAATTATGTATTTATCATTGGTTTCGGCATTGCTAAATTTGTTTCGGAGGTAGCCCACTGTTAGAGAAATTGTAAGATAAGAAAGCACAGTCAAAAGAAAAAGTAATAAAAAAGAGACAATCAACAAAAGAAAAGAAAGAGAGCAAGAGAGAATATATAACATATAAAGATAAGAAGACGTGATATGTTTGCCAATAATACAACTATACAACAGAGATCAATAAGTAGAAGTAAGCAGCTTTTGGTCACCATACGGCTTCAACAATGAGCGCATCATACTGTATAATAAGACCCTGCCGTTGTAAAATAGAGAACAACTCAAACGTTAAAAAAAACATTGATAATAATGTTTAAAGGGAAAAGGGAGAGTAAAGCAAGTTATATCGTAACAAACGGTTCCATTTACTTGTATATTCAACAGTCGAAAGTGTTAAAGTTAATTATGCAAATCGACCTTTCAGATGACAAATTCCGATGGAAACAAATTTCCTTTTCATGTCTATTCTGAAACATGTCATCCTGAACATGTATGGAGTATTTGTCATCCTGAACATGTATGGAGTATTTGTCATCCTGAACATGTATGGAGTATTTGTCATTCTGAACATGTATGGAGTATTTGTCATCCTGAACATGTATGGAGTATTTGTCATCCTGAACATGTATGGAGTATTTGTCATCCTGAACATGTATGGAGTATTTGCCACTGAACATGTATGGAGTATTTGCCACTGGGCACAAAGAAACCAACTAACAATTTATCTTCTACCTATTTTATCATTATTTTAGAGAATTTAATTATGTTTTTATTTATTTTATAAATCGACTTGTTCCCTGAAAAGATTGCTGACATGTATCATCATATACTTGTGGTTGTTCAAATGTTTGCTGTCGTGGTTGTCTAAATGTTTGTACTCGTGGCTGTCTAAATGTTCGTACTCGTGGTTGTCTAAATGTCTGTACTCGCGGTTGTCTAAATGTTTGTACTCGTGGTTGTCTAAATGTTGGCACTGTATCTTTACTTTCTCTACTACGAAAACGTCGGGTATATCATAAGTGTATTTGTTGGATTTCATTAAATTGTATCGTCTGTTATTGTTTATGTTACTCAGCACTGTGTTACTTAATCCCGAGATGTGATTTTAAAAACATCTATAGCAAGGAACTCTGTTCTAACAATGCAAGTGACAGGACTGCCTTAAGGGCATACGATAAAATTTTGATCCCGTATTTACATTTAATAAACATTTCCATATAAACTATTTTTTACCTGATTAAATCAAATATGTAATAAAAAAAAATATACCTTCATGCGCTACTTTTTGAGTAAAATGAGCTCGAAATTTTGTATGTTTGCTCAAAATTCGGATTTGTGGCCGTATATTTTCCCTTTCGAAAAAAAGACATAACTTTTTTGTTTTAAACACAAATTGTTTTTGTTAAATAATTTGTACTTTTTATAAGTTTTTTATAAGTATCTTAAAAAATAATACATTTTTTATTCGGAAATAACTCATATTTATCAAATGTTCATGAATGAATAAAAAACATCATGTTTTGCTGTATATTTATCAAATTTAAAAACATTGCACTATTTACGCTTGAAAATTGGCACACATTATCTTCTCGCGTAATCAAACCAAATAACATTTTAAAAAAGAGGGGTCCATGAACTCATTTTCAAGTTAAATAAGTTTGAATGATAAAAATCAGTCGAAAACTGAATCTTTTCCCGATATGATAAGTCATGGTTTCTCCCCTGTAACTGTATCGTATGCCCGTAAACGTACAGCGTGAGAGTTTATGCAATGTATAGGCCGTAAGTTATTTATAGATGAAAAGCAGCAACAAAAACGATTCATGCACTGACTATGGTTTTGCCAAATGCTTTTGTGGGTTTTGTGTCATATATTATTACACCAAAATTTCTTTTTTCATTCTGAAGGGAATAAAGGAAATATTTGTATAAAATGAAGAAATTTCTTGCAATTGTCATTTTGTCTGTCAACCAACAATGGTGGAATAAAGAAAATGTTTAAATTGAAATAAATTTCTATATTGCCTTAAACGTACAGCGTGAGCGTTTGTGCAATATAATAGGACTTAAGTTATTTTTAGACGAAAAGCAGCGACAAAAACGATTCATGCACTGACTATGGTTTTGTGAAATGCTTTTGTGGGTTTTGCGTCATATTATTACACCAAATTTTCTTTTTTCATTCTAAAGGGAATAAAGAAAATATTTGTATAAAATGAAGAAATTTCTTGAAATTGTCATTTTGTCTGTCAACCAACAATGATGGAATAAAGAACATGTTTAAATTGAAATAAAGAAATATATTGCAATTTTCAATTGGCAAGTCAACCGAAAATAATGGAATTAAGGAAATTTATAATATAAAATAAAAGAAATATCTTTCAATTGTCAATTGGCCAGATAACCAACAATGCATGCTCATTGAAGACAGAGATTAAGGTCACCGTCAACTATCTTGAAATAAGTAACGTTATACGGACGAGAGACACTTGAATGAGAATGTATCATTTCTTCAGTATAAATTTCTGACTTATCATCATACAGTATATATGTTTTGCATTGTGCGTGTAGTGTTGCACGTTATATTACATTTAGTAAGCAACCAGAATGAAGAGAATTAGATGGAAATCCCACTAATAATTATTAATAAATATAATATTTTTTTCATGCTCAGAATAATTATGCTAAATGATTGCAATAAAGGTCGGTAAATTAATAGCGGCATTAAAGGCAAATATCTTAATTCCGTAATACACCCCTATCCCTCCCTCCTGGCATCAATCATAAGTCTTATTAAGACGAAATTAATTGAAACAAGATCTTTGGTTCATTTCAAGTAGAAAGCGGAAATGATTTTTGTTTGACGGTTTGTTTTAATAAGTGAGGCGACCTCAAAATCGTCTATGCTATCAAAAATATTATGTATAATAACTGTCAACAGTTGTTGGTTTAGTCATATTTAAATCGTTATATTATAAATTCTTATTTCACCAACCCAGTTCAAAACCCCGTAGTGTTTAAATAAAAAACCAGAATTGAACACAAAAGAAAATCCGAATGAAACATTTCAAGATTAAGCTGATATTACGTATACATTTATTATCATATCAAAAGCATGCAGCAATGTGGCCTCACATATAACGCTGATAAAAGCATCCAGCAATATAGCGTTATAAAATGCTTATAAAGGCATCCAACAATGTGGCTTGACAAACAGTCCGAGTACTGAATTTAACTATATCTAACTTACTTTAAGGATATCGAACTGTTAGAACTACAATATAAAACTACTACCCCCTAAAAAATAAAGCTGATAAAATCATGCAGCAATGTAGACGTACAAAATCATCAAGTAATGTAGCCGTATAAAATGCTGATAAAGGCATACAGCAATGTTGCCTTACAAAAAAAAATGCTTGGTTTTCACAATAGTGTTTTGAAAGACTGACCGAGTACTGAATTAACTATTTCTAAGGAAATAGAACTGTAATGGCTTGTTAGAACTACAATACAAAACTACTACCCCCTAAAAAAGCCCACATAATCCCTTTAATAATTTGCATAAAAACCTCTAAATCCGTGGCCTCCAATCATACTTTTATTGATATAAGGTGCTCAAGAATATTTTGTTTCGATTGAAGCACCTATCGTGTTACAACTCGGAAAGCAAGGATTTCACACGACTGTTATGTTAGGACTTTTTATTCCCATTCGTGTTTTGATGCTTACAATCGGATTTGGATTTCTACCTTTTGTTCTAGATTGTACTTTGGTGAAGGATTTACATGTGCTAGCCTTATATTTGTCATCATAAAAATGTTCACTGTGATACCAATCCAAATCTTTATTACTAAGAATGTAATGGAACAGTGCTTGCGGTTCGGTGTGAGCCAAGGCTCCGTGTTGAAGGCCGTACATTGACCCATAATGGTTTACTTTTATAAATTGTGACTTGGATGGAGAGTTGTCTCATTGGCACTCATACCACATCTTCCTATAGTTATTCCACTCTGTCAAGAAAGACATATATTGACACCGACTCTTCAAGAGTGCATAAACTGAGATGTTTAATTATAATATATAAAATATAGGTATTTGAATTGTACAGCAGATCAGGAAAGGATATTTTCTATAATAGCTATGTCATATTTGTCAATGAAGAAATTGTATCGAAACACTCTGGTATTCTGGTATACATAGTGAATGAACTGTTATGTATAGATACATGACATGCACAGAGGTATATTCAATTAAATGCCAAGAAAAGGGAAATTCACTTCCAGAAAATTTAAATCATCACCATATGTCGATAAATTTTCTGAATGTATGTTTGTGTATGACCTGGTATGATATATATAGTTGATGGGCAGTCTTAAAATATTGATTGCTTAAATGGGGAAATGAAGCTTTCGAAATGGACCATAAGTCCTATAGGCAGCATAGTATATATTGAATTATCCAATGGTTAAGAAAAAAGGACTCGGTCAGTACTAAAGTTCGTAAAAGAAAAAAAAGTGGTGAACTCTAACAAAACAAGCAGGACTCGAATGGCGTACTTTGTCAATGGGAGATAAGTCTTAACTTTAGTAAACACTTTTGTTCATGCATCTTAGCTAAACAAGGGTTACTATACACTCCCCTCCTCTGGACAGGATGGATAGTAACCCTTGGCTTGCGAAGATGATGTTCGTGCGGCTGCCCAGATGCATGATAAATGGGATTTAGAGCTATAAGTTTCGTTAACAGGGCCGTAACTACCTATGAGGCAGGGGAGGCAAATGCCTCCCCTGAATTTTCTACACCAAAATTATTTTTTTAAGTAGTAAAATGAAATATTGACAATATGTACAAGAAGAACTTGAATTTATATTATAAACAACACAAGTTTACAGTTTGAACAGTGTTATCATTATACGTGATATATCTGTAATTTTCCGTATTTTTTTTTTATCGAAAGTGAACCGTTTCAGTATATTTTTTTTTCATGTGGCCGTCCGTCTGTTATTCAGTATTCGTACAAGAACACATATGAAACTTTGCTTTCGACAATTTTGAATAAAACTTAACTATTCATATTTATTTAGGGATTCTATCAAGCAGAGGAAGTTCCCTTTGTATTGTGAATCTTTTTAATGATATCGGAAATTCGTTACCGGCTGAATCAGCTGCAGCTGTTGAGTCATTTTTTGAACGTCTCCCGGCCGATCGTACGAGAACCTTGGGCGGTGTTGGGTGGGGATTGTTCTGGTGGTAGAAAAATATTGTAAAGGACACATCTCCATTAATCCTTAGGGAGTGTACATGGATCCGCTGTACCCTTGCAGTCAATCAAGGGGTGCGTCTTAATTTGCGAAATCTGGAAGTACATACATACATACGTATAGGGTCAATGCCTTAGTAGTAAATATTCCCATTCGTTGAGGCAGAGAGTTTCTAAACTAAGTATATACTAGTTTAGAAAGTCCCTGGTTGTAGTTATATACATGTCTGTTCAGCTTTCAACGATATTGAAAGTCAAGGTCCTTGACAAAAAAAATATCTTGCTTTCTATGATCTTGCTTTATATGTTTTTTTAACTTACCAGTTTGATTTCTAACAAAAAATATCTTTAAATACAGATAATAATTGTTTGTATAAAAATTGCTTCAAGGATCCAGCAATACTGATGTTTCTTAAAGTAAGGAAATCGAAGGAAAACGGGTGATTTTTAGCCATATTGAGAACAAAATCCGCGGTCACAATGTATTTAATGTTAATAATTATTGGTCAAAGTACTGCCTTCAAAACGGAGCCTTGGCTCACCCCGAACAGCAATCTCAGTTTGTTTTTGCATGAAAATTGCTTCCAGGTACAATCAATACTGATGTTTCTTAAAGTAAGTAAATCGAAGGAAAACGGGTAATTTTTAGTCATTCTACTGCGAGAAAAAAAAAAACCCATGCCTCCGCTGAATTCGAACTCTAGTTACGGCCCTGGTTAAGATTTATTCTTTTTACTGTTAAAGACAATCTATGATTTGGAACTTCTAATGGTTTTGTACTTTTATATGTCGTTGGGTTTTTGTTTCATTAACATAAAACACACAGTCCATTTTATATTTTATCTGTATTTCAGAACCAATGAAATAAAATGGGTGTTAGTGGTAACACGACTTCCATACTCGTAGGTTAGAATTACATTCATGGAATAATTAGTCACTATGCAAGCAGTTCCTTGTTTGTTTAAAACTTCTGATGCATGAAAATAAATTTCATAAAAAATTCTTGTTAATTTATTTCACCTTTTCTTAATAGTTTTACGTTATAATATAATGGAAAGGGTAATAATTTTGTATTTGATGTCTGCTCTCCCTTTATCCTTATAAATTTGTTTTCAGCTTTTCATAATTATTTAGTTTTCGGTTTCATACCTTTTGTCTTCCCTCTTTGCGATTTTTCAAGTAAAATCTCTTCCTGACTGATTGAATTGCTACTCTTTTAACGCGAATTTTTGTATGTAAAAATCTGTAGTGTTTGGATAACAAAAAATGTATTACAAAAGACTCAATATTTAAAATTTTAAACAATGGAAAAATGTAGGGGTGAAAATTTGAATCGACATATTTTGATAATTAGTGAGACGAATGCGTCATTTCTTGTGGATAAACGCTATGATTCTCTGGTACGGAAACTAACAAGTATAAGTTTCCGGATTTGATTTTCCAAATTAGAGAAAGGGATGTATGATAACCTTACGCCCGTGTCCGGTTTTACACACGGTTTGGCTGGATCAATCTGATTATAGAGGAAGTCTTCCCCTTTCCACGAAATAAATATATAATTTGTAATAATCTTTAAATAATTATTTCCGAAAAAATCACGTTTTCTCAGTAGGTCAAAACTTAAGCTTAAAAACAACCGTCTTAGTAAAATGTTTTGCCTATTTTAGCATATATATAAATATATGCAGGGCGAGATAGAGTCATATAGAATTAATAATCTTTAAATAATTATCTCCGAAAAATTCTCGCTTTTTCAGTAGGTCAAAACTTAGCTTAAGAACAACCGTCTTAGTAAACTATTTTCCTTATTTCCGAATTTGAACATGTAGAGAGAGAGAGTAAGAAAGAATCTTATAGAATTTATATTATTGTATACGTAGGGTATAAATAAACATAAATGTTAAGAGGGTAATAGAAGTATTTACTTACTATGTGAAATCTCAAATTATTTAGTTTATCTTCGTGCGTACGAGGGCTTTTCACACCATATAGCCAGTAGGAGAACGAAAATTAAGTGCTGATAAGCTAAGTATCATTTGAAGCTAATTACCCAAGTATAATAATAGAACGGTATTGACATTCTTTTACCATAGAATTAGATACTTCAATTTATTTTGTATTCTTCATCTAAAATGCTTTTGATTAGAAGGAATAATTGTGCTTGAATCATTATATATTTATGCATAATAGTTTCGGCACTCTTTAAATAAAAATATTAATATAAGAAGATGTGGTATGATTGCAAATGAGACAACTTTCAGACTCTACCAGAGACCAAATGATACATCTTGTAAATAATAAGCTGAAAAAAAAACAGTTAGTTAATTCAAAGTAATGTAAAATTAGTAAGCCTAGATATATTTATTTGCAAATAGTTATAACATTGTTTGTAGACTGAATATCTCTGAATGTATAATGAATGTCTGATATGCCTGGTCATAAGTATAAATGTCCGAATAATGATAAAAATAGAAGAAAAAAAATATTTTATGTCATTAACACTCAAGAAATATAAAAATCTGTTTTAGGGAAATTTTGTTTTAATGATAATGCTGATATGCCAATAATTCTTTCATTGCGGTAGTAAGTATTTTTTAATAATTCAATTTATATATTTCCGATTGAAAGTATTTTGATTTATTAATATAGATGTATGGGCGTGTTTTATCAAGTATTTGTTAATCAATAATGATAAAGTATCAATGATTCAAAATATTACATTTAAGTATCTAAATGTCTATTCCAGGAAAACCTTTGGGAAATAATAATAATAATATAGGATATTTTTAAGTGGACGCTGATTTGAAAATTTTCCTGTGAAAATCGCACAATTGTTTAAAAATAACGCAGGATAAATTTCATTTTTTGGGAAAAAATTGTTTGAAGTATATAATTATATAAAAAGTGTTTTTGGCAAATCAAATAATGTATGCATTAATTTTACGCAAATGAATATAATTATTTTCTTTAAAACTTATATTTACTATGAAAACAAAATTCAACTTAAAAATCGCAAATATTTTTGACGATAAAATTTTCCGTGTGAACACAATAAAATTTTGTTTAATATTTCTATTTTTTCATTATGCATTAAAGTGGAAAACTTCTTGATTTTGGTTTTATCACTTAAAATTTTATTTGGCGCTTAATCTTTTTGAGGTAAAATGAATGCAAATACCTATTTCACTACTCTCGCAATATTTGTATTTATCTTTAAAGACATATTTTGTAGAATATATTTTCCTATTTCCTAAATAAAGAAACATCTTTCTCACTAGCACAATGGACTTTTACAATTTTCAAAAATATTATAAAATATGTTTAAACTTTTTCTCACTTAAAATAAAATCAAAACATAGTTAATTTCAAATACTCGCATATTTATTTGGTAACTGACTATAATGTTATATCATCCCTACCATTTATTACTTTTATTCATATGTTAAATATGATTAGAATGCAAATGTGGTGTTAAGATATTGTATTTATATCTTTGAGACCAAAATCAGTAAAATATCTACGGAGCCCTCGAACAGGGACAATCTATACATTTTCTTAATCCGTTCCCACAATATCACGATTTAACAAGAAGAGCTATTTTCGTCCTGTGTATTTTTGAAGTATAATATAAATGATTTCATTTATTTTTCAGTTATATTGAACGGCTGAGCATCAAAGATGTATCTATTCCAAACTCAAAGAAAAATAGAAGTTTGAAGCATGTTTCTGTACATAATTTCGTTTATATGTTAAAAAACAATTGTATTATATAAGATATACAAATATTTTTTTCTTGAACACTTACATGACGTATATGCATACATGTCGAAAATGTCTTGGTCAAACTAACGTCTAATTGCGACAACGAATTTAATTATTGTATATGAACATAATAGATCAAATCTTTTCAATAAGATTTTACGCTTCCAAAGCTTGAATGGAATTAGTAATGCGGTAAACACAAGTATACCCTTAAAAAGCACTACTTATACTTAAACACATGTATACACCATCCTTTCGTAAACGAACGGAAAATGTCACATCTTTCTACAGTTAATAATGAATATTTTTTTTTAAACAAAACATTTACTAAGACATTTAAATACTTGTTCACCATGGATGCCCAATTTCGGTATCAGTATAAAATTAGAAGATTATGGATATGATTGCCAAATGAGAAAAACACCCACCAGAGTAAAAAATGAAGTGGAGTGGATTAAAGCAATTATAGCAGACCTTATGGCCTTCAACACTGAGAAAAACCCTTACCGTATGATCGGCTTTCAAAGGTACCAACATGAAAAAACTGATACAATTCAATTGGGAACACCAACGAAAATCACTGAACTACAGGCTCTTGACTCGGGACAAAGACATAAAGAATGTTGAACCCGACTGTGGTACCTGTAATTTACTTAATATCATCATATATTGTCTATAAGACTATTATACATCTATTGGTACAAGACCTATAGTTGTTTTAATGCGCTTCGTTTGAAATCTGTTAGAATTAAAGGTTCATTTCAGAAAACGTATGCATTTCCCTATTCTAAATTAACATTACCTAATTATTGTCTAATTTGATGCTTTTATATTTTGTTTTCGATCTGAATATGTATGAAATATATGTAACTGGACGTGAAGGAAACTCCATTTAATCAATCAATTTCTCGTTCTTTAATGTTAATGTTTGTCACCATTTTATCTTTATTTTTGCTTCCATTGCAGAGTTATATAATGTCAGAATCGGTTTTATAAGACATGCTTATTTAATTGAAATTTCGCCTTATAGTAAATAACACACGGTTATCTGTTTTATACGTAAAGAACGTAGACTATTTTGCATGCTTAAAGTGGTATATATAATACGTTTCAATTCATAGGGCTGAAATGGCTAACATTCAACAAACCACCATATGATAGTATAATGATCTTGTGGAATATATAAATATATATACATGTATGCATATAAAAAAAGAAGATGTGGTATGATTGCCAATGAGACAAATCCCCACAAGAGATGCATGTAGTGCACATTTAACGTAAATACTGGGGTTTTCCCTCTAAAAATCAGGTTCTATTACTCAAATCAAAACAAAGGTGGCCTAAGTAGACTGTAAATATTCTTGTAACTCTTTTTTGGTGGTGCATCTCTATATCAGGGACCACATGAAAAGGATGTAAGCAACTTATGCTCATTACATGTCTTTGGGATAAATAAAACCCAAACTTCTACAATTTAAAACCGACCAAAGTAAAACAAAGAGTCAAAAGCAGAAATCTGCCTTTTTTGAAACTAATTTAGACAGACACATTATTATATACCATCCATCATAGATGATCAATTAAAAATAAAAAAGAATTTATGGTAAAAGTCAACGAGAAGAATAGAATCTTAAATGTAATAAAATCATATCATTTACAATTTCAATTTAAATAAATATCATATATACTTAAAAGTGAATCAACATCAAATAAAGAGTTCTTTAATTTTTCAATATTTTTTTCTATAACGGAATAAGAGAGAAATAAGAAATGAATTATACACATTTTTAATATTTATGACTTCATAGTTCGTGATCCAAAATAATATCAAAGCATTTTAGATTATATAGAAATATTTGTAATTTGATACAACTGAAAAAAAAAAAAAAATATTCGACTGAAAGGAGATGTGCAGAAAACGCCAAATGAAACAGCAACCAAACGAGACACTGTAAACTAAAACATCTCCATGCGTGTATATATGTCTATATATGTAATTTTACAAAGAAATTCATTTAGTTTGCTTTCTTATGAAAACACCATGATTCATATCGGACGTCCTTCTTATGAAAATCTGGGTTTTTCATCCCACTAAATATATACGTACTTAGAAAATATGTACAAATTTTATTCTCCTTATTAACAACTTAAACAAATAATTGTCTTAAGAGGGCACTGTCCATTAAGTGGAGTTAAAACCGCATGGAATTGTATATGATAAATACAACATGCATGACTGTTACAATTTCTATATATATGTCTTTTCCTTGTTCTAAATCGTATCCCATAAAATTTATTTTGAGATATTGAAGAGCTAGACAAAACTACAAAATGCATTTAACAATTTCATTTTTTTCAAATTTTTTTACTGACTGCCATTGCATTTTTCATGAAATCTGAATCAGTGAACCTTAATAAAATAAACCCAATAGACAAATTATATAGAAAGTTATAGTTTTGCTGTTCTTGATAAACTCACCATAGATACTATATATATAGGATTGAAATTTGTATTTACGCCAAACGCGCGTTTCGTCTACAAAAGACTCACCAGTGACGCTCGAATGAAAAAAGTTAAAAAGGCCGAATAATATACGAAGTTGAAGAGCATTGAGGACCAAAAATTCCTAAAAGTTTTGCCGAATACAGCTAAGGTAATCTTTAGAGAATTGAATTACGAGCAGAGGCATATTTCAACTAATATATATTTAATGAAAGTAGACGGTTGTAAAAAATCTTTTACATGTACCACAGGACTTGTTTGTCTTTCTGGAGTATCTGCATTACCGTACTTATATAGTGAGGTTTCAAGAGATATTCGGACCAGAGATTTTAGAGTACTAGCATATATAATATTTAGAAGATATATTTGTCCCTATCTCTCGCTCTCTCTGTGAGTTTCTCTTTCTGCTTTGTTATAACCTTATTGTTTTTATTCGAATCGTTGTTTGGCATATATGTACTAGTAGTTTCAAATGTCTGTTTGAAGAAGTATATATAGCACAATCAAAGATGTTTGTTGTTGTAAATTAATTATAAAATTCCAGCCTATGTAGCCGACCCTTCCGGAACACATTACATCGCCTCTATTTTTGTGGGCGTGTGTGTTGCTCTATCTGCAGTGACTTCTTCTTACATGGGTGTAGGTTGCCCAATCTGTGGTAACCTCTTCTTACATGGGTGTATGTTGCTCAATCTGTGGTAACCTCTTCTTACATGGGTGTATGGTGCTCAATCTGTGATAACTTCTTCTTACATGGGTGTATGTTGCCCAATCTGTGGTAACCTCTTCTTACATGAGTGTATGTTGCTCAATCTGTGGTAACCTCTTCTTACATGGGTGTATGTTGCTCAATTTGTGGTAACCTCTTCTTACATGGGTGTATGTTGCTCAATCTGTGGTAACCTCTTCTTACATGGGTGTATGGTGCTCAATCTGTGATAACTTCTTCTTACATGGGTGTATGTTGCCCAATCTGTGGTAACCTCTTCTTACATGGGTGTATGTTGCTCAATCTGTGGTAACCTCTTCTTACATGGGTGTATGTTGCTCAATCTGTGGTAACCTCTTCTTACATGGGTGTATGGTGCTCAATCTGTGGTAACCTCTTCTTACATGGGTGTATGGTGGTCAATCTGTGATAACTTCTTCTTACATGGGTGTATGTCGCCCAATCTGTGGTAACCTCTTCTTACATGGGTGTATGGTGCTCAATCTGTGGTAACCTCTTCTTACATGGGTGTATGGTGGTCAATCTGTGATAACTTCTTCTTACATGGGTGTATGTCGCCCAATCTGTGGTAACCTCTTCTTACATGGGTGTATGTCGCCCAATCTGTGGTAACCTCTTCTTACATGGGTGTATGTTGCTCAATCTGTGGTAACCTCTTCTTACATGGGTGTATGTTGCTCAATCTGTGGTAACCTCTTCTTACATGGGTGTATGGTGCTCAATCTGTGGTAACCTCTTCTTACTTGGGTGTATGGTGCTCAATCTGTGATAACTTCTTCTTACATGGGTGTATGTTGCTCAATCTGGGGTAACTTTTTATTACATGTCATTTTGAATGAAGATTATATATTTTTCTTAATTGTCCACTTAAAACATTCCTTTGAAGTATCTTAGGATGAAGTGTCATCGGATCATGTGGAGATGTCTATATTTGTCTATATTACTGCATCGGATATATCTTCTCGTAAGAAAGCAATTAAAAGTCATTAAATTTTAATAACAAATTGTCACAAGGGCCGAGAGGTCAAAGTCCACACAAAACTAGGTCTGTCTTAAGACCAGAAGACTAGTCATCTAAATACTTGAGAAAACAATTGAAATTATTTATTTTTAGGAAAAAACAAACAAAGTGGATTTAGTTATGATGAAACTGATAAATATAACAAGGTTTGAAAAAGTACCTAAAAATAATTTGTCATCTAACGACTTGTGTGTATGGAAACAAAAATGCCGAGATTGCACTTGCATCTAAAAAATTTCAGGATAGTTTTTTTTCTACAGCCTTGCTTTCATTTGCATGGAATTCAGTATTTTAAGTGGGGAATCAAACTACACATAGAGGTTTATCCATGTCTGTACATCTGAAAGGCCGATACTCATTGCGGCAGACAAATCCATGGACTTTTCCTACGGTTCTTTTAAAAAGGGAAATGAAATTGCGATGACAAGATCACTTCAGTTCATTCACCATATAAAGTGTAATGATTTAGGCGTTATCCATAATCCATATTTTTGTGGGATCGATTACCCTAAAAAAAATTATTGATGACCAAAATCTATTGCGTTTCAAGATATGCTTTTGGGTAATAATAATAGTAGGGTTTTAAAAAGAAAAATTAAACAAAGATAAATCAGAGTTTGCAAAGTATTACCCTGACGTGAAGCCAGGTGACTTGGCAATACCTACAAAACTAGGTTATACCAGGCAATGCCGAGAAATGTTGTTAGAAGGTTTTTCTGCAACAATGAATATTAAAAAGACATATTGCATCTACACAGTAAAGTTGTTACATAGAATATATAGATTTTAAACTGGCATACAAACATTGAGATTCATTTGCAGAGTAAAAAATGATAAGAAACTAAATAATAATTGTCTATACTTGTAAAGTCATGAATTTCAGTATAAATTAGAATCGATTTTTATCGTAAGATTTTTTGTTAGCAAAGAGCTGCAGTATTGCCCAGTATTACCAGATTAAACCCGGGTTTTCCCAGTATTTCCCACTTAGCTGGGCAAAACTCATAAAACCCGTGAGTTTTTTTTTCAACCCTCGGATAGATATAGGACACCTCGTGTCCTCTTCCTCTTCAAATAACTAGAAAATGAAAATTTTACACAAAATAGTATGTCTCGCAAACAAAACTAATACATAGGTTTTGAAAAATCTTTTATCTCCAAGTTTATAATTTTCAAAACTTTTAGTTTTTTTCACTTGTTGAAGTAATTATGAATGAGATTTATAACTTGTAAACTTATTTACTCTGTTTTATTATATAGCTATTTGATGTTGGTTCTTTTAAAATATGGAACTTTACAGTATGCACATTAACAAAAGGAGATGTGTCAAAGTCAATAGAACAGCAACCAAACAACAAAAATAACAAAAAATAATTACAGTCATTAGCAGTTTTATAGACAATGTCTGTACAATTTGAGGTCTCCAGTCTACCAAAGCGATGAATAAACTTAACAGGCAGTCACACAATAAAAAAAGTCTACCTAAACATTCAACTCTCAAAATGAGGTAAAAACGTTAAGATATGACGGCCATGTACAAAACAAAAAAGGAGACGTGGTGCCGACTTTTTTTGGTCTATTGCTTTTTTGATCATATTCCAGATTATAAAAAAGACCAGTTTATCAAATTGTTTTTTTTATCAATTCATTTAAGTGAACGGCCATTTGATATTCAGTGGGGGAGCTAGGATTTTTTTCGGTTGAAATATTCCCCACGTAAAATTATTTCCAATTTTGTACACATATATTTCCTCCATTTTGTGTTGCGGAAAATTCATGTTCGTGTGTTTTCTCCCATTTCTAACTAGGTTAGGATAAAAAAAAACTTCCTTCACTCAGGAAAATCAAATAATTTGTACCCAAACTGACTTTAGAACAAAGTACTCAAAGATATCCATCTGCATACAATGAATGAAGATTTAAACTGCACAAAAGCATATAGTAAATCAAAAGGTGATTACCAACTCATTTAAAATAAAACAATCAGAAATGCCTCCAAAAAACATTAGTAACATGCTGCCAACATACACTATATAACGTAGGAAGTTTTACGCAAATATATATTCACAACAGTTATCGAAGATCGGAGAATATGAAATTAATAAATATTATCGTTAGATCTGTATAAATGTTTTATAATAATTGAAAACTGTAGTCACAGAGTCGGAGATAAGCGTCCTTTGCATCAGGAGGGGGCATTCGATAACGACCGAGGGTAAATGAAAGTATATTGGGTTGCTGTAAATATTGGCGGGAGTTTGGGCTAACATAAAAGAACCCACAGGGTTTTATCTTAATTCATTACAAGATTTTACACTGAGAAATAGGTTGATGTAGATTTTAACGATTTCAGCCAGTATCGTGGCGTAAATATAAAATATAATTTGATTCTTCTAATAATATCTTACATTTATTCCCACGAAATAAATATGGACCTTGAGATAGTCAAAAGTATCAGTTTGAAAATCTTGCAGCATAACATGATCAGAAATTAGGAACATAACAGTTTTATGTTGTATTTGGAAAATATTCATGAACATTATAAATACAATTGGATCAGCATCAAAGAGCCATTTTTAATATTTTGCCTATGCGTGTGCAATAGTTATTTCAGCAACTTCTCAGAGATGATCTGGAATATGTTTGGTATAGTGGTTGTATGACATAATTTTACTTTTTTTTAAAGGACTTCGATAAAATCATTATAAACGTTCAATTGTGAGATAAAATTTATATAAAATCTTAAATCTTCAAGCAATCGTCAGATAGAGTGATTGCTTGTCAAACTGTAGTAGAGAACTGAAACCACCTGGCGCTACCTTTAATTTTGATAAATAGTCAACTAATGTTTTACTTATTCATATATTTTCCATTTTATGTGTAAATTGAGCTATTCATAAAGTATTTAACATTCTTAAAGAAATTAATTCTTCGAATATTATTCAAATAAATTTCTCGCCAAATTTTGTCAATATAAATATAAACAACTGTCATATTATTTGGGAGTTTTAGCTCGCTATAAAACTATTAAACCATTTTTAACCGACTTTGTTCGAAAAATGCCAAGTGAGGAATATGGCAGATGTTTTCACTTGTTCATTTGCTTCATAGCGTTTGAGTTTGTCTGTCTTTATGGAATCTTCTTCTTGAATTTGCCTTAGAGTAAAAAAAAAAAAAATGTTATAGTCTTTTATTCTTAATATTGGAAAACGCATTTCATTATTTTTTCTGAGATCGTATATAAATAAAATTATGCAATTTACTCTAAAATTAGAAATATTTAAAAATGAAATTATTTTATTAAACATACTATAATGAATCAATCGATCCTTTGGTCGTCGACCTCAGTCAACCGGACCTTATTCATAACTAATTATAAATAATGATCTTAAAGTTTTCTTTGTCAACCCCATCGTATGTAACATAAACAAAAACAAAAATGTCACATCTTCACTCCAAATTATATTCAAGTATTTTTCTTTATTTTTAATTTAAAAATTAGTTTAAGGGGCACTAGCTACGAGATATATAAAAAAAAAAAACTAATAAATTATTTTGTTTGCTTAATTATTAATGAAATGCAAATAGTGAAATAAAAATTCGCGTTTAGCAGCCAGTATGGTACAATTTTGTCAAAACAAGCTTAAAACATTGATTATGAATTATTCACTTGCAAGGGAATAATTCGACCTCATTGAATCTGTATTCATGCGAACTTCAATTTAATCCCTTAACATGAGATGGACAACAGTGAATTGTATGTGTAAAGTTATTTAAAGGAAAATAATGTTTTCATTGAAAATGCAACAAAGGTAAATTATTTGATTGACTTATTCGATCCACAAAAATCATTCTTATACAGGTACAAAGGATGATAAACAATTATTTTTCATCTATAAATGAAATTGAATAGACCTAGAAAAATCAAACAGCACAAGTTTACTTAATCTATTTAAATCTATATTTATGTTTACATCGCTTATATGGCCATCGGATGACTTTGGAGGTCAACTCGATAGTTAATTAGATGGCGTCTAGACTGAAATATACACGAAACGAAGGTACATATTTTCATGCCCATGCCCTGTTCATAGTAGATTTTTTAAATTTTCATTTATTGTCTTAGAGAAATGCACTACGAAATAACTGTGTACTCAGACCTAATATGCAGAAATCAAATATAGAATTTAGTTGTGGAATGATTGCCAATTGGAAAACTCTTCATCAGAAAGAAACAAAATGACATAGAAGTTGGCAACGGAACTATTTATAGGTAATCGTACGGTCTTCAACAATGAACAAAGACCATACCACATACAAACAACTCGAAAACATATGTCTGACTTGTTCTTAATTGCCCCCATGTTTAAAAGAATAGTTATAAATGAATTTGTCCACTGACTAGGTTTCTTACTTAAGACATCCGCATGTACATGTGTCTGGGTAACACTAGTTGTTAAAGCACTCAATCCTCTTTTGATCTCAATTGTATGGTTACAAAGCAATTCCGTTTTGCAAACCTCAGGATCGATTAGTTCTTTACAAGAAAAGTTTTCCTTGTTTTGCGGTCGCAAACACTCAAACACTATTTTGAAAGGAATATGAAAAACAAAGATTCAATTTGGTTTAACTGATAAAAGCTTTTCTAAAAAAAAGTAAAATAACACAAATATCGAACTCCGATGAAAATTCTAAATGGCAGTCCCTAAGCAAATGACAAAATCAAAAACTCAAACACATCAAACGAATGGATTACAACTTTCATATTCATGACTTGGTACAGACATTTTCTCATGATCTGGTTTTAATGCTATATAGCTAAACCTCTCATTTGTATGACAGCAGCATAAAAAACTAAAGAAAACAGATATTTTGGTATGGTATGCATTGCACCTTCATTTTATAACACTGATGTCCTTTAAAAAAAATACCAGGCTTATAATTTGGTACAGCAAACGTCTACATATACGACTCATCAGCGGCGCTCGAATCAAAACAGTTGGAAGGTCAACTCAAATACGAAGTTAAGGAGTATTTCAAACCGGAAATTCTTAACAGTGTCCATCTAAGGTTTTAATGTATTTGGCTACACTAAAGCACGATGGACAATTTCTTGCAGCCTGATATACAACTCTATCATTTTACTTCCTGTCCTTTACATGTTTGCTTACAAGGAAATAATGTGTTATACATTGTTGCATGATACATACGGAATATTCAAAAAATGAAAGAATTTTCATTTTCATTTTTCTTTAAAATCACATTTCCCTAAATCAGAGACATTATATACATGTATATATGTATCTGCCCATATATAGATACTCTAACTATAATGATAAGTCATATTTATTTTGACTATAAAGATGAGCCATATTTATTCTGGGTATTAATAATAGTCTTGTATATGGTCTATACATAGGTGAATTCTTCGCTCTATATCTATAGTGAGAAGTCATATCTATTTTTTTCTAAGGCCGTCTATAAAACTGATGCAAGGTGAAATCAATAGTACTTTTGCGTTAGTAAAACGTTTTTGTATTTTCCCTCAGCTTATAAACTTATATCGTTTGTACACATTCTAATGGATACTATGTATCTTATTTTCTTCTTCAAAATTAAAGAAAACCAATATCTATTATTCTGTTTGTACCTGAATGATTAAAAATAAATAAAAAAGAGTAACTCACCATAAGACTAATCCAAATTATGTACAATGAAATAAGAAAAAAGATTATGAAACAAATTTCAAGTGACGCTCTTATATTCTGAATAAATACTTATACCTTTGGATATATATTATTGCACAAAAAGATTGGTTTTCAAAATTATTGCTTTCAGAAAATCACTTTTAATAAAAATAAAAATGAATCATTATTTGGTTTATTTGGCTAATCCATCCTTATCTTTGAGAGATTATTAAACCATTGGCTCTTTGGTGCTTGTGTGGTCGTATATGAATTGATAATTCTGGTTCCTTCTAAAAAAAAATCTTGAGACTATTATGGACGTGTCGAGACTTTGACATCCTATTGGAAACAACTCTATAAAAAGACGACCTGACGACATTTCATAGTGATCATGATTACAGATATAGTTTCACAGATACACTTTTATGATTGATCAAAAACAAACTTAACATGTTTAACCCCGCCGCAATTTTGCGCCTGTCCCAAGTCAGGAGCCTCTGGCCTTTGTTAGTCTTGTATGATTTTAAATTTTAGTTTCTTGTGTATAATTCGGAGTTTAGTATGACGTCCATTATCACTGTACTATTATGCATATTTTAGGGGCCAGCTGAAGGACACCTACGGGTGCGGGAATTCTCGCTACATTGAAGACCCATTGGTTGCCTTCGGCTGTTGTTTGCTCTATGGTCGGGTGGTTGTCGCTTTGACATATTCACCATTTCCTTTCTCAATTTTATTAAATAAAAATATACAGCTTTTAAAATCAAAGTAGATTCTCAAATAATTTTTACATCGAAAATTAGAAAAACAACAACACCGAATGATAACCTCTCCATTTGTTTTTAATTTTTATATAAAACTGAATAGAAGTTATATCACTTTTACTGTTGATCGCAGTAGTTAGTATGTTTGTCTTAACTTAACTGAAGATAGAAGGATATTCAAAGTTTCTTCGAAAAAGTTTCTTAAAAAATGGTTCGCTACCGGAATGAATATTTCTGCTCAGATTAAAAGTCAATTACCGGGTTTTCGACAATGCAATAGGAATAAAAGCATATTAATGTTTAATGAAATATTTCCTGTTAATGAAAGCATTTCTATGAATCAAAACGAATGATTAACGATTTCACGTCGATTAAGGAGAAGTATTGCCATCAACAAATTTCAAAAACTTTTCAATATCATAGAGATGTGTAGTTCTAGATAAAACTCTCGAGTCCTTCTCTTTGCTTAGTAATGCAATTTTTATGAAAGAGAAGAAATATATTTGTCACCAAATAAAAAAATTGAAAAATAAAACCAAAACTTTTCAAGGTCATTTATCAATATCATGGAGATGAGTAGTTCTAGTTAAAACTGCATGCTGAGTCCTTGCCTTTGCTTAGTAATGATATTTTTATGAAAGAGCATACAAAACTGGGACCTCTGACTCTCGCGTGATTTAACGAGAAAAAAGAGATTTGGATAGCAGGAGATACTTATCTGTCACCTTATTTGTTCATGGGAACGCGAAGTTGTGTGTCATCTTACACAATGGCTTTCATGACCTTTAAATCATTTACCAAGTAGCACTTAGCATGAAAATATGTTTACATATATATATGTAAACCTATTCGGATTTCTAAACCTTTGGCTCTTAGTTATTGATGGAGGTAGAACCCACTAAAGCGTTCTGAACGAATGCTTCATGTGAATTTATCTTCAGATTTATAAATCTTGAAACTTAAGGACATACTAATGTTGACAAGAAGTGTTGAAAGCTCAACACATTTGAAATATTTGAAGACAACAAAAACCAGTTCACAAGGAAATTTCACCTTGAAGAGCTTACATTGTATACAAGAAACTCATGTGAAAAGTAAAATCACAAAAATATTGAACTCAAAACGGAAAGTCCCTAATCAAATGGCAAAATCAAAACCTCAAACACATCAAACGAATGGATAACAAACTGTCATATTCCTGACTTGGTACATGCACGCATTTTCTTATGTAGAAAATGGTGGATTGAACCTGGTTAAATAGCTAGCTAAACCTCTCATTTGTATGACAGTCGCATCAAATTAAAATTCCATTATATTGATTACGATGCGTGAACAAAACAAACAGACATAACAGGTAAAAATGTCAAAAAAACAGCAGTCAACATTGTGTTAAAATCTTAATCACTGAAAAAGCAAACAAAATGAAATATGTAACAAAGAAGCACAAAATGGCATATAGACCAAGCAATGTGACACTCATTGGAATTTCACCTGAAAATCTCATGAACTATTTTCATACGAAATTCATGTTAATTTCTAAAATAAAGTAATTCAAATAACATCTTAATTTACAAGTTTAACTAGAATCAGGAAAAATACAAGTTTGTTTTGTAAAATTTACATGAAATTCATGTGATTCTCAATTCACGTGATATTCATAAGATATTTTTTATGTAAATTTCAGGTATAATCTCGTTTGAGGTGAATCTTACGTGATATGTTTCACATGAGTATGAACAAATTTTGCCTGTGTATGAACCAGAAAGATGGATCTAAGTTCAGTAAAACATTGAATTCAAGACTTTAATCAGTCAAAAGACAGTCTGTGAATAAAAATTTGCATACTGAATAATTATAGAACAAAGAGAGATTATATTGAATGTACACATTTGCATACGTAAATATGACAGCACACACCATTAAAAATAAGATGGGCTTTGCTCATTGTTGAAGGCCGTACGGTGACCTATAGTTGTTAATTTCTGTGTCATTAGGTCTCTTGTGGAAAGTTGTCTCATAGGCAAACATACCACATCTTTTTTTTTATATCTAGGGTGTTCTCGTTTCATTGGTGCAATTGGTGGTCTATGGCTGCTTTCTGTTCTTTGGTCGAACTGCTATTTCTTTTCACACTTTCCCTGTTTTCAACTTTTCCGTTTTTTATACGACCTAAGCTTTCAAATGTTCGGCTTTGAGCATTCCTGATGAAGGAAAATCAAGAAAAGTTGTTTGGACTATTGCAATTTATTAAACTTTATTTTCTTATTTTTCTGTAGAAGGAGAGTCTCCAACAGTAGACATTTGTCTTTATAGTATGTCAAGCTCTGAGACATTCCAATTCTTTAAAAGTTGTTAATAAATTTCACCAAAAACAATCATAGATCTGTAAATAACATAAAACATTAAAATACATTTCTAACAAATTAATCAACTGTTATCAATGATCTTCTTGATATAACTGAAAGGGTATCTGTTATAGATTAAACAATTTCAAAGTATAGCATGATGTTGTTATTCGATTATGGATCTAAATTTGAATAGGCGCGAGATGGACGTGGACAAGGGTTATCCAAACCGATTCCCTGTCCATATACTCGTATACGTGCATCTCTTTATCCGCTTTATTCATATCGCACCATCTGATTTGTGCATGCACATATCTATAATAATATTACATAGGAAAATATTTTGAGTTTCACATTCAATCCTCGGCTATATCATTGTATAAATTACTTTCACTGCTGAAATTAAATATAAAAAAGAAGATGTGGTATGCTTGCCAATGAGACAACTCTCCACAAGAGACCAAATAACACAAAAATTAACAACTATAGATGACCGTACGGCCTTCAACAATGAGCAAAGTGTATCTATCTCTCATTCACAGTTCTTATTCCATGCCCATGTCCGTGTTTGGATTTGCCTTCTGTACTTTCCAGTTCTATCAGCTTTTCGACGTTTTAGGTTGTGATTTATAAATTATTACTCGGGCATCACTTAAGAGAAATTAATGTTTGCAATGTAACCGTTCAAAATTATGTTTTAATATCGACGATTTTGTTAGGGCAAAAGTCAATCTCCAAAGTGGGTCCAGAATTAATCGCAGGAATTTTTTTCATTTTAACTTTTTTGTTTGGTTTGCAAGCATTGAATTGATATCATTTTAATATTTTATAATTTGCAAGATTATTGCTTAATAAACCGATAATCGATCAGTCATATGTATGATGACCACAGATATGCATAGCACGGATATGTTTCACTTGTTTAAGCCACAAGCCCGTCATAGTTTCCGCAATTATGACATAATCGAATGCAAATTATTTTAACTTTCGATGAACAACAGGACAGACGCCACAAGTGAAGCTAGACAAGCTCATCCTTTTTGAACTGTTCTACGGTTTTGGTGGGTTCTGTGTTGTTAATACTTGTCTGTGTAGTGTTTTATATTTTTGCAAATGTTTTTCTTTCCTTTTCGACTCACCCAAATGTTTACAGAAATTTTAGATTTTTTTTTTAAAACAATTACAAAAAACAATTTTCTTTCTTATACTGGTAATGCAAAATAATAGAATGAGAAAATCTTGAGAGATATTTATTGATATAGGGCAAATAATTAAAAAGGGAATTATCGGGAAACATGTAACAACGCTTTATTCTAAAAAGAAGGCAGGTATACTTAACCGGACTAAATTTGTGAATTCGGAAATACCAAAAAATAAGATTTATAAGTTGATGTTTGCTTAACGCCAACTCAGCGAAAAAGGCTATATTTATATGGGGAAGAGCAAAGAGTAAAAAAAAACTAATGTCACGATTGTTTGTACTATCTGCTTATCTGTCTTTGTTGCACGAAGGACACATAATAAGGGTTTTCCATATATAAAAACTCAAACCTACGTCAACTTATAACCAATTCAGAAGATGCACCTCGTGAGTGTCATCAGGGAAAGCGATTTGTAATTTATTAATTGGTCCTAATGGGTTAAATCAAAACATGATCGTATCATGTGAAGAGTAGAATGTGATATGCATGCGACAATTACTGAATATTATTTTTAATTAATTTATACTTATCTACGGATATAATTATTTATGTCCATATGATCATTTGTGTTCATACCTACTTAGTTCCTATTTTTTTGAAAAATGGAAATGGAAAGTAGAAATGATAACTTGCCAATGTGTCACAAAAGTGGCAATTGTGACTTGAAGCAACAACAAACTTTGGTCGGGTTGCTGTATTTTTGACACATTCCACATTTATATTGTCAATTTTATTTATAGATGTAAAAGAATATTGTAAAATCTTTTGCTGATGATGTAGGTATAGGGAACAATTCAACGAGACAGCAACCTAAGAACATGTATTAAATTAAGTAAAGTATTTGCATATACTTGTATTTACGTCAGCATTGTGAGATTATAACTCTCATAAAGTTGAGGAAAAATGAAGACAGAAAAGAAAGAAATCCCTGTTTATGAACTCCATACGACAGACTTTCTAGTCATGCTCTTTTATTCAAATTGTGTACAGGACTACATGTGCAATACAAAAATGTTGGTGAAACCTTTTGTCGTTTTACTGGCATATCTTATGTCACTGTAGGATATAGGTTAAGCACTAATAAAATAAGTGTATTTTCTCTTATATTTAGGATAAAAAATATATCTTCTTAAACAAATTCATTATCAAATTTGTTTATTACGTATCAAAATTTACTATAATTTTTATCACAGTTTCAATAAATATAAAAATGTTTTTTATAGAATAAAGTAAATTTGTTGTCCTGTTTCTATGATAGTAGTATTTAATCTTCTGACCAAACTGCAGACACCAAGCCTAGAATTTGTTTGAATACTATAAACTAAAACGCGACACACTGACGTGCAATATGGCTAACTCACGTATACGTTAGCTACATTCATAGCTTTGAGAAAAACCACCCCCAAACTGCGGGCGGTAAATGGTTCAGTGTTAGGCTATTTGATTCTACTTTCACTGTGGTATATCGTTTTTATCGGAGAAAATGACATACAAATTCCTAGTAAATGATTTTTAACCCAAACTAAACACGAACAGATATAAACATCTAACTGCGATAAGGAAAAACAATGCGTTATCCATTGCCACATATTTTCTTAATAAAAATTCTTACAAAAAAAACCTTTCTCAAATCATAATTAGTAAATTAAAATTTGATTTAAAAAGTTTTGATGTAATTCTATATCTTAATAAAATAAATAAAAACAGAAGAAACGTTAAATGTTAAAGAAAATGACTAAATCGTGATCTAAATTGCAAATTAAAACGTGTCTTTCCTGTAATCTGGTAAAATAATATCAAAAACACACAAACAAAAATAATACCAGTTAATATAAAACTCCTAAATCCTCATTTTCGGAAATAGAACAACAAATCTGTGTTTTCATTGCAAGCCAGGAAACTGTAATTCATCCGGTGAGAGAAGAGAAGCGTTTTGATTGGCTGTGTGATTCAGATTTCTGTTGATGATAAACGTGTGGCCTAGAGGCTAACCCTCATCATACACAGCGAATGTCATCAACTTAAAAAGTGAAAAAAAATTAAGTGGATATTATGTCTTCGTATCCAAATAGTCACAACTTAACTTCGCCATTTCTGGTTAATAACATTCTAATGAACCACAATTCACCCTGGACTGACCAAAATATGCATGCCGGTTTGGACTATTCACATGCAAGTTTTCCAATGTCAGGAAATTATGATTATAGAATGGATCAGATCGGAACCAGTTCTTCGTGTTTGTATCCTGGGAATACATCTTCACCGCCAATGTCATCGATGCAACCGACGTATACGACACTTTCGCCACAGTCATTACCCTTATCTGATGGACCTTCTAGACACGACCTCGGACAATACCATACAGCTTCCCCGGACTCTGGAACAGGAAAACCAGGTGCCTCAGAAACACAACTGCTTACTCCAAAAAGTGAGCAAGTAGATATGGATGTTCTTGAAAACCGTAAGTTGAATATAATAAGTCTTAAGAGGGAGATGTCGGAACCATACATCCCCTTAATACTTATCAAGGGCCACTTAATACGGCCACTTTTGAATATTTACTGATTTTCTGATTTTAATGAATATCAATAGGTAAAAAGTACCCACTTATCTGAAAAGTCTATAAATTTAATTTTCTTTTGTAAACATGCTTTGATAATGATCGGGTTTCGAAGTGTTCCTAAGAAGGTCTGCTCAGTATCAGAGTCTTTGAAGTTTAAGGATGACATTTTGGAATCTTGTAACTTCTCAATAACACGACAACACACTTGTCGCACAAGGGGTTAAGAATTGGCAAAATATTAGCATTGAAGTAGGAATTGTTGTTTTATAGACGTGGTGAATATTATTTCAAAAGTTTTCTTGTATAATGTAAGTGTCTTGAATGAAATAGAGTAAAGTTAAAGTGTGTTATTTCTTAAGAAGACAATACACAATAAGTAGGTATTTAGTGTGTATCGGTTCAGATATTACCTCCAACTTAACCTTCACTCAACCATGTTTGCATGGGTTGAGTGTTCTTGAAGAAAATAAAGTTTCCAAATATTAAATATTTTGATAGTTTTTGAGATCAAAGCATTGCTACAGTATGCATGCAGAGCTTCAGATTTTTAGAACGATCATTACTGTACATCTGATAATGTAACTATTATGTATTTATTTTAAAAAAATGATAATAACACTAGTTTATTACTGTTTTCATTCTTTTATATTGAAGTTATTTATATCTCTTTTCTATGAGTATTGTCGAGAATAGTTATGAAATAATTATCTACTGTTATAAGCCTACTTTTTTTTAAAGTTTTGAAATTAATGTTCCTTGTTATAAGCCTATTTTTTTCTTGACTAGTTTTGAAATAACTGTCCCCTGTTGTAAGCCTTCTTTTTTAAATAGTTTTGAATTAAGTGTTCCTTGTTATACGTCTACTTTTTTCTTGAATAGTTTTGAATTAAGTGTCCCCTGTTATAAGCCTATTTTGTTTGTGAATAGTTTCGAAATAAGTGTCCCCTGTTTATTGCCTTCTCTTTTCTTGGATAGTTTTAAAATAGGTGTCCCCTGTTATAAACTGCCTACTTTTTTGGTGAATAGTTTTGAAATAAGTGTCCCTTTTAAATATACTCTGTAACCTTATTCTTATATTTTTAAAATGGACTTTTTAAAAATTCAATTATGTACTGATGCTTTTTTGTGATGGTGTTTTAAACTTGTAAAGTGTGTGTATACTTTGTGTGTGTTTATAAAAATTCTCCTTACTGAACCTTTCGGGATATTAAATGCTTACTGTCAATGGATTTTGTCAAAACTTTAAGATCATATCAACTTTGGTTATATCTGAAATAAAAGGATACAAAGTCAGTCAAAGGTTAATTAAAAAGTGCGGGAAAGGCCGAAAGACTTGTTGATAATTTATAATTCGAAAATCGTGGAAGATTACTTTTGCTAATACTTCCGAATGATATTTTCACTATTTGTAATGGTTCAAATCCGATCGGATTATGACCTTTGTGATCTTTACAACAAACCAACCTTTCTTCTCGTATTATTGTAAAGATTTTTTGCTATATTACAACACAAACTTCTTAAATTTCTTTTCTTCCACTGGATTAGTACCTTTGGTTTGTTTATATTTCCGATCAGGTCGGTCAAAATATCTTTTGACGTTGCAAAATTGTAAACAAACATATTAAAAATCGGATATGACTTGATAAAATTACGGAAATAAGAATTTATTTTTAACTTTCAAAACCTTTAAATATCCTACCGAATAATAACATGTTATACTTGTAGTTTGACAAAAAAAAATGTCCTGCACAGATAATTTTGATATCTTATTATAATCTAGATAAAATAGTTTTAAATTAAATTAACTCATATAATACTCTTTATTAAAAGATTTTTTAAAAGAGTGAAAGGATGAAATAATGAAAGACTCTTTTATGTTAACACAATCTTTCAAAAAAAAAGAATTTATTATTATTCATTCGTGATTTAATTTGTCCTGGAATTTTACTGTTCTAAATATTGCCCTCTATACACCAATATTCATTAAAATATTCATTAACTTTTTCATTTATCTGAATAAAACTTAAATGTCTTTACTCTGTATTCTACCTTCTTGATTCACATGTCATAGATATTTGAAGTAATTTATTGCAAAGTAAAGAAAAATGATAAAACAACGATTAGAATGATGTAAAATACCTTTTTAAAGGATAAACCCTAACATACAGTAGTAATCCACAAAATAAGTTAATAAGAAACTAAAACTTATATAAAAGTAAACAAAAAAATGCATGTTCATTTTTTTAAACTCCATATCTAACTAATTTGTTCGACGAAGAAAAAATCTAGGAACGATCTGATATCATGATTAAGTGATTTATATAAAATATGTGAAAAATAATAACCGATACAATCGCAACTGGAATAAATTTGTGAATAGTATGCCTCGTAATTTTTATTAGTATATATAAACTGCAATGTGTTCAGCCGTTTATGATGCAGAAGATATACGGCAGAGAAATAGTTTTATCGTTAAATCTCTGTAAACCTCATCGAAATCTCGGTGGGAAGCAATTTTAATGCGACAGCTAGCGGTCCACGAACTATAGGGTTCAAAGGCTATGTATATAAATCGTTTAGAATGGAGTTATTAATACTGGGTTACTCGGTCCGGTCGGAAGTTAAATGGAAGTTTGATAAAATAATGAAGTGGAAAACGAGCCTACTAATTAGATATTTGTACCAACATGTATTAAATTAAGCAGGATTTGGGGTTTCCTGATGTAACACACAGAGTTCGGTATTATCCCATAACGCAGTATCTGTTAAAAAAATTTGAATTCAAGTTTTTAATCCACAAATGTCATTTTCGACAATTTTTATTAAATTGAAATCTTATCATTAGGAAATCAAGGAGACTTGCGGGTGACGGAAGTTTAAGTTAACGGGTCCAAGTTTTAATTTTCTTTTACGTTTACCATGTGTGAAATTTTGATTTATATCAATTTCAAAAACATTTCCGACAAATAGATCTTAGTTTTTTACACATGTTGAAAGAGAAGGAAACACGAAAAATTTCTGCATTTTAATAAAGTTCTGTTGAAGTACTTCAACTTTCATTTTGTTATTTCCGCCTGATAAGACTTTAAAAAATAAAAAAAATAAATTAGTTCTACATTCAGGAAACGTTATTTTCATTTAACTTCATGTAAGTGCCCAGAATAATTCAATTTCGCATTTTGTTTGAACTTCACATTTATATGAAAGAGGCAACAAAATGAAACTAAAGTGTGCTTTCTGACAATAATGCAAAAAATGCTCATATTGTCGCGTTGTATTTATGACAAGTGTAGGAGTGAAATAACATGCAATTTTTAGTCTTAGCATATTTCTATGATACCGAAATAAATATAAATGCGTATAAAATTAAAGAAAAGGGTTCAAATTAAAAAAACCTCGAAGAAACCCAAGTAGAATCAAAATCGAAAAGTAATTGAAAAAAGACACAATCACGGACAAAATAAAACGGGCGATGTCTTAGAGATAAACCAAAGTTCAAGTCCAAGTTAAAAAGAATGAATTAAATTTAACTGTTTTCGTATACAAGCTCCGTTTTCATTTGTAAATATTTTTCTCTTTTTCACGAGAATTTCTGTCATTACTTCCCATGATTTTAGTGTGCCGTTTAGCAAGAGAAATTTAAGATATATTCTGGTTGATTACTGGTAGATAGACCGACAATATCTAGGTTTTCTCACATAAACAATTTAATATTTCCAGATGTCTTTGATATATTCTGATTGATAAGAACTTTGAAACGTCTTTTATATATTTATATTTGATATGAAGATAGAGTCATTCGAATCCATTTTTCTTCGAAAAGTAGCATATTGAATTTTACCTCAAACTTTTGATCATGCAAATTAATAATTTTATCAATATGTGTGTATTCCATATTTATTTATTAATCCTGTTTAAGCATGAGAGTTGATGCTTTGAAAACTTGACAAAAAATTCTACAATATTTTGTTTATAGTTTATTTTTGACGAAAATATTTATTTTTCATTATTGCAGTCTAAACGAAAAAAACAAATTACTTCAAAATAGTTGATGCTTTTTTTTTTAAATTTTCTGAATTACATGTTTTAATATTTACGAAAATAGATAAACAACAATAGTTAATGAATAAAAACAAAAGAAGTTTAAACCAATTAATAGAATGAAATTAATCTTTTGATGCGTTTTAATATTTGTAAGTTATAATTGACTTGAAGAAAACGAAGTAGGAGAGTACTCGAGGTGCAATATACATTAATAAGTTGAAGAAGGACAGATAATACATGCCTAAAGAAAAGAAGACAAAAAAACCCCCTAATTTTATCCGCTATTTTGACATATTAACACAACACAGAAACCTTTTAAAACATATAGCAACACGACCCCATTAATGTTTTACATTCCGGCTTAACAATTATAATTATAATTTTCTGTTCAACTACACTGTTTTCTACATTCAGTATACTTTTATTTTTATTTTTTCAATGTTTTCCTATTTGTAAATATTTAACCATGAAAAATAATGCATTATGTCAAACCATAATTCATAAGACAATCTACCGAATACTTCTCTCTATCATTAAAGGTTATCGTGGAATTAGTTAAAGAAAACACACGAAAGGTCATACGGTACAAAAATGCATTTTATTAAAACATACCCCCATCATAGTAAAGCTTATCTGACAAACTTCATGGATGAGTACAAGGCCAGGCAAGCGTAGGAAGATCACAAAACAAACTTATTTATAAGACATAAAATCGCCTTGTGAAGTTGTAATTCTTAGTAGTTTTGTGTTCCTTCTCTTCGATTTTGTTATCGTTCAAACATTGTCTCCAGTATTTAACAGAAAGCTGGAATGTTCAATTCAACCATAAAATATAAGTTCACTTTTTTCTTCCAAAAGAGAATTAACTGATTAATAAACAAATGAATCACTTAGGATTGTTAACGTTTGTTATTCAATTAAAATGCTTAAGGATTTATAATTTCGTTTTCTCTGGTAATTCAAACGGTCTGAAATGATGAATTGGAACCATTAAATTTATCATCATTTGTTAATTTGTTAATATATATGTAATATATTTATAAATATAAATTGATATGGATATGATTTTATCTTCCTTTGTTTTGTATCCGCATACTTTGTCTGGATATTTTTAAAATGGCATAAATGACGGACATCACTGTTAATATTCAATATCAGTCAAATAAAAAATACGCCCTGTCACACCCCCCCCTCCCCCATCTTATGTACATAGGGGGCAACTTAAAAATTAAAAATATTAACTTTAAAATACTTAAATCATCTTTATTTTCGTTTAACTATACAATTTTTAAAATTTGAAACACAAGATAATTAAAAAATCGTGTCCTTTTAAAATTGCTATTAAACTAAAGTATTTGCTCCGTTATTCCATAATAATAAACTTCAAAATTTTGCAAGACATTTAAGAAATCGAAAAAGTAACTTAATCAAGAACAAATCCGACTGTTTGTTTAGACGTTTTAATTACTGGAAAACAACTTTGTTAAAACAAACACGTTTAGTTAAGAATTAAAAGAATGTGGAGGATGATTAACTGCAACAGTTATACAGTATCAACCTCATGCGGGTTTTCAAGTACGATGTAACTTAAACAGACAAGGGGCGGTTGTTTCTATTTTCTTTAGTTTAAACACAAAATGAATATTCATAACAATAATAATCAATTACCATAAATAATGAAGGAAATACAAAAAATAATTAAGAAAAAGATGAATATAATAATTTTGTTTTGAACTTTTAAATACTTTTATAATATAATACGACAAGACATTTTTGTTTGTTACCCAATCATTACTATAATACTAAGAAATATATTGCAACAAAAGTGTTTCACGAAAAAATGTAAAAAAAAGGACTGAACTTGCACGCGAACTCTAGCATATTTTTTATTAGAAAGATTGCAGATTCAAGTAGTAGTATAAAAAAAGATATAGAAAAAAAACTGATGAAACAATTTACTCTGCAGCATTTAATCAGTTTTTGTTGGACGCTCGTGTAGCGGGACATAAATATATCGTTCTTTAATTAGCTGTCTACAATGGAAAATTACAGAAAGTCATTATATAATATATACTTGATGACAAACTCGTGCACAGAAGCACTTCATGTCGGCGCTTCTGACTTACCAAGTTTTATTAATTTAGAATAAGTTTTTGCAATTACGTATTTTTCAAGTGTTTACTTTTGTCTTTGTAGATCAATCGGCGTCACCATCTTGTGAAGAAAGTGACAAAGACAACAAAACCACAGATACAAAACCAGGAGAGTGCCATTTAATCCAAAAGCAAAGGACCCGAAGAAAGCCAAGAGTTCTATTTTCACAAGCTCAAGTGTATGAACTTGAAAGGCGTTTTAAACAGCAGAGATATTTATCTGCACCAGAACGAGAACAGTTAGCTAGCCTTTTAAAATTATCTTCTACTCAAGTTAAAATCTGGTTTCAAAACAGGAGATACAAATGTAAGCGTCAGCGCCAAGATAAAAGTTTAGAACTTTCAAATATGCAACCACCTAGGAGAGTTTCCGTACCTGTTCTAGTAAGGGATGGCAAACCTTGTGTCGGTCAGAACGTCACGCCCTCATACTCGGCACCATACAACGTTAACCCATTTGTTTATTCCACTCCTTCATATAATTCCATGAATAGCCACATGGCCTCAATGCCACAGATGACCCAGATTCAACAGAACGGTTATATGTCACAGCAATCGCAACATCCGGGAATAAGGGCTTGGTGACTATATGAATAGAGAACAATGATTGTGACTCCATGACAAAGTGCAATAGCCGCTAGTCTGCCAAAAAGTTCGTTTTTGATACTGCCACTTATTTTTAATTGTGATGATAACTGTTGTGGTCAAAATCAAAGAACAAAGGTTGAACCGGGATACAGTATTTACTGATATAAGTTGTTCGGACAGGACTGGACAAAGATTTGAACGAATACGATATTTATATTGAGAGAATCCGTTAGCAGGAGGATTTATTTTGTATATTGATTGAATATTATAATTTGGTAATTTTAATTCTATGCAATGGTCCATTGTTAAAATATCTGATACCTCAGCTTTTCCAAAACTTTTTCTGAGATATCAAAATGAATTCGAGTTTGTGAAAACTAATAAAACACTATTTACTTATCATTTTACAGTTTTCTTCATTGAAAAAAAGAGAAATATTCATTGCCGACTTTTTATTTTAAATTTAGGTTGTCAACATAATTTTATTACGTTTGGAAAGACTTCATATTTGATACAAATAAATATTTCATAAACTCATTACATCTGCGTGTGATACTGGGTTAACACAAATACGACAGCACACCAACGACATATATGTGTCCTTCAACTGATTAACTGATAAGATTTCAGTGTTTTAGCGGATTCATGAAAAGTTAGGGTGAATGATTTTATAGTGCTATATTTTTCTTTAATGTTTGAAGATGCAGATGCAAATGATGCACCGAACTTGAGCTAAATGAACCATCATGGTTATACGATTTATCAGAAAATAACACCTTATAACAAAAAAAAAATCGTTTGGTATATTTTTGAGAGAATTCAATAGATTTTTTATTTTGTTTTCAAACAGTCGGATGTGAAATGAAATATTATCGCAAATAGAATAAAAATGGCATTAAAAATTATTATCTATTTTAAGAGGTTCGAAAAAGAACAATTTTGAACTGTTAATGGTAAAAGGTTGTTCTTCAGACAATGCATTTAGTCGTTCATTAATAAGGCATCATATTGATTCTGAGACAAAATTTCTGTACTAAAGTTGTAAAAAGAAAACAAACAATGATTTTCTTCACATTGAATCATTGTTGATTGTACAAATATTATTGTATTATATTTCAAAATAAATGAATATGTATTTAATCTATTTAGTTTGATTCTTCTTTTTTCATTATTTGGTACCTTTATACATTTAGAAACAGTCAAAAATTTGCATAAAAATCCTTGGTAGCATGATGATTAAGAAAAGGGCTACGGAAGCATGAAAAGTATATAACGTTGTTCTCAATATTTTGGTACAGTGTATTAACAACCAGCCTATAACATTAACTTAAAAATAAAACATTTCTATTAAGTTAGAATAGATTGACCAAGGGTTTCGAGAAAATTAGATATAAATTTCGATTCGCGGGTTTAAATACTATAATTGGTTGCAAAATAGCTTTAGTTTAAGAATTAAAATGGTAATAACATATAGCATTTGTATGAAAGAAACATAAGAAATTGTCGAGTATACAACATAATATATAAATATACATAAACCATTTAAAATGGGTCTGGAATTGATGTTAGAAAGAAATGAGACAGAAAGTTTGAGAGAGAAAAAAAAAAAACCACGAAGACAAAACTCAAAGGACCTTTAAATACCTTTTATAGCATGCGGTATGGGCTTTACGGTGACCTCTATAGTTGTTTATGTCTGTGTCATTTTGGTCTTTTGTAGATATTTGTCTCATTGGCAATTATACCACATCTTCTTTTTTATATTTAAAAGTACAAACAATATCGTTTTGGGTCCACTTTTCCGAATTCAGTGGTGTTGTAACAGTCTGAGGTATAGGTAATACCAAATGATGGATATATTATAAACAAAACGAGAACCATCATATTACTGTTCCGAAGCACGCGGCATCCCTAGGTATCATCGGAATTCATTAATTGACGTTTGTTTCCACATTGCGTATGCGATGTTTTCTAAATTTTTACTACCTTGTATTTCCTCAGAATTATACATGTCCAATGTATAAACAACTTTTTGGTTTTGCATGTAAAAGTGTGTAAACTAGCTACTTTGATACTCTTGCAGTTTCTAGCCCAAATTATTTCTGATGTTACGAAAATATTGTCTAAAATTTCTATCGCTTATTTTCTTCTTATTCCACAATAAAGCTTCCACCTTGAAAACTATTTTAGTGTGAAAAGTTTGCCCAAATCCTGAAATGTAATCGTAAGTTTTGCAACATATACCTTTTATAACTATATTTCTGTAATTGGTTCTTAAAAATACATTTGATGAAAATGTAAATTTTGGCAGGCAAATTCTATCCCCGGGTGAATTAGGGTGTGATGTTTACATTCCGGGTTATTAACCATTCGGATTGCAGGATTCATGCTTCAAAAGAAATTAGCCGTTTAATCTTGACGATATATAACAAAAAATCTTCAAAAACCGCATGCAATTGTAATACAGTTTTTATTCAACATAAATCATTACTGTGATATAACCATGCAGTTTTAGAGAATTTAGAACTCCGTGCAAGTAGAGTTACAATTGTTCAAGTTTTATTGCAATTATTGGTTCTATTTTGTAATTCTGAAAAATGGGAATAGCAGAAAACCTAAATAAAAAAAAGACTAATTCACGTTTCTCACCGACTATAAGAAGGTTGAAAAAGTAAAAACCTACTGTAACTTCTATGAACGCAAGTTGAAATAAAACCGATGGCTCTGTCACTTTTATGAATGTTATTTATGCTAAGTAAAAGTCGTAAAAAAAACTAACATTATACAATTTGTTATTTTATGTTAATAAAAGGGTTCACTACCAAGTGCGAATTAAAGTAACTCTTAAACATATGTACCAACTAAATGAATGTCAAACTCTAAAAACAGAGAAAAACTAAACAAAACAAAATATTGCCATCATCAAAATCAGCAGCACCTAAAAAAATAGCTAGTCTTCACTCAATGTTACAATCTATAAATATAATGATATTGCCGGGCCGTATAGTCCATGCATGTATGTGTATGGATATCCAGTTGGTCTTTCGTAAGTTTATGCAAACAATATTCGAACGTCACTGATGGGTCTTTTGTACACGAAGCGCATGTCCTGCGTACAAACTTGTGTTTTTATATATATATATTGTTTATGGACAGTGACCCAAAAAGAAAAGACATGATTTTATATCTTTGAAAAAAGCATGTATTTGCCTGTAATGACATATATTTAAAATCAAGTCAACAATATGTGGTCAAATTTCCCTTGTGAAGATAAGTAATCTATACATCTCAAGGATATTCGCTCTATATTTGAAGGTCACTAAATTCGTGAATGTCACCAACAACTTCAATGACGATATTACCACCAAGTATTCTAAAACAGCTCTTAACAAATTTTTGACTGACGTACTAAAGCGAAAAGGGAATAATTATTATTTACATGACCGTGATAGTATCTATGTAGAAACAAACATACAAAACAAGAAACCTGATAGAATGAAACGGAAAACATTTGAATTAAGTTTTGTATTACGGAAAAAAATGTAAATTCGAATACAAATCTGTTGTTTACTAGATGGAAACGTATTACACAAACGTAAATCTCACAATTTAAACCTTTATTAGGTCAACTATGACAGTGTTTCAGTAGCCACTCCTCTCCCCATTACAGATGCGCATTTCACAAGAGGTCATTACGTAAACTTTGACCGCGTTTCATTGGCAACACCCCCTAATACCATTACCAAAACATACTACAAAATGTATAACATTGTCTTTATTAGGTCAACTATGACTGTTCTATAAGCCATTCCTCCCGTCTTGGCACACTCCGGTACAACATTTATTGTAATGTCATCTGTTAAATTACCAAACACATGCAAGTGATAAATTATAAATAAAGAATCATCTGCAATCACATAATATAACACATCTAAACCTCGAAATCGTGAAAACTACAGCGTTCTTATGTTGGTTTGAAGTACTTGACAATGTGCAAGGACTTAGAACACAACATATGTAAAATAATCCAGTGTGAGTAGGTGCAATGAAGAGGCAATATCTGACCACGCCAAAAACGATTATTGGAAACGGAAACCCTGATTGATAGTAAGCATGGTTGTTTCCGAGATGTATCAACCATTTATAGGAGCCAAAAGTCAATGGGTTTGAGAGCTTGTTGACAAATGTTTAGTACATTATCTAGTCGTCAATACAAAGTTCTAAATGTTATCAGTATACATAGCAGAAAACAAAAGTGCTTCCATCAAGTAGATTGCGAATTTGTTATTGGTAAAACATTAAACTTAGTAACAGGTTATAGTAAAAAGAGAATATCTCGTAAATAAAACTTCTTTTGTCATTTCTTAAAAAAACCGAAACAGGTCAAATTGTAAAACAGATTTACAAACGCAATAGTGGTCAATGTTAAAACGTTTTATATTGAATTGAATGCATAAATACGTTGTAGAATTCAATGAACAAAAGTTCGGACAAAAGATTAACAAATGTTCTTGCATTTTTTACACAGTGTTTTCTTAAATGTTTTGTTCAATAAAAGAGTGTATAAACAGATTAGAAGTGTGACAATTTCAGTCAAAGACTTAGAGTGCACTGTAGCCTCTTTAAAAAATTTAGCTCAGTTTTGAATACAGCCTTGATAAATTGTCAGTAAAAATAATTTAGAAGGGATTTGAGACAAATTGAGTTAATGCCTGCCTCCGTATGTTTAACGTTCGTTATCGCAAACTAGTAATTTAAAAAAAATGCTTTCAACAACTTTTGTAAAATATTACATATTAGCATTAGTGAATTTAAGTGTTTATCCTTAATATGTAAAATCTGTATTTGATGATACAGGTTTTATATTGAACGATCAATTAGTTGTAAATATTGATTGGTTAAAAAGTATGGTTAAACAGCGATTAACAGATCAGTACTATCAGCATTGGTTCTCGCAGATACATAATGCATCTAGGGGTGAATTCTATTGTTTATTTAAACTCGAGTTTGGTTTGGAACCGTATCTATTGCGATTATTACCCAAGGACAGCTATTACATATCTAAACTTCGATGCTCGAATTTGAAGTTACCTATTGAGACGGGTAGATGGGCGGGGATCGCAAGGGAAAATAGAATATGTACATTATGTAATGAGGGAATAGGGGATGAGTTTCATATATTGTTTACCTGTAAAAATGCTGATGTTTCTGCTCTTAGATCAAAGTTTATACCAAATTACTATTTAATGAATCCAAGCAAGAACAAATTCGCTGGCTTGTTGTCTATATGTAACGTACAAGTTCAAAGGAAATTATCAATTTTCGTAAAGAAAATCATAAAATATTTAATCTAATTATACCAATTGTCTTTTATAATATACTACTAGTATGTATTTGTGTTTCGGTTGTCCTGTCTCGCTATCTTAATATGTTTGTATATATTGTCCTCTTGTTTAGTTTAAACATATTTAATTTTAGTGAGTTGGGAAACAAGTTTTGCAACTTATATTAATCCCTTTCCACTTTGTGGGTGCGAGTGCTGCCTTGTAGCGGCATTAGCCTGCTCTTTTTCGAAATCTACAATGTGTCTTTAACGTGCAAGAGATATGGCTCTCTCTTAACACGGGTCAGCCATTTATCGTCCCCTTCCGACTGACCATACTCGCAAATAGTGTCAAGGGAGCGCCGAAAATTCAGTCCCTGAAATGTTCATCCCAGACGGGAATCGAACCAGGAACCAGGAACCTTTGTGTTAGTAGTTCGATGCACTAACCACTACACCACGGCGGCTCTTGTACACAAGTATGTGTCTGAGGTTATGAATAAAATCTTGAAATCTCCCAGTTCAATTTATTAAGTAGAAGGGAACATTTATTATGTGTACATAAATTTCCGTGAACAGAGTGACAGAAAAGCCAGAGACACTTTTTTTTTATCGTTTCTGACATTTATGTTTATATCATATTCATGGTATAATGGTAATACATAGCTTTTTTTTCCTGTCGGTTTTTCTTATATATATATATATTTCTACACCATAGCAAGATTAACTCATGTATATATATATATACTGTATACCATTTTTTTTTAATTTAGCAATAAAAGCTTACCATGACAACATTCCTTATATATGAATAATGAACACAACACGTTATAAGTTTCACGCGTCCGAAGCGCTTTTTTTTAATTGGCCTTCCTCGGGAACTTTCAAAGCTGAATAGAATGAAATTCAAAACAGTGTGGCTGTGGCTATTGATTGACACATTAAATTCATCCATTGACTGGGACAATTTTGGTGAACGTTTGTAGGTAACAACCACTGCTCACTATGTACTTTTTAAAGACACTTAAACTATGGGGCCATCAAAGGTTCACAACACCTTAATAAAGTAATTCAAAAAATTAATCAGAAATAACACGATGTTTTGATTTATACTAATTATATAAATCAAAACATAAAGGTTATTCCTGATTAATTTTTCGAATTATTTTATAATTAAAGGCGTTAAGCAACCTTTGGTGACCCAACAGTTTAAATGTCTATCGTAGGTACGTCGTGAACAGTGGTCGTTACAGACAAACGTTCACGTAAATTGTCCCAGTCAATGAATGAATTTAATGAGTCAATCAATGGCCACAGCCACACTGTTTTGCATTTCATTTTATTTGAAATCAAGGGATGTATGAGGACCGAAAACATTGAAGTGCTCTAAGCCAAAAAGTACATTTAAATAGCATAGTGATGGAGAAATTTGTTCTGGTAGAATTTGCTAACAGCAACACATATATGCATCTAGAATTCATAAGAACGGTCAACAGTGAATTTGTTAAAGGGGCAAGTTACATTATTTGTTCTGTGTAAATTATGTTTCATGATATGAACGTTAACATTAAATATATAAAAGTCTACACATATAATTAGATGTTTTGATTAAAATTTAGATTTCGTAAGTGGCTATTTTGTTTTTCATTATATTTGCTTATTTACAATGGGTCTGCACTAAAAACAGTACTTCAATAACTATATCAAGAAACTTCAAATCTAATAAAATACAACAATTGCTTTGTCAAGACAGTTTCCTAATTATAACAGCAACGAGAAGATTAGAATAGAAGACATATATTTTATACGATAATGGGTTATTGGTAATCGCTACTTAGGTATTGCTTATTATTTAATTCATCATTAATAAGACGTTTAAAATCTTGTCTTTTGATATAGGGGTTTGAGAGGGATATTCTTAAACTAAAACAATTAGCGCATTACTTTGGAGGAGGAACAAAATATCAGTCATAAGCCGAAGAAAGACCGTTTGGTAATGGATAAAATGAAAATCGACCATAAGACAAAACAACAACATACTGCAGAACATCCTAATATTATAGTAAATCAATCATGGTTATAACAAAAGATATGCTGTAAATCAATCATGGTTATAACAAAATATATGATAATGTATTTACCACCTGAAAACATGCAAGTTGAAGACAATTAGGTTTTGATTCTATTTCACTTGTACAGCAACAAGTTCTCGTCCAAATTATTGCTGAATCACCATTTTCTGACCATCGTCTTTTTGTTTTCTTCTTTAATTCGTGTTCAAATGGATTGTACATCATATTGTTTACATCTGTCCCTTAAATAAAAAAGGAGTGAAAGTTCTGTCTTCGACTGATTTCAGAATAAAATCTTTACGAAATGCCTTCTGATTTTCTTTTCAATTAAAAATTTAATTATCAAACCTTCTTTTTATTGATATACACTTTTTCCGGAAACCGAGTTCCTTTTTTCTCCACATCAAAGCCATTTCTAAACTATTGCATTAACAAGAAACCTTCTAAATTGTATGTCAGAAATGCTAAAATTGCTAATCTGCAGAGATGTCGAAATAATGAGAGATCTTGATCTAATTATAACTATTCCTTTGACAGACATTAGATCTTAATTGAATTCGTCTTAAGAACCATTTTTATGTTTAATATCTGTATGTCTCTGCGGTAATCGCTGGTTTAATCACAGCTTATAGCTGTATCTTGGTTTACTGGTATTTAATTATCCGTCTCATCAAAAGTCGTATATCAAAGAATGTGGTCTTGTAATAAGTTCCCATCATAATTCATAGAGGGGCGGATAGATTTATAATAAAGCACAGAGGTATCTTCCCACCTTAGCCAAGGACAACCACTGCTAGAACTACGGGACATACTAACCAATTCCACTTTGATGTTTTACAAAGAAAATGACCCAAGGAAGTCAGAACTTGGCTCATTATAATTCTATAATGGATTTCTGTCTAGTAAAAACTAAGCAAATTATTTCCTGTTTTAATTTCGTTTGATGAATTGATGAATACGATTTATTATTTCGAGGTACATGCTTTTTGTTGCACAAAACAGGGTAGTGTCTGACTTTATATCCGTTGAAATCATTATGCTTTTACTGTGTTAGATAAATCGAATAAAACAGTATTTTTTATATTATTTTTTTTATATATATTTCAACAATTGATTATCACAATTGGTTAATGTGTTGCATAGTTTAGGTACAAATATACAAACATAAAAATAGTGAATACATGAATAACTAACTTAAAAATTATTTAGGATTAACAAATCAAAGGTATAAGCAAAATTCAGAACTAACATATCGAAGTCACTTATTTTTGTGTCGTTGGGTTTCTGTCTTCTTAGCGTATATTTCCCCATCAACATTTATTCATACATAAAAAAGGAAATATTTTCTTGTATACAATGAATGATTTATTGAAGAAATGTTTCCTTTTGAAAACTTTTAAAAGCCCAAACCCCGTTTCCTTTCGAACAAATTTAACAACAAAGGTATTTCCGTCCGATGCCTGTTCCTTTTTAAAAAAGGAAACACCTTCTAGCCATGAACTATAGATTTTGCAAAAATACACAAAACATAAGGTTGATCCGATAAACAAAATATGTTTACAATGAATGGAAACAATGACAGGAAAAGGGAAATACATAATACAATAAATCTTTCTTTATCATATATAAAAGTCAGTTATATTTAATAGTATTCTCTACAAAAAAAGACCTCATCTTGTATGCCCTAGATTAGAAAGTTGAAACCCTTAACAATAAAATGTTTTTTACCTAAAAAGAACAGTTTAAACTATCTAAAATAAACATCAATCAATTAATAAATCAAAGAATAAATCAGTTATATAGGGTTATTGCATGAATATTGGGGAATATGTCCCGAGTAGAATTTTATATTGCACGAGCTTGCGAGTGCAATATATCGGTTCTACGAGGGACAATATTCCCCAATATTCATGCAATAACCCTTTATTGTATAGCAATATAATATTTGAAAATAAAAATTGGTTTAAGCTAAGATTTTGTCGTTGATGACGTCATGAATTTTAAGATTTATTGCACTAGTGCAATATTGGAATTTGTTGCACGCTAACTTTTGGTTACTTTCTGTGGGGAATATTATATTGCTATGCAATAATAACATGTACAATGTAATAACATGAGAAACACGACGGGTGCCACACGTGGAGTAGGATCTGCTTACCCTCCCTGAGCACCTGAGATCACCCAAATTTTTTGATGGGGTTTGTGTTGCTTTGTCTTGAGTTTTCTATTTTGTGTCTTGTGTACTATCATTTGTCTGTGTGTCTTTTGCTTTTTAAGCCATGGCGTTGTCAGTTTATTTTCGATCTATGAGTTCGACTGTCCCTCTGGTATCTTTCGCTCCTCTTTTCAATCAAAACTATTCTCTAATTTAAGAAATAAGAAGAACATAATAGATGCATGAGAACATTTTTGTTTCTTTTGCGATTTCCTTATTCGTATTGTTTCGGTACTTTCAATTTTATCTCATGCACAACTTTCAGAAAATATATATGTTTTATATAAAATCATACAGGAGACATGCGTCGCGAAAATGAGAGTTCCCTGTCAGCTTTGAAATGGAACCTTTTAAGTAAATAGCTATTGCCAACACTCGTGTAAAATTGGGCATTCATGTATTCAAATAACAAACACTTGGAAAATTCTGAAGGCGATTTCATTTAAGATCTAATATCTTTAATGATCGAAATCAAAGTAGCTATATTTCTATACGGAAATAAACTTTTTAAAAATGTTGATATCTAAACATTTCACGTTCTGATAAGCTCAAAAAAGTCAGGAACTGTCTGTAAAACCGTTCACTAGACACCTATAAAACAGTTTTGAAAACAGCGGTTCTTCTACAGAACAGTCATCGGTGTATGAAAAAACATAAAATAGCCAGGGTTTGCCAAACGAAACGTCTTGATCGTTCTTTTTCTCATAAAAAGGAATCAAGTCCTAATATATGAATATTCAGTGCCTATATCAAAAATAATACAAAATGATCTTGAGTTATAGACTACAGCTGCTGAAGTTGTTTAACTTTTCATTTACCTTACATTATTCCTATTTTTTGTCCTCGTGCTATTATGTTTTTTTTTTACGTGACTCGGTATCTATGCATCCCAATATCGATTGTTTAACTTTATATATGCATTCCTGTAGCAGGTAGGTCCCGAGGAGAGATTCGGACAAACGATTTTAACAATGTTGTTCCCCACCAGGCTCATCTGGTTTTAAAACCCGGTTTAATCGAACATTTTCTTTCGAAAATGTCTTTACCAAGTTATGAATGTGACACTTTTATGGTTAACAACGTTTTGTTTAGTAAGATATTCTAGTCTTCCCCTTCTGAAAATACCTTGGAGCTCACTATTTTTGTTATCCTTTTTTTAAAAGATCAAATTCTGAGAATTTCGTAACCTAGACCAGACTCTAACCAAGAACTGATTCTGACAGTTCTATCACAAGAATAGTTTTGAACATTTATTTATTTTGTTACATATTTTACTAATCTTACCTATCCTAATATAGATAAGATGTGGTATCAGTTCCAATGAGACAACTCTCCATCCAAGTCACAATGTATAAAACGTTAACAAGCATAGGTCAAAGTACAGCCTACAACACGAAGCCTTTGCTCACACCGAACAGCAAGTTATAACTGCCCTAAAAATGACGTGTAAAACAATTTAAATGTATCAACTTCACAATTAATAAACGATGGTCTTGGAGTATAGATTATAGTTACTAAAGTTGTTTATATTCTTAATAACGTGTTATTTTTCTTTTATTTGTCTTTTAACTTTTACTGCTGAGTCCATTTTTGGCAATATTCATTTGACGTGGCTCGGTACTTGTACATCTCACTATTGTGCTATCATGGTAATTTTTGTATTCTTGCCTTCAATTTTGCGAATGTGCTTTGTCTGTATGCCTTTTTGTTTATCTTTGTTGTCATATTTGCTTGTGTTCATAGTGATTAAGATTACAACACAATGTTGACTGAGCTGTGTCCCTATTTTTGACATTTTTAGCTCTTACGTCTGTTTTACACATTTTTGTCAATATAATGGAATGTTATGCGACTGTCATACAAGAGAGAGGTTTATATAGATAGCTATGAAATCAGGTTTAATCCGCAATTTTTTACATAAGAAAAGTCCAGAATAAGACAGTGTTTTTATCCATTCGTTTGAAGTGTTTGAGCTTTTGATTTTGCCATTTGCATAGGGAATTTCTGTTTGAATTTTCCTTGGAGTTCGGTATTTTTTGTTATTTTACTTTTTTCAAACAGGAAAACCAACGGTCTTATCTTATTAAAAACGAGAAACACCTATAAACTACACCAACAAACGACAACCATTGAACAACAGGCTCCCAACTTATTCATTCCTGATTTATTGGTTTATTTAGTATTGTAATGCCTTTCTTTCTTTCGTTTTTAAATATATTTTAACTACTAGTATATCTTCAAGACTTTATGTACACCCAGAGTTACATGATTTCAAACATCATTTTCATGTTTAAAGTTAGTTACTTTTGATGATTTAAAATTATTTAGTAATGTTTTTATTTTTAATTGTTTGCATTTTTCTAGCTAGACATATTGTGTATTAATTTACATATTCATACTAAACAACGCGCGTGTATCATTACAAAAAAATATGGTATAATATTACGTTAGGGAAACTCTGGTATAAAAATTCGTTTCGAGAAAAAAGATAGAAGGGTCTGGATGGCGTATGCATAATACAGATAAACAGAAAAAAGTGCAGAATGAATGTCTGAAAAAAGTATATAGATTTTTTCTTCTTCCAAGAACAGTTGAGGACAGTTTTATAACATGTTTTTCTGACACTTCTAAAGTGAGGTTAGAACTGGTCCCGACTGTCACGTGTGCAGCATCAAAGATACTATTTAAAAACTCAATATTTTGTATTTTTTTTTACCACACGCGCTGAATTGCTGATTCCACGTTTCTAGAAGCAAGACTGTAAGATGTTTGTCAGCAGTAAGGTACATTTCACGTTTTCAAAGAATGTCAACGCGTGTTTTAATAGTATTTAGTACTTGAGACAAATCTTCAGATGACATATACAAGTTGAGAATGATGCATTAGGAGTATAAAAAGTTTGCAACAAAAAAACAGTAATGGTGAGTATTTTTTTATAGAAGAAAAACACATTAGATATAAATATGATATAATCATATTTTCAGTTATATTTTTATTTTTAGTGTTAAATCGGTATCATACATTAACAAAAACAGATACATCTTTTTGTAACGTGACTGAAATCTAAATGTCCTTCGCTTGTCCTCTAAAATAATATCATTTAGAATACCATAATGTATATTGTAATTTTACTACTTTTGATTATGTATCGAGATATACATTTTTTTTTTAAATAAAACAATCGCCTTTGATCATTTAATTGGTCTTGGAAGAATAATAAGGGCACCAGTGGTATACCGCTGTTCGAAATTCATAAATCAATTGAGAAAAACAAATCCTGGTTACAAACTAAAACTGAGGGATACACATCAAATGTAAGAGGAGAACTACGACACAACAGAACACAACATTAAAATGTAACACACACAGAAACGAACTATAATATAACAATGGCCATTTTCCTGACTTGGTACAGGACATTTTAATAAAAAAAAAACATGGTGGGTTTCAAGTATCCGTTTGTTTCAAATAGTTGGGTTGCTGTTAATATATTTTTATAATATAGAAAGAGGGTTACGAAAGTAGCGACTTATTTTGTTGTTCGCCTGACGTGTCACCTTTTTCAGTAGATAGATTACTTCTCGGACTGTTTTTAGTTTCGAATTCATCTCTTTTGTAATTCTAACCTCAAAGTAGGAGTAATTTTAAATGCTAAAAACTCAATTGTTTATCTTCTTGTATTTTATTTAGAAAGTTGATAGCTTACTCTTTTGTCTATCATGGTGCTTTTGTCTACCATAGTGAATATATCTGGATATATACGATTGTATGTAAAAAAAAATATTTTCTAAATCGTATAAGTTTAATTTCAATTCTGTACATGTTGATCTATACGTATTTACTGTCATTTATTCATTGAAATAGTTTTAGATTTTGAGTTCGTTCCGACACTGATACTTAACCAAAGATGATAACTGTAAACACATATGTACTTAACATTTGATTCTATATACTTGTTGGTTTGAATGTCCCATTATATTTTCTCTTGGGGAAAAAATATTAAAAAGATGTGATATGACTGCTTATGAGACAACTCTCCACCAAATGACACAGAAATTATCAACTATAGGTCTACGTAAAGCCTTCAATGATGAGTAAAACTCATACCGCATTGTCAGCTCTAAAAGGCCGCGAAATGATAAATGTAAAATAATTCAAACAAATATGTCTTCTTATAGTGCACCAGAAATGTTAAAAACTAATTGTCCTCGTCTTCCTTAATTTGAAGACTTTAAAATAATTTCAAGAAAATTACATTTATCTCTTTTCCAGATAAATATTGCAGTATTTTTATCAAATATTGGACCAAGTAACGGTTTATGTTAAAGTTTGTCTAATGAAATGTTAGATTATCTTTAAATATATCAGGGTACAATAAACATAGTGCAGTTGTGTGTATAGCAACTTATCACAATCGCTGTTAATCCAGACTCAATAGTATTACTGGGGTATAAACATATGACAATCATCTACCGTCAGCGGTAGTAAAACCCTTTGCTATGTCCTTTTGGTTATGCGGGATGTATAAAGACGCAGCCACGGCCAGTGGAAATGAGAACGTTGTGTGTGTGGTGTTGTTAGAGGGTTTGGTTATAGAACAAATGAGGGATCTGTAAGTGCATGGCCTGTCACAAGGCAAAATGTCTACCTCTAACCATCATGTTTCGACGGCAGTCAAAATCTCCCAACCGTCACCACGTCTATATTTTTGTCAGTTTTAACATATTTTATCTTATTAAAAACAACAACATAGACCAGACACAAGTACAACGTGAAGTTATGAAGAATACTGCTTATAAATATTTGTGCATTCTTATGATAAAATTATATATTTTTGTTTAAGTTAGTATGCCATTGCCTCTTTATATATATCATTGCTATGTGTAATAATGGTAGGGGTCATATAACTAATCCTTGTGGAACGCTAATAAAATATACCAGAGTATAGATGATTTATTTTTTACAACAACCCTGTGTTGTGTATCTGGTAGATAACATGTTTACTTTCATTCCAAAAAAAAAAACCCAAAAAACTCCAAGCAGCTAATTTCAGTTGCATTTTTATACATTAAGCAGACACTTCTTATTCTATTTGTTTGTGCACAGTTGAAAATAATCCGGACTAATATTCACTTATGAGTCTGTCACTAAAAAGTCAAATCACAAAAATACCTAACTCCGAGGGAAACTCAAAATTGAAAGTCCCTAACCAAACTACAAAACCAAAAGCCCAAACACATCAAACGAATGGATAAGAACTGTCATATTCCTGACTTGGTAAAGGCATTTTCTTATGTAGAAAATATTAGACTAAACTGGTTTTATAGCTAGCTTAACCTCTCACTTGTATGACAGTTGCTTAAAATTCCATTGTATTGGCAATGATGTGTAAACTAAACAAACGGACATAATAGGTATAGCATGTCCAAATAGGGGTACAACTCAATAATACATTGACGGGATGTATGAGTACCGAGCCACGTCAATAATTATAACCAAAAATAGACTAAACAGTATAAGTTATATTCAAAAAGACAAATAAAAAAAAAATGCTATTACACGTTATTAAGATGATAATCAACGTCAGTACCATCTACACTTCAAGACCAACGTGTGTTCTTGTGAAGTTGAAACAAACTATTTATCAACAAGGTATTGGTACCTTCCAATAAACTTTGTTTTTAGAATAAGGACGAGACGTTCGAATTCTTTGAAATACCCCTGGTAAATCAACTTTCAGCGCAGACTTTTAAATACTATAAACCTCCCACATTTGAAAAATAAAGTATGCAGCTGAATAGTTCAAGAGATTTATTTAAACAAGTTTTAAAATAAATTGTTATATTTAAAGGACAAATATGAAAGCATTGTGTGGCTAATAACATCTAGACCGGAAGATTTGTCAGTCTTAAGAGTTTGAATTACACCAACAATTCATTCTGAGAAAGTATAATATATTTCATTTTCCTTTTTAGTGGAAAACCGGAAAGATTATATTTGGAAACAAGACAACACGTTTGTTCAAAAGATCACATTTCATTTTATGGACTTCCCCCAGTTTTAATTTACCCTGGAATTCGATATGTTTGTTATACTTTTTTTCTGTTATCTCCATGCATGAACAAAGTAACACTAATTTCTCAATTGCTTTTTTTTTTGTGTTTATCAGATTGTTTTAGAGTTTTATTTTTTTCTTATTTTCTCTCTAATGCGGATTTCGTTCCTAATGTCCCAACTATACCATGAAGCCCATTTATCATTCACAGTTGTAAGGTTTAAAAACACAAATAATTGTATTATCTCAGGAATACCCTTAACGGTAGCAAATTATTTGCGTGCATCAGAAGGGCATTTCGACAAATAATTGGATCTTCAGCGATGCACAAGACAAACATATTTGAATGACCAAAACCGAATACAAACGTCGAAGAGCAGACAAAACCATTTTAAAGCCTTTTTTAAGGGTCAAAAGAAACGTACGTTTACATGTCTCGTACATATTATCAGCCCCATTGACTAACCTTGCAAATTCAAATAAGAAATAATGCTGAAAGTGTTGCATGTGAAGTCTTAACATAATTAGAATAACCTTTGTAACACTGTCAAGAGTGTAATTTGACACCAAAGAACTTTTCAACAAAATATATATTGATTTAAAATGATTAGTTGCATTAAAGGTGACCAATCTAAGATTATTGATTGACATTGAGTCTACAAATGTAATCCACTTGCCTTTTTTTTTTTTTTTTTTTTTTTTTTTTTTTTTTTTTTTTTATACAAGGGTTAAAATGAACTAAACATACCACTTACAATTGCTGAGAATGGTCATACAAAAATCAACACTTATTTAATTGCAAATATTAGAGAACACGTACATTTGTACGAGAAACAAGAATTCGTCTATTAAATAAATCATTAGAAGAAGACCAGATGCTCTTAGAAGTGTTGACAAATAAAGTTTAGCAAATTAAATATGAAATTTCTATTTCTGACAGGAATGCATTTTATAATTTAATTCATATAAGTTGTAGACAAGTGTCAAACAATTATGTAATTGGTAAAGCAGTGTTTCTTTTCAATACTTTTTTCTGCATTGAAACTACGCATGAAAATTATATGTAAACTATAATTGAGTAACGATAAAACACAGATTTCAAAAACATCACTCAGAAAACTTTAAAAAAAAACCAGAAACATATCATCTTGATCATAAGGATTTAATGTGATAGATATTTCATTTCAAACTGTATCATGGAATGTATACATTCCAAGGACTATTCGAACTTCCTTAATTAACAAATGTTTTGTCTATTTTTTCCTAGTTAAATAAATTTTAAGTAGGATGTGCTGTGAGTATCCTTATCGAAATACGACCAGTAGTGGTAAGTTTCGCAATTGAAACTCTTATTTTTTTATAAATATTAGAAAAAGAGTATTGGTGAAAAAAGTTAAAAGGGGTCATTTTCTAATTTCAGCTTAAAGTTAACATTAGCATTGAAAACTAGAGGCTCTAAAGAGCCTGTGTCGCTCACCTTGGTCTATGTGAATATTAAACAAAGGAAGCAGATGGATTCATGACAAAATTGTGTTTAGGTGATGGTTATGTGTTTGTACATCTTACTTTACTAAACAGTCTTGCTGCTTACAATTATCTCTATCTATAATGAACTTGGCCCAGTAGTTTCAGTGGAAAATGTTAAAGATTTACAAATTTTATGAAAATTGTTAAAAATTGACTATAAAGGACAATAACTCCTTAGGGGTCACTTGACTATTTCGGTCATGTTGACTTATTTGTTAATCTTACTTTGCTGAATATTATTGCTGTTTACAGTTTATCTCTAACTATAATAATATTCAAGATAATAACCAAAAACAGCAAAATTTCCTTAAAACTACCGATTCAGGGACAGCAACCCAACAACGGGTTGTCCGATTCATCTGAAAATTTCAGGGCAGATAGATCTTGACCTGCTAAACAATTTTACCACGTGTCAGATTTGCTCTAAATGCTTTGGTTTTTGAGTTATAAGCCAAAAACTGCATTTTACCCCTATGTTCTATTTTTAGCCATGGCGGCCATCTTTGTTGGTTGGCCGGTCAATGGACACAATTTTTTAAACTACATACCCCAATGATGATTGTGGCCAAGTTTGGTTTAATTTGGCCCAGTAGTTTCAGAGGAGAAGATTTTTGTAAAAGTTAACGACGACGGACGACGGATGCCGGACGCAAAGTGATGTTTATTGCTATTTATTTGCACAAAGATTATTTGAGCTCAAGCAGTATGACCCAAATAAATACAAGGACCGACTAAACTCCAAACAGCAAATATAAAGGAGCATCATATTTTTGTTAAACTACACCAATGAGACTTCAATTTTCATTTCAGTCAGAGAACTTAACACTACAACTTTTCTGATGGTTTCATTTAAAGTTTGCACCGCTAGCATGGATCGACAAAATAAGACAGACAGAGATGTACATGCCTTGTTAATAAATGATCCACTATTAGCAAAATTCACCCTTAACTAACAAAAACATAAAAGTTCAGAAACTGTCATAATACCTGTTCCTATTAGGACAAATATTCTCCACCCTTTATTCCGTAAGGAACAAATACTGCAATATTTGTTCAAATGAAAATAATATTACAAAATGTTCCTTCCACTTGGAACTTATATTACATGAAAAGTTAGATACAGTGAGGATTTTTCATTTTAGATATGTAAAAAAGTCTCTTGAAAAACTTGCCTTTAACATACACAAGTGTATTTGATTATTTTCAATGGTCAAGAAACGAGAATGAGTCAGGAATATGACAGCTGTTATCTCTTCGTTTGTTGTGTTTGCCACTTGATTGAGGACCTTCCGTTTTGAATTTTCATCGTAGTGCATTATTTATATTTTAACACCCCATTTTTCCCTCATGATTTTTCATAATTTGCCTATATTTTTCATTTTTCCATTCTTCTCACTTTTATTTTCATTTTTTTGCCCATTTGCGTCTGTTCTATACATGACCGCCAATCATTGAAATAATTTGACTTAAATAGTTTGTCCGATGAAGCCTTTTAATGAACGCGAATGGTCTTTTTTTTATTAATGCGCAATGTATACTTTGTTTGTTAGTGTACATGTTTGTAATATTAGTATACAATATGTTTTGTAGGAAAAGAGGAATAACTCATATTATTAAACTTACATAACGGAGCGTTTGTTTCTTTCAATGACATGTGGATGCATAACTTATTTTTTAGGAATGGTGGCGTGTGTATAGATTGTCATTACATACTTAAGAAAGATTTATACATGACATCTACAAGATGAGAGTGATGCATAGCATATAAAAAAAATCTTAAGTGTTTATATGTTCACAGTAACAATTTAAGTAAAAACAACTGAAGTGGAAAAAAAAATCATCAGACAATTTTTTTTTAAAGATTTTAAGTGCGTCAAATATCAACGTTTTTTTTCTATTTTTTGTTATGATGAAATTCCAATTTGAAGATGAAAGTACGAATTGCGCTAGTTTAATTTCTTCACCTTTTTCCTGCGCATTAATTCTTCATGTGTCATAATGAAACGTCATGTGGATCTTCAAAAATGTAATTACTACATTTGATAAAAATCACATTAGCGTGGGTACTAGTAGGTCCAACTATAAACAATTGACTATTTTGCCTAACACCTAGTTGGATATATATTTCCCAAGTTAATTCGCAAGAAATTGGTGAAGAGAAATATGTTATATGAACAGTTGAAGACTGACATTTTAGAAAATCTCCAAGCATAGACCGCTTAACTGCTGCTTGTTTAACATGTAGTTTTAACTATTTAATATAAAAACTCATAAGTATTTTTTGCTAGGAAATTGGTAAGAGAGACATTAAATACATACATTTAAAAGGGGATTTCACTGACTATTTGATTGTCGATTGCTTATATTGTCTGTTTTGTTCACACATCGGTGTAAATATAATGGAATTTGATGCGACTGTCATACAAGTGAGAGGTTTATCGCTATAAAACCAGGTTCAATCCACCGGTTTCTACATTTGAAAATGCCTGTACCAAGTCAGGAATATGACAGTTGTCATTTCGTTTGATGTGTTTTATCATTTGATTTTACAATTTGATTAGGGACTTTCTGTTTTGAATTTTCCTCAGAGTTCAGTATTTTTGTGATTTTTTTTATACAGGTATTTCATATTCACGACTAGAACAAATATACAATAAATTGTCCGATTATTGAGAAAGGGTTAACTTGTAAAATGTTAAAAATATATAAATGGTAATATTAGATATAACAAACAAGGTCCGTGTAACACTTATCAATTCATAGTTTTAAAAAAGTTTTGAAAGTTTAGATTTTTGGAAATTTGATCAAAGTTTTAAAATATCAAAATTCCAAATTGTGTAAAAGTTTTGAAATTTTGAAATTTTAACCAAATAATTAAAATATTAAAATTCTAAATATCGTTTATAAATTTGATAGTTTAGAAATTTGATCAAACTTTAAAAATACTTAACCTTACGTGCAATTTTGATTATTTCACTTTTTGAAAATTTGATTTTTTAAATTTTTGATTAAGATATCAAAGTAGAAAAGGGGCGAAAAGAGGGATACTTATAAACTGCGAAACGAAATAAAAGCTTTGTTTTACGCTGAAATTGAGACTAAGAACAAATGTTAGTAGCTTGGAGCCTTGATACTGTTATAAGGTATCTACATAAACTCATCATATATAGATACCAGGATGTAAATTTTTATTTGCGCCAGTCGCACGTTTCGTCTACAAAAGACTAATCAGTGACGCTCGAATCAAATAAAGTTAAAAAAAGCTAATTAGGTCAGATAAAATTAAAAAGGCCAAATAAAGTAAACGCTAACATTTAACTTAGTTATCGTTCTGGTTTTGTAAAAGCTGAACAACTTCATAACATATAAACGTATACCTTAACATTATTTTCAGCCTTCATATTTATGTTTTAGTTGCCGCTGTACATTAAGTGCCCATCTATTCATTTGTAGGTGTCAGCATTTCGAAAATTGAAAATTATTTTCAAAAATTTTATATCAGCGATAAATGGTAATATTTTTTTGGAATCCGATATATAAATATTGTCACTAAGGTGACACTGTTTTTTACTTGGATACTTCCAGGAGGGGCTTCAATAATGGTACATAAAAATATTCGGATCCCCAATTTGATGGGGAAAAAATTCTGTGCAAGCAGAGGACAAAAAAAATATATTTTGAAACCAGATTCTCCCCATGGTTTATGGTGTTAAATTTAGAACCAAATAATTTGATTAATATCGATAAAAAAAAACTTAATAAAATTGTTAGCGCTTAGCGCGTTGTTTTTTTCCCCACAAAATAACCATTTCCACACGTTTGAATTTGAAGGGTTGCTCCCTTAGACAACGTTTGGACTGATGCTTGTAAAAAGTATATACATTTATCATATACGTAGCTCCATTAGGGGCCCTAAATGAACCACTGCTTTTAAATAGCAAATAAAAGGAACAGGGATTTTGTTGTATTGAGGGATATCATTGTTCCGTATTTGTTATTAGTGCATTTTTAATTATCATACGACAATCAACTTTGAGCAAATTAAAGGAACACAGGTACGTCCAGTCAAAATGGGGCGTGTAAAGAGAATGCCACGCTGTCAGCTGCATGATGGACTTTTCTATTTTTGGCCACACACCAATGTTTCTCTTGAAAAACAAGTACAATGTAAAACGCTGAATTTTAAGTCACCTACGGAACGCTGAAAATTGACTATTTGAAAGTCAAGTATATGTAAGAACCGAAACAATTGAAGAGGTGTTTGGCCAAAGTGAAGTTAAACATTACAAAATCCATCTATAAGGGGTACTTTGCCCGAGGGAGTTGAATCCTAAGTTTCTTTGTAATTTGAATGTAAACAACTTATTTTGAATTATCAATTTTTAGTTACCAGTGACAAATATGTCATGAATGTTCAGAAACAAATTAGCAATAAATACAACAGGAAGGGATTGTGCTTGTTATTCATTTGATGAAGACATAATCTTTCAATTAGTTTATTTGGAGTATAGAGCTGGCATAAGTCAGTAACTGCTAGCTTTATATATAGTTGTTCTTTGTTAATTTTATTATCATTGTCATTTTGATTAGGTTCTTTTGTTTCCTATTCTGACATAGGACTTTGATTTCTTTTGAAATGCGTTTAACTATGCGTATTGCTGCGTGTTTAGTTTTTTCTACATTGGCTAGAGATATAGAGGGATGGTTGTGATTTTACAAAACATGTTTTGATGTTATATTTCACATGGCCATAAAAGTGCGAGGTTTGGCATGCCACAAAACCAGATTCAACCCATTTTTTCCTTTAAAAATGCCCTGTACCAAGTCAGGAATATGGTCATTGTTATATTATAGTTCGTTTCTGTGTGTATTACATTATAACGTTGTGTCGTTTGTTTTCTCTTATTTTTGAGTGTAAATTCACATTGCGATAAGACGTGTCACGGTACTTGTCTATCCAAAATTCATGTATTTGGTTTTGATGTTATATATATATGTTATATTTGTTATTCTCGTGGGATTTTGTCTATGTGTGTTACATTTTAGTGTTATGTCGTTGTTCTCCTCTTATATTTAATGCGTTTCCCTCGGTTTTAGTTTGTTATCCCGATTTTGTTTTTTGTCCATGGATTTATGAGTTTTGAACAGCGGTATACTACTGTTGCCTTTATTTAACCCCGCCGCATTTTTGCGCCTGTCCCAATTTAGGCGCCTCTTGCCTTTTTAGTCTTGTATGATTTAACTTTAATTCATTGTAATATTTCGGAGTTTAGTATTACGTCTATTATCACTGAACCATCACCGAACCATCACTAAACCAGTACACTTTTATGTCTAGGGGCCAGCTGAGGCACGTCCGCCCAGCACAACATTCATTGCGACCACCATACATTAAGTATTCCTTCCGTATCATTACTTGGAACTAAAATCAATCATAAAAGGCAATACATTATCATCATGCAATCAATAAAAAAGAAAACGAAACGTTTAAAGTTCGTGCGACCGAAGCGCTTTTTCTGGATCTACCTTCATCCGGAACGTCAAAAAGGCGAATAATACTATTTAGCCTACAGCGAGTTGATCAGTTTTAACTGTTACTTCTAAATGTTGGGTACTGGGGACACCAACTATAGCTCTGAATTATTTATCTCAAACGCTTACCTTATATTAGAGATTTTAATCAACCAATTTGATGCTGGTTTAAATAAGTTTTTTTTCAATAGATGCACAACCTTGAAATTTCACGATACTGTTATCCCATGTGATGTCCGATAGGTTTTATAAAAGAAAGACTTACTCTTTTAATTATTTATGTTCTAATTTAAATTGATTTGATATATTTCGTATAAATTTATTCCTAACTAAGAATGATTATAGTCAGAGCCGTGTTTACAAGTACCCCTCTTTTCGCCCCTTTTCTATTTTAATAACTTAATCAAAAATTTAGAAAAATCAAATTTTCAAAAAGTGAAATAATCAAAATTGCACGTTAGGTTTAGTATTTTTAAAGTTTGATCAAATTTCTAAACTATCAAATTTCTAAACTATCAAATTTATAAACGATATTTAGAATTTTAATATTTTAATTATTTGATTAAAATTTCAAAATTTCAAAACTTTTACACAATTTGGAATTTTGATATTTTAAAACTTTGATCAAAATTCCAAAAATTTAAAATTTCAAAACTTTTTAAAACTTTGAATTGATAAGTGTTACACGGACCCTTAAACCTTTAAACTTTAACCTTGGTTGTTATAAACAAACTACTGCTATGCTATTTATACACTTTAAATACCATTTATATCATAACACACACACTGATCTCAACTTATTGAATATCCGGACGTAAGTTAAATACTTAAAATTTATTTTTGAATAAACTCACTTGTTCATATGCATATTCTTTCCCTTTTTTTCTTCTTTTTCTTTTTTATTGGATTTTCAGAATTGACAAACAAACACCTGTTTATAAATAGCAAATCGACGTCACTACCATTTAATTATAATATAAATTTAGGATACCATTGTTACTGGAAATACTCGAATCAAACATATTTACAAAGCTTTCAAAGTCAAATTCTAATATTATTATGACATATTCTAATTCCGATTATATTTCAATATTTGTCCAACTGAAGTTTTAACCTATTTTCTAGCATATAATAGGTTGCATTGCTTCTTCAGAAATCATAGTTGTTGCTTCCAAATGAAGCCGTTGCAATTTATGTAAACCTGTTAAATATTATATCTAAATTTTCAAAAGAAAGTTTAGCCTTAATATTACTAGGATATGTAAAAGGACCATGTAGTTTTACAGTAAGAAGCACAATGATGCTAAGTGGTATATTATTTCTGACCCACATAGGATTTCAATCAACATGACATAACAAGACTACGGTACAAATAAACAAATCTTTGAACACTATTTAATATTTTTTCACCAAATATTATAAATGTAAAACATCAATTGATATATAAGATAAACCTAACAATGACTTAAACCTTTAATGTTGATCTTTAGTTGTTATAAACACACAATCACTATGCTCCTTGTTTTTTAACCTACGTTTTTTTAAATACCATTATACTATGACACACAAACTGATCTCCACTTATAGAATATTCAAACATTTCATTTTTTAGTTGAACGCATTTATTCATATTATTACATGAAACTGTGCATATCGTCAGAGAAACATTTATGCACTACACCAAATTTCACCTATACATTTGTAAATTCAATTATCAATACTAAAAGTATAGCTATGAACGAATTAAGAAATAATTCATGGAAGCCATAGATTTGTTGGAAATAATCACATGGCCTGGTCCGTGATATTCGAATTTTATACTGAGCGTGATCGAGGGATAAAATTAACGAATATCACGGCCCAGGCCATGTGTATATTTACAACAAATCTATGGCTTCCATGAATTATTTCGATTCTTATAGGACAAATAAGTTCATTCAAATACTGAAGCGAGGGTGGGTATGCCGTGTATGTAGCTGTTCTTTTTTACTCCTTGTTAGATAAAGCTCAAATATTCTCATAAATCTTTAGCTTGCATAGTTTAGTTCGTTAATAACCGCTTGAAAAAAATATGTTTAATTCTCAAACCCAATATTTGCGATTTTTAATTTACATGTTTTCTCGTAACCTACTGTGAAATCTAAAATTGACATTTCGTAACGAAGGAGTTGCCATGTTGACTAGCTGAAATCAGTTAAGATGCAAATAATGCAACAGAATAGAAAAAAAAATAAAACCTACCTTAGAATTCCATTTTAATACAATATTATACGAACTTCGATGGTTACAAAATAGTGTTACATTTTTGTGACATAAAATCGTAACATAAATATCAAGCTTATTTTCATCCCTTAATGAACCTCTGATTGTGGAGAAAGTTTTCCATGATGAAATTGACATTTCACAAAATATAGCTGTGTTACTATATTTAGGAAATAAACACAACTAGTTGCAGCATATTAATTCTTTTTATTATGCATCCGAATAAGAATAAAAGTTCTTTTGTCCTTTGTTTTATTACAATTTCTAATACAATAAAATCGGCAAAGCGTTTGCAAATAGGTTCAAATACATGTGGATTTACGTGGGAGGTATATTGTAACATCTATTATTATGTATATCTCTGAGTCTGCGCTAAGTATAGATATATCGAGAATTTTCACACGGTGTTGTGAACAAAGCGAAAGAACCACGTCATATTAGAATTGAAGGTTTAATTACTTTTATGAATTTTCAAGAGACCAAATCAAGTTAAAAAATCAGACGTCTTTCTATATATTATTTTGATTATATTTGATATTAAGGTAACTTGACCTTCTAGTACACAACTAGGCACCAACACCATTTGCGACAATGTCGACGAAATCAGACAGAGTAATAATACGGTATGGACCATACGGATCCTGAGGGGTATTTACACACAAAGAAATGCGGTTGAAATCGTTAATAAGTAAGTAGGAAAAACATATGAACATAAATTATATATACTATATCTAAAGATAACCATTGTTTTTTATTATCAATTTATTGCAATAAAAAGTAAAATCACAAAAATACTGTACTCCGAAGAAAATTCAAAACTAAATGGCAAAATCAAAAGCTCATACACATCAAACGAATGGATAATAACTGTCATATACCTGACCTAGTTCAGGCATATTCTTATGTAGAAAATTATGGATTAAACATGGTTTTAAAGCTAGCTAAACCTCTCACATTTATGACAGTCGTATGACAGAAAGTATCATCATGATGTTCAACCAAGGATTGTATTATATAGAAAACCTGTGTGGTATTATTGACAATATAACTAACTTTTAATTGCTATGGACGTAGAGATGTAGGCAACCGTAGGTCTCTGTACATTTACCTGCAATGAAACAAACAACTCATACCATATTCTATGCTACAGAAAGTTACGACATGATAGAATGTGAAACAATTCAAACTGTCTGATGTATTTTTAAACAAATTAACGGATAGTAGAAAACGAACGAATTTATATCACCTTCAATAACATCATCAAATCCAAAAAATGCTCAGAAAGGATCAACAATAAAAAAAAAATTAGAGAGGAATGTTTCATACGGACAAATCTTTCGATTTTAGTCTCCACTGTAAAAGAAATATAACATAAAAATCTCTTAAGCTTTCTTGCTTGTAGTGGATTCAAGCTGTAATGCTGTTATACTGTGCTTGTTTACAATTTACGTTAACTATACTACTCATGAAAATTAGAAAACCAAATTTAAATATTGATTTCAGAGTATCTGGAAAACATGGGATTAGAAACTCAACTGGTTCAGATCCAACTCAAAGAGGTTCTTATAGTTATAGTTAACGGCAAAACAGTATGGAAAGGGAACATAAAATCTCTTCCTGTAGGCAAGTGTTTTTTTTTATAAAATCACCAAAAAAACCCTACCTGTTCTATGATACAACAGAAACGAAAATTTTATATTCATCAGATCAACACCATACACACAAAATTAAAAAAAAAGACGAAAGACACTAAAAATCCGGTCATAGAAGTCCAGCTTTAGTGAAAACTATATGAAGCAACCATTAAACAAGTAAATAAGGTTTTCCCCGATTAAATATAAAATCCAAAGGATTTAATGTAAAGACGTCATTATCAGTCTGAGGAAAGCATGAATAAATGCAATAGTAGTATACCGCTGTTCATATGTCATAAATCGATAGAGAGAAAACAATTCCAGGTTACAAACTAAAACCGAGGGAAACAATTATGAGAGGAAAACAATGGAACAACAGAAACACCGAAGTGCAACAAAAAACCCAACTACCAACATACATAGATACATTTTGATAGTCTCATACCGTATAGCGGGTTATTTTTGCGGGTGTAAAATTTCACGATTTTTATTGAATAAGGTATACGAAATATTCTGGCGGTTATTATTTTGGCGGATTCAAAACCTTTGCATGTATACTTTTAATTTGGCGGAATTTATTTTTGCTATTTTGTTCTATCCTCGAAAATAAACTAAAATTTTATAAATCGCGAAAATAACCCACTAAAGGTTTGTTTTGACTTGGTACAGGACATTTAAGTAAAAAGGGTCTGTTTCAAACTGGTTTTATGACAATAAAAACCTCTCGCTTATATGGGAATGTTATACAAATATCGTTTAAATAACAACATCACGTGACAGCATAAATATGTGTTCATAACTGGTGTTAGCAAAACACATGTATAGCCATGTTTTAATTCAAAATGAATGCTAGTACCGATAAAGACAATATCACAAGACATTGGTTAGCCTCTAAACTTTAAAACAATTCTTTGAAAAGTTAAGACATATTTCAAATCTGACCAGTATATCCTTATTAAATCAAACTGGTTTTTCACAATAGAAACACTGTTTGATTGAATTTTACCAACAAAATTAGTGTCAATAGATATTCGCACATCAGTATATGTATCTTTCTACAGGCATTCTTCTTTAAACGACATAATTTGAAAAATAAATCATTTAAACCAGAAAATACAAACCCACATGAAAAAGAACAACAAAAACAATCGGTAAAATTGTCGAAGACATTTTCATAACCATCGCCAGCTATCCCAAATTTTCAGTGGTATAAACTCATCATAGATACCAGGATTAAATTTTGTATTTACGTTAGACACGCGTTTCGTCTACAAAAGGCTCATCAGTTATGCTCGAATTCCAAAAAGTTAAAAGGCAAAATAAAGTACGAAGTTGAAGTACATTGAAGACCAAAATATGTTTTACAAAGGACTTGCTTTATATTCTTTATTTTCATTCCAGGCAGTTATCCTGAGACTTTTACTACATGTTCAAGCATTCTTCGAAGTGTTTCTTCTGCAATAAAATAGCATGCTATTTTATTAACTTTAATGACTATGACCGTATGAAAATGCTATGTGAAAGCTTGAATATTGAAAACATAGTGTTTGATGTTGGTATAGACAGAAAATTATAATCGTAAAACATAGTTTACTTTGTTATTATTATGCCAACGCATACAAAAAAAAAAAAACTCGGTTAAAAGTCTTCCAAACATTTAATCTTTTATAAAAAAAGGAGCCCTCATTTTGGCGAAAGTTTGAATTGAAGAATCCAAGAGAATAAGTATTTAACCGTAGTTAAGCATTAGTTATACAAACATACAGTGTGCCATACACGATCAACCATGGTACTGAAATACTGTATTGTTATACTACCTGTGTTATTCTCACTCTGTAATTTTCTTTGTGCTAAGGCAATATGGAACATAACACCACATACAAGACCACTTGCTTATAATACTAGTGTATCATTACAAATCGCATCTTATTACTATCCCATCATAAGAATATTCGTACTCCAGGAAAGTAGATGGGGTAGGCCAAATTCAGTCAATAAATAAACTCATCATAGATACCAGGACTAAATTAGGTATATACGCCAGACACGCGTTTCGTCTACAAAAGACTCATGAGTGACGCTCGAATCCAAAAAAGTTAAAAAGGCCAAATAAAGTACAAAGTTGAAGAGCATTTGAGGACCAAAATTCCTAACAGTTTTGCCAAATACAGCTAAGGTAATCTATGCCTGAAGTGGAAAAGCCCTAGTATTTCATAAAATTCAAAAATTTGTAAACAGTAAATTTATAAATATAACCATATCAATGAAAATTCATGTTAGCACACAAAGTGCTGACTACTGGGCTTGTGATACCCTCGGGGAAATAAATCTCCACCAGCAGAGGCATCGACCCAGTGGTTGTAAATAAACTCATCATAGATACCAGGACTAAATTAGGTATATACGCCAGACGCGCGTTTCGTCTACAGAAGATATTGCAAGTATTGAAATCCAAAGCTCCGCAACATGTGCAGTCATACTCATTCATCTTGCTGATTGCAAATGCCTATGACACAGACACACACCTAGGTCCTATGACCTCAAGGTGGCCGTGTGGAACATGTCAAAAGGCTGGTATAAGGAAACATAAAGCACTTTGTTGGGACAATTGTGATGTTTGGTGTCACAGTGATTGTCAAGGAATGTCACCTCAACTCCATGGCTGTATGAATGCTAGTAACATCAGCTAGGAATGGATACAATGTGGTATGCCCAACTTCACAACTATAAAAAAGAAGATGGGGTATGAATGTCAATGAGACAACGCTCCACAAGAGACCAAAATGACAAAACTAGTCTGTTTAACCACTCGACCATTGAAACATTAAATTTTATAGCAAATTGAATGATAACTCGGTATTCGGGAGCCCAGATTATCAAAAAGCCACATCATCACCAATACCTAAACAATGTAAAAAGAAAAACAAACAACGCACTTCCAATAAAAACAGAAAACCTATTAGAGTTCTTCACATTTTTTTCCCAGTACATTCGAAATAAAAAAAAACAACAACAGAATTTTTATAATTGATAGACACTGCAATACTAGATATCATACTTGGTACTGAAACCTGGCTTGACAACAACTCATCCTCGTTCAAATACTTCCCGATAGATCTTCCCAACAACTATAGAACTGATAGACAATCAAGGAAGACCAACCAAAGCTATGGGGGATATTTTTTGCATTAACCAAAGAATATATCAATACAGAAATACAAGAACTAAAAACTAACTGTGAAATCATTAGGGCACATATTAAGCTATCGGTTGCAACAACCCTTCAGATGACATGAATCTCCATAAAACAATTAGATTTATCATTAAGTAGAATAAATCAAACATCAAACAGTTACATATTTGTAGGTGGTGTCTTCAATCTAGGCCACATGGAATGGTCTGTCCAAGAAGTAGTATCAGGAAAACCAGATCAAGAACAGCAAAACTCACTTTAAGAACTACTATATGTTCATAATTTACATCAAATAACGAACATACCAACACGATACGAAAGAATCTTAGACTTATCACTTGTCAATAATCCATCTTGCATAAAGAAGGTCATTACATTACCACCAATATGCCTTAGTGACCACGACATTGTCTATGAAGAATCTGACATCTGGTTACGCAGGGCGAGAGAAAAACAAGGAAAAATACTAAAATACAACAAAGCCAAACAGAGTAACATCAAGTAAGATCTAGAAAAAAATATACAATGATCTACAAAGCCTAAAGGACAAAACAAACATAAATGATCTGTTGTACACATTTAAAACGAATTTTACACAATCAGTGGAAAACACATTCCACACACACTACCTCAGATTTATAACAATCTCAGGAAAATGATAAATAGAAAAAATAATTTGTATTATAAAATGAAACAAAACATCAAGTTTGCGGACAAGTACAAATATCTGAAAAACAAGTACAAAAAGAACAAAGGGCACCATACTGGATCTATATTGAACAAATGATATTGGACCTACCCATACATGAACCCTACCAACAGAAAAAAAATGACAGTTAATAGCAGACACAAAGCAAAAGGCAGACATCCTCAACACACAGATGGTCATAATCATAAATTAACTGTTTAACAAAACTTTTAAATTTTTGAAATACTAAGGCTTTTCTACCTCAGGAATAGATTACCTTACTTGTATTTGCCAAAAATTTTAGGAATTTTGGTCCTCAATGCTCTTCAACTTCGTTCTTTATTTGGCCTTTTAACTTACTTTTTGAATCTAGCGTCACTGATGAGTCTTTTGTTGACAAAACGCGCGTCTGGCGTAAATATAAATTTAATTCTGGTATCAATGATGAGTTTAATTCTAATCAGTGTTACAACCCAATCAAATATCAGTATTCAAGACAAAGATGGAAGCTAACACCCCGCAATAACACTACTAGATACTTATCAATTACTTGATAGATGGAGGATTATTGCAAGCAGTGCTAGCAATGATTTCCTAAAAAACAAGTTTAGAAATTTAGATATTGGTTTAAACAAATATATATATAAATATGGACCAATTCAAGTACACCTTCTAGGGTGCGCTCGACTTTTGTGACTTAGCACGATTTTTTTAATTTAAAGGTTGTAATAGGACTTTTTGTAAACTTTAAACGCTAGCACATCATAGAAAATCAAGAGAGTAATCTATGCTTCAAATTTTATAACAAAAATATCTGTGGATTTTCTACCACAAAATACCGTTTAAAATGCAATGAAACTATAAATAATAATGCTTGCTTGAAGTTTCCCCTTTGTATATGTACAAAATGGCCCATCTCTATTATTCATTATCTTTGCTGTTTTTATACTATTGCAGTTTGAAAAATTCGTAATTCAAAGGCAACAGAAGGATATTTACCCAGTGATTGTACCATTGTAAAGTATATACCCATAACTGTATTTATAAATGAACTGAGTAATTGATTGAAATAAAATTGGCAATTCAAACACACCTACAACATGCTTGTGAATCAATAAATTTTAAATTTAGATTGAAAACTTATTTTTAAACTGACTTGTAAAACTAGTTTTACAATGTTTATATTCTGTCACTAGTTCTGATTGGTTCTCTGTTCAACTATTAACTCTACCCACAGGCTTGTGCACCTTACCTTATAATGATTTCATGGTTGAGCTAGCAAGGAATCTAACCAAAGAATCTACATATAGCTTCATACTCGTTGGAATCTGCTGTAAAAATCTCCGAATCTCACACATATCTATAAAAATCACTTGAATGTGACATAACACCAATATACTAGAATCACGCCAAAGTCGCACCAGTATTAAAAAAAATGTGAAAACAAAAGCTACAAAATTATCGCCCTATATCATTGATAAGTATTTCCTGTAAACCTATGGAGCATATCATCACAAAACATATCATGAACCATCTTTAAAAAAACCAATATATTGTATGACCTCCAGCATGGCTTCCGTCAGTCTAGATCTTGTGAAGTACAACTCATTTCATTCATCCAAGAGCTTGCAGCAAATTATAACAACACCACTGAAACATACTTAATTATAATGGACTTTGCCAAAACCTTTGACAAAGTCCCTCATAAAAGATTACTATACAAATTAAACTATTACGGTGTCAAAATCGAAACTCTAAACTGGGTATCTGCCTTCTTAAATGATAGAACACAAACCATTGTTCTGGATGGAGAGTCATCTGACCTGGTTTCAGTCACCTGGAATGTCCCGCAAGGCACATTTATAGGTCCAGTATTAATCCGGTAAGCCCAGTAATCTTGCAACAAGTAAGGCTTTGCCTTCTCTTAAATATTACGTTGCAATCGACTTCTTTAAACTACTTTTTCGGAAAGAACAAATGTAAAATCTTGCCAGTTATAGTTTTGACCCCGTACGTTTCATTCCCAATACCGTGTGAAATCTGTATTATTGAAAACTGACCCAAGTCTTTTGAATAAGCATTAGCCATCTTCCGTAATTCAAAGGATTTTTTAAACCGTTGCTTAAGAAGGTACATTCACGTTTGTGTTCTATATTATTTACTTATCTAAACAAGAGATATTTTGATTGGTCATGTCAGCCTATTGCCCAATCATAAAAGTTGCTTCCAATTTATTTATGTACAAAACGTATCTGCATAAGACATCTCTAACATAAAATATACCATGCTATCGTGTGTCATTCCTCTATTTGTTTTCATTACACGTATGTCGTATTCGTATTTCGATTATTATATCATGTTTGATTTTCCTATTGTTGTTTTGTTCATAAATTATTGGTTTCCAATAATCTTAAATCTTGTGCAAAAGTCGCTATTTTTCAATATTGACGTATTAAATATGTGATATAACAAAAAAATAATTGACATACATGTACGCAAGCAACATTCTGTGTCAAATTAGAAACTTTACGATACAAATTCGATTAAGCTTTGCCACCTTAATATAGCTATACACAAAGATAGTTATCAGGTTAAGATTATTTTCAGAAGTTCCTTAAGCAAAATCATGACAATATCAGTGGACTTATTTAAACCCTCTTGATATGACGACGTTACTACCCGTGCCAAAAAAACAAAAAACAAAAAAAACAAAAAAACAAAAAAAAACAGAAAAAACTTTTGTTGTTTTTTTTCAGTACAGACAAATAAGTATTATAAACAAATACTTTTTTGTACACCTACACGACCGGTTTATTGGCAAAGTTTGCTAAAGCATTTAATGAATGAGTCAATATTGATACTGTTTGTGAAGAAAATGGGAAAAATGTAATGTAATTAATGGGGAAAGAATGAATTGCATATTTACCTCACTACAATTGAAATTGGACAAATCAAAGTCTTTATTCTTCTTGGCAATTACTATCTTCAAGAACAATACAATCAATATTCAATTCACTGTCTTTCATCACTGGATCAATTCTTTAAGAAAGCATTTCAGAACGATTAATCTGAAATTTATCACTTTATAAGATTTGTCATCATGTCAGAAAAGCTGTTCATAAGCAGGAAATACCTGACTGAGAAACCTCGTATAACACGGGACTTCCAATCTACTTAAAGAACAATTAGCCTTCTTTTTCTCTCCTTCTTATGTAACAACAATGCTCTGAATTTAACGAAGCAAGTTGTATCCAATAAGTATTTCATAGCATAAGTGATCAAAATTGGAAGCAACACTGAATAGGATTGATTTTATAGATTTTGATATCATATTGTAGAATGGAAAAACAACGTTAAAAATCATTCTTTCATTTATCTTTAAAAACAACGAGTGGAGTCTTAATCTTGTATCTGTGTCAAATGAATATTTTTTCCACCGACATTAACCTAAATCGATTAAAAGTATTATAGACAAATAACGGAAACACTGAAAACTTAATCACACGGACTCAATGATAAATTATTATGTACTCCATACCAAATTGGACATTTTTCATAAAATAAATGAAGAGAACACATTAAAAACAATTCCATAGGTAGTCAGGTTCGACTGCAATGAAGGGTGGATATTCAACTACCATGCACAGGAATATGATGGATTGCTGGACAGGTGCATTGATAAACTGTTGTTTACTGACCGTCCAGTATCAAATAATTTGTAGGAACAGGAATTATGCTTTATTGTTAGAGCAGGCCTACGAATAACTTCTTGAAAAGATATTGCAAAGATTCTTCAACATGCATATAGCGGGACACGTTCAAAATACCGAAGCATCCGATTGAAAGCCCAATTTTCCTACCGGACGTGACTATACGTATTTTCATCCCGCCCTTAATAGCTTGCTGTTTTGTGTGCGCCAATGCTCCTTGATGAAGAGCGTACTTTTACGTATAATGGTTTACTTTAATAAATTGTGACTTGAATGGAGAGTTGTCTCATTGACACTCATACCTCATTTTCTTATATCTAATAACAGGGTAGCAAATGTTTACAATCGAATGGTAGAAGGCCAATCAATGATTATCATCAATCTTTACCCTAATCAATTTATATGATGTATTTGAAAAACGTAAAACCACAAAAATACTGGAACTCTGAGGAAGATTCAAAACGGAAAGTCCCTAAAAAAATTGGCAAAATCAAAAGCTCAAACAAATCAAACGAATGGATAACTGTCATATTCCTGACTTGGTACAGACGTTCAGGCATGTTAAAAAATGGTGGATTGAAAGGAATATTTCTGAACAAACGAAAAAACAAATATGAAAAAATGTATTCCTCTCTAAACGTAAAATTAAAATTGGTCAATGGCAATGGCGTTATAAATTTTATTACAAAACTTAAAGGTTGTTGATTTTCAGCCTTATCAACCCCTAAGATTATTTTTTTTTTGTGCTAAAACAATATTTATTAAAAGCTTACATTATCTACGACAAACGAGACGATTTAAAACTTGTAATTATAAATGCTTCCACCTAGGCATCAATATACCAACCTCACCCGCATATGGAATATACATATCTAAACTTATTCGGTATTGCAGCATGTGTCTTAACAGAAAATTGATAAACCAAGGTTATGTCATAGAACGTCTCGTTCCTTTTTCTAAAACAAGTCCATCGGAAGATTCCAATACCTTGTTGGAAAGTATTCCATATCGACTTCACAAATTATACATGATGGTCTTGAAGTATAGATTCTCGGTACTAACGTTGTGTATGATCATAATTACGAGTAAAAGTGTTCCTTTTTGTTCTTGTATATTTTTTACCTTTACTGTTTTGTTCATTTTTGCTTGTATACTTCTGACATGGTACGGTATTTACATATTCCGCTATTGTGTTATATTCAATTTTCTATTCTTTTCTTTCATTTTTTCTTATCAACTTTGTCTAGAGAGTGTTATTTTGCCTTTTTTTATTTGTTGAAATGACGTGTTTTTATAGAGATGAAGATTTTATTACAATGTTTTACCTCAATTTTGGGGCATTTATTCCTGATATTCTGTTTGTTTTTCAACATCGTTGTCAATATAATTCCATTTAATGCGACTGTCATACAAGTTAGCTGTTTTAGTTAGTTTTAAATAAAACGGAGTTTAATCTACTATTTTCTACATAAGTAAATGCCTGCCCCTAGTCAATAATATGACAGTTTATATCTTTTCGTTAGATGTGTTTGAGTTCTTGATTTGCCATTCGATAAATGATGTTCCGTTTAGAAATTTTCCTTGGCGCATTATTTTTGTTAATATACTTTTAATTGTAAATAATAAGATTCTAGAGGGAATGTGTAGACTTTAACCAAACCATAAGCAAAAATTATTAGAGATTAAAAAAATTTAAAATCATGACATTTAGTATAAACATATATAGATATATAAATGGGACGAAGGATACCAGACGGTCATTCAAACAAACTGACAACGCCATGGTTAAAAACGAAAAAGACAAACACAAAAAAGGTGGATGATCTCAGTTGCTCCGGAAGGGTTAGCAGTTCCTGCTTCCCATGTGGCACCCGTCGTGTTGCTCATATTATTACAAAACCTTTTATAATTCGTAGGTGATATTCGTGAAAAGGAAACAGGATGGTTGCAACGACAAAAGGAATATATCCGATATTATCTGTGAAACAGATATATAAATATTGAGCTATTCTGTACATAATTATAAGAGACTATAACATTTAAATATTATAATGTTTAGCACACCGGTTTTTCAATCATTCAAATTAAATAACAATAACATTTTTCGAAAATCAACTTATATTAATTTATACTGTGATTCAAAGTGTATAATTTTTTCCATGAATAAAATGTCTAACTTTTAACCTACTTAAAAAAAATCAATTATAACTACAAGTCATGATGACTACAGATAACAAAACTCGTGTATTTCCTTTGGTAAATTAAAAAATGAAGATTCTTAACATGTTAATTGCTCCATATCACAATCTGCAGGAGGCAATAATTAAGAAGAAACTGATTGATTCAGAAAACTTAATTATTTATTAACTTTACAACAACTAATGTGTTTTCTGTGTGATATGGCTTGGTTCTTCTTTGAAGAACTTTGTCGGGAGTTGAATAGTTGTAGCGACATCATAAAACATTGGTGTTATCTGAAATCTGTAATCTGTAGGAGGAGTAAAGTACCTGTACTCTACACGGCGCAATGATATTACATATGATTTGTAAAACATATAAAAAATGGGTTGTTATATTTCCTATGCCATTGAGTTCCTGCGGAACAATTGTTTGATTACTTGTTTTTTATTACTTTCGATCCAATAGCATTTTGTGCATATTTAGTACGAGAACAAATTAATATAAATGCCATTTGCATAAAGGTGTGTCCTGTAAAGTGGATAGTTTGATTTAAACAGCAATTTGCCACTATAAAACAACCTACATTCCCAAGTTGCAATCACATATGCTCCGTTCATTTTATACGATCCACTGTGTAGAACTTATCAACAAAAATAAGCTCGTAACCAAAACAGAAACATATTACTTAAAATATTGTCATTATTTTACAACCCCTAGTTTATTTAATACAAATAAAATAATAGCAACTTGAATACACTGCAAAAGTGCACATGCATATGGTTAACTTCAACTGCATTTGATGCTAAATGATCCGCTAACAAAATGTTACAGATGATCTATTTTAGAGAAGGTTGTGCCACGCATCAATCCTCAAGAAACCTCAAATGTTGGATGAAGAAAAGTACATTATATATTATAGCTGCGATCCCCATAAAGCTTTCATTATGAAACTAAATTCTTTCTTTATTGTTTTTATGACATATTTGATGCATATTTTGTTATGAAAGTAAGAATTTTCTCTCCTTTTTCATTTTTTGATGCTGATATATGTCATACATTTATTGTGACATGAAGCAAATATCGAACAGTGTTAGATTAAATAAACAGAAAAGCCATTTGTAGTCTTATCTATACTATTAAACGAGAAGACATCATTTTGTGTGTCGCTTCTCTTCCTTCTTCAATAAATTAATCATTATGCCTCTGTGTTCTTTAGGTAACATGCATTGTCGCATTTGTCATCCATTCTTATGATTATTCAGATTGAGTTATTTTGGAGAAAAACGACAAAATAGGTGTCCGGATATTGTTTCCGTTATCAGACTGACTTTTACCCATAGATACGACTTCCGGTTTTAAACATGCACAAGGACAACCAATCGTATGATAGATTACAAAAATGAAAAATAAATAAGCCAATCAGAGCGTTCTCCATATCATGGTTTTTAGATCGCAAGAACCACAACTATTATACCTCTTAGAGACAATTATGTTGTTGCGTGCATCCACCTGTAAACTACGAATATACTTCTATAATATACAGACTTCTGAGACTCTGTATTCTGACTACTTTTTTTCTGAAATATTTACTTTCTAAGGGGTCATACCAGTTGCATATATATTGAAATAAGTAAAACATGTGGAAACAAGAATTTGTCCACAGTATACGGATGCCACATCGGCACTATCATTTACTATGTTTAGTGGACCGTGAAATGAGATAAAATCTCTAATTTGGCATTAAAATTAGAAAGATCATATCATAGAGAACATATTTACTAAGTTTCGATTTAGTTGGACTTCAACTTTATCAAAAACTTTAACCTGAAGCAGGACAGACTGACGGACGAACGAACGAACGGACGAACAGACTAGAAAACATAATTCCAATAAATGGAGCATAAACACTTATTGTTGAAAGTGAAAACTTTAACCTGAAGCCGGACAAAAGGACGGACGAACGAACGAACGCACGAACAGACCAGAAAACATATATTTATAATTCCCATGATAAATGGGGCATACAAATTTATTGTTGAAAGTGAAAGTAGTGATTTGGCCAAAATGAAAGTAGGATAGAGATTAGAGGGAGGCAGGACTTATTCTGGACGTCGGGATCGGGTGTTTTAAAGCTCGGGATTAAGGGATTGATCTTTACGGGATGCATGAATATTTTTTTAATTTCGGGATGTCGCCGGGATATGAATTTCGCTAAAATACGCACCTCGGAATTTCATGTTTTTTTTAGCCTTGGATTTTGGATTTCAGGATCAACGCCCCTCAGACCACCCCTTAAATGAGCCTTAGTCATTTATACGAGATTCAAATCATACCATTGGCATGTTAATGGGGCTCTCAAAAGGAAAAGCACTGATGGATTGTCATAGAAGCACATTTTTTTAGAACAATAAGCAGTTTCATTTATTTCATGTTTGAAGCGGTGCAAATTTTTAATTTAATTTGACTTTTACCAAAAAATGCATTGTAGCAAATGGGAAGAATAATTGTGGTATAAGGTCAGAAACACGAAAAATAATTGAATTTAACAGAAAGGAAACACATAACGGACTTTGGAAAAAAGGGAGAGGGCTTTTGATACCTTATATGAATTTCTCCAGTCATAATATCATTTACAAAAAATCATCCTTCAACAGTTTACAAGATGTATATGCCCGCGATCTCGCGGGTGTGTTCTAGTATATATTATAACAAAAATACTTTTTGCACTTAATAAAATTTACAAGTTTAACTTATATGTTTATAGACACGATATCATAAATATCTAAAACTTAATACAAACATTAACCAAGTTCTTACAACCATAAAACACAAGAGACGTGTAATTAAAACTATCAACGATATAAACTATGAGTACCAGAAAGTTTAATTTGTGTAGGCTTAGATCATTATTTTCAATATTTAATGGCAGTGCTTAGTATGGTTTAATGAAGTCAGGGTTTTCTTCTACTAAACGGAAACTATTTCCAATAATTGATGCACATTTATATTATCATTACAGAGGTATAATACATATTAAGGAAAGAGAAGGCCTGAATGACATCAAAGCTGAAATAGGAAATTGCTTGACACTGCCTATAAATCTGTTTGCTGCAATAGAAATAATGCTTATGCAAGCTTTCGATCGTCATTAAAATAATAAACATTTATTACAACTATAAGCATGATTTACTAAGCCGAAATAAGCACTGCAAGGTTGTCATGACTCCCGGACAGACCAATCAAGATATAGAATTTATGATGGGTAAATTTATTGATTACAGGACAAGGTATATGTTATTCAAACTTTAGAAAAGTGAACAACAAACTCTTTGAAGGAGCGAAAGTAACTTTGACATTTAATTATTGGAATTTAAATAATCCGTTCTTTCTTCACAAGGTAAGCAGCATTAGTTATATTGAAAACGATTTAAATTAATTGAGTAAACACATAATGAACAAAAAGTAAAACAAAATATGAATAACACTGATCCAAGAAAATAATAGGTTTATTATTATTATTATTATTATTATTATTATTATTATTATTATTATTATTATTATTATTATTATTATTATTATTATTATTATTAAATTTGATTAAAGAAACTGTTTGTTATATTGCTTACTCCAAGTGCAGTGTCCAATTCTACTGCCACATTTCGAACGAAAATAACCCACACGGCAGTGGACTGCTCTCGAACATCTGTCTCCGGGGGTATATTGGATATAAAGCTATAAATAACAACAGTATGGATTTATTTGCATTTTACATGACCAACGCTTTTTTAACAGACCCCAAGGGTGACTGGGGAATAGAAATATGGTCACTACAGGTCTTCGTCAGACGACAATATAACCCTTGCCGATGTTTGCGTTAATAACATTTACTATTTGAGGGATCTAAAAGTTACAATGCAAGATTTCTGTCCCTATCCCATGTAACCTAATTTCCAGGGGAGTCTTAATTTCCCTACTTTCATTCCGACGTTCTCTATTAAATGACCTACAAATTGTATTTATTGTTAATTCAGTTTAAATATATTTTGTTATAGTGGATTGGGAAAAAAGATATTGCAACTTATATTAATCCCTTTCTACTTTGCGGGTGCGAGTTCTGCCTTGTAGCGGCATTAGCCTGCACTTTTCCGAAATCTGCAAGGATGTCTTTGTCGTGCAAAATATATGGCTCTCACTAAACACAGGTCAGCTATTTATCGTCCCCCGACGGACTATTATAGTTTCTCAAGAACATACTCGCAAATGGTGTCAAATAAAGGCAACAGTAGTATACCGCTGTTCGAAATTCATAAATCAATTGAGAAAAAAACAAATCCGGGTTACAAACTAAAAATGAGGGAGACGCATCAATATAAGAGGAGAACAACGACACTACAGAAACACAAATTTAAAATGTAATACACACAAAAACAAACTATAATATAACAATGACCATTTTCCTGACTTGATACAGGACATTTTAAGAACAAAATGGTGGGTTGAACCTGGTTTTGTGGCATGCCAAACCGCCCGCTTTTATGTTTTATGGCAATGTTGAATATAGCATTTAAATGACAACATTACATGACACGACTACAATATAAATAAACAAGAGAACATATAGGACAGAGACATACAAGAATAACAGCTAACAAAAGCTAACAGGTTTAAAATTTTAATACGCCAGACGTGCGTTTCGTCCACACAAGACTAACCTGTGACGCTCAGATGAAAAAAGTTTGAAAGCCAAAACAAGTACAAAGTTGAAGAGCACTGGGGATCAAAAGTTCCAAAAAGTTGTGCCCAATACTGATAGGGTTTTCTGCCTGGGATAAGAACATCCTTATTATTTAGAAAAAAATCATACTTTTGCAGACAGTAAATTTTATAAAATGACTATATAATATCATATAAATGATAAAATCGAAGTGGTGACTCACTACAGAATAATACGGATACATTACATAAAACAACCTACACCAGCACATAAAAATACAGCCCAGTTAGCCAAAGCCACATATGAATTTCTAAATAAATATTTCCAAAAATAAGATAGAGAATAAGGGAGAGTTGCAATATTCAGTCCCTGAAATTTTCTTCCCAGAACGGGGATCGAACCCGGAATATTTATGATAGAAGTCCGATGCGCCAACAACTACACCACTGCGATGCATATTGTTTATTTACTCTCGTCCTGAACATTGTTGAAATATTAACCACTGGACGTTAATCAACAAACAATCAATCTTTACACATTCGTTTAAAATTTCAAGTCAACGCACGTGGATATTTAACCACCACGGCATGAAACATACTTAATTGCCAATTTTGTAGACGATAATGTTTTTTTACAGTGTTAAACTTTGCTGTAACTGTTATATGTACATATCCTTTAGTGTTAAACTCAATATATACAAACACATTTCAATATCATAAGCTATAGTTTTAATTGGATGTTTGCAAATTGTTAATAATTTACCGTTAATGTCGTTTTTATGAAAGATATACCAACAATAAAACAACGTTTTATATTTCCTTAACATTTGTTAGTTAAATATAGAAAGATATTGGAAAATATAATTGAATTCAAACATTACCGGTCAATGTGTACTTTGTATTTCACGAGTTGAAATAAAAAAATGATTTTTATAAACTCTTTTTTGTTCAGTATTTGAGTTGAACAACATATTGATATATACTTCTATTTACTTAAGAGGTTCTAATTTTGACAACAAAACAATACGACCCGAGTTGCAAATAGACAGTATGAAAGTTGATTGTAAAGTAAACAAGGTGAGCAAAGTATACTTAAAACTGAGAATGGAAATGTGTAATGTGTCAAAGAGACAATAACCCGACCAAGGAGCAGAAACAGACGAAACAGACGAAATGTCGCAGATTTTGCTAACCTTGTCTCGTTGGACTACAACTGAACATCGAAAAAATAATGCATTTAGCTCTTTTCTTATCTGAAATATTACAGATTAATTTCTTTCAATATGGATGAATATTTGTATAAAAAGCACATACAATCTGCGAAAAACCTTCTAAAATTTTGTATTAAAATCGTCAAATTTCTATGTCATAGATTTTACTTAAAAACTAAACGTTGTTGATACATAAATTTCTGTTTTAATGATATAAAATAATCATATGATCACAGACTTCGTTTTTTTGTCTAATGATCAATTTGTTACCATTTTTGTAGTGAAAAACGTCAAAAATCAACGTTGCAATGCGATGACTTAAACGATTATTTTGACGTTTTATTGTGGTTTTTTTTCACAGAAAAATCCCACTTGAAATGATGTTTACCTTAGAAACATAGTCGGTGATCCTATCCTTATTTTGTATCGTTAAAACGGAAATTTCTGTATCAACAAAATATAGTTTTTTAAGAAATATCTTTCGAGTAGAATTACAGATTATACTATTATCAGACAAATTAAGGAAGATTTTCCGCCGATATGATGAGCTTTCTATTCAAATATTCACACATTTTGTAAGAATTCAATCAGTTATATTTCAAATGAAAAATGAGATAAATGCATTACTTTTTCGATTTTCAGTTGAGGTTCATCCATCAAGAGTTGTATGCAAAATTTCACTGAAATCTGTGACATAGCCCCTTTACTGTAACTTGACCTTAAGTGCATTATACTGTTACCAATATGTGTAATAATGTACTTTCATGTTAGTATTTGAATCGTCTCATTCGTTCAATAAAAGCATGTATAATGATAATATTTTAGCGACCATTTGAGTACATCGATTCTTAGGGTGTAATACAACACTTGCACCAAGATGTGTGAAAACGTATTTTCATGTTTTTTTTTTAAATCCTTTCATTCATTCATTCATTCAATAAAAGCATGGATGATAATAATTTAACTACCATTTGAGTACAACGATTCTTTAAGTGCAATATATTGTTATATTACCAAAATGTGTGAAAATGTACTTTCATGTTGGAATTTGAATGCTTCAATTCATTCAGTAAAAGCATGGAAAAAGAGGATTCTTTAGGTGCAATTAACTGATTCCAATATGTGTGAAAACGTACATTCATATTGCTATTTAATTTCATCTATTCATTTATTAAACCAAGGGTCATGATGATATAACAGTTACAATACTTCTTAATTAACTCTTTGTAATTGATGTTGACAAAAGAATTAGTGCAAATCCCTCTAGTGATAAATTAAGCCATTATTTAGTTTTTCTTTATATTCTATAACTCCAAGGTAAACATTAATGTTATATTGTGTATTCGGGTAAAACAAAAATGACGTTAAAGATGACCTTCTGTAATAATCGTTTAATTATAAATATATCTTATAACTCATAACCCGGAAAAAAAATATTTATAATAATATAGTCTTAACAAATTAACAAATTTACGCTAGTTCAAGTATAAACATTAATTATCACCAGTTCAAAACAATGTATGTTTTATTCAGTAGACAATTTTTAACATACAAATGTTTTTAAAAAAGTACATTAAGATTGCGTTCTTTTCTCTAGAAATTAAAGCTGTTGCATATCAATGTCACACATTGTAAATAATCCGAGTTATCATATTTTGATACTGACCGTATGTTTTCTTCTTATAACAAAAAGAATAGATGTTATATGTTTTTTTTTATTAATATACATCAAAACCTATATGAGGAATATTGGTTCACATTATTTTGAGCTATATGTTAAATTTCAAAAGCCATTGCAAATAAACCTATTCCAATAATGCTGTGCTATGGGACATGCAGTGTAGTGTATCTTAAGTTCATATATATACTACACTTTGAAACATAACAAAGTCACATTGTAAGTGGAATCGGTTAAAGTCACTTTCACGTTAATCATGCAACGAGCTGTTATATTAATAAAAAAATGTTCACCCACATAGATAGATATCAAAATAATACAATCTTTTAACAACAACAATATCGCAACTGTTGACATTGTTGGTTGTGTTACAGTATACGATTCAAATTTTCAGAGTATAAGATAACATTATACCTGCACCATCAGGTTAAGTTCTATGAACTTATATACCGTAACTATAAGCAATCTTTTTTATTCGATATTCTTTATTAGTACTGTTGGTACGTGTTATTGTGTATCCAATGGTTACTCATTGTGCACTACTACTGGCCAAGTTTTTGTTTATGTATTCATATGAAGCAGAATGCATACAGAACCGCATCAGAGATGGAATGAAAATGCATCTTGGAAAGTTCTTGTATTTCAGTTGTATTGTATTTTAATTTACAGTTTGGCATGCCACAAAACCAGGTTCAGCCCACCATTTTTTTCTTAAAATGTCATGTACCAAAGTCAGGAAAATGGCCATTGTTATATTATAGTTTGTTTCTGTGTGTGTTACATTTTAATTTTGTGTTTCTGTTGTGTCGTAGTTCCCCTCTAATATGACTTTCTGTCACTCAATATCCCATATTTCAAAGAGTGATTACATCTGATATTTCCCGGTGAGCTTGATATTAAGGATATTCAAAAAAGAAATGTCAGCTTCATATCTAGATCATGTTCATCGAAACTGGTACAGATAAATGACTTTTAACTAGAATGTATTACAAACGTAATGATTTCAACCTTCTATTACTTAATTTCCATTTTATTAACACTAACAAAATGGCTTTTACACATACCAGTTTATACGTTTCCCTCATGTATGTTCAAACTGTGCAGACTTTGTTGATAGTGATGTGTTTTCCCCCCGTCCCCCCCTCCTCCCCAAAAAAAAATGGTCCAATAAAGTAATTCGAAATAATGATTGTTAGTTTTACCTATTGTGTCTTATTCCCGACTGTGGCATTTTGACTAATTTTGTAATCGCCTGGCAAGTTATACATGCATATAAGAACACGTTAAGGTTCCACTTAAGTCAAAATATAGGACACTTCATAAAAATCTAAACTTTGCCTGTAATATTCAACTTATAATGAATATAGTCCTAAACTATGGGAACATATGTTCATTTTAACATACTTAACATTTACACCTGTCAAAATTGTAAATAAACTTGAAATTTTTATGTTGTGGACAAACCGGTTTTGAGGGTAAACACTTAATTTTCCAAAACATCTGGAGGCTTGAGAGATGACTAAATTCGTTAAAAATTGGTATGAATGAATACTGTAACATGCAATGCAGTACAAGCTAATGTTTGATTTTTTCAGAAACTGTATTGATTTACGAGTTTCAGTTAAATTCATGTATCTAAGTGAACGAATATCAAAGGTACAATACAGAAATTGGACAAAAATGTCATTACAACATATTTATTTGACAAATAAACACTAGCTTGTACTGCATTGCATGTCCCAGTATTCGTCCATACCAATTTAAAACAAATTAAGTCATCTCACAGGCCTCCAGAATTTTTGGAAAATTTAGTGTTCACCCCCAAAATCGTTTTGACCACAAAGTTTTCATAATTTTTTATACGCAATGTTTACAAACAAAGAAAAAATAGACAAAAGACAGATCCCTTGAGAGATATATGTAAACAATTTCAGAAAATGTATCTCTCCAAGGGACTGAAATACTACTGTTGACCAAATGTTGGGGAAATATGTGAAATCTATCTCCCTTTTTTGATAAATTTTAAAGCAAATGCATGCAAAAAAAATGATATTTAACCATTTCAACTACTCGATATCAAATCTATGGAAGATACTGGTTATAATCAAATGCACATATATGACACAAACAGTAAGCTTAATTTGTATGAAAGCAAAGACAAGGGGATGGTAAAATTTATCAGGACATATTAATGTTTTTCTCTTTATGTATGTTGCTGCCTTATCGATTTATGACAATTGAAAAGCGGTATACTACTGTTGCCTTTATTTATCATTACTTATGCGACATATCAAGGCAAGTCTTATTCTATTAAATGAAAGAAATTCAATTTACAATTTTTATAACCTATTCATCTGCAATGGTTCACATAGTTAAAAGAAAGTAAATGGTTTAAAGATTATGAATGATGCATTTGTTAATTGATTATGCATGTTTCTTGATATTTGATTGTTTATACCTATTGAAGTACTATAATGCAGTTTTCAGTACAATAATAAGGTAAGAAGTAATTTCACATGGAATTGCAAATAGTGTTTGATTGGATGTTTGTAATTTCGAATTCGGTATTTATTTTTCAGTGTAATAAGTAAGCTTTTTAATTTGTATCTGTATACAATTTAATAATGCCCCTTGTGTACTTCCTTCGCCTACACGATTATTTTTATGTTTTTATACTTTTATCGATAAATCTTCGTGCACAATATAAGGTGTTTCTTTCAACACTTTCCTATTTAAAATCCTTAGATTAATCACCCATGTACTATTAGAAAAAAACGCCATTTAATGTAAATCATTCCTTCTTAAACAATAAGTGGTATTTCAAGGGTATAATCAATAACTTTCCAATCACATTGTTTGTCTTTTAACTTATTAGACAAAGAAACAATGGAATAGATCTTAGATAACGCCTGTTATGTTCTATTTATAGTTAGCGTATATTGAACAAATTATTAGTTGGAAAATTATATTTTACGCAATTTTTTTTTTTTGTGTGAATTTTTGAAACATTTAAACAGATGGAAAGGGGATTCATTGACACACTATTTCATAAACAAACGTTAAATAGATAATTATATATGTTAATGCAAGTAACGTGTATTCGCAATTCAATCAGTTAGTATCGTAAAGCCCCCTCCTTCAATAAAAAACAAAGCAAAGAAAAAAAGGAACGTTTTGAAAAATACTATTTCAGAATACAATCTATATCCTAGAAAATACCTTGAAGCCTTGGTCACATCTTACCGGATAGCTCGAACGGACGCCTAAACCTCGGTCACACCTTACCGGATAACTCGAACGGACGCCTAACGGATAACTTTTTTTCAATCCGTTCATGTCCGTTAGACGTCCGTTGTTATCCGTTGCATGTCCGTTAAACGTACGTTTTATCCGTCGACGTCCGTTCTGTCCGGTGGAAAATTTTGAGCATGTTCAAAACTTTGAACGGACGTCCAACGGATAAAATGTCTGTTGAACGCCCGTTAGGCGTCCGTTTTGTACGGTACTCGTCCGTTTCGTTTCCGTTTTGTATCCGTTACGTGTCCGTTATACATCCGTTGGAGGTCTGGAAGATAAATTCACCAACGACTTCTACCGGACGTTTAACGGATAAAACGGGTGTTGAACGGATGAGAAACGGACTTCTACCGGACGTATAACGGATGATTAACGGATCTGAAACGGATAAATGCCAATTGAAAATTTCGCCTCAGAAATGCCAATTATTGGTATGTCAGATTTCTTAAGGTTCATGAATTCTTATTATTCATAATCGATCTTAGAGTATAGGCACGTATTCACAATCAAGCAGTTTTTATTCAGGCCAGACACTGCACTTTGGCGGAATTTTGAAGAAAAAACTAAAACCAGTTACACAGAAACATTTTGAATATTTATGGGATTTACATGTATTAATATAGTCGCCTTTGATTTTTCCGTAAATCTTGTTCATCCGTTTTATCCTGTACGCTTCCGTTAGGTGTCCGTTTTATGCGGTACTAGTCCGCTGGATGTACGTTCGACATCCGTTCTGTCCGGTACGTTTCCGTTTCTCGTACGTTGCATATCCGGTGTGTGTCCGTTTTATTCGTTCAGTACATCAACGGATAACAATTTTTTCATCCGTTAGGCGTCCGTTCGTGCTATCCGGTAAGGTGTGACCGAGGCTTAGCTTTTATGGTCAACTTTTAACTATTTAATGGTCCATTTCGACTTAAAAGATGCCCGTATTTATTATATTGGAATTGAAACTAAGTAATTTATTTTATTCTACAATCTTACGGTAGGTATAGTGTCCGGCTAGAATCGAGGTTTTTCGAGTGATCCGGTCAATCTTTTTCGAGTGATAATACATGCGATAAGTTCAATTAACTGCTATTTCGTAATTATAATAGTTTTTTTTTTAACTTTACTACCCATCTTATATTGAATACTTTACATATTTCGATCGACAAAGAAGTATAATTTCCTTGTATCTAACAAAAGTTAATTGTTTATTATTGTCCGGGTTTTTTCGAGAGCAACTGTGAAATCGTCCGGGTTTTAAGACAAATGGTCCGGGTTTTTTTACAAAAAATTTGAATAAGAAAAAAGGTTTTCTAGACTTTGAAAAAATGACTTTTCTAGTTTATACCTGTATAATTAAATGAATGAAAATATTATTTGTTCTCAATAAATCATACAAACATAATACTACATTGATCAAAACTAACCTTTTTGAATTTAATGCAAGTTTTCTGTTTGAAAATCGTTCTACCACACTTTCCAGTATCAAATAAGAAATTATTAGATCCTTTACAAAAGGTATTTAGAACAAAGTGCAGGAGAATCATTTTTTTAACACTTGAATATAAATTCATTGCACTAAAGCTGTAAACAATGACCATACCGCTACAGTTTTAACCGTAAGGTACCCTGAAATTGTTATAATCTATAAGAACAGGGTTTCATAAAGATATGTATCATTAGCTTAAATTTCATATTAGAATAGTATAATTCAATACAATGTTCAATAACAGTATAAGACAAATTAATTATATACTTTTTTACATTTAAATACATTGTTCAATAATAATATAATACACTTATCCGAAATTCATTATCTAGTGTGGGTTCATCTCGTTTATCAACGAGAATCATAATCGTTTTAACTTCATTTCATGGTACTTTTGTTAGTTAAACATATTTATTAATAGTTGATTGGGAAACAAGTTATTGCAACTTATATTAACCCCTTTCCCCTTTGGTACATTGCTGTCAAAGTAAATAACAATTTCGTGGTAGACCATGGAGTTTTTATACGAGACATATTATGATACCCCGTTGTCCATTCGTCCATCGTCAGCATGTCGGACATAAAAAAACTCAAAAACGTTGTAACCAATTTACATGAAACTTCGATGAATTGTCTATTGAGGTATCATCTCTCTCGAATTTTTACAAATTATATCGATTTTACGTTTCCAAGTTATCGAATTTTATTTAAAACATTATAGAGTTTCTAAAGAGCCTGTGTCAATCACCTTAGTATATTTGCTGCAGTGCATGTCAAACAAAGGGCACCCTTCAACATTAAGGACAATAATAGAATTCATGGCAAATTATCTGTTTTGATGATGGTGACTTGTTGGTAGATCTTATTTTACTGAACATTCTTGCTGTTTACAGTTATCTCTATATATAATGAACTTGGTCAAGTAGTTTCAGACGAGAAGATTTTTGTAAAGTTAAGTTTTTGACATTGAGAAACTATTTATGCGTGTCATAATGAGTGAGAATAGATATCGCTTTTTATCAACTCAGTTATTTAATTTCAATATAATAATAAACGAGCCTCTGGCGAGTTTATTATTACAATTTGAATTGAATAACGAGAGTTGATATCAAGCGATATCCCATTCTTAGAAGGTATCAAACCTGGTTGTCTTAATACGGCCACCCAATCTAATTAAAATATTGATCTCTGATTACGTTCTACTACATATGTAGTAAAACCCAGACATAGATTACCTTAGCCGTATTTGGCATAGATTTGGCACAACGTTTTAGAATTTTGGATCCCCAATGCTCTTCAACTTTGTACTAGTTTGGCTTTATAAATATTTTGATATGAGCGTCACTGATGAGTCTTATGTAGACGAAACACGCGTTTGGCCTACTAAATTATAATCCTGGTACCTTTGATAACTATTAATTAGATTGACTACTACATATGTGGTAGAATGTAATCAGAGATCAGTATTTTCATTAGATTGACGGCCAACACTCTTATTGCGTTTAACTAAAAATTCCGAGAATCGTTGTTCTAGCATGTTTGCACACGAAATGTCACCAATGACCTAACGAATAACCAATGGAAATGCCGTAATATCGTCGTATGATGATGTATAAGGTGTCAGACCAACAATTAAAATTCCCGATCTGTTCTTCCTAATTTTGCAATTTTCTAAATATCTTACCCTAAGTTTAACTTCCTAAAAACCAGGTATATCCTGATATGTACATGTATCATCTTTCTACATGCCAATTCCCGTAAAGTCTTCTAAAAAAAAACTGACCTTCGAATAGAGGTACTCCAAAAATAACCCCTGGTTTTCTCGAAATCTTTAATTAGTACACCGTGGAGCGCAATAATCCTCAGTTTTTAATTCTAACTCATAGACAAGTAAATTTTGACCCTAAATGGTCTTAATATATTTCTCTTACACCAAAGGTTGATTTGTGAAAATTTGTTGGTTAGTTTAAGTAAACAAGAACATCGAACGCACTATTTTGTGTCAGAGTAGGGCTACTTTTACATGCATTCTACATTGGAGGGAATAATTGGTGGTGGGACACCAGCAGATCAAATTAACGCAGATTTTCATATTTTCATATCATACTCTGTGTAGTGATGATACGAGACATTTCTATTCATGCAAAAAATAGATAATAAGACATAACCATGCATAAGAGAAATGAACTCTGAAAACGTGACAGGTGTATCATGCGACCATGACGCAGCTGTTTATTAAAAAACAGAGTAAGAAAACCTCAGTACTGGACAGCAAAAAAGAATCAGAAAAATGCTATGTAATAAAAGACATTCTTCTAATGGAAGCCTGACCCCGCCCCAACACAAAAACAAATGAATGAAAAAAAAAAAAAAAAAAAAAAACCAACCAACACAGACACAATTAATCCGCTCGATTTTCATTCCAATTGACAAAAAACATTTGAATAAGATTTTATACATAATAAACAATGAAATGAATACCTCATCAGGAATACCAATATCGGTATGTACGTCTCAATCTAAATTATTTATGCGTACATTATATGGTTAACATCACGAATATGTATTGTACATGAAAGTAATAAAATATGACAAACAGCAAAATATATATAATACAAATGAACGAATGTTTATAACATGTAAGTGTTAGAACACTATTATCAAACTAACGAATGCATTGATTCATGCCTGGAAAAGTACTTAATTTGAAACTTTGTTATTATTTTTAATCGTAAATACACTGACACATAGCATTATAGACTATAGGCAATTTGTACAATCACTCGAAAAAATTTGGACACACTCGAAAAAGCCCGGACTGCTCTCGAAAAAAAAACCCGAACATAAATAAATGAATTTAGTCTCAAATTGTCGTTTACAATGCAAAAACAAGATTTTTTGTAAAGTGTCTGTATTTCTAAGGATACATAGATTCCATGTATGCATTTCCTTCAACATTATCAATGCTATGTGCATAAATGAAGGCAACAGTAGTATACCGATGTTCAAACTTATAAATCTATGGACAAAAAACAAAATCGGGGTAACAAACTAAAACTGAGGGAAATGCATTAAATATTAGAGGAGAACAACGACACAACATTAAAATGTAACACACACAGCAACGGACTAAGCATTAGACAAAATCCGATGAGAATAACCAATATAACAAAAAAACCAAATACATGAATTTGGGATAGAAAAGTACCGTGACACGTCTTATAGTAATGTAAATTCACACTCAAATATAGAAGAAAACAAACGACACAACGGAAACACAACGTAAAAATGTTACACACACAGAAACGAACTATGATATAACAATGGTCATTTTCCTGACTTGGTACAGGACATTTTTAAAGAACAGAATGGTGGGTTGAACCTGGTTTTGTGGCATGCCAAACCTCGCACTTTGATGGCATTATTAAATATAACATTATAATGACAACATAATAATACAGGACTACAATACAAATAAATAGGAGAACGTATTGGGCAAAGAAATACATGAAAAATAGATAACAAAAGGCATCAGGTTTAAAATTCATTATATCAAAAACGCGCCTCGTCCAAACAAGACTTACCAGTGACGCCCAGATATAAAAGTTCGAAAGTCAAAAAAGGGGTACAAAGTTGTACAGCTCTGAGAATCAAAAGTTGAAAAAGGTTGAGCCAAATACGGCTAGGGTTTTCTGCTTGTGATAAGAACATCCTTATTATATAGAACAATTTATGCTATTGCAAACAGTAAATTTTATCAAATGAATATAAAAGATTTACATGATAAAACTGACGTCTTAACTAATTACTGAAAACAAAACCCGAATACATAATACATTGAAGACCAACACAGAAAATAGACACACCCTACTCAGTCCAGGCCTGAACGCAAAAGTCATAACAATGACGTCACATACGAAGTGGTGAAAAGATACAATATTACGTCATGCAGACACTTGAATTTCTGAAACAGCACAAAAATGACGTCATATTTGAAAAATTATATCTAAAAAATAAGATAGAAATAGGATTGATTTAAGATTATAAAAGAACTAAATACTGATATTACATTTAAACACAATGCACATTGCAATTCTTATTAATAGCAATTAACTATATTATATATATGTCCGGTTTGTTTTGAATCTAACTTCAAACATAAAAATCGTACAGATTACGTTGAACAAAATCAAAACTAATAAATGAAGGCGGTGATTAATTTTCTTTACCATAACACATGAATTTGATAGAAAAGACGTCAACTAATTTGACAAATCCGATCAAAATTACAAATATAACATCAAACTAAAGACATGAATTTGGGATAGAAAAGTACCGTAACATAAAAATGGCTTTATCCTGTATTTTGGAATTAAAGCATTTAAAGGCTTATTTTAACTTTTTTTAACGAAAAATAATATCGGGTTAGTAATATCTTTCTATATCAAATACTATCATACATAATATAATTTGGATATTAAACAAAAGCGTCTATATCACGTCTTGTTAGAGATGAAGTCTGTTTGTTTACATTATTGTTCATATTCACTCGAAAAAAAAGTGGTCACACTCGAAAAAGCCCGATGAAATCACTCGAAAAACCACGATCCTAGCCGGACACTACACCTACCGTAAATCTGTTTTTGACTGGTTATTCGAATTGCTGTTGGGAATTGAATCATGTAACGTACATGCAGAAGTTCATTATCATTTACAAATAATCCCAAACCCTACCCCAGTGCACCAAATTCTCTTTAATTCAAGTGCTCGGTGTGAAGTTTTAAAAGAAAACAGAATACCTGGCATGTTAAAAGAGCGTAGGTCGTAATACAACTTTGGAAATCAAATAGATGGAGAATCCTGTATTTTTCTTGCAATTGATATTTATTGTTTCGATAAATACATTACATGGATATTATATCAATAGTCATAGTCCAGAGAACTATTAATGTGTACTTCCTTTTTTATTTAATGTTTTATACATGAAAGCATGATTTACAAGTATCTGCATTTATAATGCACCAATGGGACAAAACATGATAAATGAATAATTCCGAAAGACATTTATCAAAAATAAAAATAATAAATGTGTTCAAGTGATGAAAGAAAATAATGCATGATTTTAAAATATCTAAATTCATTATTCCGTTACTTGATTTTTCACAAAATAATAACAATTTGTCAATTGTTCTGTATAAACATTTTCTTTCTATGCAATTTATCTCTTAAAAAAGTAAATACTACATGATGCATACAATCATTATTATTTTTTAAAAGAATTTATTCATTTAATAGTTTTCATGAATCCTTAAATATGAAAAGAAACTTCACGGCAAACAGTAAAATTAATTTCAATCTTTATGTAATTGTTAGAGGGTATCAGTAGCCCAGTAGTGTAGACTTTTCAACAAGCATTAAAATACTGAAAGTTGGTGTATCCAATTATTGGAAATAATATTAAATGAAGTAATGTGCTCCCCTCTCGAGTAATTCTTTGATTCCATGTCTTTGTTCGGCTATACTTTTGTGAAAAATTTATATTTGGTTTTAGATTTTTCAAACACAATTTTTTAGTATATTAGCGCAATTCATCACTAAATGGACATTAAAAAAGAGGGACGAAAAATACCAGAGGGAGAGTCAAACTCATAAACTGACAACGCCATAGCGAAAGATGCATCTGGTGCAGTAAAATTTGTACCTTTATTATTATTGATAATTCTGTTTGGCTTCGCTGTTTAACCCCTTAAACACAATGTTTTTGGAATGTTAAGCGACTGTCGTACAAGTGAGAGGTTTAGCTATAAAACCAGGTTTAATTACACATTTTCTACAAAAAGAAAATGGCTGTACCAATTCAGGAATATGACAGTTGTTATCTATTCGTTTTATGTGCTTGAGCTTTTGATTTTGCCATTTGATTAGGGATTTTCGGTTTTGAATAGTCCCCGGATTTTTAAATTATTGTTATTTTACCTTTATTTTTATAGTTCTTGTAGTTATAGCTTAAAACCACTCTTTAAGAAGTGACACTACATATACCAGCAAGTGGCATCTTATCTTTGTCATACCCCTTACATAATTTCACTTTACACTAGAGCAACACATAACAGTTGCATGTGTTTGGTGTGTATGTAGGTATATGTATTACTGGGAATCCTAACAATGGCTCAAAAGGACCATTGAAGTCTAAGTTAGTTTAATTATTTTCTTTTTCCCATTATGATTTTGCAATTTATCTTTTTTGAACACGAAAGCTTGAATCATAAGTATCATGAGAGACAAATGAATAATTCCATTTCAGGTTTGTTCAAAGAAAGAGATTTTTAATGTGTTTAAGAAGAACAGTTGAAATAAATTAATACAATGTCAATAAATTAGAATTCTTTATATCACGATATCATGATAACATTTATTCGCTTTACATATTTTCCAAAAAAAAAAAAGAAGGAAAATATTTAAATGGATGTTATGTAAAGTTTCTGAATGAAAAAAATCGGATATATATAATAGCATTCATTCAGTTATTTATGCTTGCATATTATATAAGCTGTTGGCAACCTTTTTAGATTTTTTTTGTCCTAAATGCTCTTCAACTTAGTACTTATTTGGCCTCTAACATTTTTATTGGAACGTCACTGATGAGTCTTTTCAAGACGAAACCCGCGTCTGGCGCAAATACTACATTTCAATCCTGATATACGTGATGATTGTAGTCCTGTCATGTAATGTTTTCATTTTAATGTTATATTTAACATTGCTATAAAAGCGGAAGGTTTAACATGCAACAAGTGTGTTACGATATTTCTCAACTCGAGACAGTTAAATTTTTATATTTAGAGCGAGAGTTATAGTGGTGGAATCTGCTTCTCTAATCATTTTTATCTTTCCTTTTTGAAAAAAGTTGTGTACCTTTTATGTGACGTCATCAGGGCATGGTCGCCTTTTTTCATGACGTCCCAATTAATCTTTTTCCAATCATTTGCCGAGAACAGATTTTTCACTGGTGAGGAGAAATATTTTTCTCACACCGATCAAGAAATGTAAAAATAGAGCAAAAATTCGAGATCAAGATATAGACAACAGTAGTCTGCAAATGTTTAAATCTCATAAACCGATCAAGACATAGTATAAACATATTTCATCTGTTCAAACACTTGATTATTGCTGGATCATTGACGGTCACTTCATATCTCATTTTATGCAAAAGAAAGCAAATACATGGATTTTATCAAAGTAGAGTGTTTTTGAAAAACAGTCTATATCATTATTAATATATGCTTTAATAAAGAAGTTGTCTTCTAGTCTTTAGTTCAAAAAGGTTATTATCTTTAATTTCTTTTAAAGAATTTTTTTAAAAGCAAATCTGATTATATGTATTACTCGTTTAAATACTGTAATATTTGTTTAGGTAAATTACTTTTACTAAATGAATATCATCAAGGCAATTTTATATAGGAAATGAATGTAAAGGAGATTTACCAAACCCATATTCGACTTAACTTATTTCATGCATTCTTGTTTTATTCCTTGAATCTCAACTGATGTGTGTCTTGACGTGGGGTATTATATGTATTAAATGATAGTCCGTTACGCTGCATTAGCTTAAAGTTGCAATATAGTGCACAAATCAATCGAAACAGGCCATGAAAGAATGAAGAATCTGAATACCAGCTTAAACTAGATTAAAAAGATCGATTTGAGAACGATTAAGTTTTACTATGCATTTATAAAGAGATATTCAAATGGTCGAAATTAGGAAAATGATAACGTTGAAAATTAAATGTATTTTATATTATCTACGAATAAAGAGAGACATGGGGTTTTGTGACATGGAGATAGTAAAAAACATGATATTTTTTTTTTTCACAGAAGACACTAACAGATGACAATAAACAATCTTCTACAATAGACAGTCCCGTCTGAATAAATGAAATCGTCCTTATCAGTTAAGTAAGCATTTTGATATATTTTTTCAACAATTTGAATTATACTGACAACTGACAATCTACAGTAAATACTTAATGAAATATATGGTTCAAAGTTCTCTAGCATACCATATTAAGCAACATCACTTTATTGTTTTGAACTGGAAGCCACTACTACGTATAATAAATGTTATCACATTATTGTTATATTATACTAAATATCAAACAAGGTAATGAATTAACTTGATCATAATGCTAAGTTCAAATAAAAGTTTTGCATATGATATGATCAACGAATACACAAAAAAAAACAAATATCATGCAAAACGGTTCTCTGTAACTGACAAATACCCAACTCGTCCGAAATAATAGATATACCACAAAAAATGTATAATGACAGCGAACAACGTGCTTTCATTCTTTTTTTTTGGTCATATTGTTGATTTATTCTGTAAAGGATTATTCATATTTAACAGATAGACCATGTATGTGAGAAGAATGTCTATATATGCAATTTTGAAAAACTTTTTGTTGTTGGTGGGTGTAAATAATCCCTTTTTCGTTGTTGGTTGCAGTTTTAAAAATCAGTACTTTTCTTTATCTATCTTTTTCAATTCCGATGTGGTTAGTGCCAAATTTATGTGTTTTATATAAACAAATTCCATACTTGTGTGACAAATTCAATTAACAAATATTATTTCCTACAAAAGCAACTTATGGTAATCCTATAGTGTGCAAATTCTTTTTTTAACTAGTGACAATATCTCTCTCATTTTTTATCGTTTCAGAATATGTGTTATTGGCCCATTATACAACTTTTGAGCATAGCTACTGTTGTGAAAGGTAAAACAACATAAAGTACATGTTTAAATTATAAAAAAAAATTAAAGTATGTCGTATATTTATTTGCTACTGTAATATGAATGAATGTAATAAAACAAATAAGTTAATTCTTGTTAATTGTTTTGTCATTAGTTAATGACAGAATTGTCATTTGGTTGATGCTAATTGTTTTGTCATTGGGTTAATTAAAAAACAATATTTTACAAATGCAATTAAAAGATCAAAAGAGTAGGAAGTGCACGTGATGCAAGAAATAGAAAAATGTTGAAATTTCATTGGACAATACTAGACCATTGAATGAGGAGTATATATGACCTACATAATAATGTAAGATGATACTCAAATAGTGTAAAGTTCCAATTATGGTTTATTTGGTCAGGTTAAAATATATCAATTGCATTTTGATCAATGTATGTTATATCTTCTCCTTAGTACTGTCTATTTGACTAACTAATTTTTGATTTCTTTCCGTAGAGATAGGTTCCCATTTTGCTGCTGATTTTGGATATACTTTGGTTTATCATCAAGAACAGAGAAATTATCAGACAGCCAGCGATATTTGTAAAAGTTATGGTGGAACTCTTCCCATTATCAAAAATTATATTATTCCTGAAATTATTGCTGATATTTCATCGTTAAGGTAATTATTTTAATACAAAGGCATATACAAACAAGGAGGTATGGTATGATTGCTAATGAGACAACTATACACTAAGGTAATTACAGGCAATCAACAATTGGGAAAAACCTATACCGTATAGTCCACAATAGTCTTTGAATGTGGTCAAATCTTAATATACATATTAGTTTTTGTTTTTTTTAAATATCAAATAAGATTGAAAAAATGAAGGATTTTTTTTTATCAAAACATTTTTTCCATTGCCAAAGCAATAAGCCAGCATTCTGATCAGAATCAAAGAAAGTTATGTAAATAGAAAGATATAAACATATCTCATATTAACATTTAAAAAAGAAAAACTATAAAGATAACAGTTGCCCTTCATCTGTCTCATCATTTTAGATACGTATTTTAGTTCGACAGACGGAGTAAAACCCTGTTGTAAAAAACCTGTTCACAATGCCTGACTTTTACTTTAAATTATACCATTGGCTTACTTGTAAATTTGAAAAAAGGTCATTGAGAGCCTAATAAGTAGAAAAAACGCAAAATTTTCGATTATTGTTTATCATCTTACAGTGAATTAATTCTCACTAAATCATAATGACTTTTCGTTAAATGAAAGCTATTTATATATGTTTGACTTTGAATAAATATTTTTTTCAAAACGATATGCAGCCAAATCGAGCTCCATTTTATTATTTTATCAGAAAATATCTGTAAAAGTTGTATTCACATAGAGATAATTTCAGTTTCACAGCCTAATGTGCAAATGTGTGGGAAGAAACAAGTTATTTATCACCTGTTAAATATTGAAATTTTCTCAAAATCGTTTACAATTTGAAAAAATAAAATTACAGCAATTATGATTTGGAATGACAATTAACTTATAATAAAACCAATGAGAACTATTAAATTATTTACAGAAAAAACACAATTATGCCAATTATATTATCAATTATCTTCGACCGCATCATAAGCGTGTAAAAAATAGATTCGGGTCGTTGGAAAATCTGTTGATACATTAGATCGTGAGAAAATGATATGTATTATCTATTTTTGCCACTAATTGCATGGATTTGAAATAAAACTGTACTTCATCCTTGTTTAAAAGTGGCATTATATTGTGTTGTCATTGTGAATATACTGTATCATGTAATGCTTATGCCAAACTGCTTTAAACATAAACCACAAAATTCAAATTAAGATACACTATAACTGTAACCCGCCTTCTGTACCTGTGTATTTCAGAAGGTAAAAAAAGTTCTTTAATATACATTAAACCAATCATATTGTTGTATCTCTTATACTCCATAAGGTTCGCATATCCTGCTCGATAAATGGTACCTGTCAAATTGTACATGGCAAGTTCAAATCAGATAAATCAGTCTCATTAAGTGATTTCATAATAGCGGGAAACAAGGCATGATTACAATACATGTGAGTGAAAGCATGCTTTAAGATATATAGTTAACATTACTGTGGTGAAATTATCTTACAGAAATATATCCGTGTGGATTGGTTTGTCAAATATAAATAACACATGGGTGTGGGATGATGGTACAGAACTGACGTCATCACCATGGAAACGAGCGCCTCCATTAGATAGATGTATGTCTGCAAGATTAACAATGGACGCAATTCTGGAACCAAAGTTGTGTGGCATTAAGTTACCGTTCTTTTGTCAATACAAAACAGGTGATTTGACTTTCAGTATTTGGTATCTTCATTGGAGTGTCAAAGATACAAAATGAGATTTTTTTTTATAAAAATATAAATCGGTCTCTATGGCTGTTGGACACTAGGTAATATTCTACTCCCCGCCATCACGAATGAAAACTGTTTACCGATGTGCAAACCGGATTTTTTAGAAGTTCTATAACTGGCGGGTTTCCTCAGGTACTATACTGTATATACTTTATACAACTTATATGCAGTTAGGCAACTGGTCGCTCAAAACAGTCAACACCCACCAAACTGTCTTCGATTTTGTGTTTTTTTTTGGATACAATCTTTTTTTAAATTAGATTTTTTTTTAGTTATTTAGATGAAAAATAAATATTTAATTTCGCTACACTTTATGTGTGACGTCGGACGAATCATTTCAATTATTCATAAGATTTAAGTAATTACTTTCCATGTCATGTGTTACACAATTGTGTTCCATACATTAATCAGCAGGAAGCCTTTAGACACTATAATAACAATCTGTTCGTATATTATAGACATATATACCCTGAAGCCAATAAATGACCATGTCCACTGTGAATTAACATGTAACCGTCAGGGGTTAATTGCATAGTTTGGCAATTAACCACAGACTATTATTACTCCATAACCAGACGAATACGTAACCGGCCTACAGCTATGGACCGTTTGTAAGGACCACTGGACTATATAAGATCTCTCAATGGACTTCAAGGACACAATTCGATCACACCAGAATTCGTCACATCTCGGCCAGTGTCTCAGTGAAAAACATTTATTTGAACTTTTAATCGCTCTTTGAATACTTGTAAATTAAGCAATAAATACTAATTGACAAGTATAGTTAACTTTATTGATTTCGCCACACATGCAGTTTCTATCAATTATGTAGTCCTTTTAAAAAGTGCATCATACTGATTTAAATACAAAATTATAGAATTGAAGCTATTTTCAGATCAAAGAAAATTTATTAAGTATTTGTGTGACCGAAAAGAAAAACTATGTTGACAAAATCAAATGGAAATAAAAAAAAGTTTAATTATATTTGTGTAAATAACAAACAAAAAACAACATGCTACTTGTGAGGTCATTGCCAACTTTTCATATTGAGTGTTCATCGTATTTAACCTTGCTCATCATCTGAATTATCAGTTCTACCTTTAATTCATAATTAATGAAATGATGTCTTTAAAACATAATCCCACAGGTAGCTGTTACTTCAGAATCTATAACCAAGCAAGTATTGTTGGACATAACAAATTCAGCTTGACCAGAACGAGTCTACAGAGATGTAAAGACGTATGCGGTCATGTGACAGAATTTGAATGCTGGTCATTTGAATACAATACAGTAAACCAATTTTGTCAATTGAACGATGTTAATCGATGGACAGCATCGGAGAGCTTTGTATATTTTGACAAAAGCTGGGACTATTATCATAAAACATGTTATACCTGTAAGTTTTATTAAACGAAATATATAGCACCATGCATATTAAGTAGAAATGCCCATGCAATTCTGCAGGGAGAAAACGTGATGAATAACACTGTTTGAATTAATTACAGTCATTTCAGGTATGAGGGTAACATTTTCAAACCAGTAATATTATACGATATTCAGGTTTTATACAGGACACGCGCATGTGATATCATTCCGGCTAAGGTTTTGTCGGGTATGTCATAATAAATACTTGTTTCAAACCTGAATGAATGGTTTATCAAATGATTGTATGTATTTTCACCACCTTAAACTCAGCCTTATATTTTCTCATTCTTGAAATATTTATTTATTTGCATTAAAAACAACTTTCTCTCGTTTATGCAATACTTTATTGTACAAAATTTTCAAAAATTAATTTAATATTAGGTCTTTAAGTTAAACATGTACTTTGTTGTTTTTTTTTACCGTTAACAAGTGACAACTTAAGAATGTACATAGGTGAGGTTTTGGAATTTGTGTCATATGTTTGGACTCCTTGATGTTATTCCCTAGGATATAAGGCGGTATGTTTTGCCCAATAACACCTATTTATCTTTTCATATAAGATTTAATAGCTTATAAAAGGTCATATCCTAAAATTTAATCAAATTCTTGATTTTCTTGATTTTCTTTCTTTTCCGAGTCAGCTTTTTACAGCCATATTTTAAAAATCAAATATCTAAGAAAAGGAGCTTCGTGACCTATCAATATTGTTTGCTTAGTTTGATCCTAAACAAACCAATGCTCTCCTGAATTATAGTATTGATTTTAAATTCTTGATTTATTCAATATTCAAAGTACATCCTTAAAGGAAAGAATAGAAAGAGGTAAATCGAATGAATACTTGATTCGTCGTCAGTGTAAGCTAGTCCTGCTTTGCATGCATTACCCAATTGGCGGTTTCCGACACAGACAAAATGTCATAATCGGGAAAGGGAAACAATTGGTAAAATTATCGATCAGATATTGGCATCTAAAGATCATAAAACTAGTCATTTGAGACATCGTCATATCGTAGTCTTCAACCAGTTGTGATGGTGACCATAAACGTTCGTAGTGTGGATTTCAATCGTTCTTTCTAATAACACTGTTTGAACAGTAGTTGTGTTGTAATTTACATTGATGTAAAGAAAGTATAAACACTATATATACATATATCTGTAAACATGAACGGGCGTAACGTTTGTACGGATATATGGTAACGCCATACGATGGACTTACAAACATTCGTAACAAAATAATGAATTATTTGAATATTATCTTTAGGTTTCCTGCAGGATATCAATTATCAAATTGTTGTCCCTTGTTCTGATATATACTGAATGTAGATTTTTAAATTGTTACAGCAACTATATTATCCGAGGAGTCAGACCAAACAACTTATATGGTATATCACAGTACTACAATGACAATGCCTATGAATACACCAACAGATGGTCATGGTAAGTTATAATATCAGTTTCACATATAATTAAAAAAAAACGGTCTGAAATTCAACATGACATTTTGAATTGCCTTAAGTCGCTTATTGAAAGTCAATATCCCATATTATAAAACATGAGTGTACGTTTTCAAACGTGTTGAGTAAACGCCCGTGGTAAGATTCACATGTCAGCTGATAGACACCGTCATGATTTTTTTAGGCTGTTCGAATCCTACTCCAACATCGTATGATTTTATGGTCTTTTATAAATAATTTACCTCACGTCAGATGTTGTAAATGAAATGACATCATTGAACGATGACGTTAGAATATAGGGATTTAACGAAAAATGCTCGAATCGGAAACTGAAACTGAAAGTTGTCAAAACACAACCAAACGATGGTTATCATTTCTTCTTGCTTGAAGTGAGATGGTCAATTAAATTTATCTAAGTGTGTTCTAAAAACGTGTTCATGATTCTTATCAATATTCCATTTCTCATTGAGTTAAATATCCATAAACATTGATATCAAATATCTCCTAATAGTAAAAAAAAAAACATAATACAGAAAACAATTATAATGTTCAGTCACCTCGAAAGCGCTCATTCATTTAAGGCCAATTTGAAAAAATGAAGGATCTTGCCGTATACATTATATGATCACATAACATCTTCTTTTATGTTAAATACATTCACTAGTTTTAAATTATATACATTGTAGAAGTTGACTTGTCATTATTAGAACCAAGACAATATGTGTTATATAACATAAGTTTATCATGGTCTGAGGCTGGGAAGTATTGTAAAGATAATGGAGGTCATCTGGCTAATTTAGATGGTCCATCTAATATACCAGAAACAGGATACCAAAGCATGGTAAACGTGTACGTACTTCTACATTATATTCAAGTATTAAAATAAACCGTATTTCCTTTCAGGTGAGAGTTGTTTTTTGCTTTGTTTCGTGTTAAGGTCTCACAGTGACTTTGAGATGAAGAACAGCAACACAAACCCGCTCCTTCTGTGTTCTTGTGTGTTTTTTGTTGTGCATGTACTAATTTAGTGTCATGGATAGATATCCCATATCCTTATGCATTTCTATTATTAAATAATTTCGAGATGTGACTCCAAATGCAGATGCTGTTGTTCAATCGCAAAATAAATAATGCATTTATTTATTTTCTCTTGTCTTACAGTTCAGTTTCAGTCTATTTATACATTTGTACGTTTATGTCAAGTATTAGTTATCTTTTTAGAGAAACGCAACGTTGAAATCACATATTTTAAGAGGCATGTGTAGGAAATAGTCTTTTACAAAGAAATGAATATGTGGTGTTGTACAGTTGACTTCAAAAGAATACTGCTGTATAGTATACCTTTCTAAGTCTATTTAAAAAGAGGCAGAACATACAAATGGTACATCCAAAACTAATAAATTAAGATGACAATAGTTTACAGATTGTCAAATCTAGTCAATTGATAAAGAGACATGTCATAAGTAACAAACAAAAATAGGGAAAAGTGTAGCTTCACCAGAACAAACGTACCCGTAAGACGGCGAAAAGAAAAACCAAACGTTCACAAAATGCAAGACTGTGCAACACAAATCACTTCACAAACTACGGTGATTTCATTCGAACCTGAAGGGTGAGTACATCCAACCCCCTATATGTTTTCAACGGAAAAGACTCCGTTATATCACATTTAACCATATGAATAATTTTATCGTCTCTTTCTGTAAACACTGGTAAGTTTATAAGTATGACGGAATTGGTTCCCTTGAGTAGAACTTTAGTCGGTCAGATCGCTGACTTCAAACTCAAAGTTATCAGGTTCGATAACAAGAGAACAAAAATATATTTTCTAGTTAATTTTTTATGTTCAATATTGATTGTTGTAAATTGTTAAACAAACACCAGTAAATGTCATGTAACTTTGTTGCAGTTACTTATTTACGTCAAGAGATATGTGCATTGTTAAGTATAATTTTTATATTATACCATTAGTTTTCTCGATTGAATTATTTCGCATTTTTAATAGAGGGAGTTTTTACAGCCAACTAAATGGTATGGGTTTTTCTCCGTGGTGAAGACAGTACGGTTGTCTATAAATGCTTATATATTGTCTCATATGGAATGAAATACTTCCTCATATTTCTTTATCATGTGTATTTTATGACTAATATAACGATAAATTTCCGTGTTACTTACAAAACAAAGCATACATGTTACGACAAGCTAAAAACAAAAACAAATTTAACCTTTACAAGAAAATATTATTTTGGTAGCATGGTACATTGTACTTTTTAAACCACATTAGATGAATTGTCAAAAGACCAATAAAATCTACATATCCAACATAGTTCTCTATATATTTGGTTGAACTGTTGACTCTTTGTAGAAACGAACCTCATTTAGGGTGAAGTGGAAAACATTGTTATACAGTTTATTTTTGAAGGACTCTGATTTCTAAAATCTACTTTATTAGAACTTTGGTGGATAGTTGTTCCATTGGCAATCATACCATAATCTCCTCCTTATGTATATTAATAGTGTAGTTTGTTCTTATTTTAACCTGTCATCTTCCTCATGTATTAACAAACATATCTTAAAATAGAGCATTGACTCAAGGAAAAGATAGAGGTATTAAAAGTGTATACGTTCTTTCGTCTTTCGTGTAGCTGGTTGATTTGGAAATGATGGAATTAATTTATTTAAGATTTTTTTTCCAAAAGTCATTAAAAATATCGTGCTACTTATATATTTATGGTACTTATCAACCTGATTTGATTTTGAAAATAGTTTTTTTTTTTTTTTAATCTTTAATTAAGCATACTTCATATTTTTCACGTGCACGCTATACAATTATTATTCATATTTATCTAATAAACTAATATAATATCACAGTTTGAATTCATTCACTAATATACCACACAGACATATATGCATACCTTTACATATTGCAGAATTGTCACTTGGTTTTTTGTTTTTTGTATTTTAACTTTGAATTAAAAATAGAATTAATAAAATGTCATGATTAAATTCGACCGTATTTCTTTCACGTAAAAAAATACAAAATGACGAACTTTATTTCTTAGTAGAGAAACAGAAAAATAAGAATCGCCTAATTTTATCATATTGTATAACAAACATTTATTGGACCAGAAAGTACTATCCCTTAAGCATTCTTCCGTTTTCCTACTAAGCCGGTCTTGCTCTGTAAAAATCCATTCATCAACCGGGAAAATTCGTAAATAATCATCTGTGATTTAATTCTCTCATTTATTTTCCAGTTATCTAAATGTCATCATTTTTACAGAACAACAGCCATAAAACAAGTTTTAATTATAGATGTAATATAAAAATGCATAATAATGAAATGAGTACATCAATCTTACATCCATCTAATAATACCTCAGGCTAAACACTACTAATTAACTCCACTGATCCCCTTTTAACTAAAAAAGTATTACATGCCCTACTTCTCAGAAATCAATGAGCGAAAGATGTGGACCATTCATAAAAGTACAGTTTGTACTTATTCATTTGTCATGAAGTGCGATGTTTAATTTAATGAAAACAAAGTTGAGGAGATGAAAACACTTCGGTTTAATTTGTTTATTTTCATACATACTTCATGTTTAATTGAACGTAAGGATGGTTAATGACATTTTGATTGCTAATACACATGCTGATGTCTGCAATCAGCTTAAGTATATCATGCTAATCAAACCGAAAATGATAGTCAATTTGAAATGAAAATGAAAACAAAATAGCTTAATTACCCTGAGATACTTGAAAAAGTTACATGAGATTTTAATACGAGACACTATCTCTTTGCGTGAATTCACACTTCTTTTTAAATAATTAGTGCCAAGGACATATGGATTAGAGTGAAAACACATTTGATTGCCATGTATTATAGTTATAATATCAACAGTAAAATACTAATATATCAAGGTTTCTGCAACAAAATATAAGTATTAATGTCCTGAATTATAAACTAGCTGATACATTGGTCTTACGTAGTTCTTCTATTTATATCGTATTCCAGTATTAAATAATTAAGAAAAAACCACACGTCTACAGCAATATTGATATTTGTGCAGTTAAATTTTATGTTTTACAGCAAATATACAGTACGAATAAGTTTTTTGTCTATTACAAATAAATTGACAAGAGTACCATAATCGATATCTTACAGAGAACCGTCTTGAACGTGACGAAAAAAAACGTAAAATGGTAAAAAAAAAGAAAAAAAAAGAAAGAAAAACGAACACCAAGAAAAATTCAAAACGGGAAGTCCTTTATCAATAGGCAAAATCAAAAGCTCAAACACACCACACGAATTGAAAACATCTATCAAATTCTTTGTTTTCCAGGTAATTTCTAATGTAGAAAATGGTAGATAAATCATTGTTTTATAGCTAGGTAAACCTCTTAATTGTATGATAGTCGCATCTAATTCCATTAAATTGATAAAAGCGTAATTTCATTGCAGATATATGTTTTGACATGTGTGTATAAAGATTGTTTTGTCAAGGATAGATACACAATATCCTGTCGTTTTACATTACATATTAAAATACAGTGTGTTTCTCGTGAATATTTTTTTTTTATAATAATAGTTATAATGCATTTATTTTAGATAAAACTTTTCTTTTGTGTATGATTACAAAGGTTGTAAAAGAGGAGCGAAATATAATAGAGGGACATTCAAACTAATAGATCGAAAATAAAATGTCATTGCTAAAAAAGAAAAAGACAAACAAACAAACAAAAGTACAAAAAAAAAAAAACAACATACAAAACTAAAGACTAAGAAACACGAACATCACCAAAAAAGTGGGAATTTTCTCAGGTGCGTCTGAAAGGTAAACAGATCCTGCTCATCATGAGGCACCCGTAATAAAAACCCGGTTAATCGTCTTATTCGGTAGGCCATGTTCGTGAAAAGGGAACGGTATTGTAGTTACGACATTTAGGAACATATCCGAAACCATTTGTGAAATGGATATTTCATAAAGGTCAATCAACTTTTGATGGCGTCCGTAAAATGTACACAGTAATGTTTTTAACTTCACCATTTGGAAATTTGGTTTAATAGTTATTGTGTTAGCAGCAATCCTGCATCAAGAAAAGCATGATAGGAAACATATAAATGTTTTAATTATGTAAATGTTTTGAATTGATCACACTTTGTCCTATATAAAAAAAAAAGAAGAAAACCTGTAAACAGCAACTTGCTTGTAAAAAACTGTTGCTGTCTTTCGCTATACTCTATTTAGCTTCCTTCCATTTTCATCACATACTTAAATTGCGGAGATGCTGTTTATAGAGTTCGTAAACTAAGACGATCCATATATATTTATTCAACTATTATTTTCAAGGTTATCAATTAAGTAGTGTAGTAATTCTGAATATCGACTCCTAGGAGTCGATATTAAGAATTGAACGATGGACAGTCAGTGCGTGAATTTTTCTTGCTACCTGATTGGAAGATATTACGAGACGTGAATAATCAAAGTTTATTGATTGGTTAGGACAATCCAAACCTAGTTAATGTCCTTCAATCCCGTAGAGTATCGGATTTTCCCTCTCTATTTTAGCAATTAGATTTTGCCTGGTCATTAATCATGCATATTCATGATATTGGTACACAGATAACTTTTATCTATAAATAGTCGAATCTTCTGGAGTTTCGTAAACAACAACGTTAAACGATTAATACTACTTCATAACATGTGACCTCACGTGTGTGGTAAAATTTGTTGATTGATGCACGTGGCTATTCTAGTAAATGAATAAATCTTCACAGCGAGAGCACTTTCCATTTTCATCAGCTAAGAGTCGACTAGCCCTTTTTGAAAGGCTAATGCTTGTAATGCTTATATATTGACTTTATACATGCTCATACTTTTCGTAGACCGCTTGTGTGATTTAATGAGATTTTATGCTGAATGGTATTTAAATCACGGAAACCATGTTGAAATTTCTGTGGAAATTATGTTTCAATAAGGATTTCAGTGAAGGAAAATTATTGATCGGTACTTGGTGTCTTTTTCTATTGTAAATTTGTTATCTGTTTTTTAAAAGCTCTTTTCCCATCCAACGATATAGCTCGACGACCCAAAACTTGTTTTTATAGTTTCCGTTGTTTAGTTTTACAAAAGACTTTGGGGCGGTTGTAAAACGAAAAATCACAAAAATACTGAAATCCGAGGAAAATTGTAATTGATAAAAGTTTCGAACAGCGGTATACTACTATTGCCTTTATTTAAATCTATGAATATATTTTGTTTTCGTTTATTGCTGTAGTTTTCTCTTTTGGATAATTACACAGTTCCTTGTTTTTACAAAAGTATTCTGTTTTTCTATGGCATATGGGTGTTGATGCATCTTGTTATCTTCAGTGTCTTTTTACATCAGATCGAAGGGAGAACATCTAATTTGTGATAGCATAACATATATCCAGTTTGGATGTTTGTGCAGTCGATCAGACTACACTATTTTATTATGACAATTTTTTTGCTAACATTTTTAGAGTCCCACATACTGTGAATTCATTAATATTTATTGGATACCACTTTTCGTGGATTGTATTGGTACAGGAGAATCACGATTTGAAACGTTCAGCGAAATACTAATTGTCTAGGGCTATGTATGCAGACTTTGCCAAAACTACGAAATTAAATATCCAGGAATATGCAGTTTTCCTCAAACCACGAAAATTTGTATCCACGAAAATAAAATGCATCCATCGTATCAAATAATAATAGCGATATCAGACAAACAGGGTATCTTTTGTATTTTAGGAATGAATTGTTTTGGATTGGCCTTAGGCGAACAGAAAACATTGGATGGCATTGGTATAACAATACTGATTTGGAATGGTCAAATTTCAAGTATAAGCCTAACGAATTTGACTTTATAAAAGTATGCGGTGCTGTGTCATTGTCTAGTGGTTGGTGGTATAATGAGGTTTGCGATGAAAAGAAACGATTTCTTTGTCAGTACCCTAAAGGTTATTTTGTTATTTTTTTTTCTTTATGTTTATCAGAAAAAATACTGCGTTAACAATAAATGTGTAAATCATTAATTCGTCTCCACTTTTATCATGAGCTTTTGACTGTTGTCAGATGGTGAAATATTTGTATTAGTCAAAACTGAAGTAAAACTTTTTTGAAGTAATATAACATGCTGAATTTTGCCTTAGCGATTTCAATCGTAAAAATTCTAAGTATGTTTTTAAAGATGCAACCGCTTTTACATATTTGTAGTATGAAAACAACTTGCTTTTCAAACTTTTCTATTTGTAGAGTCATGTGAATTTATCAGAACTGCTAATGCAAGTATCATGGCATACAATGAAGAACTATATGACGACGTATCTGCAAATTATTGCCAAAATAAGTGTATATCTGCCAAGTTTTGTCTCTCCTATGAGTACAATACCAATAGTAGGATATGCCAAATAAGTCAGGAGAACAGATGGACTGTTGAACAGTATTATCATACAAATTCTGTTAATTGGAACTATTTTCATAGACGTTGTAGTTTTGGTAAGATATTACAACGTGTACACACTAGTTTTGTTTGTTAAACAATTTCATTTGCTTTCAGTTAACCTTGAAATATTTAACAAGATTGAAAATTTCAACAGAGGTGCGAAAGATACCAAAGGGAGACTCAAACTTATAGATCGAAATAAACCGACAACACCATGACTAAAAATGAAAAGGACAAACAAATAATAGAAATATAAAGACTAAGCAACACGAACCTCACTAAAAACTAAGGGATGATCTCAGTGTTTACTTGTGATGGTTTACTTTTACAAATTGAGACTTGGATGAAAGAGTTGTCTCATTGACACTCATACCATATCTTCGTATATCTATTGTTATATTGGTTGTTAAATTTAGAGCATGGTAATTTAGTTGTAAGGTACCACATCAAAGTGATTAACTTTTTATTCCAGGATATAATACGGTCAAAGAAATAACTACCTTAATGTCTACAACAGGTATGTATATTAACAGAATCGGAAGAATAATTAACAATTTAGCCAAGTCAAAAATACAATTAACATGTCAGTATTGTCATTTATAATTATTGCTGATAAGACAAGGTATAGAATAATGATATCACTCAAATATGGAAATTAAGGAAGATACAGTCTGTCGTACATGTACAAGGTTGATGCATATATATTATAAATGTCAAACTAAACGGAAATATATTCACTTTGTTTTCTCTTTTTGATTCTTTGTATCTTAGATCTTCACGGATTAGCGTAACACACGGTATGCCTTAGTAAACAGGTAATAAAAGAATAAATATGGATGAAGTATACCTGTCTCAGATAAAACATTAATAGTCAGAATTGCATATTTTTTAAATAGGGTGCGCCTTTGTTCGACATTGACAAAGTACGCGTATAACGATTAATCTTATCTCATATACGTTTCTAAGAATATGATTGGTTAAAAGCAACGGCGCGGAAAAAAATTATATTTCATATGGGGGTAGTAAAGTGGTTTATTTCAATACTTTGTTGACGTATTTCTTTGTTTTTATAGTGTTTAAGATTAAAACACAATAATGACCACTATTTTGGACAATTTTCCTAGTAAGGCTGTTTGTTATTCTCGCATATTGTTGTCAATATCATTGTATATGACTGTCACACACGTGAGAGGTCTAGATAGCTATAAAACCTGGGTTAATTCATCATTCGTACAGCTAAATGACTGTACCAATATGGAATTAACTGACCCAATATATGTCATATAAGGTCACTAGCATACCATTAAACTGATAATGTATACATACTAGCTCGTGTATAAATAGATTCGTTATCATGACGAAAGTAAACACAGCTTAGTATACGTTATATATTTTGCTGATTGTTCAAGATCACCTGGAACTTTTTCTCAGCCTTGTCCTTTGGTCTTACGATAGAAATTGTCTTATTCTAAATCATTCCACAAAATTTGTGTTTATATTTATCGGTGGAATAGTTTCCATATAATGAAAAGAAATATGCATTTTTTATAATATTTGTAGAATCTATTACGACTACATTTATTGGTTCAACAAAAATGAGTGAAATCCTCACGACAGATGACACAATGACTACGTTAGATCCAATAGCGGAAAATGAAAGAATGTTTCAAGAATTAAAACAAGAAATGAAAACAATGAGTGACAAAATAAAAAAGAAACAATTAGAAAAAAGTAAAACAAGTGCAGAAGATAACCGTCCTTCTGCAAAAGGTGTTGGAATAGTAGCAGCAGTAATTTTAATTTCAATATTTGGAAGTGTAGTGTTGATGGATGTTTCGACTATAGGTGTACAATGTAAAGAGATTTCAAAAAGAGAAGCACGAAAAATCAGGCGGTATAGACGTCGAAATGATTCATCATTTTATTCACATAACAATAACAATAGGAATCATTTAGGAATAAAGGATATATCGTGTGATCCTTCCGCCAAAATAAGTATCAATACTGAAGCAGCTTCTTCAGAATCTATTGACATTTCAGTAATTAGTGATAAATTAGACAAACAGGATGAGTATGGTAAACTGGTCTCGTTACATTGCACAAAAGAAGTGAATGACGATAAACTAGCAGTAACAAACAAATCAAACGAAAGACACGTCTGTAACTTAGAACTCATTGAGGTACTTCTAGACAGTCAAACTATAACAAATGAGACCTTGTCATCAAATCATGTTCGAACAGATAGTTGTTCTAGTGATGGCAAAACACAAATGACTGTACAACATACGGAAACTTTATCTTCTGGGGATGTAGATGTACAAATCGAAACAGAAGCCAATGTGGCTCAATCATCAAAATCGTCTGTTATGTTAAACATTGATAAACCTATAATGAAACCTAATGCAGAACTAGAAATGGCTATATGTGAATCGAATGTTTTGAGCACACAAACAAATATGGTTTATGAGGAATGCAGTAAATCAAATGAAATCGAAAATGGTATCGTACACCCTATTGAACATAAAAATAAAGTTATTACATACCTTTAATGTATAAATGTATATGCAAATACTATATCAATTCATATGCAAACAACAAAATGTAAATGTTTTAATTTTTATTTGATACATAAACCAAAGCCAGGACAATCGTGTCTTTACGTTTTATTCCAATCATTTCTATAATAGGAAGTTTTAATTGTTATCACTCTGTCTTTTGTTTTAGTCCTGTAAAGGATAACTTGATTGGATGATAGGTATCTCCTATTTTTACATAATCTGGGTATCCAATTTTAATGGTCAGTCCAAAATCTATCGGCGTATTCGATACCTTCATAGGATGTTTATTCTTTCCAACTGAAAAGAGCAAAGGATAATATTATGTTATATATATATATAAAACAATAGACAAAAATAAAACAATCCTTGAAACGTCATCCGTTAGTCCGTCCATATGTTAAGGCGTAGGTACAATTTCTGGTTACAGCAGATAGTTTAACAAGACTTTATGAGCATGTTAAGTTGAAACTAAGACCACATGTCCTTTATGATTAGAATATTACGTATGTGTGTGACAATTGTGTGTAGACTAAGATTGATGTTGAATATCCTAAATAGGAGGCATATGTAACAACAGTATTTTAAAACGTTTAAAGCGCCAGTTTATGCAGAATGCCACAGTTTTTAAACTGTATGTTTCTGACTGTGATAATACTTAATAATTATTATGCAAAAAGCGATGTTCTATTCACACATATGACGAAATTTGACTGGTAAATGAATGTATTGCAATCTTATATATTGTAATGAAATTAATTACTACAATAACGAAAATAAATGAGCGTTTATTTTTTTCTGAAATAAAAGGCTTATACATTTAACTACAATAATGAATAAGAAATGTATCATGCATTATATTATATTTCAGACGTGACAGACTCGTGTCTTTCGTGCATGTAATGTAAATATATGAAAATATTATTTATTAATGTATTGTCACTTTTAACATGTTTAATATATGCATGTAGATATGCAGTTCTTTTCAATGATGGCTTGTAATGCATTCTAAACAAATTCCATTGTTCAGCAAACTAGGCTTTATGGAGACTGTGGCAAACCCACGAAATCAAATATCCACAAAATGTAACTTTTCGCTTATCCAAAAAAATGATACCCATTAAAACAAATTAATTCATAGTTTAGCAATAAAATCCTTATAATGTCATGTTAAGAGGGATATATATTCCATATGCATGCGCTGCTGATATTTGTCCACCTTTGATGGAACATTGTTCGTGTCTTTTGTAGTAATGTTAACTTATAAACTGCCTCTCCGTGTCAATGACTAAATGTAAGTCAAGCTATGATATTGTGATGTTACATTATTGTTTCAGGTAAGGGTGAAGGTTGGTATCTATCAAATTATTTAAACCCGCTGCAATCCTTTTTTTCCTGTCATAATTCAGGAACCTGATGTTCAGTTTTTGTCTTTTGTTGATGTGGTTCATACGTGTTTCTCGTTTCTCGCTTTCCAGATAGATTAGACCGCTTGTCCCGTTTGAATGGTTTTACACAAGTCATTTTTGGGGCCTTAATAGCTTGCTGTTCGGTGGGAGTCAAGGCTCCGTGTTAAATATCGTACTTCGACCTATAATGGTTTTTCCCTTACAAATTGTGACTTGGATGGAGAGTTGTCACATTCGCACTCATACCACATCTTATATCTAGGAATCACATCTTACTGTTTTTGTCATATATTTCTGATTCAAGTTCAATAGGCTAGATACTAAAACAACTAGAATTTTAAAAAAATCATAAAAAAGGCTTATTAACTAATTTGTCAGACTTAAGATTCTTAAAATTGGCAAGTAGTTGCGCTAAACCAAAACAGTCAGGGTCAAAATCATAAAACGAAAACGCAATGAAAACACAAAATTCCAAAACATGCCAAAATCTGACTATGGTCATCTTTGCTTGGGAAAGAAAAACCTTTTGTGTTTTAGAAAGATGTTAAATAAAGTCATCAGTAGTATACCGCCGTTCGAAAGTCCTATGAAACTATAACTTTAGAAAACGGAGTCATGACAACCGACCTTCACACCAAAAAAACTGATAAACACCAATTTCTCTCTCCGAAGAGTTGCCACCCGAAACACTGCTCCCGGAGCATTCCGTACAGCCAAGCCATCAGGTTAAAACGGATTTGTTCATCGGAATCAAAATTAAACCATCGTTTGGGGCAACTCAGACAGCAACTTAGATCAAGAGGTTATAAGAACAAAAATATTTCAGAAGCTTTCGGTAAAGCAAAAGAAAAAGACCGAACAAACCTACTTGAATACTAAGAAAAGACGGCCCAGACAAATAAAATCCCGTTTGTTGTTAACTTTCATCTTGACCTGACAAATCTTTCATCAATTGTCCACAAACACTGGCGTCTTATTGAAAATGATCCTTCCTTAAAAGAGATTTTTCCATCACCTCCCGTTATGGCTTACCGCAGACCCAAAAACCTCAAAGATATTCTAGTAACATCCAAAGTATCTAAACAGGAGATATCAACAATCGGAGGTTATACACCATGCGGAAGGGGCAATTGTAAGTGCTGCAGCATCGCCACTATCGAAACCCAATTCGTCAGCACAGTCACAAAGAAAAAATACAACATATTCATAACATCAAATTGCAAAACGCAAAATTGCATTTATGTTCTAACGTGTGGAACTTGCAAAATACAATATTTTGGTGAAACAGAAACACCATTTAACATCCAATTAAATAACCATCGGTCATTTTATACAAAAGAAAGGAACTGCCCAATTACAAGACACCTTTTAAGAGCAGGACATGATTTTGAAAACGTCACATTTCAAATCATTGAGAAAAATCAAAATTGGGATACACAAGGAAGACAAAAAAGAGAGAGATTTTGGATGCACCAGTTACGAACTCTTGAACCTGATGGACTCAATGAGAGAGACGAAAAAAGATTTAAAAACAAATCAAAACCATAATTATCTTGAAATCATACCAATTAATTTATAGAAATTCATACAATTAATCGAACATCTATAAATGTGTTAAACTTTTATTCCAAGTTCATGTAGTTGTAGCTACAAACATATTTTATGCAACATCAATCAATATGTTACACTTTTCCTCAACTCTTGTATAGATTAAGCTACAAAAATATTTTTTTGTCATGCATCCGATTTCACCTTGAGAGATGCACACGCCTGATGAAGCTAATTTGTTTAGCGAAATATTGCGTATTTATATTTAACATCTAATAGAACTTTTTAATGTATAAATTAGTGTGTTTAAGTTATATTCTTAGACATTTATATATATATATATATTTGTTATTTGCGATACAATTTTTTTTTCATAATTGATGCTCGATTAATACCAGAAAGATGCGATTTGTAGTTAGTTGCATGATATTTTAGACTTAAATATATAAATATAGGTATGGTAAACAACTAACCTGCATGTGAATGTGAATGTGAATGAGACGGTTTTCGATGTACAGCTGCAATAGTGTTAATCATAAGAACTATTGTCAAAATGTACCAAAGTATATGTCCACACATCCTGAAAAAAAATATTTGATATTTTTAATTTTACTTCATTCTGTCATCTAATCAATGTTGATTGGCATACTTTTAAAATGTATAGCTTTTCAAAACATTTAACACATATATATATATAACGAAGACTTCCTAAATTTCAGCGAAAAAAAAAAAGTTTAAAGTTTTGATACTTTTTTCTTAGTGTCCAATAACTTATTAAAACATGTTAAACTTATAAAGTTTTTTTTTGTATTAACTTACTTGTATTTTTGTTGACGTTTTGTTTCCTCCACAAAATACACGTGTGCAATTTATTGTTCATGCGGAGTCCGGAAGCATCATTAAACCCACACTTTTGTCTATGCTCGTTAAATTAAAACTGCAGTCTATTCTGACAGAGTAATAAACATAACAGTAAGATGAGTATAATATATTATCAGCCTTTGTTACCTTACATAACTTTTTATATTCAATTGTTGTCAATGCGCGCTTTATTTATAAAGGCGTGATATTATTGTCTGACCTATGTTTATGCATTGACATTATTTAATTTTAAAAATGATAGTTGTCAAGCTATATGTATATCATATAGCATAAATTATTCTAAATAAGTGTGGTAATGAGATACATTGTTTACATCCTGTCCTTTGAATGGTTCAATTAAGCCTTAAGCAAAACGTTAAGCAACGTGCATGAAACCTTTTAAGATATGAAACATTCGACATGTTCGAGCTTGAAGATGTATTACGTCTATTGTTCTTTGTTTGAAAAGTTATTTCTATGTCCATCTGATAAGGTTGCAGAGTAAAGTAAGTAAATATAGTTTTCTTCTTTTATGCACCTAGATTTAAAGGTACATATGTGCGAAGAGTATATTACTTTCAATATTCTACATGTAATGCATTTGTACGAGTAATCTAAATTATTTTGTTAGAAGGAAACAATGTAGCGACTAATCAGAAGAAAACTTGTGCTGGAATAAAATTGAGGAAGGAAATAGGGAATGTGTCAAAGCGACAACAACCCGACAATAGAGCAGACAACAGCCGAAGGCCACCAATTGTCCGAGACCACAACTGTCGTCCCTTGATTTTCGTTGTTCACAAATATAGTCCCTAGTTTTGACAGTGGGTTACTTGCCATTAATTTTTATAATCCTTCCAAATTTATTTCTTCATGTTTAATGCCTCAAATTGCAAGTAGGGGGTGAAATTACACTGTAAAAAAATTTGGGTCCAGAATTTTAAAGGAAAGTAGTGATTTGGTCCAGGTGAAAAAGGTTGATAAAATAGTACTTTGGAAGCTGTCAAAAGATTTCAAGACGCCTTAAAGATAAAATTGTCCATATTTTGAGTTTTCTATAATTTTGATATAATTTGTTCCAAAAGTAGTACAACACACTGTAACAGTTTCTTTGAGAAAGCGCAGGTGGGATTTTTTAATTTTCATTTATGTTCTAAAAGAAATGCACTACGAAATAATTGTGGTCTCGGACCCAATGGGTCTTCAATGTAGCGAGAAACTCCCGCACCCGTAAGCGTCCTTAAGCTGGCCTCTTAAAAAATATGTATACCAGTACAGTGATAATGGACGTCATACTAAACTCCGAATTATACAAAAGAAATTAAAATTAAAAATCATACAAGACTAACAAAGGCCAGAGGCTCCTGACTTAGGACAGGCGCAAAATTGCGGCGGGGTTAAACATGTTTATGAGATCTCAACACTCCCCCTATACCTCTAGCCAATGTAGAAAAGTAAACGCGTAACAATACGCACATTAAAATTCAGTTCAAGTTCAAGAGAAGTCCGAGTCCGGTGTCAGAAGATGTAACAAAAGAAAATAAATAAAATGACAATAATTCATAATTTACAACAGATTACTAGCAGTTAACTGATATGCCAGCTCCAGACCTGCCAATAAGAAAATAATTTCGTTTGAAAATAGATGTTGGAATGGGACAAAGCTTCCCACTTTCTATAACCTTTTTAAATACCTATGTTAATATGTTGCACTTTTTCGCAAGATAATTCGGCCCTATATTTTTTACTTTCTGTTCATGTAAAAGTTACATGTTTTTATCTCTCTAAAACACCATTATTTAAACACTTCTAACTGTTGGTTACCAGGCTTATTAACATAAAAAAAATCTCTTATAAAGCCAGTTATCAACCTGTTTGTGTTATGATACAAGGGAAGGTTTCATAATAATAAACTGTTAGTGTTAGTGTTAGTGCTAGTGTTAGGGTAAAAGTTATTTCAATTTCGATATCATAATCATCAAATTCAACATTCATCACAATTTTTCAATTTTTTTGAAACGTTACTGATTACAGTGAAAATGATTCGAGCGTATACAAAACATGCGTCTGACGCAAAAAGAAAATTTCAATTGTGATTTTATCTATGCCTTGATCAAAACCAGACCACCATCAACCTTTAAAGATATATACCACATCAATAGCATACAAAGCATCTTCAAGATCTGCATGTTGGATTTTTTTTCTACTGTTCAATGGAATCAAACTATGTTTTCGTTGTGTCGTTTGTTTTCTCCTATTTTTGAGTGTGAATTCACATTACTATAAGACGTGTCACGGTACTTTTCTATCCCAAATTCATGTATTTGGTTTGGATGTTATATTGATTATTCTCATCGGATGTTGTCTAATGCTTAGTCCGTTGCTGTGTGTGTTACATTTTAATGTTGTGTCGTTGTTCTCCTCTAATATTTAATGCGTTTCCCTCAGTTTTAGTTTGTTACCCCGATTTTGTTTTTTGTACATAGATTTATGAGTTTTGAACAGCGGTATACTACTGTTGCCTTTATTTTCCATTTCCCCTTTAAAATCTTTATTTCTTTGAAGAAATTGAAAAAAAATCCCCTAGTCCCACTTGTGCAGAACGATTTTACATAAAACGGTTTAAGAAGCCGGTATTGTTATTTATATTGTTTTTTTGAATCATGTATTACAATTGCTTACAAACGGGAGGTAGGCTAGCCATAAAACCCGGTTCAACTTACCATTTTTTTTATTAAAATGTCCTGTACCAAGTCAAGAATATGGCAGTTGTTATTAAGTAGTCTGTTTCTGAGTTTTTTTTGGCGTTTGTTTTTGTTGCAGTTCAGTATTTCTGTTGTTCCATTGTTTTCTCGTTATAGTTTGTAACTCGGAATTTGTTTTCGCTTAATCAATTTTTGACTATTGAACAGTGGAATGCTTCTATTGCCTTTCATTATCTTCCATCTGTACTCATATATATACCTTCCTAAACCTGTACGACCTTTTCTTGGGATCGATCGATATGGTATGAAAGCATTTTATTAAGTCTTGATGACAAAGCCGCAAGATACATGATGGACCACTTGTTTATTTAGAAAGGGTATTAGTATAATATCTGCTTTCATGTTATATCTCTAGTTTGAATGATCGATATCTTTGCTTGTGCATGTTCGCAAAACGTTCATTTTCTTTAAAACTGTATATGGAACGTAAATGATTCAAAATATTAAGGTTTTTGTCCCGGTTTTTAAACCTTTGTATTTTATTTGACCTTCCAACTTGTTTGATTAGAGCGCCACTAATCAGGTATTACGTAGTCTATACGTGCGTCTGGTGTATATAATTATAAAATTGGTATATTTGTACTTTTCAAATATTTGGCTTCCACAACTTTTGGTCCTGAGCCGATACATTTACGGCAAAAGTTTTTTATCAACTGTACGGATGAAAATCAACTGTCATATTCCTGATTTTGTACAGACATTTTCCGAAAAACGTCGTGTCAAACCTTGTTCTATAGATAGCGAGGCCTCCCACTTGTTTATTTTGAAACGTGTTTCGATGTAACAGGTTAATTTATTTATTCTAACAATCATGCATTGTACTATGAAATAACCGTATTATATCCTCCAAATTTAGCGAACTGCATGTTATGATTAAAAATCTCTTAAATTCATATAATTGGATTGTACATTTTATTGAAAATGGGGAAAGTTACATACAGACACGGGATAAACCATATCATAAATTGTTTTACCAATGGATGTGGTCATACCAAGTCGTTTGGTACGTTTACTGCATTATCTATAAAAAAATGAATTACTTGTAAACAAAACACACAGGTTTGATTAATGAAAACGCACTAACAATTCAAAATAATCTTGGAAAACAAATTCAATTTTTTTTGACTCATTTTGAAGTCCTCTTATAAAGGCAGCTTAACCAGCTGATATGAATAGTAAATTGTTGAAATTGTGAAATGAAAAATTAGCACTACCCTTCAGTAAATCCCTTAGACTCCTTATATCCATTATTGTGCATACTTTCAAATCTAATTGCCATGTTAATGGCTTTGTTTTGTCAAATGCAGGTCGAAGCATGAATTGCAGTTTTAAATTCTGATTTGAAAACAAAATAACACTGCTTTTTTGTATACATTCAACAATACCGATAATATTCAACTCTGGTGGTTAAAATAAAATTGTTATACATGTTTTGAATGTTACTAATATTGTTCAATGTAAAAGGATTTTAAGTTTTTTATTTGGACCGAAAACAGTTGAAATGCTTGGATAATCTCGCTTTTTTCCGTTCATCAATAAGACATAAATCTAATACTGTTTATATTTTTTGTCTCACATAGTCATATGTGGGCTTCAAACTACAAGATGACTTTATTTATGTCTTGATCAACACCAGACCACCTTGGGCACCATTCAGTCTGTAAAATGATATACATGCTCCTAAAGATACTGAGGAACATTTAAACCCAGAAATCGATTTAAAAACCTTACAACACCATGGCTCGAACAGAAAAAGGCAAACAACAATACACAAAACATAAATAAAAACAAAATATTGGGCAATAGATTCAGGAAATTGACATCCCTTGCTTGTGGTTTCGCCTTATGCTTAGATATTCTAGATCAAAATAACCTAATTAGACTTTATAGTCATCATTGCAAACTTTATATTGCAATGACCTTTTTAGTGCTAAAATAACAACCAGTTTTCAGTTAATACAGAATCAATGAAACACTTTTTATCCCTTCCCGTTTGAAAATTAAATCTGTTCAAGACAGTCAAAAATAACCTGAAGATAGATGAGTTGTTAGTGTCTAATCATTAAACATACAGTGGTCCTGGAGCCAGTATGTTAATTGCATATTGGTTTCTTAATTCTTATGTATGTTGCTTAATTTCCCCATCCTGCTATTTTTCTTTTATATGTTCCTATATTATTTCTCCTTGCACTTGTCCAACTATTTTTCTGTGATGCAGTTAGATCATAATATGGTATAATATCATGTTGTTATGTCTTTATAATATATATCAAAATGGTAGACCACTTTGCTATCTGGAATACATACTTCCCATTTCCATTCTCAATTCCCATGACACATTCCGTATTTCCATTCTCAATTTTATTATATTATATTTTAATTTATAAATAGCGAAATCCATTTTAGTGCAAATCGAAAACCTGGTATTATATAATATTCAAAGATCTTATTACAGTGTTTAATCATTTCCTTTTTAATATTCTGTAAAATTTATTTGAAACATTTTTACTTGAGTGATTTAAAGGAGCATTGTATGTCCAATTAATGTTCCCTCACTTAAATTCTCATGATTAATTTATAACATATACTTAAACGTATATTCAAGTTACAAAAATCCCAAAATAACAATAAACAATGCGAGGATTCGTACTTATGTATCATCATTTCGTGCTAATGTTAGATCTGACGCTATCTAATTATCAATGGAGAGAACGAAGGCTGCCGATGGTAATATAACGCGATATAAGCATAAATGTTAATTTGAATATATAAATAAACTGCCACTCACTTGCAATCGCATAATGATGATGTTTCAATGACATTTTTATTTCATGTAACTGTCATTAATTAAAAACATATGTAAATCATATTTTTTTTTTAGGAGAAAGATTAATTGTGGGCTAGACGGTTATTCCAGGTAGCATTTGTTTCGAATTCACTTTTCAATGTCTACATTTTTTTTCAAACGAATGACCATACCAGCAACCAATCTCTAGCTAAGGGTAACATTAATGGTTTCATAAATACGGATGAAAGTGAGGTTTGAATATTAAATTGCAAGCCAATAACACATTTCAGATGTTTTGTTCCCCAATGCTCTTCAACTTCGTACTTTATTTGCCCTTTTTATTTTTTGGGGATTCGAGTGTCACTGACGAGTCTTTTGTAGACGAAACGCGCGTCTGGCGTAGATACAAAATTTAATCCTGGTATCTACGATGAGTTTATTTATAGCTTATTTTTTACCAATTTTAACCAAACTGAATGATAACAGCGTAATATTATATATATTTCCTTCACATAAAAGATCCAATGCTATCAGTTTCAATCAATAAAAATGCTATCTTGAAATTATTACTTTACCTAATTGGTTGTTTTATGGTTTGGTTAAGATTCATTTGGAGTATATATATAATTTGGAATAGTTCAGGAAGGAGATAGGTAATTAAATGACAGTATAGGTATTCTCAACATCTAAATCTGATCGATGAAAATGTTGCTACACATTTTTAGTAAAATTTGAAAAGCATTATGAATAATTTATTTTACCAAATCCGCATCTCGCGATTTAAGTTGTATAAATTATCTATGTATAGGGTTAATTGCATATCATCAGTCATAACATAATAACCACGAAATCCAAAAAATTGTAAAAGCTGACGCTATTTTTATGATACTGCCAAGCACTACATACATTTTTGGAAAGATTAAACTTGTCAACTTATAAATGTTTGAAACAAAAACAAAACATATTCAAATATGTGGTCTAATTCGTAGCTTATGCATTTTTAGAGTTGAATATTTGTTTATGGTTAGAAACTAAATATTCATATTTACTTATAAATGTATTTCAGTTTTTTGTGGTTACCTTCTATTCCATTGACAATTTCCCATATTTTTTTTATAATCAAACAATAAATAAACGCTGTTCTGATACAGTTGTATTGAACAAGAACTATAGATTTATGTCAAATTGATCATGTTGACCAGAGAACAAATTTTAGCGGTATACTACTGTTGCCTTTATTTACTATTTATTGTCAAACTTTGAATGGTGGACCAAATGTTATTGAACCACTTTTATTTTAAAGTTTACTGTTATCGTGAGACTGGTTGCTGAAATGGCTTTGATAACGAGGTGTAACAGGAATGTGTGGTGTTAAAAATAGACAATTACTTGGACCTAGTAACTTGCATGACAACATCTCCGCTGTTGGAATAAGACACAAGTCCGATATTTAATCATTTTGGGGTGATATACGTGTAGTTATAATACAAGTAAGGCGGGTGATCATTGATATAAGTTCGACTGCCTGACGCTCACTTAAGTAAAAACTCAAGAAAACTATTCTAAATTGAGGATTTTGTTCGGTTATATTATAACTTCATAATTAGAAACAAGGTCATAATTTGACGACTAAACCATATCATTAGCACTTAAAAGATTAACAATAGAAGATCATGGATGTTAGTACTAATTTAAGTTACCAATGAAGGCTTCCACAATGAATAGTAATAATCTAACAAACAGAATGTTTAATCAAAACATAGGTAATAACGTTTTAAAATGATTCTGAAAGACTGCGAATGTGAATAAAATTACATGGACGAAAACAAAAAATTCACAAAAATACTGAAAATGACCGTACCAAGTCAAAAATATCACTGTTGTTATCCATTCGTTTGATGTGTTTGATCTTTTGATTTTGCCATTTGATTCGGGACTTTTGTGATTTTACTTTATACTGAACTCCCAGTAAATTCAAAACGGAAAGTCCCTAATCAAACGGCAAAATCAAAAGCTCAAACGCATCAAACGAATAGATAAAAACTGTTATATTCCTGACTTGGTACACGGGTATTTTCTTATGTAGAAAATATTGCAAATCACATGCTTTCGACACAATAATTATTAGTTTAACAATGTTGTAAAGACGACAATTAATTACAGAGTACTTCATCAGTTCAAACAGGGCCGTAACTACATGGAGGCAAATGAGGCAAATGCCTCATGTTTGAAATTTCAAAAAACAAATTTGAAATAAAATCTTGTCTTCATATCAAATTGTTTTCACGGCGAGTGTCTTGTAATAAGCAAGTTCTCTCTTCTCTAATGTCGCCCTTGCATGTTTTTCGTAATCCATGTTTCTAATTAACTTTTAGTTTTCAGTGTTGATGGTCTTTTGTTTTAAGTTATGTGTCTTATCTGTACCCGGATTTGTCTTTTGTTCATTTATTGTCTTACTTTTTGACTATAGTCTAAGTGTTGATTTTCGTTCGTAAATCTAGTAATTTGTTGTAAACTTGAGTTTTCTTATACTGAAGGACCTTTTGTCTAATGAAAAAAAAATATATTAAATTGTGAGAATATTTGAATTAAGATCTACGATCACGGGTGAACGGTAGTGTTGTTTGGCAATGTTGCATGTCCACCGATGTCCAGACATTGTGCGAGAAATATTTTAAGAAGAAAAGATGCTACTGGACACAGAAAAATTGGTCGTTTCATCATGGAGAATTAAACTTAATATTAAAGAACTGGCTCTTTTTTTTTGTAGATAAAACTAGATAGCTGGCATGGGTTAACTTAAAGCGAGACTACCAATCTCCCGGTATCAAATCATTTGAAAAATCAACAATGTATTGCCATATGACCTGTTACATTGAAGGGTTAAACTTGCATTAAGTCGTGTTCAGACCCTTTAATAGAAAATAAAGGAATACGGAGTACACGTGCACGGGATTTAATCGCACACAAAGTCAATACATAGAAAAAATACAAATAATCAATGGTCAGGGTTTTTATTCTTGTTCTTCATCTTGATAGTCACTGGAGGTTCTTCAACAATAAAAGAATCATTAATACCATAAAACAAAGTCAAGATGGTCCCTAGTGTCGACTGCTTAAGCGGTACTTAAAGTATAATACTGCACTGTCACTATATTTAAACTCAGACATACAAAAAAAATCACCAAAGTCTAAACACAATACAAGATAAGAACAGACAAATCCGGTATTAATGATTATGAGAATTACGATTATTGCTTTATCCTACATATCGGTCTTTTGATGTTGTCCCTTAAACCTAAAAGTCTTAAATTACAATGAATCTATATATTTTGCTTTGAGACCAGAATATTGTCGAAAAAATAGTTAAAAATTAATTGCGTTTCAGAGTAAGAAAGAGTCGAGGAAACGCTCAGAATGCACGATTTTGCATCATTTTTTTCAGAGCTTCTGGGGGCCTTGAGCGGCCCCCAGACCCCTCGCCGAAAAAATTTTCGCCTCGCTTCGCTCGGCGAATATATTTTGCCACACTTTTAAAAGAGGCTAGTTACGGCCCTGTCAAAATAGTATACATAATCGAAATGTCTCAAAGAGATAACAACCTGATCAATGAGAAAACAGCACAAAGCCACCAATTGTGGTTCTTCCGCACAGCAAGAAAATTCTGCTTAGTCGCGGGCTTTATATTCACCCAAAACAATACAAATTAACCAAACAAAAAACACATACAAGACTAGAAAAGGCTGGATGTTCCTGACTTGGGATAGGCGCTAACATACGGCTGGATAAAACATGTAAGATCTCAACCCGACCTTTAACTATTATAGATACTATGGTAGCAAGATCTTTGTATATTGTAGTAGCATGAAAACATAAATACATTAAAATGTTACAAACTAGGGCTGGTGAGCTTAAAATAGAATGGCTTATTGTTTGGATTCATATATAGCAGTGAAAGAGGAAATGGTATACATTTTATTTGTATTGCCATCATACTTAAAATAGGTAATTAGATATACAAATAGCATAATTACTGACAGAAAAAATATTCCAGATTGAATAATGGATTCCTAATCTTGACCTCTTCTTTCAAAATAAGACTATATATGCAAAATACTGATCTAAAAGTACATGAAGTTCCTGAAAGCGAGGTCAAACTTGATTACAAATAATGAATAAATCATGCTTCCCTGACTAAAATCAGTACACATCCAACGAATTAAGTGTAGAGACATAATAAACAGTCTGTGAAAACATGACCTTGCCTTATCCCTATATACAGGGTGTGAATATAAGTGTTCATAACTGTTTAGGAATACATAATTATTTTCTTAAAGTTCAATGTATTTATATATCATTGTTGATTGTACTGATAAAACCAGATCGTATTACAGTGAAAATTGATAACTTTTTGAAAAGTCTGTTAAATTTACTTGCACAGCATTTTTAGACTCGGCTGGTTTAAGCATACTGCTCTTTGTCTATTGTTAGAAAACAACATGTTAACATTTAGATGTATATCATTTTTTTTAGTTAATAATTTTATTCTCACACCTCGTTTTATACTAACATTCTGATGCAGCCTCACTTATAAACTAATATAGAATAGTGGAAAATTTACTAATAAAACACAACATTTCACCATTTAAAAAATAATGTGTCCCAAGTACACACAGATGCCCCATCCGCACTATCGTTTTCTATGTTCAGTGGACCTTGAAAATGGGATAAAACCTCTAATTTGGCATTGAAATTAAAAAGATCATATCATCGGGAACATGTGTACTTGGTTTCTATTTGATTGGACATCAACTTCATAAAAAACTACCCCGACCAAAAACTGTAACCTGAAGCGGGACAGGCGGATGGACGGACGCACAGACGCAGACCAAAAAACATAATGCCCATAAATAGGGCATAAAAATAATGTTGGGAATAGTGACCTTAATGCTGCTGAACCAATTAACAAAAATAATGATACTGCAATGCAGCAATGTCATAAAAAGAAAATATATGAGATACAGATTACCTTCAAAAGAGGACGAAGTATGTGTAAGGAGCTATCTTAGAATAGTATTACTTATTTTACCATGTGTTGCCAAGAGCAAATTAAAGGAAGTGCAGTACCTGATCTACTCCGTCGTTTTGTCCCTTAAAGAACCTTGGTAAAGCACTAGCGTTAAATTTTTCATGTCTTCTGTGAAAAGAAATGTTTTATAGTTGGTGTGCAGCTTTTTAATTCTGAGTTGTAGCGTTAAAGAAATTTTTACATTCAGAAATTTATCGACTTATCTAATTTTAGATCTTGACTTGTGCCTCCTTTAATTTTCTGGTATTCAATGTTTCTGTCGGTCCATTAAAGGATAAACAAAAGGCAACAAAAATTGGTAAAACTCATCATTTAAGGGCAACTAACAATAGCGGATTAACTGAGGATTTTGGTTATTTGACTTATTCATAAATGTCGTCCTACTGATAATTTTTTATTTCAAAGTTTCTGGTTTCAAGATATTAGGGGCAAAACCTCTGATAAAGGGTGAAAATCATCATTCAAGGGCCATAATACAGAGTCCACCAACTATTTCGACAATGTTGACTCAATAGTAAACCTGTCTTGTTGTTTCCCATTGACATTGTTCTAGTATAGATTTGGGCATTGGTTATCTTTCGAACTGTTTCATATTTTTCAGTGAAAAATGCAATTAAAAATAAAATTTCCAGAATACAAAAAAATAAGACTGTTGGGTTATTTAAAAAGTTGATTTACTACAAAAATGTTATAATGATATTGACTTGATATTAAATAGCAATCTAGATTAAAAGATTTAAAAACATTTCATCAGTCATATCTGTTACATAATAACAGTGACTCTGTCCAATAACAAAAACGTATATGTAAAGGGAGTTAACTGTTATTGTTCTAACTTGACAGCATAAAAAATAAGATGTGGTATAATTGTCACTCAGTAAACTGCCACACTGACGAGTCTTTTGTTGATGAAATGTGCGCCTGGCACAAATACAAAATTGCAATTCTGGTATCTATGATGCAGTTGTCTTTTGCTCATTCATTTCTCTCTATAAAAAACTTCTTATATGAGTATACCTGATATCTTATGTATTTTATTATGTTTGCCTGCTCTTGTGTTTTTTACTTTACAGTTTTGATAATGGCTGGAATTAGTCCCTCTTTGAAACAAACTACACATTAGGTGGGTCTGGTTTTTATTTTCATAGTTTCAAAGTGATATATATTTTTTTATTTGTACATATATTATAATATATATTATTAGTGATTCATAGAGGTTAATGCCATGTTGAGCGATATTTCCATATATATCATTTTCTTACATATGTAACTAAACTAATGACCCACTATGAAAAGTCTTTAAAGTGTTTTCGTTATCATTTTTTTCACCAATTTGTTTTAACAAATCCTGTTACCTAACTGAATCACCTGTAAGTTCCTCTTCCACACATTATTTCCCAATTGTTGTTTTATGAAAATTAGAATGGGAACTCAAACAAGAAAGATTATGGTCAAGAATTTGGATAGGTTTATTATCTCCTATTGTTTTCTCCTCAGGTAATTGATATTTCTACATAGGGGGTTATGTTTCCTTAATAAAGGGTATACATTTTGCTCATTTTTGAAGGTTGTAATGTGACTTTTCATTGTTCCATCTTTTATTCTATAATAAATTCTCTCTCTTGAAAACATCCCATATCTCTATTCTTTAATGAGGGTCAAAATGAGCAATATTCAGTGCCCATTATAAATAGCTGGTGTAGGTGAGGTGAAAAAAGGAAGAAAAAAGCTCTGAATAAAAATATTTATTCACTATCCACAAAAGCATACATAAATAAGTGGACGGAAATTCTAACTTACAAAAGGTAAAACAATGTAATAAAATATTCCATATTTTCACAACTTTTCTGACATAAATAAATGATTCAAAATTAACTTTACTCTGACCTATATTCATATAGTAAGAGATCTGTTTTCCTCATGATTTTGAAATATAAAAATAAAGTATTTTTTCAATGAATAAATTAACTGCTCTTTTAAATTTTCCTTATAAATATAACACATTTTATATAAAGTAAGATAAACATATGACAAACATGTCATATCTTAAACAGCTGCAGATAACAATAAATCTACCACATACATCAATAACAATAGTTCTATAGATATGTATCCTTAAAGCAAACATCATTGACCTAAAATTATTAATATTTCATTTCAAGTCTTTACTGTAAACCAACTTATTTTTGCAGATACTTTATATTTTGCATTCAAAAGTCCTTTCATGCCCATTTTGCATCAATTTAGTTTCAAGGTTTTCAAATTTACTTAGTGTAGTTAAACAAGGAAATATCCAAAAAATGCACAACTTATTTTATTTGGTTTTTTTTTCTCCTCATGAAAATAAATCTCTCTCAAAATTAATTGGTTTACAGTTTGTCATTTTGTCTTTGACAAAAAAATCATACTTAATCTCAAAGAACATTACAGTTTTACATTCATTACCATTGCACATCAATTGAACAAAAAAGGATCTAAAATTTTTTCCCACACAAACAGATCTTCATAATTTTCACAGAAAATCATTTTTCATTTTATATGAAATATCTGATTGGTCACCTTGTTAAAACATTATTTTTTTCCGTGTAAAAATTTCTAATCTTCTGTCAATGTCTAAATTTTTTAGTTTTGTACAAAAAATGTAATGTCTGAGTTGTCATATCCTGTCACACAGAAGCCACGTCCACCTTTCTGTATAAACTGTCCTCCCACTAACTGTAAATCTGTTACAGACTCACTATATTTATATTCAATCTGAAATAGTTAAAAAAAAACAAAGCTAACATGGAATAAATAACAAATGTTTTAAATATCATAATTTATTTTACATCATATTAAAGTACTTAAAAAGAAGTTATTGTGAGCATTTATTACTGAAATTTTGGACGTAGAGATTTAAATGCAGGAAAAATTATTAAGATTTCTAAAAAATATGCTGATATCTGTATCTGATATCAGAATGTGAGTTCTTATTATTGTGATTCTCACTCAGTTGCATTTATTGCAATTATAAAAACCTAGCAATATTTTTTGAATTTTATAACAGTAACTAAATGAGATTATCAGATCTATACAACTATACATGTATCACAATGTATAAAAAAAAATCTCAGATACAAATATTTACCTCCAATCCTGTTTCTACATGTAACATTCTGAGAAAAATTTTGTACTTAAGAAGAAGTGATATTTGAGGGGGACTAATTCTCACTATTCTTAGGATACAAAAATTGAGAGGAATAAATAGTACTCATAAAAAATATTTCTTTTAACAATAAAAATCATAATATATTATAAAGCAAAGAAAATATCTACAAATGTTCAAAAATAAAATTAAGATCAAAGTAATATTATCTTCCTTTTGTATTGTCAATTCCATATATATTACAGATTTTATCATCCTCCAAATGAGGGCTTTAGATTGGGTTTTCAGAATTGAAATTAATGGGCCAATACTAAAGAAAATGAGTAAATAAAAAGAATAGAGAAAAATAGGCCAACACAACAAAAATGACCTACTATGCAGACCCTTCCAAATGAGGGAATAAATAAGACTATTTTACCTCTGGCAAGGTTCCTTCTTTCAACTGCCATACTTTGGCAAAAGTATCTTCACTAACAGATAATATTCTGCCTGTTTCTGGAGCTACATCTATTGCATTCACCCATCTAGCATGGGCATTGACTGTAGCAGCTAACTTGGCTGTCTTTGCACAATAAACTCGTAACTGACCATCACCATATCCTCCAACTATAATATCATTCCATAACACTAGACTACTACATGGTACTCTGAAAATATATATATTATATATATATATATATATATAATTTTTATTTTTTTTTTCAATTTAACCATTTCTGAACCCATTGCTAAAAAAACCTTAATGATAATGAAGGTGTGGTAACCTATTATTGATTACGTTTAAAAGGTAAAAACCTTAATCTTTTATTACACAGAAAGAGTTTCACCTTTAGCAATTGTTTCTCAAGATGTTTACTGGTTCCAATGGAAGTCTATATATTTTTAAATATTTTCATATAAGCCAGTAACTAGCTTTAAATATATTACAATGAGACTAATCAAATTTGAAGATTTTTATCTTTAAACATGTAACAATGTATTGATAATAAAGTGTAAACCTCAATACGATAAATTGATGTTTCAGCTTAAATATGAAAGATGGTTTCAGCTCTATCAACTGATTGTCTTCTTGTTTTATGCATATTTTCTGCAAAGGACCACAACCTTCTATTCTAAAAGCTGCTTATGCTCTGATTAGAGTAAAAAATTCCTTTTTGTTGAAAATCAGAAGGTATCGATGGTTGCTTTATAGTAACAAGTACTAGATAAACAAGAATGTGTCCACAGTACACGGATGCCCCACTCACACTATCATTTTCTATGTTTAAAGGACTGTGAAATTGGAATAAATTCTCTAATTTGGCATTAAAATTAGAATGATCTTATCAAAGGGAATATGTATACTAAGTTTCAAGTTGATTGGACTTCTACTTTATCAAAAACTACCTTGACCAAAAACTTTAACCTGAAATTTGCACTATCATTTTCTATGTTCAGTGAACCGTAAAATTGGGGTCAAAACTCTAATTTGGCATTTAAATTAGAAAGATCATATCATAGGGCACATGTATACTAAGTTTCAAGTTGATTGGACTTCTACTTTATCAAAAACTACCTTGACCAAAAACTTTAACCTGAAATTTGCACTATCATTTTCTATGTTCAGTGAACCGTAAAATTGGGGTCAAAACTCTAATTTGGCATTTAAATTAGAAAGATCATATCATAGGGCACATGTATACTAAGTTTCAAGTTGATTGGACTTCAACTTCATCAAAAACTACCTTGACCAAAAACTTTAACCTGAAGCCAAAAACTTTAACCTGAAATTTGCACTATCATTTTCTATCAGTGAACCGTAAAATTGGGGTCAAAACTCTAATTTGGCATTTAAATTAGAAAGATCATATCATAAGGAACATGTGTACTAAGTTTCAAGTTGATTGGACTTCAACTTCATCAAAAACTACCTTGACCAAAAACTTTAACCTGAAGCGGGACAGACGGACGAACGGACGAACGAACGGACGAACGAACAGACGGACGAACAGACGCACAGACCAGAAAACATAATGCCCCTCTACTATCGTAGGTGGGGCATAAAAAGAAATCATTTTTTTTAACAACAGTTTTTTTTCATAAAATTACAGATGTCCAATCTTTTAAATGCTGTTGCTACATTTCTAAATCATTAATTGATTATGCATATGAATTTTTTAACTTATAAATGGAAAATTGCTGATGACAAAAGTGGGTCAAAAGTGACTGCAATTGATTGTTGTGAACAATTTCCATGAGGTTCAAAATACCATATCACTAGTTTGGCCGTAAGGGAAAGTTACTTCTTCAACCCATTCCCCAGTAGCATGCAATTCTATTCAATTCATATTTTATTTAAGTCTCATCTCTCAATAATATATGATAAGGCATTACATTAAATATCAAAATATATAAATATAAAAATATAAAAAGAGAGCCATTCTGTACAGAATTATAAGAGACTATAACATTAAAAACATTATATAAAGAATTCATCTATTATAAAACATATCGATAAAAACATTATTTACAGTATAAAACATTTCTACGTCTATTTAAAATAAGATTACAGGCTTTGGCACAGCTACAAATCATATTATTATCTGTAAATAAAAACACTAATTTCTGTTTATCATCAAAAGACATCAAATCACTATTAAAATGTGTTGCTTCATCAAATATTTTTTTTCTTCTAAAATCGTCGTATAAAGGACACGATAAAATAACATGGGTTTCATCTTCTAAAATATTTATACAATTATCACAGACCATCTTTTAAAATTAATTTTTCAAATCTCTCATTTCTATTCTTAGTGGTGCTACACTGAAGATAGGTTGTTCATATTTATGTGAACCATAATACTAATACTCACCCCTTCCCAATTACAGACTCTGTCTGTTTCAGTGAACCATTAGCTTGTAATGACCATATGAATATATTGCCTTGTTCATCACTACTGACCAGTTTGTTAGGTCCTGATGTAAGATCACATATTGGATGTTTATGACCTGAAAAGTCACAAATTAGTTATACACCAAATGTATGATAAATATTAAAGATAAAATTCTATTCAAAAATTGAAAATGAGTCTCTAGAAATGTTGTTTTACCTATAAATTATCAGCCAAAACATAAGTACAATCAGATTATAATTACAAAAATATTTGGCTGCCTACCAAATATTTGATACACAAAGTTTTAAGAATATAGAACAGAATTTGAAAATATATATTGTTGCTGGATAAGCTTCCAACTCTGGATGCAGGATTATCTCACTGCATTGAAGACCTATTGGTGGCCTTTGGCTGGTATCTGGTCGGGTTGTTGTCTCCTTGACTTATTCCCCATTTCCATTTTTATGTTATTATGACAAATTATTTTCAGACATATTTTATTTATCAATATCCACAATAACCATGATAACACTTTTAGGTTTTGGAATTGGTCAACAAATTACACCCAGAAGGCACAAAAATATGGCCTTATAAAATTAAATGAATAGGTTACTAAATCTACTGATAAGATCATAAAAATGCATATTAAATGTAAATTTACTTGTACTGACTAATTTTCAAGGTACATAATCTAGGGATATTTGTATGTATAAATTTGAAATAGATCTTCATAAGACATTAAATATTTCTTCTTCTTCAATTTTTTAAATTTGAAAAGCCGAATAATAAAGAATTGCCTTTCCAGAATATTCAAAATGTATTTAATCCCAAGGTTCACTCACCAACTAAACTTTCTTTCAGCAATATATTTGTTCCTTTTGCAGGTACATTAAAAACATGAATTTCTCCAATCTGTGTACCTGTAAATATATTGTACAAATAACTAGAGAGTATACAAGTTGAAATTGCTTCAAATAAATATAAATCTTACTGAAACTATCAACCATGATTTATGTAGTAAATTCGTACAACAAAATCCATAAAAATAGTTGCATCTAAAAAAAAATAAAAACAGTTCATTTCATTCACCATGTTCACCCAACAGATTAAAGATGAACACATTTTCAAATATAAGAAAACTGCTTTGCTGTTTTTATTGTAGATTGTAGATTACCATTTCACTAAAAAGAAACAGAAAAAAAATCAGATATTAGATATTGTAAAGCTATGAATAAATCAAAGTTTTGTATTGGGAAGCCACATACTCATTCCAGTACTGTAAATATATGAAATAAAAGGTGCACAATAGCAGTCAGTACTCGAACCCTGGTAGGGGCCTCAGTGGCCAAGTGGTCTAAGTAGAATGAAATTCAAAACAGTGTGGCTGTGGCCATTGATTGACACATTAAATTCATCCATTGACTGGGACAATTTATGTGAACGTTTGTCTGTAATGACCACTGTTCACGACGTACCTACGATAGACATTAAACTGTGGGGTCACCAAAGGTTTCTTAACGCCTTTAATTATTAAAAAAAAACGAAAAATTAATCAGGAATAACCTTTATGTTTTGATTTATATAATTGATATAAATCAAAACATCGTGTTATTTCTGATTAATTTTTCGAATTACTTTATTAAGGTGTTGAGAACCTTTGGTGACCCCATAGTTTAAGTGTCTTTAAAAAGTAAATAGTGAGCAGTGGTCGTTACATACAAACGTTCACCTAAATTGTCCTAGTCAATGGATGAATTTAATGTGTCAATCAATGGCCACAGCCACACTGTTTTGAATTTCATTCTAAATGTAGTTCTACTACTGTATTCACTAGCCAGTCAACACTGAGGTTGTGAGTTCAAACCCTGCCATTGCAAGTGCACTCGCAATCTAAATTGACTAGTACTTATATAACTATTGAAGGATAAAAATATAACCTTATTACCAGATTTATTTCACTTGATTGGGCCGGGTTTAAGATAGTCGAACCTCGTTGTGTCGAAGTCAAAGGGACCAGACGAAAGTATTCGACTCATCCGAGGTCGAGTGTGATGTCATATATTTGAAATGTATGAAATACCAATATGTGATTTCTGTAAACTAGATGCATGTTTATTGATCATTGTGCTTTTTTCGATATGATAATATATGATTGTGTATTTATGTTCCGTATTTTTAAAAATTCAACACACAACATTCACAAATAAAATCAATACACAAATATTTACAAAGGTCAGTCACTATAAATTATGGAATCACTCGCGAAAATATTTTCATAACTAATCTTTAAAGAATATGAACAGTGTTCATAGATTAAAAAGACAGACTCATAATAATTAATAAAATATTTTAATCCTTTTAATTATTGTTCTTATTCTAATGGTTAATTTAATCTCAGCTTGGGTCATTAAAATTTGTTTCGTTTTTATACCAAGTGAAATAGGTTCAGCACATTCAAGTTCTACATGGTCAATCAACAAAGGTGTTGATTAGCGGTCATCATAAACATGTCATTTTAACTGTTTTACAAACAAGTATGTTTACACAGCTTTAATCACTTATGGAAATGAATAGGTAAAACAAGAATAACATCCGTTATGAATTTTTTATGAAGTTTTGATTTCTTTCGATTTTTTTTTAAATTTTGAACTTCGAGACATTGGGGTCAATTTACATCAATTTTACCTTGATTTAACCGAGAATTCAAATCATCCGAGTTCGACTCATCAGAGGTTAAAATGCATTGATCAAACAGGAATTATGTCGGGACCGAGAAATTACTTCGACTCATCTGAGTTTTCGACACAACCGAGTTCGACACAACCGAGTTCGACACAACGAGGTTCGACTGTATTTGCTTAATTAAGACCAGTTCATCTACAAACAGGAGTTTTGGGATAATCTCATCAATGAAGTGTCCAGTTATTCTTCCCATATCATACACTCACTTCTTTTGTGTATACGTTTGGGGACACTGGTAGGTGATTAAAATTCAATAATAGTTATAACAGCAATCATCCTTATCACACACATCTTCAAATAGACTGTCCTATATGCAAATTAAAACATTAGCTCCGCCCAATCAGTTGAAATAACATTGGTAATACCAATGTAGGATCAAAACATTCATGCAACCTTAATAAAAACACCCTTTATACACATGATACTATCAGGGGATAAAAAGATAACCTTACCAACACATATACAACTATCTCCAACTCCAGCAATGCCTCTTCCATAATTTGTTTGATCTGAATAATGAAATACATTTATTGAGAACTTGAAAATTATATATATATACATGTATATATAATCATGTACAGTGATAAACAAGTTCTTTAATATGCTTTTCACTCTAAGTAAGTTTTACATGTTACTATGTATTACATGGACTTCATATTTGCAGTGTTCTGTAGGGAAGATACAGACACCAATTGTAAATTCATTGGTATATTCTTACACAAAAGTGCAAATTATGTCAAAAGATTATTATGCAACCACAAGACAATTGAGTTGACCATTGAATATACATAACTGACAGAATAGGCTAAGGGCCTTATTTGGCATAATTCTTTGTGCCAAATTTAAACTTTTAAATTCAGATTTTTATGTACACTAGAACAATGATGTATAAATTATATTTCTATTCTAAAGATGTAATGAAACAAAACTAACAACAGGCAAATAAGGATACATGATGTTAAATAAATTCCATCATATGGTTTTTACAGGAATATTTCATTATAAAGCTAAAAGATCCATAAGCGTACATCATCAGGTCTGCAGAACTATATTGTAAATCACATTATTGAATTGTACTCTCAATATATAAAATCCCTGAAAACTCTCCATTTTACTAACCTTGTGTATCAGAACTGCTAGGATCACCTAATGCATGCCAATAAATCATGGCAGAGCCATCTGATTCAAACATCTACAAAATTAACAACGGTGTGTCATTTAGGTTGTAAGCATTTTATTGATGAAATGTGTTAAAATGTAAATTATACAAAGTATCATAGGTCGAAACAACGATTTGCAACTAATTTCATGATCCAATAATGTGTCAGTAACTAATAATATGCTCAAATAAAAGACAGATAGTAAGTTGCTCATTAACAATGATAATATAGATGCATAGGACTTGTACTTAGAACTTTGTAGGCTTGTGCTTGGGGAAAATTTGGGCATAGTGATTCTAGTGGTGGGAAAAAATTGTATAATTCCTTTTATCTATACGTAAGTCTGCACCACTAAAAAAAGAAGGAATCACATAAAATTCGTTTATACTTATTTCTAAACATTTGCTCGATCATATTGTTCTACATTATATTTTGATTGATTTTCAAACTCATTGAAAAAAGTTTTATTTTAATTTGCTAGTCTTTTTTTTCTTCTAAAGTTTTTGTTTACCTTCTTCACATCAGTATTTCCCTTTTACATGTATCTATTGATTACCTTCTCTGTACACAAATGACATTTTAGTTGTATGTATAATATGTTTCTTGACTATAACTATATATTATAATGATTGTACATATACAATGTATGTATAATATTTCTTAATTATACCACAAGATTACAGTTTTATGAATGAGTTGCTGTTTCAATGACATATTCCCTGGAATCCCCAAATTTCTTGCAGTCATATACATCTACATACAATAACTTCTATAACTTACTTGTATACCCCGTAAAGATGTAAGGACTAGTACGGTTCTGTTTGGTAAACTTATCCATTTTGCCTAAAAATAAAAATACTTCAGTTACTTAAGATATTCATCTTATATACACATACAAAGTACAAATTAAAGAAGCTATGAAACGGAAACTTAAGTTTTTCTCCATAAATTTTCAAGATAATTTTGTTTACAAATACAAACTCATACTACATGTACATCTTCTTTTAACTATGTACTTGGAAATCCTTCTGTAACCCCAGAGCCTTTCGGCATCATGATGTTAATTAGCCTGATGTTGATATTTGAAATGATTTTCTTATCAATGTATAACTACTACCTTTTTGGGGTACGAAATTTGAACCCCACGGAAATCAATAATTCTACAGTATATTATATATATATTATACAAGATGAACAAATATATACCAAAATGCCTTAGTTTATATAAATTAAATTTACCTGAAATTTATTTTTAACTTCCCCCAATAGTGCGGTGACTGAAGGCAGATTTTTTTGAATTTAATCTCCCCACCGAACACACACCTACATAATATATCATTGGAAAGAGGAAATCGTGTACTATAATAATATGCCTGTCGTCAGGACTTGATATGGTCACATTTTTTTTAAATTGAGGTCAAAGGTCATATGTAGAAATCTGTGAAAATTTGGGAGGGTTTCAATTTTAGCATTTTTTTCTATTTCTAAACTCTACCTAAATACAAATGATACTGTTTTGTCTTTAGTAATGTTTGTTATTATACATAAACCTTAATCATTGAGATTCTTTTATCAAAAAAAATCCTAAAACGACATTTTATAAATAAAACTTCAAAAATCAAGTTTTCAACCTATAAAATGTTTAGAGCACCTTAACCTTATGAAAAATATCAATTTCAGGTAAAAATCAAGTGTCATGCAGGACAATACTTTAAAATTATTTTTTAAAGTGTCCTAGTGGGTGAGGTATCAAACCAAAGCCATTGAACACTACAGTCAAATATGACCTCATATTGAATTTGCGAATACTTCAGTTTTTTTTTATAGACTACTCGTTGCTTTTGGTTTTTTTCACAATTATTACTGCTACCATAGTATTATCTTTTGTAATTGTGTATTTAACTCTGGTTAATATCTATTACATTATAGGTTTTGTAACTATATCCCCCCTTTTTCCCTTGTAACGTACTACAAACTTCAAAAGTATTCCATATATAAAAAAAGAAGATGTCATATGATTGCAAAATGAGACAACTCTCCAAATGAGACCAAATGAGACATAAAACAATTATAGGTCCCGTACGGGCTTCAACAATGAGTAAAATCATACTGCATAGTCTTTAATTCCCAAAATAAATAATGTAAAACAAACAAAAATCTAACGGCCTGATTAATGTACAAAATAAATAAGAAAGATACAAATATAGTTTAGATAAACAAACGACAAACACTGCAGTACCGTCTCGTGACTTGAAACAGACACATACAGATAGTGGCGAGGTTAAACTTTTTTAAGTGCACATCAACACTCCCCTGACCTCGGGACTTGAACCATGTGTACCAGTGCAACAAGCATTATACCAAATCAACCGTTATCTCCATCATCTTCATGTTCATCAACCGTCACAAGACGTGTTTTAATATTTCTACACATTTCACTCATGGCAACAGGTCTGCAAATGAAAGGTTCTGCTGAAAGCGAACACGTTATTTTGAGTTTTTCTTTACAAGTACAGACAAGATATTGTAGGAAGTCCAAAGACATTTGTTCCTAAAAAATACCAGCTTCAAACCATCCCTAGGCTATCAATTGATCCAAGATTTAACAGAGATCTAAAAGGGGGGTTAGGAAGGTGTGATGACATACATATGCTTGTCTGCAAAGATGCTGGGGAAACATTATACGAGACGTACACACTATCTTGAATTCGCTCAATTTCATGGTTGGCAACACATTAGATAGCGTCGCACTTTACTTTAAGAAGCATAAAATCCATTGGCATTCAATGTTTCAACAAGGTGTTTTGAACCAAACTCATGGTACATTTGTAAAGCCAATCCTAAATGAAAAGGAGTAAAACAAAAACGATTGCCTCAACAATCGTGAAATTGGTGCCATTTCCTGAGAAAAATCTTGGCTGTATGCAGTTTCATTGAGTAACCATAGAATGAATTGCAATAACTACGGAGGCATTGACTGAATTAAGAAGGAAGAGACAATTTATCCGAAGTTGGGTAGTCTCTTTAGAGTTTCGATGTCTTTTCTAAGTAAACTTTCAGCGGAATGAAATATCTGTTCGTTATTTGTATCTATTACAGTTGACATTGAGATTTTGAGGTCAGTTTTCAATTGACTAGAAGCTTATATGGCATCATAAATAGTTATTTTGCTACTAAATATTACGTTATATTTGCCTTGAACTTGTTAAAGTTGTTTGACAATTGAATTTCTATAGAAATAAATGAGTTTAGACTGCATTTTACATGTAGAATATTTTAAATTAGAATCAGCCGGAAGAAATGATCTATATTTATCAAGTAACGGTGTCATGAGGAATGACCAATAAATCGTTGTCAATAGCCAAAATAAAATTAGTAAAAGTAGTATCGTGTTCTGAGATATCTGCTTCCACGGGTTTGGATTTTTTTTATTTCGTTTTTAACAAATAATTTGTAATGCAACCAAAATGCACTGCATAAAATTTAACGACTTTTGTCTTTTCTTTGGACTTAATGGAGCAAGTTGCAAAGGACTTGGCATATCACGGAATATTTACTGAAACTATCCGTCAATTATTTTGATTTTACAATAAGACTTTTCTGACAAAGTATATTTGATGTTTTATAACGAAAAAACATAGAATATAAGCATATACAAACAAATTATGTGGCATATATCAGTGCACTTTAATTGAAAATATGTGTATATAATAGCGAAAAATGTAGTAATTTCATATATCATTTGAGAGCAAATTATTGAATAATACACAAAATGTGACGGAAGGCAAGTGATTGAGTTCCGTGTTGAAATTGAAAATTTTTACTCCATTCTTTTTCCATTGATTTCTTAAGTTTTTTTTCATATTTTGGTTCCGAAATTTTTATCACTTATCAGTTTTATTAAATACTGTATGCTTAAAATATTATGGGATATTTTTTATTAATACTTTGAAGAAGACACTAAAGTTTGAGTCTGAATTTGCAATTAAAATTACCTCAATTTTAAATAGTCTCAACTTCGCAAATTTTATTGATTAGAAGGAAATAAAATACCGAATAGAATATTTTGAAATATAAGAATAGCTTCAGGAAAAACTATTTCAATTAAATGTAAGCAAACATACACATTTTTTTCATTTTGAAAAAGGGGGGTTGAAACTCTCCAATATACTACCAGTCATAAAAACGACTTTTTAGAAAAATGTGACCGTACAAAATTCTGACGACAGGGCAAAAACTAAAGAAGACATATTTGTCTTCAAGTTAAGACCATTTTTAGCCGTGTGTTATTTGGGGAGATTAAACTCGCGATCTAGACGACTTTTTACACTTCTGTCACCGCACTACAAAGTTTAATAACAAATAAGTTGTTTTTTGTATTCATGGTATTAGTGTACAGTCCAGTACAATGTATATCTGCACACCTAAGACTTAAGACTTCACTTCATTAAACTGATAAAACCAATAATCAGCTACTGTAATATAGTGTGAACACAATCATTATGATCATAACATTCTTTATTACTTAAAATCTTTTGTAAGCATGGTTTCACCATCAAGATTTGTGTAAGCATGGTAAGTGTGTCCAAAATTAAGGAAATTACGGTTTAAGAGTTCTTCAGATGTCTGGAGATTTGAAATTCGCACATGCCTTCTAAAAGAAACTTATTTCTAAATAAAAGTAAGATTTTATACTACGACATATACATTTTTGTGTACATGTAGTATAATTTGAAACTAACAGACTGCCAAGGATGCATAGCAATATTTATTTCAATCTGATATAAATTTTACATAAATGAAACAAATTTTATCTGATGATGCAATTTTTTTAATTGGTTACTTACTGGCTAATATCATGAATATGGTTAATCATTGGACTGCAGTTATAAAATTCGTATTGAACTTATTTGTTTTAAACTTTTCTGTCCCTTTGGAAGACTAAAACAATTACAAGAACAATTCTTTCAGTGTTACATTGCAGATATGACGAAATCAGATACAATGTAATGTGCATATCACCTGCCGTGCAGAACAGGGACTCCACTGTATCCCTTTTCCCCCATTTGCATTCTGTACCCTTGTGATAAAATTAATGCCATTTTGACAGATAACAAGTTTGATACACAGGCATCCCTCATTATGTGGTTTGAATAACAATTATTGATATTATTAGAAATTTAAAAGATAATAGCATTAGTGTCAAGTCATGTCAATAAATCTGTTTCTAATACATGTACACCTTACATCCTTATCGCTATTTGTCAGCAATTACCATGATTACTGGACATCACAAAGGTTTTGGTAAATTTTACCTCATAATACAGAACATCTGACGCCACAATGGAAAAGTGATTGTTGTATTACTTCAATAGTTCAAGCAGGGCAGATTCACTGTCAACCGAGATAGATTATCAACTTTAATAGCAATTAGGTGTATTGAAACCATAATTTGGTTGAATATAATAGACCACTTTTGAGTTCATCTGTCACCGGAAAAAAACTCGTCAAGTATGCACGCCTTTATGACGTCATTTACCAAATAGAGGGGACTGCCTGTATCCCTGCACTATTACCGTTCATCAAGCGTCTTAGTGATTGTCATTGTGCAGGATAAACTAGAAATAATGCTTGTTTTGTAAGTTCTTTATCACAATTCCCTAATGAAAGCAGTGCTGATTGTCAAATATGTAAATTTAGTTTGCCGAATAATTTGTGCAAAATAGCATTATAGTTTTCCTACCAGTTGCTCAACATTAGAACTGAAGTGACAATGTCCCTAAACGCACAAATGGTAGTCTTTAAAACCAGAGTTTTTGACGGAAATGCATCAACTCAAAAATTGTCTTTTGCCAGTATTGGCATTGCCTATTGGTCGGTGTGAGTTTGTGGTCTAGTGGTTAAGACCAATGGCTACAGTGCTGAAGGTCCCGAGTTCGATTCTCACTCAGGGTGCTAAAAATATCAGTACATCAGAAGGGTAATTTTCACCCTCTCACACACATCTCTGGTACCCAGACCGGAGTTTAAACTAGAATGGGTACTTTGGGGGCCTCGTTGGTCAAAGTTGTCCCCTACTTTGACCTGGAGATCAATCTTCTGATATCTCTCTGGTTTATCTGTTTCCACCGAGTGGCCCGGTGGTTCTCTCAGAGTACTTCGGCTTCCTCCACCATAAAAAAGAACTTCCCAGTGTCCTACACACTCCCTTGGGCGGTGTTGGGTGGGGATTGTTCTGGTGTTGGAAGGACACATCTCCATTAATCCTTAGGGAGTGTATATGAATCCTCTGTACCCTTGAAGTCAATCAAGGGGTGCGTCTAAATTGGTGGAATCTCAGTACATACATAGGAGTTTGAAATCCTATCTATAAGAGGGTAAAAATATACCAAAGTCGACTATCACAGTAGTGCTTCTCTCAAAATATCGACTATCACAGTAGAGAAGCTCTACTGTGATAGTCGACTTTGGTATATTTTTACCCCCTTAATGATAGGATTTCAAACTCCTGTGGTACATACATACATTGGTCACAATTTAAACATGACAATTTAAAACATGGCATAAATAACTTGCCCAGCCCCACAAACTGTACATATATAGGCTTTATTATTCTGAATATAAAAAAAAAAATAGTAAGTTCATGCCTGTATAACCATAGGTGTGTTTTGTTGAACGGCTGATGGTTCTTTGCAGACTACTTGACGATTGGTGACGGTAGAGCCATCAAGTGATGAAGAAATTACATTAACTACAGATTTGTGTACGACAGCATAACTCATAGACCCCTTTTCTGGACTTATGAACACTGTAAGATTGTTAGTTAAAGAAGAAGCACTGCTTTTTAAAGGTAATGGTTTTTCTTTTCGATACATTTTTAATCCTGAAGATCTTCCGGTTGCTCAGTACGCTGCGCTTGCGCAATCATCGTTAAAAGAAATTAAATTTAGAACAATGTCGGACTTTTCCGTGAATAAAACTCGGAGCGTCTTTTTATCAGTTTTTTTTTTTTAATTAAAAGAAGCCAAATCTTTATTTAAATTAACTTGACAAGGAATGCATATTCAAATATCATAATTTTTTTCGTAAATATATACAAGTTCTTGAATTTAGGAATAACTTCCAATACATGTATGTCTCTCATCATTCTTATGGATCTTTCGAAAGCTTTTGACTGTTTACCTCATGATATTCTTTTAAGTAAATTATCTGCCTACGGTCTTTCTTCTAAATCAGTGAAATTACTTCAAAATTATCTTACAGATCGTAGGAAACAAATCAAACTTCAGGGAGTACTCAGCAGTTGGGCTGACATCCAGAAAGGGGTACCCCAAGGCTCAATCCTGGGGCCCCTATTATTTATTATTTTTATAAACGACATATTTTATTTTATTGAACATGGTACCCTTGTATAATTATGCCGATGACAATACTCTGTCTTATGCTGACAATGATTTTGATAATTTATTATGTACACTCGAAAGAGAAAGTGTTGTTTTAATTGACTGGTTCAGATTCAATTGTATGCAGGCAAATCCTGACAAATTCCAAGCCATTGCAGTTGGAAATAAAACATTTGCAAAAAAGCCTGTTTTTAATATACAGTCAGCAAAAATATCCTGTGATGAGATTGTCAAACTTTTGGGTATTGATATTGACTATCAACTTAATTTTAATCACCACATTAAAAATATTTGTCGTAAAGCATCCCAACAACTGAATGTTTTAAAGCGCATTGGCTGCTACCTTACTAAATTGAATAAACTGACAATTTTCCACACATTTATTTTATCTAATTTTAATTTTTGTCCTTTGGCATGGAATTTTTGCAACAAAAATAACACCACCAAATTGGAAAAAATTCAGGAAGGGGCTTTACGATTTATATATGAAGACTATGTTAGTTCATATGATGAACTACTTTTACGAGCAAAGGTTCCATCACTGAAAATAAGACGTATGCGTAACATGGCTATTGAGTGTTTTAAAATTTTATATAAATTGTCACCACCATGCTTACATGATTTAGTTGTATTGAAAGACTGTAAATATAATTTTAGATATTCTAATATTGTAGATATACCTAGGGTCCGAACAACAACCTATAGTAAGAACTCTTTTAAATACACAGCTGCTGTTTTATGGAATGATCTACCTGATGATTTTAGAAAAATTGCTAATTTTAGTCAGTTCAAAAATATTTTAAAGTCATGGAATGGAAATGACTGTAAGTGCACAGTTTGTGCAGACTTTTAGTTTATATATTATGCAAATTTATTTACCATCTAGATCATATCCCATTTTTTCAATTTTTTATGCTATGCATTTTTACCAGCTTTTATGCCTAGTTTACACTTATATGCTTTTAGCCTTAATACCTAGCTTTTGCTTATATTCTGCTTTTAGTGCTTCATTTTTGTGCTGTGATATTTATTGCATGTGTACTATATTATGTATTGTATTGTTATAAATGTTGTACTGTTAAATAATGTCTCATATGTCGGTTAAAAGCTCATTAGAGCTTATGTTTGTCTATGTTTTATATACCATGCCGACTCTAAATAAAGCTTATTTATTTATTTATTATTTATCATTGCCAAATGCATCAAGTTAGGAAAATGGAATTATTCTTTTACACAGGGACAGTCTATACTAACTGGTTTACTGACTTAGTATAGACTGTCCCTGATTTACTTAAAACATGTAACGCCCTTTCTAGTTAGGAACAAATGAAAACAACAGTTTATAAATGTTATGCGTCCATGATGCGCTTTCATGACAAGAAATCCTAGCTAAACTGAATTCTGGTAGACCTCCTCAGTAAGGCACCCAATAGTATTTAAAGATTTGATGTCATTCAACAAATTAATTTATGACCTTTTATGTACCTTTCGCTTAGAACACGGCTATATACCAAATTGTCAATATTGATCATTCATGTTATTTGCCTATTTGCAGAATTTCAACGGAGGCAATTTCCGTTGGCATGTCTGGATTTACCTCACATGGGCGCAGGACATTTAAGCGAAAATTTTTAAAGTACTAGGCCGGACATTTTAGCGCCGACATTAGAGCCCATTTTAGCGCGAGATTAATTCGTTCACCTGTATTTTCGATAGCCCATTTTAGCGAAAACTTACCTGGTTGAATAATACTCAATTTACTATTTTATAGGCAAACAAATAATGGTCCAGAGTCGTTCCATGCCCATTATAATGATAAATTCTACGGCTGTCGACCAGCTATTTACGTTTTTCTAATGCAACTATATGAACAGTATTGTACAGGGGGTATATACAGGGCCCATTACGTACGTTCTTTATAATATAAATTCCAGGCTAGAATGGACTGTTGACATTTAATTTGGTTTTTTCGACTAAGTGCTGTATTTTATCTAGGATATAAATTCCAGACTAGATAGGATTTTATTTGATCTTTTAGACTTTTAGTGCTGTGTTTTAATGGACTTGATATGTTTTGTATTGTGCTGTCTTGAATCTATTAAAGTTTTTAATCATTATACATGTATATTATTTATTATAATGGTTTAAAAAAAACTAAAATGGGCATTGACAATTTTTATTTTCGCTATGTAATCGGCCGTTGATATGAGACTAGGATACTTTGATGCAACATACTGGTATGTTGGAAGTAGAGTTGAAGGTTTAGGACTTTTAGCAAATGACACAGACCTTTTATGTTTATCCAGCCGAACTAAAGTATGCCTTCATATGCCAGACTTTGACCCCGATATCAATAAGCTTATTTTCGAAACGGATCACTGTCACCAAGGTTATTGTAAACTGAAGCTTCATAGAAATAACTTATTTGATGCGGTTGACAATTTACCGAAGTCGGAATTGGTCGATTGTCCTGCAATGCATGGATTCGTCACATTTATATAAAACATATTTGCAAAGACCAGCCAATGGCCAAAAATTGACATGGTTAAAAATATGAAAAATATACCTTGCTAAGTACATGTAGTATGTGCACACCATGCAGACACTGATGATCCGTTAGGAGAATTTCGTATATCTTTTGCAAGAGCGGAAAGATATTTGATGAGAGCGGCGTGTCTCACATTCAAATAGCATTTTATTTTACGTTAAAGGAAGTGGTTAAAAACTATGTGAAAGACAATCTTTCAGATAATTTTGACGAGGATGAAAATGATATATTCAAAACGTATTATATTAAAACCGTTTTCCTATGGTGTTGTGAAAGGACAGACCCTGACATCTGGACGGAAGATAATTTTCTCAGATGCACACTTTTATGTATATCTTATCTTCAGCATTGAATTTCAAATAATCCCTTGAACCTATTTATACCAGAAAATAATTTAATAGATCATCTCTCTACACAAGAATGTCTTAAAGTTGCCAAAATCTTAACGAATTAACGCAGACAGATTTTCTTAAAAATATGTTTGGCTGTTTTTGTCGTCCGGAGTTTAGCCAGTTATTTGACTCAATAGTAGTAAGATCCGGAAAAAATCTCAAAAACAAATTAGTGCGTCTCATGCGCAGAACATCAACATCTTCTTATAACTTAGAATACATACGACCTCTACTTGTTTCGGATACATTATCTTTTATTTCTGGAACTCTTAGTGTTCGTCATGAGCACGTGTTTTGTCCAGTTTTATACAAAATCATATCGGTTTTAGAGCATTACATATCATCAGATTTGATTCAACCATTGTCACCGCTGTTTTTGAGGTTTCTTGGTGGCGTTGTACACAGATTTACGATGTCACTTAAAATCTGCAGAGGAGTGTTTCTTGAAAGGAAGGGATGTTGTTTATACCTCCGGAGAATTTAATGATAACGGGTTCTCTGGCCAGATTTTATTATCTGAATGGAGATTACTCAAAAGTTTTGGACCTTTTCTCAAACTTTGAAAATGAAATATCATGTTTAAATCCGTTTACTAATTTGTTAATTTTATTTGTCGTCGATTACCTTTCACGGTCTTGGAGGGACACATTTCTATGTGAGATGATCAAAATGTTTGCATACGATGAAGGTTCCATTGTCATGTCTATTACTAGTAGATGTATTGCAATGTTGTTGTATATGATATGTATCTGTTTATACAAATTTTGTCAAAGACTGGAATTGCCATACAAAGAAGTACGACGAGAAAATTAATAAGAGAAACTCGCAGATATGATAAAAAAAATTGAAATCCATTTTCATTACCGATATAGACGCAAAACTGAAAATTGTATTTAGCAAATAAAGTGTATCTTATTGGAACTGTAAAATGGCTATATGTCAATCATTTTAATGATTTTAATGATTACAGTGACTAATATAGGTTTATTATTATAATTACATTATGTATGTTTCATTATAATCCGTTAGTATTATTGGCTAACAGCAATATCGCGTCATTCTGAAATCAACCTTCATTTCAAAACGTAATGTAACTTTCTTGATGACACGAGTTTCCACAATAGAGTGCACAGATAAATAAAAGAAAAACTTAAAAGAAATCGTGTTGCGTAGTCCTAGCAAAACACTGTAACTATAAGTATTGAATGATTAATTTTGTTATTTTACAGTGTTGTAAAAGCGTTGATGACCGTGCGCACATTTTCAAAATGTTCTTCGGTCGCTTTTTCACCCCAATAAGTTTACAAAAAGAAGCATTCAATTCTTAAACTTAATGCAATGTTTGAATTTGAATTTGTTATCCTTATTGTACATGTTTGAATTATTTTCCTTTGCTATTATTTCATTACAACCCAACTCCACTCAGTAATCTACCTTACCTATCATGTTTTTAAATGCGAGATATCTGCGGCATTCTGGAATTCCATGAATTGTATAACACATGTAATTTTAAAGTTTATTGTTCGTTATGTCCGATAAAAACAATACTGATTTTTTTTTCGGGAATTGGGTGTAAATGGTAAATACTTGGTTGTCTATTTTGAAGTTAATGACAACATTTGTTTAGAGTTTGATATTTTATAGACACCTGCATATTGTTGAAGATTCTACGCATGTTTTCCTTTAGAGGTGTCTTTTGTATTTCCATGTCTGTGGTTTTCTGTTGAATTAATTTGAGGTATATTCCTTTTATATTGATTCATAGCTGAAATTTTACATATACGAATTCACTAACCATATAAAAATGATTTCACCTTTTTTGCCATTGCATTGTCAGTTGATTTAAATTTACGAACTTTTTAAGTCGACTTGTGGGTGTGAAATTCTCTTTGAAATCCATCGCTTCTCCTTTACTATAGTCATCAAAGGAACCAGGCTTATAATTTGATACTCCAGACGACGTGAATTTCGTCTACATAAAATTCGTAAGTGGCGCTCATATCAAAATAGTTAGAAAGCCAAACAATTATAAAGTTGCAGAGCAATGATGATCAAAAGTTCCTAAGAACTTAAATGTTGTGCCAAATACAGCTAAGGTAATCTATGCATAGGAGAAGAAAATCATTTACATTTCGAATAATTAATACTTTTGCAAACATAATTTATATAGAAATGACCATAATTAATATTCATGTCAGCACCAAAGTGCTAACTATACTACGCTAGTGATATCACCGGGGAAGAAACGCCAATCAGCAGTGGCATTGACCAACTCATGTAAATAGTTATCAAAGGTACCATGCTTTTGATTTGATACGCCAGTCGCGTTTCCTCTACATTAGACGACTCAGATAATGTTACAAAAAGTCAATGGATTCCAATGTTAAAATACTCTGCAGAAACATTTGATTTTCCACTGTAGTTTCTAGTCTATCATTTTAGCTTTAAACTTCCAAGAGTCCGATTGAAGACAACTTTTGTTATAAAAATCAGATTTTCATCACAAAACACTTACATTTCAAGGTTATACAATTTATTCTACGATTCAATCAAACAAATCAAAGATATAATAGCTGTATTTCTTAATGAATACATTGCGTATTAGAAACATCATTAGAATTGCAATGGAATTTTCTTCAGGTTGATACTTTACTTTTTTCAGTATAAAATGGATTTACATTATATCAATAAAAAGTAAAATCACAAAAATATTGAACTTAGAGGAAAATCCAATCGGAAAGTCCATAATCACATGGCATAATCAAATAACAAAACACATCAAAAACGAATGGACAAGAACTGTCATATTCCTGACTTGGTACAGGCATTTTCAAATGTAGAAAATGGTGGATTAAACCTGGTTTTATAGACATAAGACACAAATAAGACATTTTATTTCACTAAAGCCCCCACATGGGGTATGTTAGTATAACATTTTTTAACAAACAATAAAATAAAAGTGTGAACATGTTTACATTAGAACAACATGGTTAACAAAGGTGCAATACTAGTATATATAATTAATGCAGATATTTGACAGGAAGTACATATTATAGTAACATGATTAAGCACATGTATTAAAAGGTTTTAATAACACTTTTGCAAAAATTTGCTTATCCAGTAAGTGTAAATAAATCTGATGTATTCATCAATTCTTTAAATTTTAAAACATTTGAGTTATTACATATATTTAAAGGTAAAAATTAGCTCTTATATTGTTGAAAAAGGAACATTTGAATGAGTAATGAAACTCATCACCAAGTTCATTAGCATTACAAAGATTACAATGTCTTTCAGTTCTATCAATATTAAAACATATGCCCGATTCAATGGGCAATTTATTACTAAGGCAACGGAATTTACATAAATACATTCTTAGATCAGATGGTAACACTGATAAATATTTCTCAAAACAAAAATCAGATTTGTATATATATTCAGTAATTAAGACATTTTGCAGAATTCATAACATTATTACTCCAGTTCAACATTTTATCACTTAAACATTTCTTGACATTCCTACTAATATTATCAGATTTAGCAATTATTTGACCATCCCACTTAAAATTAAATCCACATTCATATAAAGTATTTTTAATTTCTAAGAACCATTTAGAGTGATAGATACCCCTTTTACTAAGCTGATACAATAGACGATGTAAACTTGATTATGAAGTACGATAGAGTTGTCTCGCTTTGTGCAAAGTAATAACCGGCTTGTTGCGGACATTATCCATATAACTCCCTGTAATTTCTTTAAATATAACACAACATTATTAAAATAATTAGAAAATAGGTCAGAACGTAAACAAAAATGTACTATGTTTCATCGATTTTATTCATTAACCAGAAGTTAATACCCGTTTTTCAGTTGATACAATTTAATAGTTGATAAAGTGTTGAGTAGTGCAGTTTTCAAGTTCATGGTATGTTCTTTATTTTCAAATGTAGGACATAGCTGCATACATTTAAGTTGATGCATTTTAACTGTGATAATTTAAAGAAGTGTCCTCTGCTCTTTTTGGTCACACATATCACACATGTATCAGATAATTTCTATTCTTTTACTCAGGCAACATTATTATCTGTCCATTCACATTGAATTCAGACTTTTTAAAATAGGTGGCATGAAATTTAAACTAATTGAGTAGTAAAACCGTTTTTATTTAGACACTTCCTAGTTGTATGGGTGATCTTTTCAGAAGTAAATCTATAACCTATGGGACTGAGTTTATCTAACAAAATAGTTCTTTAATATCCAGTATACGGACTATCATTACAGGGATGTATAAATATTCTTCACGTCCTTTCTGATATTTGGGGATCTGATTAGTTAATCCTGACATCTGCAGTTTGTTGAGTTACCATAATACTAAAAGATAATCGAACGAGCCAACTGTTGTACAGCAGTTGTTGATGTTGATGTTCTAAGCATGCAAGATGTAAGCTACTTATAACGCTAGTTTGAATCCGTATGCGTTTGATAAATTTCCCCAGGCGGACTTTTATGATTAAATTTTTATAAGCAAATTTCAAATTTGTATACAAATGAAGAGTTCAGCACATTTTTTCATGCAATTTAAGGTCCATGGTGGGCATTATGACAAGGACATAAGTTATACTGTGCACATTAAACAATTCATTCAGATAACGTTTGTATATATGCAAGGCAGTTAGGATCATGTAGACCCACAAATGAGGTAACAATAACCATTGTAGCTCTATACTAATTATACATATCGACTAAGATCTAGACATTTATTTATATATAATTAACTAAATATTTCAGTGCAGACACATTTTCACTGGTAAATAACCAGATACATTTTGCATCATTGAAGAGGTCTTAAAATTATGACATATATTACTGTTTACCCGATTCCCTGTCATTCAATAACCAGCAAGCATTGCACTGAGTGCTTGCATTCCATATATCACATAGAATCTATCAAAACTAGAAGGACTGCTGCATATCATTATCTTTTCCTCGACATTGAGGCAGATTGACGAATCTATGACAAAAACTTATCAAAGATATATAACCCTTAAAAAATTTGGTAATGCATGTATTAATTTTAACTTTTTAATTGTCAGCGGTCTTCATTTACAGAATAATGCTCCTGAAAAAAATATGCTCCAATAAATTTATGAAGAAAAACGAATAACATCGATATCACCTATGTCAGGTTATTTTGATCTATGAGTTTGACTGTCCCTCTGGTATATTTCGCCCCTCTTTTATTTGATAAACCGTCACCATCACGAATTGGTTGACCGATACGATATGTGTGTGCCTAAATTCATGAACGTCTTATTTTCGCGATCTTAGATTTTTATATACCAGAATGGCCATCTTAACTGTAGATTTATCAATTGTTTAATTACGCATGTTGGATGAAGCACACATAGCAGTAGATGCGTACCCTGTTAACGCATCCGATCTCGATCTCCATTTGGATTTGTGAAATCCTCTGAATTTAGTTTGTTACCTTGATTTTTCGTCGTATTCGTCTATTATATATGTCGCTTTCTACTTTTTTTTGTTATTTAAATGTTGTTTATTATAATTTTAAAATTTTCTCAACGAATGTTTAATATAGGTTTTTTAATGATAATTTTCTGACATTTCATTGTATAAGAACAAATGCATTTTTTGAAAATAACCTCTGCATATTAATGATACTTATCTTAAATTTTGATTGTGTGTATTTTTATTTATTTTTTTCGGAATCATGGGGATATTCAAAATCTATAATTTTTTTTTCATTTTTTTCTTAAATAAAACCAATCCGCTCTGACTATTTCGTTAATTGTTTCCAAAATCGGACATCGTTTTGATATTTGTTTAAAATGAAGACTAGATGTCTGAAATTGTTTTCGATTAATGAAAGTTAAAAATATGTTAAAGAGTATTGAATGATAATATTTAGAATAATGGGTGCAATACATTTATGTATGATACTTTTATTCAACTCTGAATACCAAATGCTTGTATGTGTGGCATATCATTTTACAAAAAAAAAAAAAAAAAAAAAAATCAATGATGTTTTTCTTCTGATTTTATTTTAGCATTGATATTTGAAAGTATTGGAACTAATAGGATTATCTTTAAAGTTCTATGTGTACAATATATACATACAAGACATGGTAATTTACTTTATCGAGGATAACAAAAATAAATTAAAAAAGTTATATAAAAATTATTTATGAAATGCCAACAGTTAATAAACATGTGTTTTGAAAGAATTCATTATGAAGCACAAATGAAAAAAAAAAGAAAATTGTATTGTAGCGAATAAGTTGTGGTACCCAACTATACAAGGTAATATAAAAAAGGATCATAAAGCAGGTTTTTAAAAAAAGCTAAAATAAGCACTCACATTCCATCGAGTTTAAATAAGTGATTATACAATTGGTGGAAGAACAAACGGAGACAACGATGTAAATGACACCACAAACAACTTCCATAATAGTATGAGAGTCGACACATGGCGAGATTTGTTTACTTAAGCAAAAGCAAATTTGAAACATCATGCGGGGTTTGATCGTAAGTAGTCAACCTATCCTATGTATGAAGATGAATGGAGGTAGAAGCTGCAGTATAAACGCCTAATACAAATTGAACTAAAAAAATCATTTGATTAAAATTGTCGGTATAACTGTAGACGGAAAGTATAAAAATACATTTAACAATATCACAACGAACGCGCTGACAAGTAATAAAACCCTAGTCAAGTGTTTTATCTGTCTGAAAAGATGATAAAATTGTATTCAACTGTTGAATTCAGCTAATCAGAAATGGAACTTCCCTACGTGTATTAAACTCCATGCAGTCTTGATCGTTTATTTTCGGAACGTATTCAACAAAAACTAAATGGTCCTTATTTGACCATAGATACTGCCGATTAGAGTTCTTATTCATCAAATGCAGTGCAGAATGTAAGATTGTCTACCATTTATGCGACTATCATATAAGTGAGGGGTTAATTTAGCTATCTATAAAACCAGGTTTAATGATCATCCATTGTCTACATAAGAAAATGCCTGTACCAATTAAGTCAATTAAGACAGTTGTTACTATTCGTTTGATGTTTTTGAGCTTTTGATTTTGCCATTTGATTAGGGACTTTCCGTTTGAATTTTCCTCGTAGTTCAGTATTTTTTATTTTACTTTTCACATACTAGTATTGAGAAAAATACTATCTTTTTTGTACATAGTTTAGTTAAGGACAAATCAAGTAAATTTAGAATTTTTTAAAAATAAGTTAAATAGTAAAATGCAACCCATTTAAAAGTAGAAACATAAATAAAAAGTTACACACTACCAAGTTGAGTGGGATGATCTTTTTTAGAAAGTTAACTAAAACCTATGGCATCGAGTTTATCTAGTCAAATAGTTCTTTGATAATCAGTATGTCGACTACCATTGGTATATCTTAGATATATTATGTTCGCTTATCCCAGGCATAAACTGAAATTGAAATCACCATCAAGCTCAAGTTCAAATTTTTCATTGCTTAATTATTCTTTATTATAATTTAGCTTCTATTTGGGAATTATACCAGTCTTGAACATGGCGTCGCTATATGAAATCTACCTTATATCACTAGTATATGTTTGTAGGACATGATTTTGGCAATTGAAACGGGCACTAGCTGTCAAATTCATGTTCACCGATTCAAAAATTTTCATATTTGATTAATAACAATGTAAACCATTTATCCAAACTATTATCCGATGTATATATTTTTATCTTCTTTCTTATGTGTTCACAACCTTATTATATGTTTTTTGTTTTTGTTCTTTCCATCTAGTGTAACATTGTTATTTTTTTTAACATTGTACTCCTTGAGTATTACAATATAAAATGTTCTTATAAGGAAACGGATTAATATAAGCTAACAGCTTGTTTCTGGATCCTTTTAATTATTTCATTTGTATTATTATGTAAATGCCTATTTGTGTACATTAATTTAACTGAATTTAATTTATAAAATATGTTTACTCTTAACTATTAAAAGTCTAAATTAAACAATAAACAAGGCACAGGCATGAAAATCTGTAGTTTCGTTTCTTGTGTATTTGAGTCCAGACGCCATCTAATTATTTATCGAGTTGACCTCTTTAGTCATCCGATGACCATATAAGCGATGTAAACATAAATATAGATGTAAATAGATTAAGCAAACACGTGCTGTTGAATAATTCTAGGCCTATTTAATTTCATATTACATTTGTACAGATAAAAAATAAATGTTTATCATCGTTTTTACCCGTATTAGAATGTTTATTTGTGGATCGAATCAGTCAATCAAATGATTTGCCTTCGTTTCACTTTCAATGTTGACATTCTCTTCCTTTAAATAACTTTACACATACAATTCATGTGTTATCCATCTCAAGCTAAGGGGTTAAATTAAAGCTCACATGAATACGGCGTCAATGAGGTCAAATTATTCACTTGCATGTGAATAATTCATAATCAATGTTGTTTTGCTTATTTTGACAACATTGAATCTTATTGGCTACTAAAACGGAATTATTATTTCACTATTTGTATTCATTGCTGATTGAACCAAGAAAATTTATTAGGTTTTTCATATATCTCGTAGCTATTGCCCTTTAAATACTTTGAGCTTATTTTCAGAAGCAATACAGTCTGTTATATTGATACATTTTGTTTACTTATACATGTCTGTTTGCTGTCTTTTATATCAATATTTTAAAGTTCAGTGGGTTTTTTTTTTTCGAACTGATTATATAGTACAATGTATATACATATATAAGTGGTACTATGCACCTTAGTAATTTTTAGGTATTCGGCAGATCGAGATTAAAATGGAAGGGTTTCACGGTTAACCTAAAGCTTAACCCCCAACACATGATCATTTGTCTGTCACATGTCGAAGTCGATCTATTATCCTACGTTATTATCATAATGTTCTATTTGATATATAATTGTTCGGTCTTTGGGAATTTGATGTTCTTGGCATATAATTGAAAGTCTCCTCTAAAGTTAGTCACAACTGTTTTACTATCAGGGGTTGACATATTGTAAAGATCCCCATGCATTCATTGTCGAAGAGAATAATTATGTTGAACCTTGTATGTTTTCTGCATGATTTTCTTATGTATTTGATTTGCTGTTTCATAAATTGGGGTACATGATGTCACGCTGAAAAACAATTTTTATAAACTTCATGAGGATGCAGAAGCGACAATTATATATTCAAAAATATATCGTAGAAAAAAAATATATTTTGGAAGAAATACAAAGTATCATCGATGGGAACACTAAGTTGGTCCCTACTTTTGATCTTTGACGTAATTTACTGTACTATTAACCCGGTCTGTAGAATAATATACACAGCCTTACTGAGGCGTTTAAATCATCATAGTTACATTGCCAAAATCTTAGCTATTCCCAACGTTATTACAAATCAATAATGATCGAAATTGAAGAAATAATAAGGAACACATAATAAGATTTTCCTTACAAAATAAAAAAACCTAAGAGGAAATTAAATGTCTAAATAGTAATGTAGTTAGTTTTTAATCTTGAACTTTGATTGGCGCTGGATTAGGTTGTACTACCAACCTTACATAAAATAATTTTTAGAAGAAAATCTCTGAATATCAGTGTTAAACATTAAAGGTTGATGGGTCAGTATTTTGATTTGTAGGATAAAAACTAATCTCATCCTATCATCTCAAAGCACACAGAAACTCAATTTGTCAAAAATCTACCTAAGATTTTGATCTCTATTGAGATATTTAAAGGATAACGATACTTTAATTAATGTTTATTGGAACAGTTTAAAGCTGTGAAGATAATGTGGGTGGCCAATCATTGCTTAATTTACCTATCTCATTTAAACAGTCGCTTGTAATACAAAGGAACTTTGCATGAAATTGCAAAAACGAAAGGTCAAAACTAGTTAGATAAAATGTGCCGATGTTACAACTCAAATAGATAAATTATGTAATCTGAATATAGTCCAGTATACAAGAAACAGCTTGAGTGCTGTGCATTCATGTTACTTCATAAGCACGTGTGTTTTTGGTTAGTGAAAAGGGTCACTCGATTGCTGATCCAAGATTTTGAATGGTAATCACCATTTGAAGCAACAAAGAATATCTATCATATTGAGAACATGGAAAATATTTGTTTCCCATATACCTTAAAGCCCTTACTCAACAGTAATCACATTTATTGTAAAATTGGATTTATAGAGAGTGATTACCCAGTAACTTTTCCTTGAATAAATAAAACATGGGAACGCATCGTGCCGTTATCATGGCAATGAAGCTATTTCTATATGCTCATTGTTGAAGACTTGAACGGTGATCTATAGTTTTTAACTTCTAAGATGACTGGTGTCGGGTGTAGAGCTGTCTTAATGGCATTTATATCTCCAAGTCTGAAACTTGTGAGCATAAAACTGATCATAGATACCAAGTTTATAATTCTGTACGCGAAACGCGCGTTTCGTCTACAAAAAACTCGTCCGTAACGCTCTAATGAAAAAAATTAAAAGACCAAATCCAGTGGGAGGTGGAAGAGCATCTTCCGAAAGGTTTTGCTAATACAGCTAAGTTAATCTATTTATGGGGTAGACATTCCTGATAAATAGAAAAAATAGCATTTACATTCAAGAATTTTTAATGCAGGACAGTATTGGCATAACTTTTTTTTCATATATGTAATGTAGATATAACAATAGAAAGTTGCTTGGCTTAAGTGTTATGAAGAGAGACAAAATCGTTTTTGTTTGAAATTAAACGTTACTAAGAGGAGTACAACCAGATCTAGTACTAGTATCAGCTCTGGTTACAAAAACAATGTCATCTACATGGGTAACGCTCAAAACAATCAAGAATCCTCAAAGTTTCCCATACATTAAGTGATTTAAGTTGATTTCATGTCACATACAGTTTTAATCGAAGAGGATAAAATTGTATCAATAATATTATAATTTACCAGATAAGTGTCGACGTTCAGATGTCTTTCGCCAAATCACTTTGATAGTCGTAAATTGTATTTAGATTTGGAATTTCCTTAGAATTAAGTGGTGATAGACCCACTATTAAATGACATGATATTGATTGTGGAGCGTCTTAATCGATGGCTGATAGGATACAAATGTTTTTATCACTGTAATTTGCGGTGGAAATTAAAAGTCATTTGCTAATCCAACAGTGGTGTTTAGTCGTGGCAGACTAAGACGGGAAACAACCTCCTGCATTGTAAAATCAAAGTATAAGGCTTCTTCATGGAGATCCCTGGATTATTAACGATATCATATTTTAATGGTTCAATATTTGGTCAAAAAGCCAGGTCAATGTAGACAAAGTAGACCAATCTTCAGTGACAAAAGAGAATAAGGAAAAACACAACGTTTTAAAAAATGGCCGTAAAAAGATAAAAAGAATAATACAAAATAAACCGAATGGATATTTTTTATGTTTAAATTTTTTTGTTGCTACTGTAATCGTTAACTTTACATCTTAAAGTAACACATTTTTCTGTTAAAAAAATAATTGTTATTTACAAAAGGTAAATGAAAATTTCTAATGAGCATACGATACAAATAAGTGCTAATATAGGAAAGGTATTTCTTTGTAATAGGGTATATTAGAGAACAGAAGAACAAACGCAACAATCACAATGAATAAACAAAATCGTGTTATAGAAATTTCAAAGTTTGTTGTTAATGAAAACAAGCTCAACGTACTTAACCTGCTATTTTCAAATAATGTCCTCCTAAACTCATTGATTAAAGATCGAAAGTTTCAAACCAAACTAGATGCTACGATCAAAATAAGAGTAAATGTAAATATCAATTTTACAACAATAACAATTTATTTTGTTTACGACTCGTCAACGATGCTAGAATCAAAAAAGTTAAAAAGGCAAAAGCAACATTTGGATATATTATGACAGTTTGATATAGTCAGAGCACACAAAGTAGACGGGGGAATTTGTGACAGAGTGAACAGTAATCAAGTAAAACAGAGACGTTGTATACAGAGGTCACAAGCCCAGATAAAAACAGAAAAAGAATTAAGAGAAAACAAACGGAATCACGTGACTGTTAATAGACAAATTGTGTGGTAAAGATAAGCATCAAAGCCTAAACTTTTTTTGAATTACCCTGATATGAGTATATTTCTGGAGGAAATTGGCCGTAAATCTTCAGCGGACTTGTTTATACAAGTGAGGTTTAGCTAGCTATAAAACCAGGGTTTATCCACCATTTTATCTACATAAGGAAATGTCTGTACTAAGTCAGGAATATGACAGTTAATTGCCATTCGTTTGATGTGCTGATGTTTCGTCCACGAGGGTATCACCAGCCAAATAAAGGCAACAGTAGTATACCTATGTTCAAAACTCATAAATCGATAGAAACAACCAAATCCGGGTCACAAACCGAGGGAAACGCATTTTAAAATATAACAGGAGAATGACGACACAACATTAAAATGTAGCACACACAGAAAAATAGTCAGCACTTCGGTATTGACATGAATATCTATTATATGGTATTTTTTTTAAATTTACCGTTTGTAAAAGTACGAATTATTCAATATACTTAGGATGTTCTTATCCCAGGCATAGATTACCTGAGCCGTTTTGGTAAAACGTTTTGGACTTTTGAGTCCTCAATGCTCTTCAACGTGATACTTGTTTGGTTTTCTAACTAGTTTGATCTGATTCTAGTCTAAATTGTAAGAGATGGTTAAAAAAAATAGTTTGAGGTTCTCAACAAGTAATATCCTGAACGTAATTTTTATATGGTCGAATATTGGAAAAGAAAAATTCCGTCCCTATATGTTTGATATTTCTTGTTTTCACGTAAAAACAACAGACATTATTTGTTAGCGATGGTACAAAAAATTACAAATAATAAAAAAAATATTTGTCTCATTGTGTTATCACAACAATGCCCTTGCTTCATATGGATGGATAGAGCTTTTTAATTACCAGCACGACTTCTTGTCTTAAGGATTTTGTCTGATATATATTACCCTCGAAGCAGCTGTGCACTTGTTAAAATAGTTTAACCGTTTAAGGTAGAAAGTGAATCAATATTCCAAACAATTATCTCTCTGTAACCGCCAGTCATTTTAAACGCAGTTAGCTTTGATTGTTCATGAAAAACATATTTTATTCTTCCCATCAATAATCGTAACTTGTCAAGAGTAGTTAACAGTTATTAACAATCGTTTTCAATTACTTATCGTGTGTATTCCTGATGTTTCTTTGATTTTCCCACGGGGAACTTTTGCGGATCATAAGCTGAAATCGCTCATTAAAGGAATCATTACTTCGTGATCGGAGCAAAATCATTTTAAAGCTGCAAATTGCTTCTTGCATGCTATAAATGAATCATCTTTGGCAATTATAAGTTCTGTATCAGTGGACATTTTGGAATCAGTGATACTAATTAGCGTTTTAGACGCTAATAGCCTGACAGCGTAGGGGAGCGATAAGAAAATAATTTGACGTCGTACAAATTATTTGTTTTATAAATGTCTGTCAAATGAACAAATTAATCACGTATTGATTATTTAAATGATCTTAAGACATGTTTTGCTGCAGTGCTTAATGATAGTAGTTCCCTGATGCTTTGCAATTTGTAACCTTCAAGGGTCACGGTATGACCAATTCAAAATACGGGTAAACATAAACCGGTGGATTTTAACTAAAAAAAATATCATGCTAATAGCAAACGGTCATCTGAATGACAGAAGGAGAATAATATTAAAGTTCAGGGGTGATTACGACACACATAATGCAGTATTGTAGAAGCAAAACTAATGTTGTTTAGCATAAAATCGTAAAGAAATGTCGCTACCCTCGCTGATATTTTTAAGTATGTGTCTTCACATAATCTTTGTTTTGAAACTGGACGTTATGTTGGTACTAATAGAAATAAAAGAAATTGTATTTTTGTGATTCAGGAGTAATAGAGAATGCATTTCATTTCATCCTTCAATGTAGTAGATATACTGATTTGCGAAAAAAAGATATATAAAAAAATATTACTGGTCTAGGCTATCAACTTTTGAATTAATAGAATTATTGTCAGGTGAAAACACAAAACAGCTTTGTAACTTAGGAAGTATATACATTTCTCTTTTAAATTAAGGAACAGTTTATTGTAAATTTTTGTATTGATGAAACTTCTGACGTCACCTATTGTTTATAATTCATATTGTTTATATTGTTTGTAATATGCCATATGTAATCACTGTACATGTACTTGAGTATACTGATGAGCCGTAAGGCTCAAAGTTGATAAAGAATTTGAATTTGAATTTAAGTATGTCAATTTAGGCTTCTTTCACAAAAATTGTGGTCCGCACTATAGGTGTTGACACACAAAACAGTGACATTTACAAACACAATCATACGTGTACATATTATTAATGACTTATCTTCAAAAGAAAAAAACTATCTTCTAGAAATGTAATAATGTATATCTATGTTTTTATATGTAATATATTTTGTATAACACGTTTGATTGTGTTTGTTTCTGATTTATTTATCTGTTTGTTTTGATATCGTTTTGTTTCTTGGTGTACATTATACAACATAGTTTCGGGGAAAATCAGCGAAATTATAAAAAGAACTCCTTAATAGTCAAAGATCGTATAAACAATAAAATTCAAGCTTCATAGTTACTGTGAAACGTTCTCTAAGAACGGCGTGACCTAGTTGAGGATATTATTAAAAGATCTGTAAAAGTTTTCAAAATTTCTATTTTAAGTTTTTCCACATTACATATTTCTTTCGTGTAACATAAAGACTAACATCTAGAAATTGACAATAAGGTTGGATTGAAAACGAAACATTCAGACAAGTAAAATGGTTGCAATTTTCCGACTGTGACCCTTACATTTGTGTGTAGTACATTGCATTAGGTCTGCATATGAAATGTATATGCAGTTAATACGATATTCCAAGACGGATTTCTTTTGAAGATTTTGCTTGTTGAATGAGGTCTACTGGATAGAGGCATACATTGTGCCTTCCATTAGGTAACGCACATACATACCCATTAAACAAGTGTTACATTGATTTTCTTCTCAATAGACATCTCCCCATTCGATCGGAATCCAATCAAATCAAATCAAATATTTTATTATAGTCTCACCTCTCTACATGTACAATACAAACATGAATACAATATATACAACATGTTTTAATTAAAAGTACAAAACAACCTTAAAAACATTCGAGAGCCACTCTCAAAAGAGTTATGAGAGACTTTTACATAAAAAGGTCAGCTCGATAAAAATACAAAACATTTTTTATCTATATAAAACATTCTTCCTTTGAATTAAAATATCATGGCAGATTTTGGCAGAATAAAAGCACAAATTTTCATTTGTAAATAAAAATATAAATTTTTCATCATCATTTAAGTCTAAAAAATCAATATTAAAAGAAACTGCTCTAGTAAAAACCTCTTGTCTTGCATGTGAATATAAAGGGCATTTGAGTAAAACATGTTTCTCATCTTCAATGAGTTTCTGTTGCATACATGAATCATTAAAACAAAATCTATTTTCACTTAAAACCCCTTCATATCTGCCTGTTTCAATTCTTATTGGCGCCACACCACATCGAAATTTAGCAAAGGCGCTTTTATATTTTCCTGGCATATGAACACTTAAATAATGTTCTTTATAATATTCTTGTTTAAATAATCTATATGTACGCAGTTTACTGCGCTCATTTGTGTTTAAATCATTACACCATTTTCTCTTGTACATATCAAAAACATTACTTTCAATATTCTTAATATCATTTTTACTAAAAGTACAGTTTATATTACAAAAATTTTCAATATTAAGTTCTCTAAAAATAATCGGGTGTGGTTGCGTATTTATACATCCAAACAAACTGTTCCTTCAGCATGTGATTTACTGTGGGATTGGAAATATCTTTATATACCAAAGGCAATATTTGGGGTCAGATATAGAAGGGGCGAAATATATCTGATAAAGGAAATATTCAAACGTCTTAGTTTCCTTAAGAGAATAAATGATAAACTTTTAATAGATAAGCTAGTGAAGATTTCTAAACACCATGTGCAATACATGTATACATCACAAAAATACAAACTACAAATAAAACGCATCAAATACATTAAGCTACGTAATACATTGATATAATATTAAACGTATATATATAAGATTTCAAAATATTGAACGTGATGTAAAGGAAAATAAATGTAACTTTTTTGCATCTATAAATCACACCAAGCCTTCGTTTTCAGAAATTTAATTAAATCCATGTGATGAAATCCAATTGCTTGTTAATATGAGTTTACCAATATATTTCACTTTAAATCGCAATAGGAATTAAAGTATATGTATCATTGACTTCTAAAGAGGAAACAATTAATGACTGCAACAAATTGCCATGGCGGATTCAGCTATTAGACAGCAAAATAAGTAACAATATAAAAGTACATTACGCAATACAGAAATGTGCATATAAGTTCAAATTATCATAGTTCGAACAAATGCATTTAAACATTTGTTGGCATGAAAAGCGTTGACGATAATAAACAAAATTTCTTGGTTGTTAATTTTTCTTTTCTAAGAAATTTTAAAACGATTATGCACAGTATATCAGTGAAAATCTATCCCACATATCAAACCGTCTATGCTAGATTATTTTTTTGTTGTACTTATATTATCCGGTATGCATATCGAAATAAAAATGTGGTATGGTCGCCAATGAGACAACTATATATCCATTATAAACCAAACTGAAGGGACAAAGGAGTTTACTGGTCATTGTACATCATTCAACTGTGTTCAAACCCATACCGTATAGTAAGCTACAATGGGCCATAGGATAACAAAATGTGAACCCTCCCCCCCCCCCCCCAAAAAAAAAAAAAAAAAAACAATACGTATGTTTAGCATTAGAGGAGTTTCACTTTATAACAAGTGTTGTTTTTTTTTGCAGTTTGTAATACTCAGAAAAACCCCAAAAAAACATTCAATTTTGAGTCAAATATTTTATACAAAATAGAGTATCAAAACCAAAAAGGAGCTGCCCATGAAAGCAAAACCAAGTAAGATAGATAAACAATTCCCTGCCATGATTTATTCCACATAGAAAACGGGACAACTGGGACGCTATTGCTTGCAACAAGCATCCGATTAATCTGTTAAGCGGTATTGTAGTGTTCTGAAGTTCAAACTTTAATGAAATTATCGTTCAGGACGTCTGAAATTTACTTGATGGAACCAGGATGACACTTAGGTACACGGAAAATATTTGTTTTTGGAAACACCTTATACATACGTATATTGTACGGTATATATGAATATCTCGACCATTGCATGGAGTTGTTTACATGTAGCGGTACTTGATACCAAAATAATGCAAATAAATATTGTTCTCTTGCAGCAATTAATACAATTGTTGTTCACTTGGCCATTAATTACTATATTGGCGACTAAAACAGATCTGAACACTTCCAGATTTGTAATAATAAAGAAATTCCAGAATTAATTACAACTGTCTGAATCATTGTTGCCTTTATTATTAATACATTTCTATGCAATATGCTATTACAACAAACCAACTATCCAAGATAAATTGCCTATTATCGGAAACTAAAAACCGCTGAATAAATTAATAAGAACCACTAAATGTTTGATCGAGTATAATTGACCACTTATCAAACCTTATGCGGGTAACACGGTGGTTACACGCACAATTCCTTGTAATTAAAGAAATCTCTCGTAACAACTCTAGAAATTAATTGAATCTTTTATAAAGACAAAAACGCATTTATCTTCCACTGTAAATTGACATCAATGCAAACATTGTGATACAATATCTTAACCGAAGTTCTTAAACGTGGTGAATATGATTCAATATCAAGCTTTTAAGTATGTTCGATCATTTTAAATAGAAAAGTTTATGTCATGGAATTATCTCTGCAAGAAAAGTCAAAATCAAAAATTTTCTGGTAAAATTATATTTCTACCACAATAATTGTACTTTTACCACAATAAATATTGAAAAATAAAAACCTTCATCTTAAGACATTGCGCATGTTAGAAAAAATATAATAGCATGTGTAGTATACTTCATTAAAATAAAGCAACGCCTACCTGCTTTGAAAATTCATTTACAAATCTATGTTTTAGAATTTATACATAATGAATGTATAGAAAAGGAGAAAACGTTTGCAAATAAGAATAGCCCATAACGTTTCAAAAACTGTGTTTTCATCTTGCTCTAAATGCATTAGAAATTTGAAAATAATTGTTTTTAAGTATTCATATTTCTTTGATATTTGAATATCAATTCTAAATTAAATATTCACGTATTAAAAATAATTTTAGGTGTTGTGGTATAATATGAAAGATAATGCAAACAAAAACATTGTTTTTTTATGGTTTGTAATTTGATGACATGAAGAGTTAAACCTGACAAGGATTTCTTCTTTTTTGTACGTCGGCTACATTTTAAAGAAAAAAAGATGTATATAAGAAATAATCATCTAAGATACATGTAGTTGTTTCACATATTTTTTTCAAAAGTTGCAGTTTTGCTTCGTGAGAATAAAATTGGATTTTCACAATTTATGACTCTATATCGAGATGCCTGTGAGAAAATCCAATTTCATGTGAAAATCACTAAAATTACAAAGGGAAAGACAATAGCGTCCAAAAGAGCTACAATTAAAAGCTGATGAAAATAAATGATTCATCATCTATCAATCAAGAAATCACGTTTTATCCTCAACTAAAAACGCTTTTCAAAATACTTAAATAATGCACTAAAATTACATTTAAGGTTCTACAGTGTATTCCTATAAAAACTACCGACCTGCTGTTTTCATCGCAAATCTATCTCTTCCTCTATTGTTTATCAGTTATATATGAGAGAAAAGAACACGGTCAATCATGCGTTAATGAACATGTATCAAACTTAAATACCCAATCCAAGTATACTGACCTGCAATATATAAGCAAAAGTTGCCGTTTACTTTATCAGATCTGTTTCATTCGGAAGTTCCGGTATTATATTTAACTACTTTTTTTTTTTTAATTTGTGACCTTAGCAATGCATTGGATAATTGGACAAAAGACACCAAAAGGGCATTTAAACATCTTTAGTCGAAAAAAAAGCGCAAACACTCTGACAAGAAAACAAACGAAAAAGAAAAAAAGATAAATAATAGCTCTCCAATCACTAACAAAAACCATATATGTTCCATATGGTCATATGACTATTCACGTGGCTCGGAATTTGTACATCCAGTTTTCAGGGTTTTGGTTCTCTGCGTTCCCGGATGGAGGTAGGTCCAAACTTTGGCTACGATTCTGACGCATGATGTGTTTAAAGTGTTGTCATCCTTTTCTTCACAAATGTATTTATGCAAGTTTTCTTATTATATTCTCTATTTGCATTTTATCGGGGAAGTGTATACAGTTTGGCAATAATCTGTATGGACTATCAACTACAGACACTTTTTATTTGGTGTCTGTCAGATTTATTTGTTATACTGTGTGTACTATCTACTATAAAAATATTAACTTTGTTGGCGGCTTTGTCAGATCTATTTGTATTTTTGATGGATGTTTTGTTCAGTTGTGTTGTATTTTTACAGTTTTGTTTACTGGATTCTAATTCATGACCACATTAACCTGTTCTATTAACACTTATCATATAAGTAGAAGGTTAAGCTTGCTACAATGTCAGGTTCGCCCACTAGATTCTTCGGAAATGCCACCTGGGAATATGCCATTGGTGGTTTTTTCGTTCCATAAATTGTTTGATATAGTCTAGCGTGTAGTGTTTATTTTTTTGTCAGGTTTTATGGATTTTCCTTTATTCAAGAAGAAGATTTTTGTAAAAGTCAAGGGACGATAACGGACGACGAACGTGAAGTGATAAGAAAAGCTCACTTGGCCCTTTGAGCGAGGTGAGCTAAAAATGGATAACCAACTAGTGGAAAATAGTTATTGATCTACCTATTTTTTTGTGGTTTCAATATGTATACAAAATTGGTGGTGCTGTCATTTTCAAACATTGATAAATCTTATTCTGAACATTTCAATTATTTGAGACGAGAGAAGAATACGATTAAATTGTCAGAATAGTGTTAAAAATATAAATACCTGCAGTTTACTAAATATTAGTCTCCTGCCGATTAATGCCTTGTTTTTGTTTGGTATTGATGCTCTTTTCGATATTTATTTCACTTGTCTTTAAACAACTTTAGCTCTGAGCCTATACAATGCAGACACACATCGTATTACAATTCAAGATTTTACTGGATGTCAAAACATAAAGTGAAATAAACAACCGAAGATTAGTAAAAGAGCTAACAGGATCAGCAGGCAAAAAAAAAAGATTATAACATAACGTTTTTTTTTTTTCCATTATACTTGTACGTACATTCTAGGAACCGTTTCCATATACTGAAGAGACATATTTTGTCGAAATGCACATCTGGTGCCGGAAATTGGTACCGTTAATGTTATTCCATGCGATGGATACAGCTCCAAGTGTTGGTCTACAGTAAATGTAGTTGTCTCTTAAAGCTTCTTAAAGCTATCTGGCCAAAATACAGATGATTCTGTGGAATGTTGAAAAATCGTGTATTTAAATACGCATATTTTAATTTAAGATCATGCTCGATTAATTGGTAATCAGAATCAGAAATAGTTTATCTTTTTGAAAAGTATATCAGTAAAAACTTGAGCACCTGAGTAATTTTTCTTCTACACTGTCAGAAACCGTGACAAGTAAGATAACTAAGACTAATAAAATAAAATCTTATTATCTTTATTACTAGATATTTATATATTGCTTACGAAAAAATTGAACTGAAACAACAGACGACACTTAGCCCCGCACGTGGTCAAGATGGGATACTATGAAAACATAAAGAGTATCATAGGCTGAAGTGAGCGGAAATCCTGGAACAGCACCATCGTATTTCTTAATTGCCGATCCATTATTCAATAAATATAACATATAAACACAGCTATTTAGATAGATAAGTAATACTATTACCGTAAAAACTAGACCGATTTTGTTTAAGTTATCTGATTGATACTAATTATCAGATAATGGAAGCTAGAATAACTGTAGACACGCATAATTTGCTTTATATTGGCAAACCTGAAAAGCACCATGTCTATGTAATCAGCTATTTTCAGAAAGGTTTTATGGTCGTCAATATCCCAGGAACTCTTCTGTAATGGAAAACACTTTTCGTGGTCATATCCGGTTTAAGTGTCGAACATGATCATCACGCGAAATTTTTGTATCCAAATCATTTAGAAAATTTAAACACTTGTCTCGAATCTAAATTGCTACAGACACAATAAGAAATTAAACGAATGATCAATGCCAAAGCACTTTCCTTAATCAGATGGAGCGATGTAAACGGAAACGAATGCCTTTATTGCCGTGGTATTAATATGAAGATTTCATGTAGTCAAAAATACTTAATTATCAAGAGGAAAATTGTTTTAAGTGAAGACTAAAACAATGATATTACCTCTAATGAAGCCGTAATCTTTCTTATGACCTATTTAGCGAATTAAAAGCTCACAAATGACTGTTTATCACGTAAGAAATTAATAATTGACGCATTCTGCTCAATATTATTTAAGGTTATGGCACTTATAGATGCTCATTCGAACACTTTCAAAGATTAAAAGAAAGTTAATGTTTTAAGGATTTTTATTATTTAATTGAAACCGCAATTAGTTAAAAATTGAGCGTGTAATAAAAATGTTTTAAAGGGTTTCAGTCACGGGTGTTTGGTTGTTTCTACAGTTTTACAGCTCAGAATCATTTTGATTTTATACAAACACGAACACACCTTTGAGATTAATTGTTTGATAGCTTATACATTTAAGGTGCAAGTCGCTAATTATTTTGTGGTGCTATAATGCACTACCGGAATCTATATATCACTTTTATGACTTCTGAGATAATGCTGAACGTACTTGTAGCAAAACCGATATCGTAAAATTGGTGATAATTGTAGCAGTTCTTATGAAACCAATAACACACGAACAAAACACAACATACGAATCGGCAAAAATAAATTAAAAATGAAATGATAACGTCGACAACAATTAATATTCTAGATATATACCTTCTGTTTTAAAACAGAATGATCAATATCATTAAACAGAGCTGGGTGCTGAATTATGATAGATAAAATAGAAAATGTATGTTAAACTATACCATGACATTCCTTGCAAAATTGTTCACTTTGGGAAAAAGGCATAAGGTCCCCACGAAAAAGTTAATCGTTTATTAATACATTTCCTTATAAATCCTAGTTTTAATCCTTGACAGTCTATCTGTGCTATTTTCCTCATAATCTGAATATAAAACGTTTACTTTACATCAAGTGTAATCGTATATAAGCTGATCATTATTTCATAAAGAATAGATTTTAAATGACATGACAATAGACTGCATCTATGTTTCAGAGTCAAACACTGACACAGGTTCGTTAAGCGTTTACTTCTGGACATTCAGTGTTTGTCGTTGATTTGTTAAATATTTGTTTTTCGCTCATTTTTTGTACATAAATAAGGCCGTTAGTTTTCTCGTTTGAATTGTTTTACATTTGTCATTTTGGGGGCATTTTATAGCTAACTATGCGGTATGGGCTTTGCTCATTGTTGAAGCCGTATAGTTACCTATAGTTGTTATTTTCTGTGTCATTTGGTCTCTTATGAAGAGTTGTCTCGTTGGTAATCATACCATACCTTCTTTTTTTTTTATATATATCCACAGGATTTATATAAAGTAAGTCTAATCATTTTATTAACTATGCTAAAGATTGATTATATTAATATTATACAAAACAATATTGACTTGTCACTTTATTCACTCACAATCTGATTTACACAGGTTTTCCGATTTTCACGCTGCCTTTAAGAGTTAGACCAAATATTAGCAAATTGGAGCCATGATATAATGTTACGAGGTAGACCATTTATATGCAACTCTTCGTGATAGTCTCGTGCAAGATAGAAAACATTCATACCACATAAACCTATCCCAATATAAAAAATTAGTTCTGAATATACATATCATAGTTGCCGCTGTACTTTAAGCGCCCTTCTCTCTATTTGTATCTGTGGGCATTTTGAATCATGCGTGTAATCATTCTTGTATTTTCTTGTTAATTCGACCTGTTGATACTTTTTATAATGTATTTTTGTTATTTTATATTAATATGGATCTTGTCTATTTACCAGCGTTGATTATTTGGAATATCTATTAATTTTCACTTCTTCGTACTACATTTGTATGAACTTCAAGATTATTCTCCTTAAATCTTTACAGGGCAGTTTCAGCTAGCTCTAATTTTGATATTCACCCCAATTTGTATTTAGTGTTAAATTATGTATTTATATAACAGAACTTTCTTGGTATTCCTAATTATTGGAAGAATTTTATACACATAAGTAGTATTATACCTAAAACGACAAAGTTATTTTTCATTTACCTGTAGATATTATTAAAACCGTTTTTTTTTTTTCAAAAGTGATTATTTTCGAAGGGTTAAATATTTAGCGGTGGTGTCTTGCCATGGCTTTGTTTGGACTTGTTTGTTTGCTTTTTGGCCTTGAATGTTTGTCCCTAATATTTTATTAACTGTGCATTTGCATTCAGGCATCTCAGATCAAATTTATTCGTTCATACTGTGTTAATTTACGTTTTTTTGATCGAGTTAAGCCTTCCAATTGGTATTTTATCGTGTGGTTTTCTATGTTGTGATGTTATGCTATTGTTTCAGATAAAGGGAGAAGGTTTGGTACCATTAAAACGTTTTATCCCGCTGCCAATGGATGCACCTGTCCTAAGTCAGGAATCTGATGTACAGTAGTTGTCGTTTGTTTACGTAATTTATACGTGTTTCTCGTTTCTCGTTTTTATATAGATTAGACTGTTGGTTTTCCCGTTTGAATGGTTTTACACTAGTAATTTTGGGGCCCTTTATAGCTTTTTGTTCGGTGTGAGCCAAGGCTCCGTGTTGAAGGAGTACCCTGGCCTATAATGGTTTACTTTTTTAGATTGTTATTTGGATGGAGAGTTGTCTCATTGGCACTCACACCACATCTTCCTATATCTAATCAGTTTAAGTATACATGATCAACACCTTGTTCTTTAGATTAACGGTTTAGTTGTAAGGGGGGTTTTGAAAATGAAATATTTTTTTTGTATTTTCATAAGTTTATGTATTCGATGTTTTCGCCATCTAGAAGAGGCTTGCTAATGCCTAGCCTATTGCACAGTTTCGTTAAAAAAAATTAAAAATGAAAAACACATTGTTGAACAAAAGTGTATAATTACTGAATGCATCTAATGTTGTAAAAAATAATAAAAAAAAAAAAAAAAGAAGAAGATGTGGTATGATTGCCAATGAGACAACTCTACGCAAGAGATCAAAATGAAACAGAAATTAACAATTATAGGTCATGAACAAAGCCCATACCGCATAGTCAGCTATAAAAGACCCCGAAATGACAATGTAAAACAATTTATAGGAGAAAACTAACGCCCTTATTTATGAAATCCTAAAACCGAACATATGTTTTGACCGATGAGAGTCAAATATATTTTTTGTCCGATGTAAATCACACCACCTACTAAGATCGAAAGTACCTAATTATTACCATTTCACCATTATAAAGCATATCAATAATGTAATGGGTTGCGAATTAAAACTAGTCGAATTTGCATTTTGTTTTATAATATATATACCTTTACTATTAGCGCTGAATAACATTTTGAATAACATTTTTATTATATGGAACATTATAACTTTAGGTTGGAAAGCCATATTAAGAAATAGTGCATGAAGAATATTTAATAATCAGTTTCCAGTAGGATTTTGCAATTTTAAGAAATTAACCTTGCATATTTAACAAATGGGGAAATTTGCCTTATCTTTTTGCATCGAAGAATATCCGGCGAAAACAATATATTTTTGTAAATATGGCTTTAGCAGCTGAATAACATTTTGATTTTATGGAACTTTTAGTTAGGGAAAAATATCAAGAAAATAATAAAGAATGTTTAATACTCATTTTCCGGTAGGTTTTTGCAAGGTTAAGATATGGACTTTGCAAGTTAAACATATGCAGGGGAAATTGGCTGCATGTTTTTGCATCGAAGAACATCCGTCAAAAACAATAGTACCTTTTAGTATCTTATCAAATTTTTGTTCAAAAATCACATTGCTAGTTTTTAATAAAGATTGATTTTTATTTATTAGTGTGAAATGAATTGCCTCTTTTACAAATGGATATTCACGCATGTGGCGAAAATGTATAGATTTAAATCGACAAAGAAATGCACGTTTTTACTAAGTTTTTATGCAAAGTAGCCCTTTAATTTATTACACAATATTTTGAAGCAAGTACAATGTTATCTTATATGCATATAAATTCCCTGTTTTCATATTTAAATGCAATCAATTATGGTTAACTAAAACATCGGTACATTACTAGCATGTAGGACTCGGAGGTGCGATGGTACGTTCGCAGATGTTTATGATAAATTTCAGTTCAAATTTGTGTATCGTTACTTTTGTTGGAAAGTATTAAATGGATAAAAAAAAAACAGTTTGTTTTTCTTGAAAATTATTTTTAATATAATTACTTCATTTTCAAAATGTTTCCTTTTAGCTGTCCCGAAATGACGACTGTTTGGGTTCGTTATTTGTTTCATATAAATTGGGTTAGGTTTCTTTAATGATGATATTAGGAATTTGAAAAATACATCAAATAGCATATGCAAGCAGAAAGATGCTCTTTATGTGCACGCACACGACATCAATTTGAACAAATCCGTTCTCTTTATTACAGCACACTCAGCTAATAGGGTGTCAAACCATTTTAGAAAGCGGGACTAACCGTCATTGGGAATGGTCAACTGTACAAAGTGTTGAAGAGCGCTAATGTTTAAACACATCAAATGTTGTATAAACAACAGGGACAACTTCACAATCATAATTCAACAAAAAGTTGAAATCAACAAGAATCTTTGCAACTACGGTCATTATGATGATATTTATAATTGTTACAATTTATTTACAATTCTATAATGAAAGAAGAAAAACAACTATAAAGTAAAGATATTTTTCATTTTTGCTAAATGTGCATTGTCTATATGCCTTTTTGTGTTTCTTTGATACATATGACGTAGCTCTGTACTTAAACATCCCGTAATTTTGTTTTTGTTCTCTGATAATTGTTGTATAACTGTTTTTCATTTTTGATAATTGTGCTGTGTTTACATGCATTTTTGTGTTTCTTTGATACATATGACGTGGCTCTGTTCTTGTACATCCCTTCATTGTGTATTGTTATATGATAAATGTTGTATAATTGTTTTTCACGTTTGCTATTTGTGCTGTGTGCTATATGCCTTTTTGTGTTTCTTGGATACACATGATGTGGCTCTGCACTTATACATCACGTCATTGTTTTATGGTTCTATGATAATTGTTGTATTCTTGTCTTTCATTTTTTCAAATGCGCTTTGTCTTTTTGCCTTTTTGTATTTCCTTGATACATATGACGTGGCTCTGTATACTTATATAACCCGTCATTGTGTTATTACATGCTATAATTGTAATTCTTTGCAGTTTTGTTTTTCATTTTTGCTAATGTGCATTGTCTATGTGCTATTTTGTGCTTCTTTGTCCCATATTTGTTTGTTTTTATAGTAATTTAGATTACAACGCAATGTTGACTGCTGTAACCCTATTTTTGAAGTAATTTAGATTACAACGCAATGTTGACTGCTGTAACCCTATTTTTGACATTTTTACCTTTTACTAGTGTGTCTGTTTGTTTTGTTCACACATCGTTGTCACTATAATAAAATTTGATGCGACTGTCATAAAAGTGAAGGTTAAGCAAGCTGTAAAACCAGGTTTAATTCACGATTTTCTACACAAGAAAATGCCTGTAGCAAGTCAGGAATATGACAGTTGTTATCAATTCGTTTGATGTGTTTAAGCTTTTGATTTTGCCATTTGATTAGGGACTTTCTGTTTTGAATTTTTCTCGGAGTTCAGTATTTTTGTGTTTTTACTTTTTATGAAGCCAAAATCTAGGAAAATGATCAAAAACCTTTTCCTACAAAAAGTAAAAGATCCTTAAAATGGTTAAAAAACTTTGTTCCGACGACTGAATAACGTATTTGTCTTAATGAAGTAAGTGTAGCTACGCGTTTTACAAGAAAAAAACAAAAAAATGGGAATAATAATTTTGTTGTTGCTTGAAACACAATTGTTACAAAACATATTTTCCCAAGAAAACAATAGTTATAACATTCTAGCAATACCCGAGTATGAATCATTATATCTTCGAATTAGCGGATATCATAATTTGTTGACTGTTTTGAAGATTTTTAACAATTTGTACTTACCAACAACAACACCAAGGATGTCAATTTTGTTGCAGAAACTGATTACCCTTCCGAAGCACACGAGATTTATTTGTAAAGAATGTTGAATTTCCTTTTCTATGGTTTTCAAGATTATATTTTGGTGTTTAATATATTTTAAATGTTTTTGTCTCTATCGGTCACAGTGCAAGTACTCTTATATCTGTGCTTTGTTTCTGTTGTTGTAAATTAGATGTTAATTGTTTTTGTGCCTTGTTTTTGATAGTTTATGTCAACCATATTTGGTTCTGGTAAACTGTTTTGTTACGATTAAAGTCCGTCCTGATTTTAAGCACTTTTAGATGAACAATTCGTTCAAGGTTTGTCAGAATCTTATATCGAATATGTATATCAGCAGTGCATTGGCTGAGTAGTTTGAAAATCAGTGCTGATTGATCAATTTTTAAAGCAGTTAGTCCCCTTTGAAGTATAAATTATATTGAAAATTGAAATCTAAACGATCTGTAAAAGTCAAGCATACTTTTTTGTAAGACTTTATAATCAAAGATTTGTACCTACAATGTCCTGGTCGAATTCAAAACCCAGTGCTGATCAATCATTTTTACAGGAGTTATATTTTTTACATGTATGAGCCTTCGAAATATTCTCTATGGAAAATTGTATAGTTAGTCCCCTGAAGTGTACATTTCTTGTCAAGATTTTAAATTCTAAATACTGGTTTTTATATGAATGTATAAGACGAATTTGAAAATTTCGGTCAACTACTTTCAAAGTAGAATATATATATATTGGATATAACGAATTATAATAGAATAAAATTTTGACAGTAATGCCATCTGATGGTGGTACAACCCCTATTTGAAGTTTGACATGACTTTTGTTCAAACCATCATATAGGGTCATGTATTTTTGCCTTATATATCACAAAATGCATCAGAACAAAACAGTGTTATCTTCAGTTACCTTTATTAAAGGATTCAAGATACACATGGAATGAACATGAATAACGACGTTGACAGATCAGAAAAATCTCAGTCAATGTGTTCTCCGATTGTTTCTTTTAGGAGGCCACCCTTATGATACATCTATACATTTTTACACATATGGCTCCCATACTCAAGAGTACATACAGGTGTGACAAGGGATATACACGTGCGTATGTGAAGAAGAATGTATACAAATATGTTTTTTCCATATTTTTATTTACATTCCACCCGTGTCATCCTGAACGTCTAAGTCATTTTCACTCGAAGAGTGCGACATCTGGGTTTTAGAAATGCTTAATAATGTTTCAGCCATGTTCTCATTTGAATAAACGTCAGGCTTTGTTAGGAATTTTTCATTCATAACTTCACTAATTGCAGGATCAATTTCGGATTTAACTTCCGTTTGCGTGTCTTTATTATCAATTTCGAATGCCAGTGAAATTTTTTCCTCACTTTTATTTTTCTTGGCTAACGACGTATTGTTGTGTTTTTTCGATACATCCGTGCTTTTCTCCACATTTAGTTTAAGTTCTGCAGCTTCAGCGTTAGAAATATTTTCCTGTTTCTTCCATTTTGTCCTCCTATTTTGAAACCATATCTTTACCTAAAACAAAACAAACACGTTGAAATATCGTTTTATAGATAATTAGGATCTGTGTTGTTGTGACTCGTGTAAGAGTGTCATAAGTAAAATTAACGAGAATTCAATGACGTCTTAATATCGCTTCCTCTTGTATTCGATGCATAAACCATGCATCCATGTCATTCACGATGAATCGGTGATATCCGATATCGCCAAGTTGTGGAGAAACAATTCAAAACAATTAAGTGATTATTGCAAAAACTTTCATCTTCATAATTGTGAAGTTCTATTACTGAAGTTTACTGATTTACGAAATCGGCAATGAAACTTATGGATCAAGAGAAAGGCATTGTTTTGAAATCTATACGGTTTTCATTTAGATTATGTCACTCGAAAAATGTCTTTTTTCTGGTCTGTAAGGAAGTAAAAACAAAATATGTAACTATGAATATTTACATATAAAAAATTCTATAAATTTGTTAATCAAACAAAGAGTATAAGGGTAAATCCAACAGGTTTTTAAAAAGTAACGAAGTGACTTGGTTTTATAAATATAAACCATCACACTATTATTTATAACCTAGAGGCTATAAAGAGCATGTGTCGCTCACCTAGAGGCTATAAAGAGCATGTGTCGCTCACCTGCATCTTCAACAATTGACACTTTTAAGTAAAAAATCATCATTATAGGAGAATATCTTTAATCAAACGGTAACTGACCATTTCGATCATGTGGACATTCGTATAAATAAAGATACTATGGCTATTATGTCTATAGTATAAAAATAAAACGAAATTTTAAAATTCATCTTTAGCACTAACACACTTCTATTAGACAATGCTACTTTAGAGCAGAATAGTTGTTCAACTACATTGGTAGAACACCTCAGTCATTTTGACCAATCGGATCATTTATTTGTTAGGTCAATGTATGGATATGGATAAATCTTTAACGTTTTTCCTGAATCCGGTATCCCGTAACCAAAAGTTATTGAGTCAACTACATAATATGATGGGGAGCAATAAAAGATATGCCGTAATTTTAAAATAAATGTAGTAGTTCCGTATGATCTTCAATACATGTGTATGGCATACTATTTAAATCGGAATTTGTTTTTGTCTTCATTAATTTTTCGAGATATTATTTTTTGTTCCAAAGAACTTCCATAAATGGATGTATTATCAACGCTGGTCATAAATAGCAATCTCATACCACAGATTAACGGGGAAAGTGCCGTAGATGAGTCGTTCTTCCGTCTGCAGATGAGTGTGTTTACGTCAAAGTTATTAAAGATATTAGCATATAACCCAAAAGGGTCTTCATAACAATGTCCAACATCAATAATGAATAATATATAACAATTGTCATATAAACACATAACAAATCATAATAATGGTCTAAAATTGTTATCAATTCTGAGAAATCATGTAATCAGCTTTTCTCACTTAATTTCATGTCATTATTGTATCAATATTTAATTTGACAAATTCCATAATCTTTTTTAACCATAAAGTACTCCCATAAAATACCTCACACAAGCAGTAAACGGCGATCGTTAATGGTAAATTAATGAGCTTTTATAACAGCGCCACACTTATAATTTTGACACTTTACGTAAAAGTGTGCCCTTTTCCGGAAACATCCTACTTAAATGAAATTTAAATTAGTTAAAAATTGTTCAGATGAAACAAAAACTTACACCTGTCGTTAGCTAAATTAAAACATTGACAAATGTTATAATATCTAAATTGATTCTTGCGTGAAGAATTATGGTTTAAAAAAACACCATCGCTCTAATGATTTCCATTATAGATACTTTTCTCCTAATCGTTTTTCTAATAATTGTTAGTTTGCACGTGTCAAGCTTAACTTTAGACAATGACGTTCACGTATCGTGTCTAAGAAATGTCTTAAATGATCTTAAAATTTGAGATATGACTTAATATGAGCAGTGTTTTTATATTAAAACATACTGTGGCTTTGAAAAACATGCATATTTGATCAGATATTTACGTTCTGGACCTGAAGCTATTATGGTGATCGTGTGAATTTAATTTCTCAAAAAAAATATTACAGGTTGAATATTTGTAGTTACAATTTTAGTGATGTCCATACGCAGAGAGGGATACTGTACAAAAGACACAAAAAATACAGCATCTCCTTATCTAAATAAATCTGCTTAAGATGATCAAGTGTAGAAAAATATTTAAACCGATTTTGAATAGGTGAAAATAGATATTTCTCAAGATTTTGAATTATTTGCCTGTGAAAAAAACGCAACGAACTTTCATGGCCATGGTTATATAAATTAAGCAGAATATGACACGGTCGCCACGCACACTTGGATACTGTAATATAAAAGTTTTTGTTTCTAAATATTATAACGAAAGGGCTTCTTCGTAGATTCTGAGTTTCGTTTTAAAGTGGTACAAATTTTAAAAAGAGTACAATTATATATGTAGCCAAGAACCATCTTGAATACCTAATTTGGAAAAGTGCGATAACCTTTCTATCGGTTCACTTTCTCACTTTAATGGATGAATTTATCTTGCATCACATTTTCACACATGACTGCTTTTGCATGCTATTACCAATTGAAAGTTAATGAATGTTTCCCGGTGGTCTTAAAAAGCAAATTTCAAACGCCCAAAATGTAAATACAGCCTACTCGTCACTTCATTGATTTTAATCGAGAAATAAAATAAAACCGAGGCTAATGATTTAAACCTTTTATCGTCAGATCGGCGATAAATGGACGATTGCAAAACGAACTTTTATACCGAACGCGCAAGTTCAGAATAATAATTAATATTGGAAGTTTCACAATATTTCTATATATCATGAATTTATTTTTTTTTTAAATTCAGTATTCATAAATAAAGTAAATCCCAATTGATAACACGTTTTTGCAGATATTTATTTCTATTTTTGAATATCTGAGGTCTGAGACAATAGACGTCGAATGTTATAGTAACGAATTATACATTATATATACTCTTACATTTTATTAGATGATCGTTAAGGTTCTACATTTATAATATTTAACTTTGTTAATCCTTACTGTATATCAATATCACTCTATTGTAATTATCACCATCAACACCATCATCAAAAATAAATTCGAATCAAATATGAAATGTTACATTTTTATTAATAGATTCTTTTAAAATATTCAATAACGTAAAATATTTGATCAAAGTACTGTACAAATAAATAAATAAATTTACAAATGAATGACGATTACCATTTTCTTCAAATATATATGGAAAGGAACGGTAACTCAGAAAATTTCGAATTTCCCATGTTCTTTTCCGTATGACTGTATTAAAACAAAATGTTCACAAATGAGAAGTGACAATTCAAATTTTCTTCCTTCTAAGATAACGAGTTTTGATCTTTTTCATAGTTTTAAAGTTGTATTTATTTTACAAGAATTGTTGTAAAAAAACTATAAATTTATCCCTGACAAACTTATTCCAATATTTAAATTCCTAACAAAAGAAAACTTTAAAAGTTATAAGTGTAGAACAACGTCCAAATCTACATATCACCGATTTCCAATTTAAATAAAGATATTACAAGGTCAATAGCCATTTTGCTATTTCTGATTTTTATATACGAAAAACTAAATACATTAAAATCTTCATAAAGTGCCTTATGTAAGAATGATTCTTTACAAGTAATGCTGAGATCTAAAAAGTACATAGTTTAAGAGAATACATGCTGGTATTTTTTGTGATTTGTTGCTCTTTAATAGTTTGATTTTTTTTGAAAATAACCTAAATTAAAGTAGGATCCATTCATGACACACAACCAGTACATACACAGCAAAAACACACCAAAAACAAGGACATGTAGCGCTTTTATTGCTGTTCTTCATCTCAAAATTACAGTTCACCGACGTTTTTTAAATTTAAAATTTTTCTAAATCTTTAATTTTTAGATTAAATTTTGTTTACTTCTATTTGTCTTTATCGTCTTTCATCCCCCATTTTTTACAACCCGTACTGTAAGTGTCGGTTAACTTTTAATACTAATGTGACAATTAATCTAAAAAGTTTTTCAAGTTTCAAAGTCAGCAAAGAGAGGTATTGACATATGAAAACATTCTACAGAGAAAAGTGAAAACAAAAGCAGGTATACTTTAAGTTGGACTCTTTCTTGAAGACAATGAACTAAAGCCTCTGTATGACCTCTCTGGTGACCTTTTTAGACACTCTAAAAAAGAAGTATCAAAATTTTCAGGAGAGAATACAGGAGAAGACATGCACAGCCATTACAAGAACAGTTTTACTATCTGTTTAAGTACCTGTGTTTCTGTTACATTCAACATTGTGGCCATTTCTGCTCTCTCTGCTGAAGACAAATACTTCTTCTGTTCAAATTGTTTTTCAAGTTCAAAAATTTGTCTCCCGGTAAATGTCGTTCGGGCTTTCTTTTTCTTATGATTTGGATCACTGCAGTTATCATCGGAAGATCTCTTTCGGGAATCCTCGGGGTCAGATTCCTCTGAAAATGATTTGAAAGATATTTCCATAATAAAGTTAATTTTTGTGAAACTAAATTGAAAGATTTTTTTATTTTTCTGTAATTGAAAGTCAAATGTTGGTGCAATGACATAAGGAACTTGACCTTCCTGTAATTATTGGTCTCTTCCGTTCTTCAGTGTTGTAAATTACAGGGTGAAGAACACAAATATGCAATTTGATTATTCCAATTTGAGCTAAAGTATTTAATAAGATTGTTTTATTTGCATCCAACTAATATCCCTATTTGGTTTTGTTTAGAATTATCTAACTATTTGACAATTCCTATTTTCCCTTCACTCTTTCACACATAAACGTTATGTGTAACTAAATTTTAAAGTTTTATTATTTTTTTAATTGAAATTCATTTATGTATTCGATGACATAAGGAACTTGACCTTCCTGTAATTATTGGTCACTTCCGTTCATTGTTGTAGACTTGCATTAACTTACAAAGTGAAGAACACCAATATCATGAATATCTCGAAATTGAACTTCAGTGTTTGATGATGTTGTTCTATTTTAAATTATCTTAGCAGTAATTCCTATTATTCTTTCCAATTGTTCACGCATAAAACATTATATTCTTATGAAATTTGATGAACAAAAATTGGTTATATTTTTGTAATCAGTCAGTGTATTAATACTATATATAGTACAGTCATGAATATATACGCTTTTAGATTCACTTATTGAATATCTCATTGAATACGTTAAAAACGAAAATTCGGGGAAAATTATGTTTTGCTCATTAACGGACAAATTGAATGAAAAAAAATATTCATTTTCTTATAAAAATAATGCATATCAACTACTGTGTAATTGTGTAACATCTATAAAAGAGACAGAGTAACGTTCAGAGAGTATTGGTTCCTTCCTGTTTTTTGATATAAGATCTATAAATAATTGTTTTTCTTTTATATAAAAAAAAACAGCATTGGAGAATGATTAAAAAATATTTGATGTTTTAAAAACGATATCCAAGTCTGTAAATCATGACGAAGCAATACCACAGATATGTGAAGGCTACCCATTTTTTATACCACAATGTACTTGGACAAGACTTCTTACACGGACAAAACAATCAAACTATTAATTAAAAACATCAATACTGACATTTGTTGTGCGTTAATAGTTAATGACCATTTATGATTATTTATCAGTTGTAGGACTATTTGTTGTCTGTTTGTTTGTTTTTTTTTTTTTTTTATTTTCTAATATTTTCTATAAATTATACATTTTCTATATTTACACATAATTTTATATACTTTCAATATTTCAACTAGAAATAAAAAATAAATCTGCATATTTTAAACAATATCTATCAATTGTCCTATATTTTGCATAGAAACTTCAAATAATCTACAAGTACTATAATAATTCGTTATAATACAATGTGACACCACTCTATTTATTTTTGCTTATCGAAATTTTAAGATATAATAAATAAGACGATTTTAACTTGAATGCAATCTATATTAATATTACATAAAAATGATAAGAGAAATGTGACTTTACCTTTAATTTCCTTCTTAATGTCACACGTGCTTGTTCTCAAGAAGCACCCTTCACATTTACATGTATAGCTTCTTATTAAGTCATTTTCTTTAACACTTTCTTTCTTAAGATTCTCCTTTTCATTGTTTTCACTGATTCCAAGTATATCCGATATGAAATGTCTCCTACTTTTTCTGGGTGGTTCATAGATATGGGGGTGCCATGTTCTAGGTGTGGTGAACAGCATGCTACCCTGGTGCAATAACCCCGTCGATGAAACAAAGGCGTGCAGTCTATGGTTCATTCCACATTCCATAATTATACAGAAGAAAATAAAATAAAATCGATAGTTTTTTTCACCTCTTTGAAGATATAACAAAGTGTTTAAAATTTTCTCTCTCCTTAAAGAAGGTAATTTGTTAAAATTTAAACTGCAGTTGTTAAGTGTTATTAAAAACAAAACGATGGTTAGTGGTATAACAACTCGAGCTGATATAAATCTATTAGCAAGTTAATGAGGCTATAAGTTGATGCCGGTCTGGGGGAGGTGCCTAGCGTACATAATAATGTACTGTAATTACTAACATTTAGTTGGAATTATTGGTAAATTCGTTGTTATATTATACTGTCACTTACAAAATTAATGATCATAAAACATTACCGATAAACTCCCGATCATAAGGCTAGGTGTCAAAAGTAAGCCTATAAGATTTCCAATATTGACCGATTATATGGCGTTTAATTGTTTTAGTTATCTAGAACCATATTGCTTCTGATAGTAGAACAGATCACTTTACAAATTACAAGCAATTTTCTTTTTTCAAGATTATTTAATTTTCACTTCACGCGTGTTAGTTCAAAGGTCTTGTAAAAAGAAAAGTAGATTTTAGACGATTATAAGCTAATTTGATCCATTTAGCAATAAAATATAAGAAGGTTGTAGATATTTGTTCTCTGGATATAGATATAAATTTTAAATTATTGATAAAGCTGTAATTAAGCTGATGAATTATTTTGACTAGAAATCTATTTTCCACTTTCTTTCTTATAATAGATAATTTTTGAAAGATAAATTTCGCGCCTAAAATATTAATTTATATATTATTACTTTTATTTATTTATTTTGTTTATCTATTTATTTATATTTATTTGTTTATATTTTCTTGTCTATTTATTTATTTTTACTTACTTATCTATTAATTTATTTTTTACTTTTTTATTTATTTTATTTATACAAAAAGTGTATAGCAGTTATATTGGTTCTTGTTTTAAAGCCTGAACATATTTATTCCAAGTTAAATTATATCACAGATGGAAAAATGGAATAGCAAAAAATCGCTTTAAAATGTAAAAACATCTTTGATTAGAAATCAATTTATTGTCAGTCTATTGCTTGATCATTCCATTAAAATATTCATTTATTTTTTTTCTTCGTAAAAAATACAATATTTGTTGATAGGAGTCATTTTATAACCGTTACAAGCTGAATAGTTTTACACAAGGGAATCGTATATGTTCTGACATTTATGTGCCTTAAAGGGGTATATAATTCTACATGACGGACTCGTCGCTATTAAATGCCTCATGGTTCTTGTTGAATACAGAGAGCCTGTGACAACTGATGTCCACATTATTGCAAAAATTACGATTTAAATGTAAACAGATATGCGGTGTGAAACCAAGACATGTGTTTCTGATTCAATCCTTAATTAATAGAACAATTCGTTTTGCTTAGAATGTATAATGATTCCACGTAATAGTGGCAGGCCAGCAGGTTTAATTAAGTTGACACGTTGATCGCTTTGGGACGTGGATTGCTATCTTAAAGATGTTCTAGACATAACTAATGGGGCAATTTGTCGTTAGAGAGAAGCAATTATTGAAATATTGAAATACAACTGAGATTTCACAAGACGTAATCTCTTCATTATTTGTATTACCCTTAATTATGTATTTTATATTGAAGAGAATGATGAGACCAAATTAAAATAATTGAAAGAAACGTGAAAACAGTCTCTTTGAAAACGTTTTACGTAATGCAATATTCTTCGTTTCATGTTTCTCTTCAAGTCTCTTTTTTCGATCGCTTCAGGGATGAGCGGGAAACAGTGATAGATTGATAGATACGGGCCGATCACCTCACTAAAGAAAACAGATCTGGTAATACCCCTTTTTTTTAGACCGACACTCTACCATTTCTGCATGGCTTCCAAATTCTATGAGCGTCATAAATATCCAGTTTTGACCATATTGTTGGTTAAACGTATTCAATTTGAACTTTATAATACGCGCACACTTTATGAATATAAATAATACAAGTCCTAAAACATTGACGAGGCGATTCATTGGTTCTGAGATTGTTTGATGCCGACTATATATCCGTGTACTGTAATAATGATTTTTTTTTAAATGCAATCAAATTAAAATTTTAAAATTTCCAATAGGAATTTTCGTGCACAAATCAACTTAACCAAAAGCAAAAGATTTTGAAGTATGAAGTAGAAATATGACGAATTAAAAGACACTGTTTAGCCCTCTCGTTGGGTTGAAAGCCATTAACTTTTCTAATTTGTTTGATATCTTGTAATTTTACTCGCATTTTTATTAAAAAGTCTTAAATAGATTGCTGTCAGCGATCTGTAATCTTTATTTTAATACGAAGCTATGTTTACTTTAAACGATTTTCTTTTCTCTTTTAGAGAATCAATAGTAACAACATGGCACGGTAAAGATCGGAAAGTCCCCTATGTGTTCCATGTCGATTAGTTGTATCCATGATGGCACTGATGCTCAAATTAATTGCTGCAGCAATCAGACAGGGTGATTAAGTATCAATTGACACACCATACAGCTCGAACTGACTTAAATTATAAGCATGCCAAAGGTTTCCCATCAGAGATTTTGGCACCATATCATTATATAATGATCGTTACTAATTACACGAGAAATGACAAAGATTAACTCTGTTATATGCTTATCTATTAGTGTACCTAAGTAGCACTTACACTTGCTATCAAGAACGTATCTATCTCTTAATTGTCGAATTATCTAGCTACTTGTTTTGTACATTTGCCACAGTGTTTTGTATCGATAGAGGACGCAAAATCCGAATAAGCCATAGATCTTAAAACAAATTGTAGAACTGAAATTCAGTTCTACAATTTGTTTTAAGATCTTCAGAAAAACTAAGGAAGATTGTCAACAAATTCTGTCAAAATGTTTCGAATTATCTGGTTCTTGCTTTGTACATTTGCCACAGTGCATGTTTTGTATTGACAGAGGACGCAAAAATTCGTATTTATCTGAAAAACTGTTATTTTAAGGTTGTCCACCAATTCTTTCAAATCTTTTGGATTATCTAGCGTCGTGTTTTATACATTTGCCACAGTGCTTTGTATTGAAAGAGGAGGACGCAAAATTCGTATAACTGAAAAACTGTAATTTTAAGGTTGTCACAGTGACACATTCTTTCAAAATCTTTCGAATTGTCTAGCTTCTTGTTTTGAACATTATCTGCAGTTTTGAAAACGATAGAGGAATTTTAAAGTTGTCAACAAATTCTTTCAAAATCAGCACACATAAACGAGAGAAAATTATTTATTATTATTCCTTTATGGTTTATAGCTCTTAATCCATTTAATAAGATTTTCAAATATTTTGGCCTCGAGCTTCCCTGAAGAGACCTTAATTGTCGGAATGCGCATCTGGTGCAGAAAAATAAGTACTGTATATGTTATTGAAAAATACTTTTAAATTTCAAAATAATATAAAAGTACTATTCAAATCTACCGATCAAAAATGTTGAATTTGTTAGCAGAAATAGAAATGATATACGTTAAAAAAGTTTAAGGTGTAAAAAAAGATTTCAGACATTTTCTTCTTTTGCTTTCTGAAGTACTATTTACAGTTGCTGATTTTGATTTAGTTTTAGTTTTACAGCTTGTAGAGAAAAGATAGTATGTCGCATTCAATTTGAAAATTAAAAAAAACATCGAAACGCTTAAGATACCACTTCTAGTTTTGTGCTTTATATACTTGATACATTATTATATAGATCGAGAAGTCAAATAGTATCTAAAGTATTACATTGCAAAGAGATATTTTCCAAGCCGAAATGCCTTACCATCTTATGTTTCAGCAAACGAATTTAAAAAAAAAAAGATTTCCACAACGGGTGTTACCAGATCGAAGCAGGAACAGTGTTTTGTCCCAGAGCAAATAAGTTTGTGTTGCTGAATGTTTAGTGTGACTTCGTATACGGTTGTTGGTTTGTTTGATTTTTTACTTTAGACCATGGTGTTCTTCAACTTTCGTGTTTCCATTACCATCGTTTGTATATTCTTCTCTCTATATATATATATTCATTTTTATTGTTTTACCAGATCGACAGTTTTGCAAATATAAGAGCATATCATCCCAAAGCGTTGAGTTTGAAACAAAACGGCGCTGTCTCAATAAAAGGATATGTTGGGTAAACGACAATGAGACAGCATATAGAAATAACCAGAAAGACATCTTCAATTATATTTGCATTTAATAAATCTCATGCTAAAACTTTCATAAACAAGCATTTAATCTAACATGACAAAGGTTTTCGAATATAAAATCCTTTGATATACCACAGCCAGAAAATTATACCCTTAAGGTACCAGTCTTGTATTACAACTCCAGTTCCTCAAAATATGGAGGAAAACAAAATAGTGCATTTTTTTCTGATTTTTTTTTTCTGAACTCATTTTTTTTCTGTTTGATTACAGATTTATGCTGAAATGTAGACTTTTAAAAAAATTCATGCATCTTTTGGGGGATATCAATCCAGGAAAGTGGCAGATATCTTGTTTACTGGAAGTGGTGCAGCCTAGTAAAAACAACAAACAGAAAGTAGAAAAAAATGTTTTGACTTCAGGTTTACGTAACTTTTTATTCTTGTGGGATGACCCACTTTTTTTCGATTAAATCACAATTTCACATTAGTACATACATGATATGAACATGAATTTTTTTTTCTATGTAGCATTTTTTATTTTCTTTATTTTCAAAGATCAGCTGTTTTGCATGTAAGCCTATGGAGCAGTCAATTACAAGACTGCAACCTTAACATATAAGCAGTAAACTATAGTACAGATATCAATAAAATAAGGGTCATGGTAATATCTCATCTTTTCCTTCGAAATATCGTTATCAAATTGTTAAGAAATATCTTAGCAGCCTATATTATGGCAATATTAAACCAGTTATGATATCGAATGTTTTCATATAAAAGTAGCTTTACATGCAAATACATGTTGATATGCTAATTTTCTACTTATTGATCGCTGTCGGTGTTATATAACCATGGTTCCACCATTCCTGTTTGTCTCCCGGTGAAAAACTAGCATGATCTACCACCCTTCTTCCCGAGAAAATTGCACTCTCCCTGCGGAAAGTTGGCAATACCTGTACACAAAACCACTCACCCGCCCCACGACCATATTTCCCCTGCATTATATAACCATCAAACTAATTTTTCCATATTTTAATGAGAAATGGTCGATCTCTGGAACGCTAAAATATTATTTTTCTATTGTGTTCGCTTTGTCGACACACGTCTCAGTTAAAAGTTAAGGGCCAGGTAGCGGCTGTGGAATACCTTGATTTTGTTACATTCGAAAAAAACCATCCCTATTCATATAATAACTGGGTCTACAAATCAAACCTATTTGAATAGCTGACATAATAATCGCATTTAGTTTCCATGGCTTCATTCAGGCATGGTACGTTGATTCCGCCATTTCATTCACTTGCGTGTGAATTGTGACATGAAACGGATATGGAGCCATTGAACGGAGACGCACAAAATATCTAAATGCAACGCGCAAACAAGACATTATTGATTTCCGCACATCTAATGCGGTGGTACCCCCTCGATAAACATTTCTATATCCGGGCGGTCTTGAATGCATATAAAAAAAATCATATCCATGGGTTATGGCGCGGAATCAGGGTCTTAATTATCGATTTTAGCATATGATTAAATCATGATTATAATCATTTTAGTATATGTTTAACTGAATAAAGCATATACCCTAAATTGATTTAAGCTTATGCTTATTTCGATATTTATGACCCCTCATTCTGTGTCAAGGTATACATCACATATGTCTCAAACATTTCTACGACAACTATTACCATCCGGCAAAATTCCTTCTTCATGTGGGTTTATTTCCCAACTGATATCGCCGACGCTACTACAAGAGTGAGGAAATGAGCTGCTCGTGCTACTAAAGGGGGGAATAGGCCTAATCCTGGTTCCTACCTCACGTTAGGGAAACACTTGGATCTTTTCTCCCCAGAAAGATTGGCATGGGGGAACAAGCTATAAAATGTTCCGCCATTCAATCTAAAGCTTTGCACCGAGTTAATGTAGCGATAAGTGAACACGACAGGGATCCAGTTTAGGACAAGCAATAGGTAACTGCAAATCTACCCAGAAGGGGTAAATGTAAGTTCGTCCGTCTGTCCGGACAATGTAACACATTTCTCTCTGCAATTTGTCAAAACTTATATCTGTATGGCACCAAATTTATGGTTTTTGCCAGACCGTGCGATACCTTTTCTGTTCCTTCGATGTCCTAGTGCTTGTTTGCAACAAACTTAAGTTATCTTCGTAACCCACACAGAAATTGTCACTAAAGTTTCCTCGATAACGAAGCTTCTGAATCAGCTGCATATAGTTCTGTTAAATAGTGTGCAACGTTTTCAGTTCTTCCGATGTTCTTTTTCCTGTTTGCCGAAGTCAACAACATTGAGCAGGAATATACAGTTTACTAACAATAGGTTTTAGTACAACTCTCTATACGTAACGTTATTATTTTCTTTGCTTATAGATGTATGTTAAATATTTATCAATGTTTCATAAAAAAAAAAAAAATACTACTGATAAAAAAACCTTCTATATATTCATAAGATCTCGATAAGACGAATTTATTTGATTACTAATATTCAACGAAGAATGAAGCTACACCCAATCTCTATTTCGAAAAACATTTAAACTATGCCAAATACAAAAAAGGGGGAGAGGTGATCCGGTCAACAGGTACTTGTGAAAAATTGCAATATAATTCATAATTGGTAGGACACGAGAACTAAATTGATGTTAATATCTTTTTCCGAGGACAACAAGGTATCTCCTATGGAATTGTTTGAAACAAAACTACTGACATTTAAATATCTGTGTAATATATTTATATTAATTTTCATAATAGACTTATATTTCCTTATGAAGTTTTCTTGTTATCTGAGATACGATTTTTCATGTCAGGCATTCCAATTCAAACACTACAAATAAGGTATGACAAGAATAGAAACAACAAATGTAATTTATACTGTTGTTAGTATTAGATACACATAGAGGGCGTTATTCCGAATGGGTGTATCATTTTTACATCGAGATATTATAATTGTCAATGCAGAATGCTAGTTTTCAATCTCTTAGTTGAGTCTTTCAACAATTTGATCATATGTTATTGAAAATCATGAACCATTCCAAGGTATGCAGTTTCATTTAAATACATCTTGGTGTAAATGTACGTATTTTATGATGATTTTGCCGATCAATAAAACAAACACGGGTCGTCTGAGAAAATCCTTAATAAAAGTTAAAATATATATGGTATCCCTATTATTCAATTTAAAAGAAATTCTAAAGTTTTCAGCTCTCAATGACGGAAAAATTATTTGAAAATATTTGTTACTTGGCTACGGAATATATTGCCAGAATTCCTATTCACACCCAATGCAAGTTTTTCGCAGCTCAAAAGGCATTAGAAGTAATAATAACTTTATTACTTGAATGATATCTGCAATGACACTGATAAAACTTTTCGGCATATGTTTTTTATTGACTGACAAACAAAAATTACTATTTCTTCACTTTTGTTTCCTTCAAAAGAGGGGCGAAAGATACCAAAGGAACAGTCAAACTCATAAATTAAAAATAAACTGACAAATTTATGGCTAAAAACGAAAAAGACAAACAGACAAATAATAGTACACAAGAAACAACATAGAAAACTAAAGACTGAGCAACACGAACCCCCACCAAAAAACTTTGGGTGATCTCAGATGCTCCGAAAGGGTAAGCAGATCCTGTTCCACATGTGGCACCCGTCGTGTTGCTCATTTTATTACAAACCTGGTAAATAGTCTAATTCGGTAGGTCAAATTCATGAAAAGGGAATTGAATTGTAGTTACGACTTAAAAGAAATATATCCGATATCTAAGGCAGCAACCATTTGATTTTCTGGGGTGGGGGCTATGTTTTTTTTTCTGTACAAACATTTTTTTTTAGCCTGTGGCGAAAAACAATCTATTTTTTTTCGCGAAAAGTCGAAAACAATTTTTTTCTTTCAATTTTAGCATTACATATAGTGGCAGCTGAGGGGGTAACAAACAATTTTTTTTTCCAGAATTCAAAACAAATTATTTTTTTCTCCAAAAACTGAAAACCCCCCCCAGAAAATCAAATGGTTGCTGCCTAATGACTGTAACGTCGTTATGTACAAGCAGTCATAGTTTATAACTCTCAATTTATAAAATACACTAATGACAAAACATTCAGTTAAAACAATTTAATAATACATAACTGAAAGGGCGATGAGCAGCAGATGGTTACCCAACGAAGTCAACCTTGACATCGTCTCAGTTAACATTGTTCCTTGGGAAAGCAATGCAATCACCACCCTCTCTGGTATGTGGGTTATTTTTTTTAAAATTATACGTTTTCATTGAGTTATTGTCCTTTATGATATTTTTTATTTGCTTTTTTTTTTTTTTTATCTTGAAAGCTTTAAACAATTTCTTAATTGAAACTAGAGGCTCTAAAGAGCCTGTGTCGCTCACCTTGGTCTATGTGAATATTAAACAAAGGATGCAGATGGATTCATGACAAAATTGTGTTTTGGTGATGGTGATGTGTTTGTACATCTTACTTTACTGAACATTCTTGCTGCTTAAAATTATTTCTATCTATAATGAACTTGGCCCAGTAGTTTCAGTGGAAAATGTTAGTAAAAATTTACAAATTTTATGAAAATTGTTCAAAATTGACTATAAAGGGCAATAAATCCTAAAGGGTCAACTGACCATTTTGGTCATGTTGACTGATTTGTAAATCTTACTTTGCTGAACATTATTGCTCTTTACAGTTTGTTTGATTCATCTGAAAATTTCAGGGCAGATAGATCATGACCTGATAGACAATTTTACACCATGTCAGATTTGCTCTAAATGCTAAATGGTTTTTGAGTTATAAGCCAAAAACTGCATTTTACCCCTATGCTATATTTTTAGCCATCGCGACCATCTTGGTTGGTTGGCCGGGTCACCGGACACATTTATTAAATTAGATTACCCAAAGATGATAGTGGCAAAGTTTGGATTAATTTGGCCCAGTAGTTTCAGAGGAGAAGATTTTTGTAAAAGATTACTAAGATTTACGAAAAATGGCTAAAAATCGACTATAAAGGGCAATAACTCCTAAAGGGGTCAACTGACCATTTTGGTCATGTTGACTTATTTGTAAATCTTACTTTGCTGAACATTATTGCTGTATACAGTTAATCTCTATCTATAATAATATTCAAGATAATAACCAAAAACAGCAAAATTTCCCTAAAATTACCAATTCAGGGGCAGCAACCCGACAACGGGTTGTCCGATTCATCTAAAAATTTCAGGGCAGATAGATCTTGACCTGATAAACACTTTTACACCTGTCAGATTTGCTCTAAATGATTTGGTTTTTGAGTTATAAGCCAAAAACTGCATTTTACCCCTATGTTCTATTTTTAGCCATGGCGACCATCTTGGTTGGTTGGCTGGGTCACTGGACACATTTTTAAAATTAAATAGCCCAAAGATGATTGTGGCCAAGTTTGGATTAATTTGGCCCAGTAGTTTCAGAGGAGAAGATTTTTATAAAAGATTACTAAGATTTATGAAAAATGGTTAAAAATCGAATATAAAGGGCAATAACTCCTAAAGGGGTCAACTGACCATTTTGGTCATGTTGAATTATTTGTAAATCTTACATTACTGAACATTACTGCTGTTCACAGTTTATCTCTATCTATAATAATATTCAAGATAATAACCAAAAACAGCAAAATTTCCCTAAAATTACCAATTCAGGGGCAGCAACCCGACAACGGGTTGTCGGATTTATCTGAAAATTTCAGGGCAGATAAATCTTGACCTGATAAACACTTTTACACCTGTCAGATATGCTCTAAATGCTTTGGTTTTTGAGTTATAAGCCAAAAACTGCATTTAACCCCTATGTTCTATTTTTAGCCATGGCGGCCATCTTGCTTGGTTGGCCGGATCATCGGACACATTTTTTCTAAACTAGATACCCCAAAGATGATTTTGGCCAAGTTTGGTTTAATTTGGCCCAGTAGTTTCAGAGAAGAAAAATTTTGTAAAAGTTAACGACGACGGACGACGGACGCAAAGTGATGAGAAAAGCTCACTTGGCCCTTCTGGCCAGATGAGCTAAAAAGAAAACTGATAAGCAGGAAAAAATCTACTAACACTAACTGAAATTGTCAGCTATAAGAAGAAGTGGTATGAATGCCAAAGAGACAACTCTCACTTGAAGTCGCAACTTGTAAAATTAAACCATTGTAGGTCAAAGTAAGGCCTTTAACACGGAGCCTTAGATCTCACTGGACCCAAAACATCTATTCTTAATAGAGTTATATAATTCCCCTTTACTGATGAATTTTATCTAAAAGTGTCCAGTACTCTTTATATCCTCTAGTTAAAGACGTCGTACATGTTATATGTTCTTTAAAATACCGTCTTTAAAACAACTTTAGCATTAACAGATTGCAGAGGTTTTGACGTGGGTATCTATGTTTAATATTTTGTATTTAATGTCGTATGTTATGTAACAAATATAGAGAAGCAATACATTTATATTACTTTCTGCAACACATAATTGATTTGGAGTGTCGATATGTAGCAAAGATTATTTTATTATCTTGATCTTATTATTTCAATGATCATTTTATTATTCCAGACTTTGACTCTCGTAAGCTTAATCTATTTTCGTAATGATAGATAATTAAATTAATTGGTTTCATTTAGTAATTCACAAATGATCTGTGTAATATTTGTCGCAGGACAATTGAATGCCTTTGTTATACAATTTTGTTTTGTAAATAAAGTTCACTTAATGTACATATTAGAAAAGTAGAAGCTCAAGTCTATTGTTGACAATGAAATCATACGACAAAACATTATATATTTAATTTCAAAGACAACCTTTTGCTCCAGAACATAATTAAAGAGCATTTGAGAAATGCACTGACATTTTTAATACGTTTAACAATGAAGAAAAAATCAATTCGTTTTCATTACCCTATTTAAAACCATTGAGAATTTGCCATAATTGCTCGTAGATGTCTTTTTTATTTAGCCTCATTATCGTTATTTAGTTAATGACAACGTTTCACAACTACCGCCCATCTGTACGTCATTTCGGTGGATAATCTCATAAGCGATGTCATGATCAGCACACAGTAATTACACCGTAGGAACATTCTAAACAGACACCACTGGGAGTTGTGATAGCATTGTTACAGTTTATCTTTAATTACCAACGTTTACTTGGTCTTCAATTGCCCTCAGAGAATAAAAAATGCAGAAAATCCCTTAGCTATCTAGTAATAGCTGCAGTACGTTAATGAGACGGAAACACACCTAATTATTGGTTACTAATCTTTGGTGATAGGTTTTTCATGCTAATCAGCTAACAGTTCCCTAGAGTTAACCATTTTTTCTACCGAGGAATAAGATATGAGCGTTTCAAATAAGTATTATCATCTGTACTTGTACACGGAGATACTATGGTATATACCGAGAAACATCTGTTAAATGGTTTTGGTTTTTGTCAGCTTAATTGTTCGAAGATGGTAACGTGATGGGAACGAAAACACAGACCTAAAATAAACTACATTGCTTCGACTTGGGTCAGTAAGAGAAAGTGATATATAACCACAAGTATGCAATACATACTGCAGCTAGTAAGATATTCTCTGGTGTGTTAGCAGTGTTTTAAATGCACTTCAAATAATCCATTGAACAATAAGTTCCCACACGGATATTTATCACAGAAAAAAGGGAGGTACAATGTATCCACAAAAAAAACCCAAAAATTACCAGTAAATTCATGGACTAGGTTTTAAATTGTCGTCGAATATTTGCAAGATAAAAATCGTATGGTTTCCGTAATTGATCAAATGTTTACGAAATTTCATAATGATTTTGAAAGAATGATTTTATTCGCATGTAGGATTAGATCAAAATTTGTATCATAGCCCAAACTTTTACAAAATATCATTTCTGAAGCGAGCATTAAGTCGTTTCCTTTGTTCACTTATTTTGAAAGAGGTTCTTTCATATTTTCTGCATTGACATTTTATACAAATGTTTCTTTGAGCATTATACAAAACCATAGATATAGGAAGATGTGGTATGAGTGCCAATGAGACAATTCTCCATCCAAGTCACAAATATAAAAATAAACCATTATAGGTCAAGGTACGGTCTTCAACACAGAGCCTGATACGAATGGACGGCAAAATTTCATATGCGTTTAATTTTTTGTTGCCGTTTCAGTAACTAGGCGTTTAAAAAGTAAAATCACAAAAATACTGAACTCAGAGGAAAATCAATTCGGAAAGTCCATAATCACATGGCAAAATCAAATAACAAAACGCATCAAAAACGAATGGACAAGAACTGTCATATTCCTGACTTGGTACAGGCATTTTCAAATGTAGAAAATGGTGGATTGAACCTGGTTTTATAGCTAGTTAAACCTCTCACTTGTATGACAGTCGCATCAAATTCCATTATATAGTCACCGATGCGTGAACAAAACAAACAGACATAATAGGTAAAAATGTCAAAAATAGGGGTACAGCAGTCAACATTGTGTTATCATCTTAATCACTATAAAAACAACAAATGTAACGAAGAAGCACAAAAAGGCATACATCAAATTAACATCCTCATTTTAATTATATTATACGATTATATTTGTCTATGTAAAATGCACCCATCAAGGAAGGAGGGTATGGGTACTGGTGTAAAACTGCGCGTTGAAAGGGGCACTAGCTACGAGATGTATAATTATTTGCTCAATCAATAATGAAATACAAGTAGTGAAATAATAATTAGCTTTGAGAAGCCATAATGGTTCAATTTTGTCAAAATAAGCTAAAAATCATCGATTTTGAATTATTCACTTGCTAGTGAATAATTAGACCTCATTGAATCCGTATTCATGTGAACTTCAATTTAACCCCTTAGCCTGAGATGGATAACACGTGAATTGTATGTGTACAGTTATTTAAACGAAAAGAATGTAAAAATTGAAAGTGAAACAATGTAAATCATCTTATTGACTGATTCGATCCACAAAAATTCCGTTCTTTTACAGGTAAAAACGATGTTAAACATTTATTTTTCATCTATAAAATGAAATTAAATAGATATAGAACAATCTAACAGCACGAGTGTGCTTAATCTATTTATATCTATTATTAAGACTATATTTAGGTTTACATCGCTATATGGTCATCGCATGACTTTAGAGGTCAATTCGATAATTAATTAGATGACGTCTCGACTTAAATACACACGTTCAAACGAAGCTACGTATTCTCCTGCTCGTGCCCTGTTTATTATTTAAAATTTTTTTTTTAATAGTTTGAATAAATGTTATAAATAAAATATGAGATTTTGAATTAAATCGGTGAACATGAATTTGGCAGCTAGTGCCATTTAAGGTAAATGTCAGTTGGTTATTGGATGTCTGGACAGTCAGGATTCTACTTCGTCAGAATTATCTCCCCATTACACCAGTTCATTTTCACAATCGTAGAAATGGAAGCCATTGTAGGGATGACGCGCTACCAATTTTGCTCATGGAAATCGATAAATTTATCCACATTGCACCATTACGATCCTTATATGTCAGTTGTACTTTAAAAGACAAATGTATCAACTAGCTAATGAGCATCAGACAGTTAATGATCTTGTCTGCATTGATTCAACTTAAAACTATTGTCTGATCGGTTGTCAGGTGGAATTTTCGAAAATTCATAAACATTAAAAAAAAAAAAAATTCGTGGAAGGGCAGACTAGATTTTTTTAGTGTATAAAGACTATAAACCCTAGTTTTCACACACAAAAAATTATATTTTTTCAAAGATATGCATATTCATCATTCAACTTGAAAGACTGTCGTCAAGTACTTTCAGTAAAAAAATAGCTATTCGAACACACCTTCTCTATTTTTGTGACTCATTAGATAGGTATTTCACTTGACTCATATATTTCATCTTTTAGTAATGTTATTTTTTTGTGCTATAAAGTCAATCTGTAGCCGAAAGTTTGATATATAAAAATAATAGAATCTGAAGCGAGACGATGTATGAAATAATCTTACTTTGTACGATATCAAGACAAAATATTCAACTCAAACACGCCCTTACATAAAAAGGTGCACTCGATTTTCTCTTTTCGACACAATTGTTACCCATTTTTGAGAATTTTTTCTTGAGTCACATAATGGAAGGGCAGACACGAAAATTTTTGAACTAATAGATTGATATGTTTTCCGTCCGTGGTAATTTTTTCAAAAAAATTGGAGGTTATGCATTTTCTTCATCCAACTTGAAAGATACCCATGTCGTCGACTTGAATCAAATTGTTCTGCTTAACTACTAGATAAATTGAAAACTTATGCAAATGGTGTTTTTAAAATAAAACACCTCGTAATTGAGAAGAAAATTGTAATTTTGTTTGTTTCTATTAACTTTTAAAAATTTTGTCACTATAGTAAACAATACAGTACACATTAATCGCCTTCTGTAACGAAGAGTCTCGATTCTTTTGTTCTATTTCAACCGGGTTTCCGACTGTGGATGGTGTTTTTTCGTTTCTTTATTCTTTATTTTTTCAAATTTGTTTCTCGATTTTTATCCAAGGTATTAATTTCTCTTTATAGTTCAGCAAACACTTATTCGCAATCTTTATTTGTACCTATTATTTTCCAATAGTGTTTTTTTGCCCGGTATCTTTCTTCTTTTGTCCATTTTTCTCTCTTCTGTAAATTCCATCCATACCCTCGTATGTTAGTTCCACTTTCTGTCTAATCTGAAACCTTTATTTTTCTGAATTATATTTAAGGAATGACTGTAATATTTTTTCTGTCTGAAGAAATAACATAAAAAATTTGGTGCACATTGAATAACGCGCGTAGCGGGTTATTTAACAGTGTGCACCACATTTTTTTATGTTATTTCGAATAGACAGAAAAAATATTACAGTCATTTCTTATAATTTAATTCTAAATTCCATTTTAAACCGTAGAAAACCATGAAAAAACGTTGATGACGTCACGGTCACATGACTTAATTATGTATATGGGCTCATAACAAAATAACGCCAGCCAATCAGAAGACGCGTTACATCCAAAATTAAATTATTTCCAAATAACAAAAGAAACATAAAAAGGCAATAGACAATGTACATTAGCAAAATAAAAGACAAGAATACAAAAATGTGTTACAATAGCACAATAACGGGATGTATGAGTACACAGTCACGTCATATGTACAAACAAACACTAAAAAGGCATGTATACAAAACACATTAGCCAAAATGAAAGACAAGAACACGAGAATTATCATAGTACAATAACACAATGACGAGATGTACAAGTACGTCAAATGGATATCAATAAAAACAGACTAAACAGTAAACGTAATATTCATAAATACAAATATAAAAATTAGTATAAATGATGTACAGCGTCAATATCCAGAATGTATACTTCAAGACCATCGTGTATTATATTATTTATGAAGTTGATACGGAATACGTTTTTTGGACATACAAATGTATCCCTGGTTCATCAACTGTCTGCACAGACACTGCATGGAGCAGAGTCCAATGCGTCCTGTAACAATTCTTGAAATCTAAATTTTCATGCATTGATATATTAGCTTATGACTACCTTTATTTTACGTATACACTATGGTAAATATAAAGTTTCGTTTTACAAAAAAAAATAATTGTGAACTAAATATTTTTTTTTAAATAATGAGAAATTCTAAATCATTTGGAGTTTATTGGTTTAAAAAATTCGTAAGGGTTCCACGGAACCCGGTGTCTCGCCTACTTTTTCTGTTAATTGCAGACTCAACAAAAATGAGGAAAAACATCAATAAAAATTTCCCTCACGATACTGTCTTTTGATTGAAAGAAGCTTCCAAGTTTGGTAAAAAAATCCAGGATAGTTTATGAATCTAATAAATGTTTTATAAACTTTAACTGCAGACTGTATGTAATGTTAACTGGAAGAAAAACTAAGTCCATTTATAAGTAAAATACGGAAAAAGTGATTTTTTTTTTTACCAAATTTACTTCTGAATAATATCTTATGATCAGAAATAAGCTTTTGTCTAAGTTTGGTAGAAATCCAGGATAGTTTAAGAACATTATAAAAATTTTATAAACTTAAACCACAGAGTGAATGTTTTGTTTCTGGCAAAAAAACTAAGTCCATTTATAAGTAAAATACGGAAAAGTGGAAATTTATTTTTACAAAATTTTCTTCTTGATACTATCTTATGATCATAAACAAGCTTCTGTCCAAGTTTGGTACAAATCAAGGATAGTTTATGAAAGTTATTAAAATTTTAAAAACTTTAACCACAGAGTGAATGTAATGTTTCCTCGCAGAAAAACTAAGTCCATTTATAAGTAAAATACGGAAAAGTGGAAATTTATTTTCACAACATTTTCTTCTTGATACTATCTTATGATCATAAACAAGCTTCTATCCTAGTTTGGTACATATCAAGGATAGTTTATGAAAGTTATCAAAATTTTAAAAACTTTAACCACAGAGTGAATGTAATGTTTCCTCGCAGAAAAACTAAGTCCATTTATAAGTAAAATACGGAAAAAATGGAATTTTATTTTTACAAAATTTACTTCTGGATACTTTCTTATGATCATAAACAAGCTTCTGTCCAAGTTTGGTAGAAATTCAGTATTGTTTAAGAAAGTTATTAAAATTTCAAAAACTTTAACCACAGATTGAATATTTGTGGACGCCGCCGACGACAACGACGCCGACGACGACGGAATGTAGAATCGCTTAGTCTCGCTTTTTCGACTAAAGTCGAAGGCTCGACAAAAAACACATTTTTTAAAAAATCAATCATAGTTGATTATACCCTATTAATTAAATAAAGTTTCATGATTTTTGTCGTCAACATAATATATTTATGAAACCTTTTATATGAGTTATATAGTGAACATTTTATTCAGTATCCCACTGGATGATTAGTTTTATAAGACAGTTTTGCTTTAAATGTCAAAGTTGAGAGTTTACCTTTAAGAGGTGGTGAATTGACAATGAACAAGTATGCAAACAGACAAAGCGTTATGTTATAGCCTGTTTTTCAATAAAAATATGGAGTAGGTTGGAGTTGAACATAAAATTTTAAGAGCAACTTCATTCTATTTTGAAAGCAATATTGTTGTCGCTTCTTGTTATTATAAACTGGCTTGGCTAATAGTCCATTCCAATAATTATTATGAAATTAACTAAACGATATTATTAACGTTTTCTTTATTACCGAATGTACAGATCTCAATGTTTTGAGAGGGTTCATTTAGCAGGAAATGAACCGATTCAAGAAAAATGCAGCTTATCAAATAACAGCAAATAGCGACACCTGTCTGGAGGTAATCTGAATAGGTTTTTAACGACTTCACGATTACGGTGATTTCTGGCGTAATCCACTAACAATTTGATTCTGTTATGTGTGGCACATTCTCTATACTTTATATCAGGGTTAATAATACTTGAAGCATTTCATTAAAGATAATTTCTAACAACAGAATGATAACTTCATTTTAGCCATGGGTTTAACGTACTATAACTATTCCAACAGGACTGATCATGATCCGCTATCTTATACGAAACGAAAATTAATTTATAGATATAAGAAAATGTGATCTGAGTGCCAATGAAACGACCCTCCATCCAAGTCGCAATTAGCAAAAAGAGAGCCATTATAGGTCAAGGTACGGGCTTCAACACAGAGCCTTGGCTCATACCGAACAGCAAGCTATAAAGTTCCACAAAAATGACTGAAAAAACCAATGGTCTAATCTATTAAAAAAAACGAGAAACGAGAAACACTTATGATCCACATCAACAAACGACAAACACTGAACAACAGGTTCCCTTTTAACCGGATTTTTGACGAAAATGTCGGTAACTGATTTGAGGATGTACGGCTGGCGGTCGGGCAGGCGAGTATGCTACATTTTAAACTTTAAAATTTAAATATATACCTTACATGTGTGGACACAGTGATATGTGGATATTACTTTGTTAAATCCATTAATGCACAAGTATAAAACGGTAAGTCTGAATAACGACGAGAGTATACGACTAATATACAGACGTTTAATTGAAAACTACTATTCTTATTAAAAAGGACTCAAAATCAACTTTTATAGATGACTATACTGTATGGGCTTTGGTCATGGTTGAAGGCTGTATGGCGACCTATAGTTGTTAATTTAATTTTTGTGTCACTTAGTCTCTTGTGAAGCGTTGTCTTATTGGCAATCACACCACATGTTCTTTATATCAAGAGGTGTTGCTTGTTGGTTGAAGATAAATAAAATTATTTCAAATAAAGTTTCCATAAACGTCTAACATGTCTAAATAAACTTTGAACTTGTAATAACAATTTGTACAAAGAATATATAATTGGGCTTTGCTGCATCGACATCGCTGCCAAACTCTAATGTGTCAAAGAACCTTTGGGGGAATTCGGCTGTTTTTGCTCTTTGGTCGAGTTTTTGTCTCTTTGACAAAATCCCAGTTGTCGTTTTCAATTTCATATATCTCCAAATTGCTACGATATTCCTAAATTTTCTATTCTAATTATGATATCCTGCGAAAGGATTTCTTCTTAAACAGGTCGAGAACTCTAGATTTTCTGACGTCAGAATATATTTGCATAGTAATTTCCAAAACACAAGGCCAATATGGCCTTGAAAAACTGACCAATCGACTCAATGAACTACAATGCATTGTGGGCTACTACGAGTAAACTACTACTTAAATCACGTGGAATTAGTGGAAAAACAGTCAATTAATATATTGTCTGGGACTCTCATTACCAAAGTTTTTATTCTGCAAATATATTTAATGTAAAATATATAACGTAATCTTCAATTTGCATGCTCAGATTAAAAAAATATTGTTTATTGGCTTCACGATTCGACTTTCTTTTTCGCCTTGCAAAAGTAGTTGAACCGGTTTTGTGCATTGTTATGAATTGAACCTGCATTAATTTCACGACATGACACAGTGAAATATCCAATGAAGTGACCACTGTCCAGTAAGAAAATCATTTGAGCTCTTTTAAATCTGTATAATGTCATTGCAAAATCATTTCTGCCTAGAAAAACACGAAACTTTCATTGAAACACT